>NW_026526810.1:133918722-134615754 GCF_024362965.1 Panthera pardus | reverse complement strand
CCACATCCATCATCCCATCTCGCAGACTTTGAATATTAAGTAAAGTTTTATTTATGGTTCTTTTGCTGGCTTATGACTCTCCAGCAAAGCAGGGATAATAACAAAGCCTCTCGCACAAAAGTTAGGCTATAAAAAAATAATTAAGGGAAATTTTCCCCACAGTACGGGCGGCTGGGAAGCCGAGCCCTTCTGCAAACACACTCCGCGTGACCTTCATAATGAAAGCAAACGGTTTCTGGGCTGGAAGCAGGCGCAGCGAGCGAGGGAGAGAGTCAGCCCGCTTCTCCCCTTCCAGCCGCCCCCCCCACAGAGATGGGCCCCCCCCTGGGGAGGCCGCGGGGCTGGCGCCCCCGGAGGAGAGGCCCTGGCCCGGGTCCCGCCTGCCTCTGCCCTCGCCTAGCGAGCCGGAGAATGCCAGGAAGCCGCGCAGATTGATTTCTTCTTTGCGGAAAAGCGTAAGATGCACTTAGAGCGGATGGCGATAGAATCGGCCGCGGTTTTCTGGCAAATGTCAGCCTGGTCACCCGGCCCCAATTTGCGGGGCGAGGAAACCGAGTCTGGGGCGGGGGAGGGGGGTCAGGTCGGTTCCTAGTGGCCCCGGGGAAAGATCAGGATGCCAGGCACTGGGGGTGTCCCCCCAGGGGGCAGCTCTGGGCTCAGGACCAAAGGCCAGTGTCGTCACCCTGCCAGGGACCCCTGTGGGAGGGTTACCACGATCTCTAGGGAGGAGAGTGGTGCTCCTGTTTCCAGGCAGATGTCCCCTCCTGTCACAGCAACCCCACCACCTCTAGGGCCTCTGCCCAGCTCCGGGCACCAGCCTCCGCGGGGGTTTCGCCCCAGCCACCGTAAGTAATCCTCGCGATGACCCTCCAGGGCCGTCACTGCCCCCAAGCGGCAGATGAGCAAACCGAGGCCGGAGGATTGCTTGGAGCTGAGAAGCAGGGGCCCCCCACCGAAAGGCAGCGACCTGCGTAGGGGACCAGGGACCGTTTCTTCATACATTTCTCAGTCGGCCCTGCAAACAAGTTGCTCAACAGAAACATGATGCATTTTCCTTCCTGGTTTCCCCTTTTCCTTGCTGGATACTCTTCAGTCTTCTGACATCAGCCAGGACCTCTGTGTGGGCAGTCACACACCTATACGTTTCTTTCTTTCTTTTTTTTTTTTTTTAAGTTTATTTATCGAGAGAGAGAGAGAGAGATGAGAGAGAGAGAGAGAGATTGAGCAGGACAGGGGCAGAGAGAGAGGGAGAGAGAGAGAATCCCAAGCCGGCTCCACACCTCAGCATGGAGCCCGATGCGGGGCTCAAACTCACAAACTGTGAGGTCATGACCTGAGCCAAAATCAAGCGGGACGCTTAAAACCGACTGGGCCACCCAGACGCCCCACATACCTATACATTTCTAAAAACTTCATCTAATAAATAGCATTGAACATCTACTCCTGTGTATCGGGCACATAAATTCAGGAAACAAGTATTTACTGCCAGCCCTGTGCTTGGCAAGGGGGACACAATGGAAGCAAGGCATAGCACACTATGAAATACGGCAGGGGGAGTGGGGTGTGGAACAGTATCACAGACAGAGGGAATAGCATATGCAAAGATCCTGAGGCTGGAAGGAGCAGTTTCCCCCAACTGTCTCTTGCTATATATCAACCAGCATTCAACATCGTGTTTTCGCAGAAGCATAAAGTGTGTGTGTGTGTGTGTGTGTGGTGTGTGTGTGTGTGAGGGGGGGGGGTGGGCGGGGAGGGAGAGAGAGGACAGGCGAGAGAGAGGGAGGGAATGAGATTTGTCTATTCAACTGGTATTTAGAGAGCCCCGCTGTGTGCAGGCATTGGGCTAAGGAGGGGGTTGCAGCCGCGGAACCAGAGTTCCTTCCAGCCGGCCCTCCCGACTCTTAGCTCTTAACAGGCTTAAAGGGCCTCAGTGGGCCTCCCAGAAAGATGCTCATTCCCAAAGCTCCAGGGCTGTGGGTCTGGCTTCCTCCTCACCCTAAGCTGCGGGTTCCTCTGTCTGGCCATCAAACTCGTCTTCACTCCTCAGGACCCAACTCTCACATCACCTCCTCTGAGAAGCCCTCCTTCAATCACCCAGCCCAAGGACTCACCCCTCCTCCGTCTGCTCCAGCCAGGTTAGATGTTTCTGTGGCTTCCTCCCCCAGGACTGGAGACCGAACCCGTTTGTCAGGTAGAACAGAGGGGCTGCGGCGAGGACATAGCTCGTGCCCGGGTAAGGGGGCGTCTGTCAGAGGGACCCTGTCGTGTCATCTGCGCCATTGCCCTAACACCCGGGAGTTACAGTCAATACTCGCTGTCACTAGAGATAGGGCACACACGTGAGTGAAGACCCCAGAAAGACACGTGCACCCCCAAACCCTGCCTTGCCTCAGGGGCCTCCGGCAGAAGAGATGCTCTCTCACCTGGGACCTTGCAGCAGGCAGACCTCCATAAACAAAGGCCATGGAGACCGACACGGGTGTGCGGGCCGCAGCCCCAGCCGGCGTGGCCCTCCGCCTGCCAGCTCACGAGAAAGACCGAAATTCCAGGAGCCGGGTACAGGAGGACACCTGGGTGGAATGACCTGGCCAGACCCCCGCAGCAAAGCCCCTTCCTAAACCGGGCCGCTGCGACCCCTGACTCGTGAAGGGAGTTGGAGGCGGCCAGCTCCTGGGAGCCCTGGGACCAGGAAAGGGCCACAAATTGCCCCCACCCCGAACTGTGGGAGACCAGCCCCAAGGGTGCCTCCCAGACAGAGAGAGCTCCGGGGTCAGGGGAGAGAACCCGTGTTTGTACAAGCCACCTGTCTGCAAAGGCAGCTTTCTGGAAAGGCTCTCATCCTGTGCTGGGGGCATCCACTCGGAACCCTCGGGGACGGGCCCGTGGCGCCCTGGGGCTCCCCCAGACCCTCTGGCAGGCAGTCCAGAAATGGAGTCAAAGACTTTCACCCACACGGACATCAGGCCCACCCCTATCCCCCACTACGGGGGCTTGGGGCCTCTGAGAACCGGAGGGGAGGTCTGCATCCCACAGCCAGGGAGTCATGGGGTAAAGGACCCAGGGTGGGGGTCTGGGTGTGCAGGACTCTGGCCCTCCCACCCACCCACCAGCCCCCACGCGACCTGGTCCCTAGTCAGAGTAGCTGCCCCCCGCGGCAGAGCAAGAAAGCCCCAGGGCTTGGCTGAGAGCGGCTTCCCGTCGATGTCCTGGGCCACAGGGGCACCTGGGGGGTGGGCACCACGACCCCGGGGCCAGCAGACCCAGTGCAGACTAGCCAAGTCGATGGTCGGAGCCGGCACCCCGTGTGCCTGCTCGACTCTGGCTCTGCCGTCCTGCGGCCGCGGCTGGGCCAGGCCGCACCACCCCGGACGTGGGGAAGGGGCCTCCTCGCCATCCGGCCCCGGTGAGGCTGCCTCATGATGGGCAGGGGGCCGCCCAGCTTCCCCCCACATTTGTGACTGCACTGTCCCTACCGGCAGTGGCCCTGGACGCAGGGCCAGGCCCATTCTCTCGGGCCCTGCGCGCGTGAGGGAGAGAGAGGGAGCGAGGGTGCACGTGCGGGTGTCGGGGTTCCGTCGTTTATAGGATGCCACTCGGTGCCTCCATCAGAGCACGGTCTGTCGAAGGGCTTAGTCTCCTGGTCTGCTCCCCGCCCACCCCCCCTTCTTTTGCATCAACTCCCCTGCCTTGAGCAGTGCTCTCTGCACACTGCCGCCCCTGGCCGCCTCCCGGCCCAGGCCAGCTGTTCATTAGTCCCGGGTAAGCCACCCGGCCCAGGCCCCGTGTGGGGGAGGCCCAGGTGTGGACACAGCTGGCCGGGTGGTCAGGCTGGACGGGCCATGGGAAGATCCGGCCACCGCACTCTGGGTCCTGTGGGACAAGCAGCCCCCTCCGTGAGAGCCCAGCTGCCCGGCGCTGCCGTGGGGAGAGTGTTTGCGAGATGACACCGGGCACTGGGGGTTTGAGGGACAAGAGAGCGCTAATCCCCATGTCCGCCCAGCCAGGGAACATTTGATCTGTTGGCGAGGAGCGTGGGTATGCTTCCTGCCCCCCCAGTGCACCGCGGCTCTCCATCTGTGCCCGTGGCTAATGGATGCGCCTCGGGGAAGGCCTGGAGAATCCGGTCCCTGGGGCCGGCCGCCTTCTGGAGCGCCAAGGGGTGGCCGGGGACACCCCTCTCAACAACCGTGCGGGTGTCCGTGTCCGGCCCACGCCGAGAGTGTCAACCACACCATGTCCCCCCGCCCAGGGAGGCTCCCTGCACCCGTGCGAGTCCGGTGACTTTAAACCTTTGTGCTTCAAAGCATAATTCGTTCAAGGTGCTCTCACACACTCCCCAAAGTGCACAAAAGAGATCAAAGGGGCCCCTCAGGTGGCGGGGCCGTATGGAACCCTGGGGGCCCCTGGGGGGGACCAGGGCTCAGGTCTCCATCCTTCTGTGAGCTGTTGCATCCAAGAGCCTCAGTTTCCTCATCCGAGAAGCAGGGATGATGTCTTCCCCCCCCGGGGAGGCCACGTATTACACAACCCCGCCTCCAGCATCTCCCGGACTTGGTTGTGTCCTTGGCTCCAAGGGCTCACTTTCCCCGACTGAAGAACGGAGACCCTCGCACCCCAGCCGCTGCCTTCGCCCGTGCTGTGCCATTCGGATCCGTGATGATGGGCGCTGCCCATGCAGCCTGCTGAAGCGAGGGGGCCGTGAGCCTGGGAGAGGCGGGACCAGGGTAGGGGCGAAGGAGGTGGGCTTGGGGGGTGTGAGGCAACCTCAGTACCTTCCATCGCCCCTCCCCCCTCTGGGGTCCCCTCCTCGGACCCCTCCCAGGCCTCCCAGGCCTGTCAGCCGCCGGCACGGTCTCTACCGGCTCTCCCGACTCGCCCCGTGTCCCGTGAGGACGAGCTTGACCCAGGGAGGAGCTCAGTCTCATACCCAAAGGCAGAACGTTGACGAGGGCCACTCTGACCTTGAGCTCTTTTTCTCCACCAGTGACGTAGGAAGGACACCAGCCTGCCAGACCCCAGAATCCATCACTCTGCACCGCCCGCCTGGCTGCCTCCTGCCTTTCACCCTGAAAGTCAAAGTCACCCCGTCTCCAGCTTAAGAGAGAGAAGAAGGCACAGGCGTCTCTGTGGCGGGACGTGGTGGGCAGCATGCGCATCGCTGGAAGGGGGTCCACGGGCTCCTTGGCCACCACACATCCTTCCCAGGCCTCAGATGCTCCTCACGCAATGGGAATCAGTCGGCCCCAGGAGGAGGGGTGGCCAGGGCTGGGCCGGGCTGGTTCTATCGCGTTCGTCCCCTCTCCCACCACATCTCTGCTGGCTTTCCCATCTTGACACAACCGAGTGCCCGCGTCACCCCAGCATTAATATTTACAGTCACTTATACATGGATGGCCCGCACCACCGCCCCCAGTCCTTCCGGGCATCGGAGTCGCCTGGGTAGTTTGTCCTAGACCAGGAGGCAGGGGCCCCTCCACGCCTCTCCCGAACCAGAGCTCCCCGGGGCCAGGGTTGGGGCTGGAGAACTGCAATTGTTTCCATTTCCCGGCGGATGCTTCTACAGCCACTGGAAAGACCCACCCTAGGATCTGGGAGTCTACACTGCACCAGAAACCGCCGGGGAAGTGACACAGGGAGCCCACAGGCTCAGAGGCCCGGCACAACACCGGGCTACCCCACTGACTTCCTTGCTGGGCGACTCCAAGCCAGTCACCGCTCTGGGCCTCGGTCCCTCCGCCTTCAAGAGGCGGCCAAGGAGCACCCCCTCGGGATGCAGCCATCCTGACTTTCCTCTGCACCCCCTCATTCCCATCGCCCCCAACCGGAGCCTGGTCTACACCGGATGTGTCTGCTACCTCATCCAGTCTCGCTGCACCCCGAGCCGATGCCTTCCGTCCTCGTGCCCACTTTCCTGGTTGGCAAAACTGAGCCTTTCGGAGGTGAAACCCGGCAGCGTGACAGCTTTGCTCCCCCGGCTGACCCTGGGCACCCCTGGAAGGAAGATCCCTGTGCCTCCCCGCCCGCCGCCTCCCCCCCCCCTTCCTCCCACAAACAGTTGTTCAGGCTCTCTGCCTCTGCCAGGCATTGTCCTCGGTGCCAGGGATGCGAAGACGAATCAGACACAGCCTGCCAGGGGAGACAGGTGCGGAAGCAAATACTCGCAGGACAGAGCGGCAGGAGTAAAATCAGAAGTGAACTCAGGATATGATTCGGAAGCCAGGGCCGCAAGGAGGGAGAGGACCCTGGCGGGGGGAGCGTGGTGGCGGTGGGGGGGGGGGGGTGGGGGACAGACAGATGCCACAGAAACCCCCTCAGCCCCCCAGCACACAGCGGGAACCGCTAAAAGCCCGACGGACAATACAGACGCCTTACACCCGCTTCCTTTCTCATCCCGGTTTCTAGAAACCCGTAACCTCATGACTCCACGGGCCCCTGCATCTGTTTATGTGCTCATTGGAATCCGCGCTGACAATACATTTGCTTAATTTCCAGCGAGAGGGGGAAGATTTGTCAGGGTCAGGGATACGTCTTGCATAAAACATTTTGATTAAACTCCGTTGGCCGGAGATTTACTTTCCCCGTCACACTTAGGGAGAGCTAGTCGCTTCCTAATTGGAGACGCTGCCTCACCGGCGCGTTCGCCGTTTACTGTCCGTTCCCTGCCAGATGTTGCTGGATGTAAATTCCCCCCCAGAAGAGAGCCCGGAGTGTCTTGAGAGAGGCGTTAACTCATGCAGGCCGCGGGAGGCCACTGCACACGCGGCTGGAGGACAGCCAGCGTCCTACAGGGAGGCCGATGAGGGGACGTCCTTGTCTGCAGTGGCCCGGAGGGAATAATTAAGAAACACGGGGCTGGCAGAGGGTCTCAACTCCATCAACTGCGTGGTACGCAGGGAGGCCCCTCTTGGGGCTCGCCACGGCACGCCTGCCAGGGGAGCCCGGGATGATCGGGCTGTTGTGCTAGCCTGCTGAGGCCCGAGGCCGTCCTTGGCCTGAGGGAGGGGCTGTCAGAGGGGCAGCGAGCGGAGGCCTCACTCCGCCTCGGACGGGGCGGACCGGTACCGGGCAGGCGCAGGGAGGAGCTGAGTGCCTCCCGAGAGGGTTTCGGGCGGGAACAGACTCTGCCCGTGTCCTGTGTGGAACGGAGGGCCCGAGGGACACTGAACGGAAGGGAGAAAGAACACGGGGTGGCCTCTGGCTCCACGCCTACCGTGCCCCAGCCCTCGACACGCTTCATCTCCTTTAATCCTCGCACAGCCCGGCGGAGTCGGGGTCATTGTGCCTATTTTCCAGATGTGGAAGCTGAGGCTCAGAGAAGTAAAGCGGCTTATCTGGAGTCACACAGCCAGAAAGTGAAGGTGCAGGGATCTGGGCCCCACAGCCCAGGGCTGTGTGCCCCTGGACCCTGGCCAGAGTCAAACAGTAAAAACTGCAGGAAAGCAGAGGAGGGGGAGCTCACCAAACGGGCGTCAGGGTGCCCCCCCCCATGCTCACCCACAGGACTGCGGGCTTGGCTCAGCTGTCTGTCTGCGGGCGGGAGGCACAGGACCCTCCACGTTCACGGCAGGCATTGCTAATCTAGCACAGCACTCCTCACTGAGTCCGGATGCTGCCTCAGAAGCCCCCCTCAACCCAGGCCCCGGGGGGCCCAGGCTTGGCCGGCGGGATGGACCCATTTGCTATCCCAGGCTAGATCTTTAAGTCTCTGGATTCTGGGGCCGCAGTGTTCGATACAGCAGCCATAGCCGCACGTGGCTATCGAGTGCCTGAGATACAGAGAATATTTAGGGAGCTGTGTTCTGAGGTCACACGAGACACCAGATTTCAAGGACGTCACATAAAAAGAATGTGAACTACCTCGGGGCGCCTGGGTGGCTCAGTCAGTGAAGCCCCTGACTTCGGCTCGGGACATGATTTCACGGTTCGGGAGTTCGAGCCCCGTGTCAGGCTCACGGCTGTCTGCACAGAGCCCGCTTTGGATCCTCTGCCCCCCTCTCTCTCTGCCCCTCCCCTGCTTGCGCGCAGGCTCCCTCTCTCTCAAAAAATAAAAATAAAACGTTTAAAAGAAAATCTCATTAATAGTTTTCATGTTGACTTGTTCTGATGAGCACTGGGTGTCATTCGTCACTGGGTAAGTGACGAATCACTAAATTCTATTCCTGAAACCAATACTACACTATACGTTAACTGGAATTTAAATTAAAACTTGAAAAAGAAAAAAATAATAATGTTCATGTTGATTACCCGTCGGGCTGACAATATTTTGGACATACTGAGTCAGAGGAAATACGCCAGGAACGTTAATTTCATTTCGCTTTACAAATGGGACTCGGGGTCTCTCTTTCAGCGGGACCACAGTGGTCTGGTCCAGGGCTCAGGCTACCGTGAGTTGTCGGGGGAGGGGCGGGGAGCGGGAGGGGGGCGGGGGGCGGGGAAGGAACCTGGCCCTGGGAGCGGAAGACCCCGCCACGGGCCTGAGTTCCTCCCTGGGGCGCCCTGCGATTTACTCCACACTCCACAGCTCCGCACCCCAGTTTCCTCGTCCGTGAAATGAAAGAGTGACAGTTCCCATCTTGTAGGACCGAGATGGAACAGAGGAGCGGGTCCAGGTAAGCAGGCAGCACAGCACGTGGCCGCCATTAAGTGCTAAGAGCCAAGCCAGCGATCTCCCCTGCGACCCTTCATTTGGGCCCCTCCCTGCCGGGGACCCTGTGCTCTGGGGCCTTGACTTTTGCAGCCTCCAAGCCCCGCCCCCTTGCTTCTCCCCAACCCTGTGCTCACTACCCGGTGATGCTGTTTCCAAGTCACTTGGGCTCCTTAGCTCCGCTCGACTTCCCGAAGAGCCCTGGGGTTCCTTAAAAACGACAGTAGCTGTGCTTTTTCCGATACGAAGCAAGAGTGGCTGGTTGTACAGGTTCCGTAAAACTTAGAAAATACAACCGTCGTTCCGTAATCCCGGCAACAAGGGACGACCACTGCTGAATACCTTCCGCTCCCTTCGACAGCAGACTCTCCAAGGGACACATCAATCAAGCCACGAATGTGAGCCACGTGGGTAATTAAAGATCCTTGGTGGCCACGCTCTCAAAGTAAAACCACCAGGCGAAATTAGTCTTAACCATAAATTGTAGTTCGTCAAAGGTATTCAAAATATTACCACCTCAGCACGTAACCTATGTGAGAAATGATCGATGAGGCAGTTCACCCTCTTCCTTACAGAGTCTTTGGAATCCAGTCCGCTGTTTACACGCACAGGGCGCCTCCATTTGGACCAACCACATTTCAAGTGCTCAGCAGCCCCCATGAGGTTCATGGCTTCTGTCCTGGACGGCATGGGGGTAGAGTGCTTTTTTTTTTTTCTTTTAAAGATTTTATTTTTAAGTAATCTCTCGACCCAGCGTGGGGCTTGAACTCACAACCCAGAGATCAAGCGTTGCATGCCCCACTGACCGAGCCGGTCAGGTCACAGGGTACTTTTATGTTTAAATGTTTATTTATTTTTTAGAGAGAGAGAGAGAGAGCAAGGAGGGGAGGAGCAGAGAGAGGGGGAGACAGGATCGGAAGCGGGCTCTGCGCTGACAGCAGAGAGCCCGATGTGGGGCTCAAACCCACAAACCTCAAGATCGCCACCTGAGCCGAAGTCAGATGCTCAGCCGACTGAGCCACCCAGGGGCCCCACGTTGGGCGCTTTTTAAAGCAACGGGCATGCGTGGGTTTGAGCACATCGGCTGGCACTGTCTGCAGAATGTGGGGCCCCGCTGGTCCACACCTGACCCCGAGCAGCCTCGCAACCACAAAATCCCTTCCTCCCTCGGGACAGGCTGCTCTGGGGTTCCACGCGGAACCCACACGTCCTCCCCCAAGAGCTCCACGCACCATCCCAGATACATCGAAGGCCAGGACTAAGAAAGAAAGGCTTCCTTGTACTCCAGGCCGACCACGGGGGACCAGGGTTCGATGACCCTCTAGGATTAAGCGGCAAGGAGGCCCCACGCCCCGTGGCCATCCCCATGAGCGCTGCCACCGCCCCGTTTTCCACACTTCCTCAGGTTTCCTCAGTTTCGTGCTCTAGGCAGAAGCTCCGAGACACCTAATACTTCAGGCTTGACATCCTGCCAACCTGGGTTTCGTGCAATGGGCTCTCGTACCTCCCGAGTGGAGAGTCTCCCCAGATGAAAGACTGTAACGGAGATAAAAATAGTCCCAAGGAGGGATTGCTTCAGCTGGCCCAGTTTGCAGAGTCCCCGCTTCGTCTCTGATGTGAATAATTCATCCCTTCTAAAGCACGGCTGTTAAGTTAGAAGCATCATTATTGCATTTTCTTTGATGAGGCCCTTAAAGAAAATCGTAAACAGCCAGCGCATTAGAACGAAGGCCCAGAGAGCATCACTTAAGTCACTTGCTCAGGCAGAAAGCGGTGCCCATGACCCTCTGTGGCCAGCTCGGTCCCCAGGTCGACGTATCAAAGCTGCCCTTGGATCCCACCCCCCGGCTCAGACGGGGGTGCGACCTTGTTTCTTTTGAAGGGTTTGCAGCACGGGAAGCCAGTCATGGGAGAACCAGCCGGGACTCCAGCACCGGCACACGGGGCTGGGCACCTCCCCCCTCTGGGCCTCTTGGCCTCAAGTTCCTCCCAAAGATGAGCCCAACTAAATAACTCAAGTGAGGCCGACTTAGCGTGTGTTCTCGTAGAAACCGAGGGAGATCCCGTGGGGTCCTGGGGATGTTAATAACACAAATAATAGCAACCACCACTGCTACCATTAACTGAGCACCTACTGTGTGCCCAGCCAGCCACACGAAGAACTTCAGATGCATTATCTCCCTTAATCGTTGCAACCCTGTGAGGAGAGTTATTATACCCATTTTACAGATGAGGAAACTGAAGCACGGGTGCTATCTGAAACTGAGTCATTTACAGAGCTCTCTGCCCCATCCTATCCCTCATCACCTCTCAGGATGGAGAGGGTCATTCCATTCTGACTTCTCGCAGTCCCTGGAATCCCAGCTGGCGCCCAGGTCTGCAAGGAGGTCACTGAGCTGGGTGACAGCAGGTTAAGGGACATCCTAAAACCAGCCATTGCCCACAACGCCACCCATGCAGGCTGCTGGGCTCCTGCTCAAACAGAAGACACGCATGGGGCCCCTGGGTGGCTCAGGCGGTGAAGCGTCCAACTTCCGCTCAGGTCTGACTGCTCACCGTGTGTGAGTTCGAGCCTCGCGTCGGGCTCTGTGCTGACAGCTCGGAGCCTGGAGCCTGCTTCCGATTCTGTGTCTCCCTCTCTCTCTGTCCCTTCTCCACTCGCTCTCTCTCTCTCTCTCTCTCTCAAAAATAAATAATCATTAAAAAAATTTAAAATAGAGACTCGCATATACAAGGGCTGTGGATGGCTGCCCTTTGTCGACATCTGGCACAAGATTCCAGCAAATTCTTATCCAGAAGCCCACAGTGTAGGACACAATGTAGAACGATTTGAAGGGCGCTGTCCTGGTTAAAGAAAGAGCGAAGGACCTAGAAACCGCTGGAGCAGCCCATGGGTGCCCAGAGCTCACGAAAACTGCTCTGGGCAACTCTGTCCTTGGACTAGATGGGAAAGCGGGGTCCCTGAGTGGGCAGCCCACAGGGCCGACACATCCCGAACACTGTGGCATGTGCCACAGCACCGGGGCTCTCCAGCGTCGTCTTTGGTCTGTCCCTGGCGTCCCCACGGCCCTCAGCCCCCCCCCCAAAGTTCACCAACCCTGGACTCCGGAGAGGGGATGGCCAAGGCAGGACGCAAAGCTGGTCACGTGCCCGGCCCCACACCTCGGTCACATGGCCCCTCGTGTTTCCCTCCGCTGAGACGGCCTCGCCCCTCCATCCGCGCTGACAGCTGACGGGTTCCAGATTTTCTGTTTTGCTTTTGCAGGAAAACGGAGCCCAGAGCTCTGGTTTGGCCCCCGATGTGGAAAATCCACCCTGCCGCTTGGCCGGCGTCGGTGCGGGCTGACCGGGTGCCTCTTGGCCTCAGGAGCCTCCTTTCCAGTACAGTAGAGCTGGTGGAGGGAGGCCGAGGCAGGACGAGGCTTGGCGGGGCCTGCGATGAAGTGGTCGGCGGGCCTGCCCGGCGGTGGACCCCGGGCCCCGCTCAGGCCCCGCGGGAAGGGGACCGGAGGCGATGTTGCTCGCCTTGCCCAGACCCACAGCCCCAAGGGGAGCTCACTTCCGCTCCCCAGCAGGGGAGCAGCTGTCTCCTTACGTGGAGCCTCAGGCCTGGTGCTGGGGCCCCACGGCCACGTACTTCTTGTCTTGGCCCCCCTCCCTCCGGCCCCTCCCTCCAAGTCCCCTGTCTTCTCACGAAGGTGGGTCAGCCCTCCCCGCCTCTGGACGGGATGCAAACTGAGAGGCCGGTCTCTCCCTGTCGAGGTTGCTCCTGCTCTCCTCGTGCTGCGTAGACCCTGTCTCAGTGCCAAAGGCTTCCCCCTACCTTGGCCTCCTTGTTTCCTCCTGAGGAGCCCCCGTGGTGGGCAGTGCTGGATTTTGGCCCAGCCGTCAGACGGGACAACTGAAGGGTTATACTGAGCACCGCGGGCCACAGCCAGCAAAGTGTCACGGTGCTCCTGAGGCGTCCGATCCTCTTGGGAACTCCCTTCAAAAGCAGCCCCCTTTTGCGCCAAGTGACTCCCACTGGCGTCTGTGAAGCTCGGTCCCCAGGGGTTTGGAGTTTGCTTCAAGCAGGGTCCCCCGGAGCTGTGTGGGCACAGCTCTGAGCGGTGATCAGGGTGACCGGGACAGGTGCCTCCCCGGGCGAGGAGCCCTTGTCACCCCCACTGCCCAGGCCTAGGGGTGCCACCCGTCCTGGCCTGCAGCCCTCTAAGCTTGGACTAAGGCGGGGTGGGCCCCACTGCGCTCCGCGTGCTCGAGGGCCCACACGGCTGCCAGGTGGGCCTGCGCCGGCCCTCGCTGGGAGGTTCTGCAGCCGAGACAGAAAAAAACAGACAGGAAAACCCATGATGTCTGGACTGAGCTTAGGGGGGTCCTGCCCTGCGTCTTCTCGTCCCTGCAGGAGCTGCCCACCGCCCAGGCCTGGGAAGGGACACACAGGCTGGCTGGGGTGCAGGGGCTCCAGAGGCAAAAGTCACCTGGACTGGAGGGGAGGGAGGTTGAGAAAGCCCCCCTGTTCCTCCGCTACTGTCCAGGGAAAAGACCTGCTGCTCCTGCTAAGAGGGAGAGAGGAGGGGGGAGCAGGGAGGGGAGAAAAGAAGGGGAAAAGGGCAGGGTGAAAGAAGACAGGGGAGGGAGGAGGGGAGGGAGGAAGAGAGGAGGGAAGGAGAGGAAGAAGGGGAGAAGAAAAAGAGAGAAGGGAGGGGAGGAGGGCGGGGAGGAGGGTGGTGAGGAGGAAGAAGGGGAGAAAGAAAAAGAGAAAAGGGAAGGGAGGAGGGATGGGAGGAGGGTGGGGAGGAGGAAGAAGGGGAGAAAGAAAAAGAGAAAAGGGAAGGGAGGAGGGATGGGAGGAGAGGAAGGAGGGAAGAAAAGGGAGGAGGGGAAGGAGGGAAGGAGGGAGAAGGGAAGGGAGGAAGAGAGGAGGGAGGAGAGGAAGAAGGGGAGAAGGAAAAGAGAGAAGGGACGGGAGGAGGGCAGGGAGGAGGAAGAAGGGGAGAAAGAAAAAGAGAAAAGGGAAGGGAGGAGAGAGGGGAGGAGAGGAAGGAGGGAAGAAAAGGGAGGAGGGGAGGAGGGCGGGGAGGAGGGAGAGGAGGAGAGGAGGGAAAGAACGGAGACTGGGGAGGAGGGAGGAAAGTTCCAGAAGCAGCACGGCTCCTGCCCCCTCTTCTCTCCGCCATCCGCCAGCAGCCTCCGGTGTGGTCTGTGGCTGCAGCCTCTGCTCCGGGCCCCCCTTTGCCTGAGCCACGTGACAAATGGAGCCTCGTCACCCCCAGCAAGACCCTTTGTCCGTAGGGTCCCAACTCCTCCCGCCCAGGCACAGGGCCGGCGGGGGCCACATCCTGCGCCTTCCCAATCCTTGTGCGGGCCACGCTGGGTGCCCGGCTGGCCGAGCCCCCCGGTGCTGGGGGGGTGGGGGCTCCCCACTCGCCTCCAGGTATTTGCTGGGCTGTGTCCTCCCGCTGAGAGGCTCTTCCTCCCACCTACTGAGCATTCGCCAAGACTGGTCTCCACGGCCCATCTGGGTTCCTCGTGGTCCCCCAGCCTCCTTTACAGCACCCCTTCGGCCTGGTGCAGGCCCCACACTTACCTGGGCTGCAACTTGTCACAAGTCAGCCTTTGCCCCAGATGTGGGCCCCTTGGGGCCGTGGCAGCCCCAGTTAGTTTTCTTGAGTGTCTCTGGGCCCAGCATGGGACACAGCTCGGTACATGTTTGTTGAATGAATATATGACCTAGGAGGGGGAGGGGCCTACCCTTTCACACCCAGAGCAAAAACACTTACCCCTTCAGGGGTCATTTTGCTTCAAATGTCACTAAGGTTGTCTTTTTGCACACCTTCCCTTCCAACCCCCCTCCCCCCACGGCTAAGGGCCCACCGCGGAGACAGCCTCACCCCAGGCAAAAGGGACCCTGAAGCCGGGCAGTGAGGGACTCATCAGACCTGTGGCTTCTGGCCCCTCCCCATCCCACAGCCCCTCCCCAGGGCCAAGCCGCCCCCAGCGACCCTGCCCGCTGCCGGCACAGGGCCCACCTGAGCTGGGACTCACCTGTGTCCCCGAGAATGGCACCCGTGGGGGCATCAGAGCCCCGCCTCCCCGCACACGCGAGCTGCCCGTCCTCACCTCCCACCAGGAACCCGCGTTCCGGTCTCGCGTTCCGGTCTCGCCTGCTCCACAGGACGCCCCCCACGTGGCCCAGAGTAGCTTCTGTTTTCACAAAAAACACTGCCCCCCTTTTCCGGGTCCTTCCTCTACGCCTTTGTGGCAGTGAGCGCTGCCTTTGTCGTAGAATACTCTGGGATGCTTTCATCTCGGCCGGGCCTCGGCCGCTTTCCTCCTTGATGCGGGCTGTTCGAGGCTGTTCCCTCCGACGGAATTTCATGTCGCAAAACTCCATTAAGCTTTTATCTGCCTGGGGGAGCCGGGCCTTCAGGAACCCGGGAGGAGAGGGAGCTCCTCGACGAGGAACAGAGGAGATCCGTACATGGACCCAGGACTAAAAGCCTGTCTGCACCCCCCCCCCACCCAACCTGCTCACCCCGACTTTGAGAGCCCCTCTGCTCAGTCCCTGCTCCTTGAACCAGGAAGGGGCGCTATGGGGGCAGGCGGGGCAGAACCAATTTGAAATCCTTATCCGAATGTTTGGTTCGTTTCCGTGGAGAAGAAACTCGATTCACAGCAAACCAGGCGCCTGACAGGGAGCTGCTCCGGCCGGGGAGAGCACTGCAGAAGGAGTCAGAGATCGTGGTCTGAGTCACAGCCCGGCGGATTCTGTCCTGGCCACGTTGACATCCGTGATAACTCTCAGACTTTTAAAGCAGGCCACTATCGTGATTTCCCTTTTCCTTCTGATTACTCACCCTTGACCTGATTTTGAGGGACCCCCAAACTGTGAACGTTGAGATGCCATCAGACCGTGCCCCGGCCCCCCGAAACCAAGCCACGTCATCTCCCCACCGTGTGGCCCAGGCCCCGCTGCCTTCTCCCGAGTGTCCCGGCCGCACCCCCGTTGCCTCCCGCAGAGTCCTGTGGGGTCTGACCTGCGTACGTCACACAGCATCCCACATTCCAACGGGCCGTGTGGTTTCCGAATGCGTTCGCCCCACCGTTGATCTGAACGCCCGTGAGGACTCCCCAAGCTTGGCGGGGTCCCCGTTTCACCCACAAATCAGCCGGGGGTGTGGGCGAGAGAATGGGGACCCACGCTCTGGGTGACTGCTCCCCTCAGCCATCCACAGCTGGAGAAGCAGCCCCCCACCGGGTCAAGGGGCCAGCGGACCTACATGCCCACTCCCCCTGGGCAGCTGCTGTCTCCCGGGGGTCCCGCTGGGCAGGGAAAAGGCCTCGTCTTCTTGACTGCCTCCAGGCTCAGGGGCACTCATCTCTGAGCCAGCTGCCCACAGACACTCGCTTTTAATCAGCAGCCCTCGCAAAAGCCCCATTTCACAGACGAGGAAACTGCGGCCCAGAGAGGGGAAGCCATTTTCCCAAGGTCGCACAGCGGATGAGGTGTTGCCTGTCGGCAAGCTCTTACGCGGTGAGGTGACATGTGCCCCCGTGTGCGTGGCCCATCACTCCACCCCACCGTGCCTGAGTGGTATCTCACCAAAGGCTGTCCCGCCACAGGGCACGGAGGGCTGGGTTGGACAACCTAGGTTCGGGCTCTGTCCCTCCTTCCTCGACAGTGTCAGCAGGGGGAGGACCTTCCGGTAGACGGGGCGTTCTGCACCTGTGTGGCAGGAAGCTGCGCCCCCAGGGGTGAGAGACCCCCTCAGAGCACCCAGAGGTCACCACCCACCGGCCCGGGGTCCAGCTGCCTCTCTCTTTAACCTGCACCCTCAGCGATGGTCCCCGCCTAAGACCTTAAGTGACGGGCCAGGTGCTGCGACCCCACCCTGGTGCCACCTCTCGAAAACAAGGAGACGCAGCCCACGCTGGGCAACCTTGTGCCCAGGTGAGCAGCGGGACATCCCAGAAGCCTCCTGGAGGAGGTGGGGTTCCAGAAGTGCCGTGCGGAAGCATACGCTCCCGCCCCACGGAAGGCCAGCATCCAGGGGCGTCGAGAGTTTTTACTCAAGGAATATGTGCCGTTCTGGAAAATACGAGGGGAAGACCGTCCAAAGGTTCGCCCCGGCTCGTTTTTCCTGCCTGCTCTGGCTGTGATGGCCTGTTCAGCTCCAGCCCCGGTGCAACATTTCCACGCCCAGCTAAATGAGAGGATAAACAAAGATGCCTGGGCTCCTCCGAGGAGGCCACCTGGCCGCCTGGGTCACTGCAGCCGGGGCCTCGGGAAGGACAGAGCCAGCGGGGCCTCCTGGTGGGGGGCGGGGGGGGGGGGAGGCCATGGAAACGGCAGGCCCTCTCAGGGCCTCAGCTTTCCCCTCCGTAACATGGGGGCGCAGAAAGGCCCCCTCGGCTCAGCTTCCACATCCTGACTCCCAAGTCGAACCCGCAGAGCCCCGAGGAATCTGCATTCCTCAACGCAACCCGGGGAGCACTTGTAGGGGACCTACGTGCCCGGAGACCTGGGGAGGAGGGCCAGTTTCAGGACGATTTGGGAGATTCGTCTCCCTGCCTGAGCCGGCCCACAGCACCGGAGAGGGGGAGGCCAGCCCCTGGCAGAGCCCTGGGGGGCGGTGCTGGGGGTGCGGGGGGCCAGTGGGTGCTGCAGTGCCCTCGGGCCACAAGGGGGCAGAGGCGCCCAGGCGTGGCTCCTGCCTGCCGCTCCACTGAGCCCGGCCGGGCACCAGCAAGATGCGTCCGCAGAGGGGTCTGTCGGGGGCCTCTCCCCTGTAGCCCAGACGGTCCTCGGCCTCTGCCCCAGCCTCTTGGGGAAAGCCCCCCTAAAACTCTGCCAGGTGCCCCGCGTCTGAAGCCCGGCTGCGGGCCCAGGGGCGGGGATGTCACAGCGGCCCCGCCCCCCTGGGGAAGCGCCGGAAGTTTAATCACCACCGGCCCTGCGCAGTCCTCCCCCCCCCCCCCCCCCCCCCGCCCCATTTCACAGGTGGGGAAGCTGAGGCCCGCAGAGGGCAGAGGCTGGAGCCAGACCCGCCCCTCCGGAGCAGCTCTCCCAGAACGGGATGACTTTGCCTTTTGTTGTGGTGCAAACGCTGCTGAGAATTTCTTAATCCCCTTTCGCAAAAAGACAGGTTGTGCTTTGTGCAGAAATCGTTATTCAGAAATTACAGACTCTGGTTGTTTCTATGGAAACATTTTTCACCTTATGCAAATGAAGCAAGAGGCATGAAAACAACGCCTTCCCTTTCTGCCCCCCTTCGATCGTTTGGAACTTGAAAAGCAGCTGCTGAAAGTTTAATCCCGGGCCAGGCGGGGGCAGGCGTCCTCTGACCCTGTGGACACGTTGGCTGCATTGGCCTTTGCCTCCTGGGCTGAGCTGAGGCTCCGAGCCCCGGCTGGTTGCTCTGAGGCCCGGCCCCATTGCCTCCTGCTCTGATCTTTAGCTAGCAGCAGGTGGCAAAGGTCACACCGGAGAGCCCCCCCCCCCCTCCCCGGGCCCTTTGAAGGGGACCCCCGACCGGACTCCTACAGAAAGCCCACCCAACGTGCAGCCAGGAGCGTGGGGACCCCATTTCTTGTCATCACCTTGTTGTTTGCCCAGCCCGGACTGGCACTCCTTTGAGGGACTTTTCTCCTGCACCCCTTCCCGCACCCACCTCCGCCTCCAGGGAGGAGAGTGGCCAGGCTTGACCGGAGACAAGGGACAGGGCTTCAGGCAGAGCTTTCCTCCGGTGTGGATTCAAACCCCAGCGCCAGCCTCCCGACCAACTGCGTGGCCTTGGGCAAGTCTCTTTCCTCCTTGAGCCTAGGGTCCTCCCCCGTCAATCCCCCACCCTCCTAGAATGGGGGTGCCCGCACCCACCTTGCAGCATTGTGGTGAGCTTGAAATAGGGCCCTTTTTCAGTCCTTAGCACATAGTGGGGCCTCGATCCGTGGGAACCCCCCAGAGTCCTAGAGAAGTGGCTGCTGCGGAAGGGGGAACCCGGGGCGAGGACAGGCTCCCGAGGCGGTGCTGGCCCAGGGAGCCTGACCCACGCCTGCCCCCCCTCCAGACACTGCTCCTGGCTGAGGTGGCCACCAGGAGGCAGTGTCCCACAGAGCAAGGGCACTGAATTTGGAGTCTAGAGACCTGGGTTCGAGTCCTGACTCAGAGGCGTCCTCACTAGGTGGCCTGGAGATCATTTCTCCTCCCTGAGTCTCCGTTTTCCCCTCCCTCGGGAGCCCGATCAACTCCCTGCCTGCCCCACAGGGCTGCGTGGGGACCCGATGAGGGCTGAAGGCTGTAGGAGGTGGGAGCTGAGGACCAGTGACACGGAGGCGGGGAGTCCATCCCCGGTGGTAGCCACTGCTCCATGGTCATGGTCTGGCCGTGCAGGCTCTGGCTCTGGGCCCCCTCGGGGCACCCTGCTCCCTTCCTCAGCGGGCTTCTGCCCGCCTCCGTCTCCTGACAAGGTGGGCCGGGAGCCTCTGCAGCAGGGGCTACACACTGTTCAGTGAGGTCCAAGTATGTCACCCACTTAAGTGAGTCGGCCCATTGTGTGAGCACAGAGAGGTTAAGCCGCTTGCTCAAGGCCACACAGCTGGTGAGTGCGTGACTAACAGAAGGGGTCTTAAGGCCCACAGACTAGGGGTCTCAAACCACAAAAATGTATTATCTCACGCTTCTGGGGGCTGGAAGTCTGAAATCAAAGTGTGGGAAGGGTTGGTTCCTTCTGAGGGCTGAGGGAGAAAGTTCTGGGCCTCTCTCCTCAGCCGGTGGATGGCCGTCTTCGTGTTCCACGGCGATCTCCGCCTACCGGTGGCTCCGTGTCCGGACTGGCACATCTTATAAGTATGGTGCTCCTATTGGATCGGGGCCCAACCTAATGGCCTCATTTCCATTAAGACTATGTCTCCAAATAAGGTCACGGTGCTGGGGGTCAGGACGCCAACATGCAAATTTGGAGGAACACAGTTCCGGAGTTAAGGGGCTGTCTGAGATCTGAGACACAGGCTGAAGGGGGCCAGGATGCTGAGGGGGACTTTTCCCTCCTCTCAGAATAGACTTTAATCCCTGAAGTTGTTGCCGTTAACCCAAGGCCCCGGCTTTCTAAAGAAGCCCCCGGAAGTAGCCCCCGCAGGACTTCCACAAGAGGAAAGGGGCTCTCCCTAATCTTCAGCCGAGTCCGCGAAGGGGGGGGAGACAAAATCACCCTCGGTGTATCCCGGGGAATTCAGCTATTTGATGCACTAGCAATGAGAACAGCATTTTAAAGGAGCAAAAGATAACCGGGAGGAAAAATGAAAAATCATAACAGAGTGAGCACAACCTCCAGAATGCAGTGAGCCAAACCCGAAAGGTGTAAGTGAGCAAATATCCCGGTTCTCTGCGGGCCCCGTTGGGTACGGTCTGTGCCCGTTTATCCGAGTCCTGCCTGTGGGGCCCGAGTCCGCCCTTGATCACCTGCTCCGAGAGGCGCGGCACTGAGCTGTCCGCTGCAGGCATTGGGGCGACCGCGTGGGAGGAAGGGATTGTCCTTCCTGGCTCTGGTGGGCGGCCCGGTCAGGCTCCCGGAGGCTGCTAAGCTTCTCCGGCAGCGGCCCCTGGGGCACAAGGGACTTCAGCACGGGGGTCCCAGAGTCCCCCGGGCTTCTCCCGCACCCAGATCCTACAGGGCTGTGACTCCCACAGTGTGGCTCCTACGGGGTGCACGGCACCTACTGGGCAGCCAAAATCTTCTCCCAGCACCCCACCCAGGTGCTTTTGTAGTGTAGACAGGACGCTTCTCCGTGGACAGCTTTCCCCGGCACCCCGGAGCGCAACTTTCCAGCAAGTTCCTAGGGTGGGTTTCCGGCACATTCCCCCAGCCTGGTGCCACAGTGACCTACCTCTTTGCCATTCGGTGAACTACGACCCCCCCTCCCGCAACAATATCTCAATCTCAGCCCAGGGGTGGGGGGTCTTGGGGGCTCTCTCGCAGCCCTGGGGGTAGTGACTGCCCCTTCTTTCTGCTGTTTCTTAGGATATTCGTTAGCGTTCTCTTCGCTTCTTAGCCAATCCTCATTGTCCTGATCCTTGTTATAGGCAATCGTTCTTTGAACGATTCGCATGGGGGTGCTGGGGGTCAGGACGCCAACATGCGAATTTGGAGGAACACAGTTCCACCCAAACCGGAACCCTGTTCAAACTCCTGTGCCGTTCTTGTCTCCTAATTGGACCCTGACTGATAAAAAATTAGCACAAGGAGTAGCCACACGTGATAGATGGGGTTTGGCGGTCGGTTTGGCCGTGGCTTTGGGCTTGAACGTGGCGCCGAGCGGCCGATGGGGAATGGGACCTCAGTAATCCATCCGCGCGCCTGGGTTACAGTTCATGAAACCCTCACCTGGGCTGCATTGTGATGGAAACGCAGCTCGTACCTCGGGAGCCCCAGCAGGTGCTGAACTTGACCCTTATGGCAGCAATAATGACCACAAGGGTTTTGGCGAGCTCTGGACTCATCCGGGTTGAGCACTTACAAAGAGGATGACAAGCTCTCTTCCGTGAGCTCTCTGCTCGAGTCATGGTCTGCAAGCCCGCGACCTTCCACGACATCTTCTGAAAGCAGCTCTAAATTCTTCTAGCTGCAGGGCTGATGTTGCCGAGGATCAAATACAAAATTTAACTGTGCGGGCTGCCGAAGTAACAGCTGAACTCCCCGTCTCAACAAGTCCCTCGCGACAAAGTCAGGGCACTGATTCGTAAGGAACAGGATGCTGAAATTTGGAGTGGGGACATCCGACCAGATCCAAAGGAGACCGTCAGTCGTGACCCTCCCCCCGTCACGCTGAGCCTCCCTGACCAGGGGGAAGTAACCTTCCTTCTCATGCTGGAAGAGCCGGCCTTCCTCTGCCTGAAGCCCGGTGAAAGCTCCCGGGGGGCCCGGAAGAAGAGCTCGTTCTCCTGGAGAGCCATCACGCCCGCTCCTTGCTGCCGCCGGACCCTCCACGGAGCCCCGTCGTCCATGTACGCTGGGAGGGCAGGTGCACACTCCAACCGTCAGAGGCTTAGCCACCGAAAGGACTTGCGAGGCGGTCTGCTATATAATTGGCACAACTCCGAGGGCTGCACGTGCGAGTGGACGGTGAAAGCACTAGGCTAAGAAAGAGGGACGTACTATCAGACCGGGTCCTATACTGTGGGCCCAGCTGCGCCTACTAGAGACACCGTGTGAATATGTCAGCTTGTGGGGGCGCCCGGGTGGTTCAGACGGTGAGGCGTCCGACTCTTGGTTTCAGCTCAGGTCGTGATCTCACGGTTCATGAGTTCGAGCCCCGCATCTTGGGATTCTCTCCCCCGCCCCCTTCCACCCCCGTGCACGTGCTCACGCGCTCTCTCTCTCTCTCTCTCAAAATAAATAAACTTAAAAAAATATGTTAGCTTGTGTAACCGGGTTTTAATGATTTAAATGTGGTCAATTACCACAAACTCAGACACTCAGAACAGGACACTTTCCTTATTTCACGGTTCTGATGGCTCGGGAACCTGGACGTCTGCTTCAAGGCTTCTCATCGGGCTCCACTGAAGCTGTCCACTGGATTGGGGTCTCATCGGAAGGCTAGACAGGGCAACACCTGTAAGCAGGTTAAACCATGCTCACGTGGCTGTTGGCAGAATTCAGGTCCCCAGAGGCCACTGAACTGGGAGCCTCAGTGCCTAGCGGGCTGTTGGCGGGAGGCCGCCCTCGTGGACCCCTGCAGCACGGTCGCTTATTGTCCCCAAGTCTGCAGGCTGAAGGGGCAATAGAAAAAGTCTGCTGGCGAGACAGAAGTCACTGTCTTATGTAACCTAATCACAAAAGTGACACCCATCGCCTCTGTCGCACTGAATGGCTTGGAAGTATGTTGCATAGTCCTGCCCATACTCAGTTGCACAAAGGCGTGAATTCCAAGGGCAGGGGTCACGGAGAGCCATCTTGGGGTGTGCCCACCAAGAGCTAGAAGTGGCTCCGACAGCCCGTTGGGTGGCTGACTGGAGCTTGGGCTCCACGGTGTCCCACAGTTAATGAGGTCGGAAGCCAGGGCTAAGCGGGCAGGACTGCGGACTGGGGCTCACCTGTGGGGCCAGCACACCCGACCCTCCGACGCGTTCTATGAGGAGGCTCAGAAGACACCCCCTTCGCCAAGGACTGGAAAACCGCATTTGTGAACAGAGCGCCTACATCCTGGGGAATCTCTGTGGTCGCTCTGCCTCGTAGGCCGGGCACGAGCACCAAGGACGTTGCCACAAAGACGGCACCCTGCTTTCCGCGGACGGACAGGTGAACGCTGGAGTGTCTTCGCTCAGGTCTGAGTCACGGTCTGCCCAGTGGGTCCATGGCGCCACCACTCGCTGGTGATTTCCCCAGTTCTTAAATGCCTAGTTGGAACAGACGTAGTTAGCCACCGTCAGGGTCCCGCACCGGCCCTCCCACCCACGAGGTGAGGGCCAGTATGGCGGGAAGAATCCAGCGAGAGCCCCTGGAACGTCCGCTCCCAGCCAAGACAGTGAACTGGAAGGAGTACCTCATCCCAGGGGGTACGGCAGAGAGTAAGACGCTTCGAGAAGCAGGGGTGTGGGGACCTGGAAGTCCGACCAAGCCTTCCGCCAGGAGACGCGGCGACGGTGTCACCGATTGGAAGATGGGGCCTTCCGCCTTGGCCGCTTTGAAGCCGCTGAACCAACGTGAAAAAAATAGAAAAAAGTTGCTCCACCGGCTGGGACAATTGGTCCTGATTGCCCACGGGAAAGTGGACCAGTGCTACACAGTGGGGACAAGCCGTGCTGACGGGGGATGTGCAAAGGATCCTCAGGGCACCTGCTGGCACTTCCACAGCCAGCAGCAATGGCTGGTGGCAAACTACACCACCCAGAGCAATGCGGGGTGACTGAGGACGCAGAGCCTTCAGGAAGGATGGCGTGGATCGCTGCACAGGTTAAGGCCCTGCCGAGCTTCTGGCTGAGGACAGGACGAGCACAGAACGGGTAGCGCAAGAAGGAAGCTGTCCATGTCAGTTAGGGCCTCGTGATGAAGCCGCAGACACGAGTCGCACAGTCGCTCAGCCTGTCTCCTAGTTGCCCGACGAGTGCGTGTGTTTATTTGCATCTGCTGTTTCCTTCTTCTCGCTCCTTCCCGTTTTTAGTTAGCATGCAAGTTGTTGGGAGTCGGCTTTACAGTTTGGTCTGCAGGTAAGAACGAGTTCAGTGCTCCTGCAACTGAATTTGAGAAGTAATACAGTCCGACAAGACTGTTGGGACCCTGTGTCACCTCATTTCAGGGAGAGGGTAAGAGCTTTGTCACGGGTAAGAGGTACAGCTGGGTCTCGTTGGATGGAAAGGCAAAGTTGTTTTATTGTTACACGGGGATTCCAACATGTGAAGTGCAGAGAGGGAGGTCGAGCAGCCAGAGGGGTGGAGTGTGCGGTTATCAGCTTGCTGTCCCTGAGCTCCCAGTTCACCCTTTCTCGCCTGCTGTGTGGCACCTGAGCAGGGCTCTGTGAACATTTGCCCTTTGCCCACTGGCATGGTGTTAGGCTCTGTCGGCAGGGCCCCTGGAGAGACGGTGCAGTGGAAGGGATTTTCTTTCCCCTCTCTGGTGTGCTAGCAGGGCAGCTTCCTGCAGCACGCGGGGCTTCTCCAGCTCCAGCCTCCTACAGTGTGGGTGGCTTCTCCAGGGTCTGGCTCCACAGTGCCACAGTCAGCAGCTTCCCTTGCTGTCTCTAGGTGGTTTTGTAGCCGGCTGCCTCCTGCAAGATATCTCCCCACGAAAGCTCCCATCTCCCTAAAGGGTGAATTTCCAGCAAGTGTTGCAGATGTAGCCCCACCGCCACTGCCACCACCACTGAGCCCAGCCACGCCCCGTTGCAACCAGGTCTGGACCTCAGCCCTGGGTCGGGAGGCGGGCTGGGGGGACGTCTTCCTTGGATGCTCCTAGGGTAATAGCTGCTCTTACATCTGCTATCTCTCCACCTTTAAAGTTCTCTTTGCTTCTTACTAGCCAAACCCCTCTTCGAATCAGTCTTCATATTAAACACTCCTCGTTCGATTACTATGTGAGTTCTCTCTCCTGACCGCAGTCCGGCTGATACACTGAACAGAACTCCAAGAAGTGGGGGTGTCACTTAGAACTGTTCCACCTGCAGCAGGCACTCCTTGAGGGCTTACGGGTGAGAGCCCGGTACCTATGAGATACAGGTGCACGTGAGCCCTGGTCTCTGTCCGCATGAGTTTACAACCTAGAGGGACAGACAGACATTAAACAGGCAGAGAAGTGAATACACTAGAAAAGATACTTTGCCGCCAAATTCACAAGGGTGATTTGACACGTGGTGATCATGGCTGGGGTATTAGGGAATGCCTAGGATGTAGGCGCTCTGTTCACAAATGTATGTTTCCATTCCTTAGCAAGGAGGGTGTCTTCTGAGCCTCCTCATAGAACACATCGGAAGGTCGGGTGTGCTGGTCCCACAGGTGAACCCCAGTCCGCAGTCCTACCTCCTTAGCCCTAGCTTCCAACCTCATTAACTGTGGGACACCGTGGAGCCCAAGCTCCAGTCATCCAACCAAACAGGGAATGCCTGAGGAGGTGATGCTTGTTCAGACACTCAGAGAGCTCAAGGAAAGATGGGGGCAGGGAGGATCATTCAGGTGCAAACACCTGCAAAGGTCCTGGGGTGAGAATGAATTTGGCATTTTTGTGCAGTGGAAAGAGGGCCAGGAGCTGCAGACCAAGAAGAGGAAATGGTGGAAAAGAGGGTCTGAAACCGGGGTGGGGACAGGCCGTGTGTGACCTCGCAGGCCAGCGCAGATGTGATTTGAAGTCAGTAGGAAGCCCCTGGAGGGTTTGAATCAGAGACTGCATTAAAAGCATTTAAAAAAATTTTTTTAGTGTTTGTATATTTTTGAGAGGGAGAGAGACAGAGCACTAACGGGGGAGGGGCAGAGAGAGAGGGAGACACAGAATCCGAAGCAGGGGCTCCAGGCTCTGAACTGTCAGCACAGACCCTGACGCAGGGCTCGAACCCATGAACCGCAAGATCACGACCTGAGCTGAAGTTGGATGTAAAAGCATTTTTTAAATGTGAAGGTTATTTCTAGGAGAGCTGGAGGGGCACCATGGTGAGCTTGCTCTCCATTTAACATCCTGTTGCTCCTTTTTTTGTTGTCACTACCATCATCATCGTCACCAGGGTCACTGTTGCCCGTATCACCACGTGCTGGTTTTGTTCCCACAGTCAGGATTCCAGACCCTCCAAGGCAGAGCTGGCGTCTCCTTCTCCTCTGCTGTCCCGTCACAGGCTTCTGGCATGGCTCCCTGGACGCTCCCTTTCCTCGCACAGCGCACCCCAGCGCCCCCCACCGGGACACTGCCCACCCCTGGAGGACAGTAGCCTCCCGCCCCACCGGGGTTGGAAACATGAAATGGGCACAGACCATGCTGTGCCCCATCCCAGGAAGATGCACAGAGGCGTTTCATCAAAGCAGCAGAAATAGAACCCTGTGAGCTAGTGCTCCCAATTCCTTTGAACAGAACAAAACCCAGGCCCAGAGAGGTGAAGCAACTTGCTGAGGGTCACACAGCACACGGAGGGTTCAGACTCCAGGTTGCGTGCCATCACGCCTGGCTTCTCTGCACCTCCTGTCGGGGGGAAAGCAGGAGAGGGACAGGGGCAGGACTCACAGCTCCCCTGATGGTACAGCTGGGGAAACTGAGGTCCGAGACCTAGATCGCTTAGCAAGGGGGAGCGTGTACCTCTCACACCCAGGTTGGTATGACCAAGAGTGACCGGGTGCCGGGCTAGACCGCCAGGGAGAGGGAGTGGGGAGCCACGCTCTGGCTGGCCAAGAGGGACACAGGGCTGGAAAAATCATTACAGGTAGATGAATTATTCACAGCCCGCCAACCTCCTCAGGTCCCGGGCAGCCGGGAGCTCGCCAAACGGCCCAGCCCATCTTATTATCCACACGTAATGGCCTCTTTTCTCTCAGAGGAAAGCGATTCAACACCATCAAATATTAATGTGGGGTCGGCCACCCACACACCGGGCCTCCAGCGCTGCCCCAGAGGTCAGGGATGACGCCAACCCGGGAACGGGAGACTCGGCCGGGAGGACACAGGTGGGCCTTCTTTCCCGGGGGCTGAGACGGGGGACCCTGAACACGCAGCCTCAGCCTTGTCCCTCATCTAAGAGGCGCCAGGACGCGACGCTTGCTTTCTTACGATGGAGATGAGGTTGATTTGGCACACCGTTCCCAGCCTCAGTCTGTTCAGGGTCCCAGGGTCATGTCTCTGCCCAGGGTCCTCCTGGGGCTAAGGATTGGGAGGGGCTCTGGGGTCTGTCTCAGTGTCCTGTGGCCGCCATTACAGACGACCACAAACTGAAAGGCTTCTATCACAGAAATGTATTCTCTTCTACTTCCGGAGGCCAGAAGCCTGAGATCAAGATGTCACAGGGACATGCTCCTCCTGAAGGATCTGGGGAAACGTCCTTCCTGGCCTCTTCCAGCTTCTGGTGGCTGCTGGCCATCCTCCGCTCACAGACACAGCCCTCCAGTCTCTGCCCCCAGCTCTGCGTGGGCTCCTTCCCGTGTCTCCTCTGCCTCCCTGGGCACCCGCTTCGAGTAATCCCATCAGGCATTGGATTTAGAGCCCACTCTATTCCGGGATGACCTCATCCCAACTTAATTACATCTACAATGAGCCTACTTCCAAATGAAGGAACATTCTGAGGTTCCAGATGGATGTCAGTTGGTGGGGGCGGGGGGAACACTACTCAGTTCATCATAAGAGCCGGGCGGGCACACGCAGAATTGGCCACAACCTACCTGGTTTCTGAGTCTTAGGTCTATCGTCCTGACCCATTTCTCCGGGCTTCTCCACACCCACATCTCTTCCGCTGTTTCTGCAGAACCTTCTAGGGACTCATGGAACCTTCTAGAGACTCATGGACACATGGAAGCTCGGAGGGGCGGGCCCAAGCCAAGCAGCCCGGATGCAACTCACCTCCCTCTCAGTGCTCTCTGCTGGGGGAGGAGGCCCTCGGCTGTCACGTGCAGCCAGTGCAGTCCACGCCCTCCCCCCACATCCTCTTGGCCCTCGATGTCTCGGGCACACGGACCCAGCTGGTCCCAGCTGCATGCACCCGGCACCCTCGACCTGGGCTTCTCTGGCCATCTCCCCAACTGCAGCGTGGGGTGGTCCAAGTGCCACGTGACCCTCCTGCTGGGTCAGCCCTCAGCCACTCCAGCTGGTCCCTTGAGTGGTCAGCTCTGCTTCAAGGTCCACTCTGTCCCCCAGAGACCCCGTGGGAGTAAGCTCCAGGTTCCCACTTCCCGGAGGGACTTCCTTGGAAAAATGCGCTCACAGGGGCCCCTGGGTGGTTCAGTCGGCTAAGCGTCCGACTCTTGGTTTGGGCTCAGGTCATGATCTCATGGCTTCATGGGTTCAAGCCCCGCATCGGGCTCTGTGCTGGCATTGTGGAGCCTGCTTGGGATACTCTCTCTCTCCTTCTCTCTGCCTCTCCCCAACTCACACTGTCTCAGTCTCTCTGAAAATAGATAAACTTGAAAGGAAGAAAGAAAGAAAGAAAGAGAAGAAAGAAAGAAAGAAAGAAAGAAAGAAAGAAAGAAAGAAAAAGCTCCTTCGTGGCAAAGCCTCCCCACCTTCCCATCTCAGCCCTCACTCATCACCTCTGGATACACTTCCCACATCCACACTTTGCGGGGTCGGCTGCTGCAGAAATGCCCACTAAGACAGGGGGTTCTAACACCTCCCTCACTAGCCTGGCAGGTCCCTTCTCGGAGACCCGCACGGTCCCTCCTTCCTTCCTCCTCATTTCCTGCCCCATCAGGAAGCAGCTTCGTACACGTAGAAAGTCAGAGTCTACTAAGGAGCTCACCCCCACCCGGGCCACCCGTCCCGCTCCCTCCTTCCCTCTGCCGCCCTCCCTGCTGCTGCCCAGGCGTTCCCAGCATCATGTCCCCGCGTCTCCTGTCCAGTCTGGCCTGCTGTCTCCCTGCCTCTCTTCCCACTATGCATTTGCTCAGGAGGACTCTCCACTTTCTAGGCGCCCCGGACGCCCCTCCACCCGTTGTTCAAGGCCAGCCCTGGCGTCCCTCCTGCAGGAAGCGTCCCCACACCCTCCAGGGGATGCAGCTCTCCTTGGGCCCCTGCAGCTCTTTGCAAACATTGCCAGCGGCCTCTTATCCATGCATGTCCCCAGTAAGCAGGAGACCTGGGTCTGAGCCACTGCTGTGTCCCCAGCATCCTGCATAAGGCCAGGCCTGCAGCGGACATCAGTGGGCATTTGAGGAACCGTCAGCACTCTATTTTTAACGAAAGAAGGTGTGGGCACGTGGCCAGGCCACAGTGAAGTCCTCGCGCAAACACTGGCAGGCGACACTCCAGGGCCCCGTGCTCCCACATTCAAGGCCCTTCCTCCCACACAGACATTACAGTGCTCCCTCTGAGCCCGTCCCTGTCACACTGTTTCCTGCGCCTGGACCTCCTACTTGTCATTCAGGTCCTACCAGACCCTTGGCCCAGCCCTTCTCCATCACTGTCCTCTGTCCTCTGGGTTGGAATTCCCCCCTCGGGGGTCAGCTCCCTGGGGTGGGGGCTCCAGCAATGAAATTCATTATTAGGATCGGCATTGCCTCCAGCCCCCTCTACTCTCCCCACACTGTCCCAGCGGCCCCCCACCGAGGGCCTGCCCACCTCCCTCAGCCCTCACACCCTGCGTCTCTTGTCTTGCCCTCAGCCCACGCACGTAGCCCGATTCTGCCTCAACGCCCCCTGACTCCTAAACTATAGCACCTGCCCCCCGCTCAGCTGTTCCCGGGACACCTCACCCCACTCCGGGCCTGGTCTGGGCGGGGTGACTCAGTGACAGGCCGCAGGGTTGAGCCTGGAGCCGCTCAGAGACAGTAGGGGCAGTATATGCATACATAACCAGCATAGAGCACTTCGAGGCACCGGGAGCTGGGGTCCTAGGGGCCAGGGGCCCAAGGCCAGTGTGGGGCAGTCAGAGGACATCTCCCCCGGGGGACACATGAGGGATGGACAGATCCAGAGACGAGAGGGGCGATGAGGGGACGATGGCTGGAGACAGAGCTACCACCAATGGTCAGGTGTGCCTGCAGCACCGAGGAGGGAGGCTGGGGAGGGCGCAGGGCGGCCAAGGGGTCCGCCTGTACCTGTAGGCGATGGGTGACAGCCAGGGCCCCGTGGTGACTTTCGGGGACCCGAGGCACCTCCGCCATAAAAAAAAAATATCTATATTTACAATTGAATTTTGCAACTGCATTGACATAAAAGCAAATATAATCCCGGCTGGAGTCATTATTATTACCATATTCGTTTTTTTCTTTAGATTTTTTGGGGAAAGTTATTTATTTATTTATTTATTTTGAGAGAGACAGAGATACCGTGAGTGGGGGAAGGGCAGAGAGAGAGAGAGAGAGAGAACCCCAAGCAGACTCCACATGACCAGCACAGACCCCGACGTGGGGCTTGACCTCACGGCACTGCGAGATCATGACCTGAGCCAGAGCTAAGAGTCAGATGCTTGACTGACTTGAGTCACCCAGGCGCCCCCTTTTCTTTTGATTTTAAAAGAAATGAAAAGGAAAACATTTTTGCAGTGCCGACAATATCACGGGCCCCAGGCCCTGTTCCCGCTGGACTAATGGAGCAGCCGGCCGGGCGGCTGGACCCCACCAGAGCCGGCCCACACTCCGGAGGGGCTCTGGACGCCGGGGGAACCGAGGAAGCAGCGCTGGGGCCCTGCAAGTGGCAGTGACCTAGGTGGGGGCTGGGCCGGACCTGAGGCTGGGGGCTGGGCCGGACCTGAGGCTGGGGGCCAGGAGAGCTTGTCCCCTGTTGTGGGGAGCCCACGTGGCCAGAAGCTCAGCTCGGGGCCCAAAGTGGCTGGAAGGGAAGCTCCAGCCCTGGGCCGCTGAGCAGATCACTTAATGGCCAGCACCTCGGTTTTGTCATCTGACCAACAGTGATATGGAACACAGCACCCTGCGTAGAACCTGGCACTCGGGAAGTCCTTGACGAGTGTCACCAGCTTCTGTTATCATTTCCGTTACTGCTGACTCCCTCTCTGGGTCCGCCCAGCAGCCTGCGAGGATCATCATTGTCCCATTTTACAGATGGGGAAACTGACCAGCAGGGGAAAGGGACCTGACCGGGATCCCGGGGTGCGGTGAGCACTTCCTACCTGCCAGGCGTGGGGCCGTGTCCTCCCTGCGGAGGTTTCCAGTGAAGGACGGAGATTTCGGTCCCCATGGAACAGACTAGAATCCAAGTTCCAGTGCAGCTCAGACACCCCGCACCTCCAGGCAGGGTCCAACCTCCAGCTAAATCAGCCCAGAGCCCAAGCTCTGAACACCTGGCCCACCAGGGCTGCCTTGCTCCCCCACCGCGTCCTGATGCCAGAACCTTCCATGGCCGTCTCTGTGGTTTGTTTTCTCTTTTAATCATGAGTCATATTCTGGACACCATGTTGCAAGAAGAGCGCACCCTCTGAGGCCCACACTGCAAGAATGCGATCGTCGGGGCAGCCCAGGACTGTCTGAACACTCGGAGAGCAGCCAGGACCCTAACAGCAGGCAGGAGGGTGGCCACCTTCAGAGCCACCTGTCTGTGGAGCCAATGAGTGTGTGAGAGCATCGCAGCCTGGTCTCCCCCAGACCAGCATCCGCTTCACCCTGAAGCATCAGCCTGGTGAACAGGAGACCCCACAGGGCAGGGAGCAGTCCTCCACCTTGGGGTGTCCACCTGGTGACTTTAGCCACAGGCTGGCCTGAGCCAGTATCTGGTTTTGCCTGTTTGTTCGGTGTTGGTTCCGTTGTTCAGCAGAAGCTGGCTGTGTGCCCACGCGGGGCAGGCATCCTTCCAGCTACGGGGAACGTGGACGTGGACAAGACAGACCCAGGTCCAATGGACAAGACGAACGTGGACGAATCATCACACGATTCCCTGACTGATGACACAGCAGCGAGAGCCAGGGAGGGAAGCGCACTCCAGGCTTCTCACCAGGGCAGGCCCCAGAAGGCTTCTCGGCAGCAGAAACTCCTAGAAGGAGGGTGCCCAAGGAGAAGGGGAGATAGGGGGCAGGGGTACAGCACGAGGTGGGCGGGATCCTCTCCGTTTCGGTCTGGGTGTTAGCCAGCATCCTGACAGTGGCCCCACTGGGTGTGTTCCCTCTTGCGCTCAGCAGGTGTTCCCGGAGGCATGACTCTGCTGGGCTCTGTCCTGGGCCCTGGGGGGACCTGCAGGTGACACCCAAGTCCCACCTTCAGAGGCCTGACCGAAGTTTTGCACTCTCCTCCTCGCTTCCTCTCTTACTGCGCCCTTCTGCCCGGTGGCTTGGCCTTGAGGGTTCTTGTTTGGGAAGGGGTAGGGAGCGTCCCACCTGATGGGAAGACAAAGCTGGAAGCTAGTGGGGACGGGTGGTGGTGGTGCGGGTCCTGGAAGCCCAGAGAATTCCGGAAATGTGGCCAGAGCCCCAGAGAGCACCCGTGAGGCCACTCGGTGGGGATTTCAAATGGCAGGGGAGAGGGTCTCATTGTCCCTCACCCAGACCCTGCACCAGCTCCTCACTGCTCTGCCCACGGATACCCCTGGCCAACCCACCCTCCACCCCAAAGCCAGGTGAGCTGTTAAAAGCCATCTTGCACAACACCCAAAAAACAAATAATCCAGTGAAGAAATGGGCAAAAGACATGAATAGACACTTCTCCAAAGAAGACATCCAGATGGTCAACTGACACACGAAAACATGCTCAACATCACTCATCATCAGAGAAATACGAATCGAAACCACAATGAGATACCACCTCACACCTGTCAGAATGGCCAACATGAACAGCTCAGGCAGCAACAGGTGTTGGCAAGGATGCAGAGAGAGAATATCTCTTTTGCACCGCTGGTAGGGTTGCAAACTGGTGCAGCCACCCTGGAAAACAGTGTGGAGGTTCCTCAAAACACTAAAAATAGAACTACCCTACGACCCAGCAACTGCACGACTAGGCATTTCTCCACGGGATACAGGTGTGCTGTTTCGAAGGGACACACGCACCCCCATGTTTATAGCAGCCCTATCGACAATAGCCAAAGTATGGAAAGAGCCCAAATGTCCATCAATGGATGAATGGATAAAGAAGATGTGGGATATACATACAGTGGAGTATTACTCCGCAATCAAAAAGAATGAAATCCTGCCCTTTCCAACTACACAGATGGAACTGGAGGGTATTATGCTAAGTGAAATTAGAGAAAGACAAAAATCATATGACTTCACCCATATGAGGACTTTAAGAGACAAAACAGACAAACATAAGGGAAGGGAAACAAAAATAATATAAAAACAGGGAGGGGGACAAAACAGAAGAGACTCAAACATGGAGAACAAACTGAGGGTTACGGGAGGGGTTGTGGGAGGGGGGATGGGCTAAACGGGGAAGGGGCACTAAGGAATGGGGAAGGGGCACTAAGGGGCACTAAGGAATCCTGAAATCATTGTTGCACTAGATGCTAACTAATTTGGATGTAAATTTAAAAAAATTAAAAATGAAGTTAAAAAAAAAAAAAAAAGCTGTCTCTCAGACTTCTGATCTCCAGTCAGGAGAGGAAGAAACTTAGAAGTTGCTGCTCAGTCCTACCAACAAGTGTAACACTGAACAAGCTGGGAGAAAACAACTCTTCTTAGATCCACAAGAGAAGGATGGTCACAGGGTGAACTGTTACCCCCCAAATTTGAAACACCAGCCGGTGAATACAGGGCCAGAGCTTAGGGGGCAGAAACCTTGGCGGACCCCTGAGCTGTGATTCACCAATGCTGGAGGCTCAGTGTGGACGGGTCTGAGTCAAAACTCCAGGGGGACCCGTCCCAGAGGCCCCTCACCCTTTTGTGGGTTTTCACCTGCAGGTTCTCACAGGGAATAGCACAGAAAAATCCCCTTCCGTTTCCGGAAGCATCGCGAAGTACCCCAGATGACTCTGTTCTTCTCAACAACGTCTGCCCTCAGGGGGAACCAGTTCCCCAGAGCCTAACCCCCTGGGGCTTTAGCGGAGCCTGACTGACCTGGGGGCAGGGAAATACCCAGCTCCAGCCCACTCTGGCCAGCCCGGCCCACCTAAGGGAGCTCCCAGTCCAGAGGCACAGGCTCGCTAAAAACCCAGGACCTACTCGCGGGACTACAGAACTCTTCTCTCCTGCCCACCCCGCACCACATCGCTAGAGTCTGTGTACAGAGGTTCCTTTTACCCAGTGCATTATGTCCTGCCAGCAAGAAAAAGTGGCAAGACATACTAAAAGGCCAAAGAAAACAAAGCCAAACAAAACCACACACACAGTTTGAAGAGATAGAGCAAAGATCAGAACCAGACTCGGGTATGGCAGGGATGTTGGAATTCTCAGGCAGGAAATTTAAAACAATGATGAATATGCTACAGGCTTTCATGGATAAAGCAGACAGTGTGCAGATACAGGTGTGCCGTGGAAGCAGAGATGGAAACCCTGAGAAAGAACCAGAAAGAAATGCGAGAGATCAAACACACTGCAAGAGAAATGAAGGATGCCTTTGATGGGCTCATTAGTAGACTGGACACGACTGAAGAAAGAATCTCGGAGCTTCAGGACATCTCAGTAGAGACCTGCAAACCTGAAGAGCAAAGAGAACAAGGACTGAAAAACATAGAACAGAATATCCCAGGACTGTGGGACAACTACAAAGGTGTGACATAGCATAATGGGCAGGCCAGAAGGAGAGGAAAGAGACAGGCGGGAACAGAAGGAACATTTGAAACAATAGTGACTGAGAATTTCCCCCCAGTCAATGTCAGACCCCAAACCACAGATCCGGGAAGCTCAGAGAACACCAGACAAGGATAAATGCCCAAAAACCACTCCCAGGCATTTCATTTTCAAACTATAGAAAATCAGAGATAAATTTAAAAACCCCGAAAGAAGCCAGAGGAAAACAGCACATACCAGTAGAAGAGCGAAGGTAAGAATTATATCCAACTTCTGCTCAAAAATCACATGAACATGAAGAGAGTGGAGTGGAATATTTAAAAACCACAGATCTAGAATTCTGTATCCTGTGAAATTACCCTTCACAATTGAAGCAGAAATAAAGACTTTCTCAGACAGGCAAAAACTGAGGGAATATGTTGCCCAAAGACCTGTTTTGCAAGAAATGTTGAAAGAAGGTTTTTAGAGAGAAGGAAAAAAATATAGATCAGAAACATGGAAGCAATGAAGGAAGGAAGGGCACAGAAGGGAATAAGTAAAAATAAAATAGAGCTCTTGATTTTTCCTAGTTTTAATTGTCTTAACAGATAACAATTTGTTCAAAATAATACTGGCAACAATGTATTTGATTATGCATGTTTATATATACATCATGTCACACACACATATATTATGTATCCTTATATATAGGTGAAATGAATGACAGCAACGGTACAGAAGACAGGAGGGAGGAATCAGGATTACTTTGTTATTATAAGGTGCTCCTAGTACCCGTAAAGCAGTATGGTGTTTATGTAAGTGGATTTGGATGAGCTGTAAGTCTATATTACAAACTGTAGAGCAACGATTAAATGACAGAGAAAGAAAGAAAGGGAGAGAGAAAGAGAGAGATGGAGAGAGGGAGGAAGGGAAAGGAAGGAGAGGGAAGGGGAAGGGAGGGGAGGGGAGGGGAGGAAGAAAAGAAAGAAAGAAAGAAAGAAAGAAAGAAAGAAAGAAAGAAAGAAAGAAAGAAAGAAAGAAAGAGAAAGAAAGAAAGAAAGGGAGAGAGAAAAGAAAGAAAAGAAAAGAAGGGCGGAAGGAAGGAAGGAAATTGATATGGTAAAAAAGGAGAGAGAATAGAATCATATATAATGCTTAATTAAAACCACAAAAGGCTGATTTGCAACAACACGGATGAACTTTGAGGACTTCACGCTAAGTGAAATCGTTCAGAGAAAGACAAACGCTGTATGACCTCACTGATACATGGAATCTAAAAAAGTCGAAATCACAGAAACAGTAAAATGGTAGTTGCGGGGGCGCTGGGGAGTGGATGAAATGGGGGGCTGTTGGTCAAGGTGTACAAGCTTTCCAGTGTAAAATGAGAGAGTTCAGGGGATCTAATGTGCAGTGTGGTGATTATAGTCAACAATACTGTATTGTCTAGTCGACAGTTGCAAGGGTTGTAGATCTTAAATGTTCTCACACACACAAAGGTAACTGTTTGAGGTGATGGACGTGTTAACTAACTTTATTGCTGCAATCATTTCATAATATGTATGTATAGCAAGTCATTGTGTTGTATATCTTAAATTTATACAATTTTACTTGTCAGTTATACCTCAATAAAGTTGGAGGGGGGAAAGAATAGTTACTTTAACACATAAATCCCCAAATACCAAGTACTGAACACAATAAATATTTCTTACTCAAAAAAGAAACCCACAAAAGGCAGAAAAAGACAAAAATAGGAACAAGGAACAAGGGCAACTATAAAACAGTAACAAATATGGCAGATATCAACCTAACTATATCGATAATCTCTTTGAATACCAATGGTCTAAATGCACCAAGTAAGAGACAAAGACTGTTGGGGTGCCTGGGTGACTCAGTTGGTTAAGTGTCTGATTATTGATTTCAGCTGAGGTCATGATCTCATGGTTTGTGGGATTGAGCCCTGAGTCAGGGTCCGTGTTGACAGCATGGAGAGATTCTCTCTCTCTCTCCCTCTCTCTCTGCCCCTCCCCTTCTTGCTCTCTCTCTATGTCTCTCAAAATACATAAACATTTTAAAAAGGGAGAGAGACAAAGATTGTCAGAGCAGATCAAAAAACAAGAGCCAACTCTATGTTGCCTACAAGAAGCCCACTTTAAACATAACAGTGCAACTAGATTAAAAGTAAACGGGTGGGGGAAAATATACCATGCTAACACCAATCAAAAAGAAAATAGGAGTTGCTATATTAATTTCAGGGAAAGCAGACTTCAAAGCAAAGAATGCTATCAAAGATAAAGAGGGACATTACATAATCAGAAAGGAGTCAATCCTCCAAGAAGACATCACAGTCCTTAACATGTACGCACCTAACAACAGAGCATCAAAATATATAAGGTAAAAATGAATAGAATTTCAAAGAGAAATAGGCAATTCACTACCACAGTGGGACCCTTCAACACCACTCTCTCAGAAGTGGACAGACCCAGCGGGCAGAAAGTCAGGAAGGACATAGCTGAACTCAACAGCACCATCAATCAACTAATTAAAAGTGACATCTATAGACTACTTCCGCCAACAACAGCATATTACACATTCTTCTTAAGTTCACACAGAACATTCTCCATGGACACAAAACAAAAAGAATGCTGGAGAATTTCAAAATGCTTGGAGATTAAACAACACACTTCTAAATAACACATCAGTGAAAAGAAAAGGTAAAAATATCTTGAACTAAATGACAATGAAAACATAATGTGTCTAAAATTTATGGGATGCAGCAAAAACAGTACTCAGAGGAAAATTTATAGCGTCAGGTTGATATACTAGAAAAGAAGGGAGATCTGACATCAATCACCTAAGTTTCTGTCTTGGGAAACTAGAAGAAAGAAGATCAAATTAAATCCAAAGTGAACAGAAAAAAATAAATAAGAAGTAGAGCAGAAATTAATGAAATTGAAAACAGGAAATCAGTGGAGAAAAGCAATGAAACCGGAAGTCAGTTTGAAAAGATCAGTAAAATCACCAAACCTCTAGCCAGGCTAACTAAGAAAGGAGAGAATTCAAATTTCTAATATCAGAAATTAAAGAGGGGATATCACTAAAGATCCTATGGACATCAAAAAGATAATCAGGGGTTACTATGAACAACTCTATGCCCACAAATCTGATAACCTAGCTGAGATGGACCAATTCCTTGAAAGACACAATCTGCTGAAATCCACACGAGAAGGTAGAGACAATATTAAAAAGCCTCTATATATTAAATGGATTGAATCAATCACGAATAACCTTCCAAAGCGGGAAGCGGAGGAGGTGGGCCTAAGTGGTGATGGGTGGGGCCCAGCCTGGCAGGATGCAGACCCCATGAGCACAGCAGAGGTGGACATCAGGCACTGGGTCCCCAAAAGCAGTGGGCTATACACCCGCTGGGCCTGCCTTCTCCTGGACCCCACGCCTCCCTATGCCCAGGGGGCCTGGGAACTCTCTGGAACCAGGTGCAGATAAACACCATCACCCAATAGGAGAGCCTGGCAACTTCAGTGAAACCCTGGAGGAGCCACAGGTCCATCTTGCTGCTCTGATGAGACAGAGTTACAGCCTCGGCTGTTGGTGCCCAGGGGAAATCGGGCTTGGGTGCTCAGGGCATCACTCCCCAGCCACATCTGCCCAGCCCAAGGGGTGGGAGGGCCCAGGCAGTGAGCCCTGTGAGCCTGGGCTAGGGGCCTGGCTCTGCCTCTCCGAGCCTCTCCTTCTGTCCCCCCACCGGGGCCCCCGGACCACACCAGCCTGCGGCCACACGTCCCTACGGCTCCCAGCCCCTCCTCTCACCTTCAGATATGAGGACTGGTTCAGCAGGCCTGGCACACAGTGAGTGACAAAAATATTGACTTGCACGCAAGCTGTGACATCAGAGTGAGGGAGCCCGTGGAAGACCCCGGGTGTCCAGCATTGCACACAGCAGGCGCACAATTGATGTCCGCCTCTCCCCATCGTGTTCTCCTCGTACCTATGTCCCAGGACTCTGAGCGTGGCATTCAAGGCCCGGGCGTCCCCGGCTCAGCCCACCGCTCCTCCGGGCAGCCCCTGTCCGGCCACCCCCGAGGTCCCTGCTCCCGAACATAGCCCGGGTGACATCACTGAGCAATCTGCCCACCCTCAGTTCACCGGTGCCACGTTCCACGTCCCGCAGCAGCACCAGAAAATGGAAACGCCTGGGGTGTGCAAGTTAGGCATGGGGGAGCTTAAGGCGCTTTACAAAACCCCCTACAAGTGCCCCCGAGCCGCTCCCAGAGCCAGAGCCTGCCTCCTGCGACCTCTTCTCTTGTCTGCCGGAGGACGGGGGGGGGGTGGCAGGGGGGTGCCAAGCAGAGGACATGCTTGTCCCGTACCATCTGGAAAGACTTCCTCTAACATGGGGCTGTGGCGGGCCCCTCCAGACCCGTGCAGACCGAGAGATGTCAAACATTGCCCCCCAGACAAGGGCACTGAGGCTCCAGGCCGGAATGACTCACCCAGCCCACAGATGAGCCTTGCTGGGCGTCCCAGTTGCACATGCCTGGGTTTACAGCTAGCCGCAGCCTCAGCTTTCTCACCGGTAACCTGGGGTTAAGGATACCGCCCTCGTGGTGACAGTGAGCACTGGCTGAGATCATTTTTCCTCCATTCAGCTGGCATTTATTGAGTACCTACTATGTGTCAGGTGTCATCCCAGAGGCGTGGGATACATCAGTGAACAAACCAGGAAGGAGAAAAAGAAAACCTGCCCTCGCAGAATTTACATTCTAGTCAGGGGAGGTAGAAAATAAACAATAAGCCAAAACCATTACGATGCCAGGTGGTAGTAAATGCTTTGCAGAGAAATACATCTGCTAAAAGGAGATGGGTGGGTAGGGGGAGGTCCTGCTAATCTATATTCCTTACACGTCATCGTCAGCAAAGTCGTCTCTGAGAAAGTGCTTTTGGAGGATAGGCCTGAAGGAAGAGAGGCAGTGAGCCAGGTGGCTATCTAAGGAAAGAGCCTTGAGACAAAGGGAACAGTCAGTGCAAAGGTCCTGAGGCAGGAGCACGATTGTGTGTACAGGAAGAGCAGGACCGTGAATGCAGGGAGCAAAGCAGAGGAAGGAGCAAGCAAGGTGTGCCTGTCTGGTCCGAGGAACAGCAGGACAGGATAAGTGGCCTGCAGGGCACCGCGACCCCACTGCAGGGTTTCCAGCAGATGTACTGGAGACCAGGTTGCAGGGACAGGGCAGCAGCAGGGCGGGTGGCCCCAGGGGGAGGTGCTGGTGGCTGGGACAGGCCAGGGTGCACGTCAAGGAGGCGGGGACATGCAGTCAGATTCCGGATACTTGCTGGCCAGTGTGGTAGCCGCCCCCACCCCCCACCCTAGGTGCCTATGAAAGTTTAAACTGACGAAAAGAAAGTGAAAACGAAGTCAGTTCCTCTGTCACACTGGCCACACATTAAGCGCCCGGTGGCCACGCTGGGAAGCACAAACACAGAACACGCCCTTCCTTATGCCACGTTCCACTGGACAACTTTGCTCTAGAATACACAGCACCCACAAGAGCGACGTTCCGCCCAGACGTGGGTCGTGAGGGAGAAGCAGAGGGGTTCCTGCGGTGGAGGGCGGGGGGCAGCACACAAGCTGGACCTACCAGCCGTTACGATCACTCACTCTCCCTGTACATGGGGGAGGGGTGCCCCCAGGAGGGCCCGCGTCCCTTCCCTCCAGCCCCAGGGCGCTAGGTGCCGTCCAGCAACGCTCCCGAGGTGAGGCCGCCGACCCCTCACCCCCACCCACGGCCCCTTCCGAAGGCAGCAGGCCGTCCTCAAGGCCACCGTCTCCTGAGGCTGGTGCACTCACGATGGGCACGGGAGCTGGCACCCGGCCCTCTCTGCTCCAGCCTTGGGCAAGCCACCTCCTCTCTCCCAGCCTCAGTTTCCCCATGGTGGAACGATGGGTTCGTCTCATTCTGGTCCCAGGGCTCGTGGAGGGGACAACGCCCCGGCTCGGGGAATGCGGTGGGGGGTCTCCGGGTGCGAGGAGGTGGGGACAGAGGGGACGAGGGGGCAATTTAACTGGAGAATGCCACCCAGCCCCAAATGAGTCATCCGTACCTTCAGGAGCCAAGAGGCCAATTGCGGCCTTTCATAATCGTGATCTGCAAAGTATACCCTCCGCCACTCAGACCCCCGCGGAGCAACAGGGCCGGCTCTGAAAGAGACGTGACTCTCCCAGGCCTCCTGGCTTGTCCCCAGATCACCTGCTCACTATTCCCAGCACCCTGCCCACAAAAGGGGACAGTGGAGAAGAGCTCTCCGCCCGGGGCCAAGGCCTTGGCGGGACTGGGCGGGACGAGTGACTCCCGGGACACCGCTCTGCGGAAGAACAACTAACTGCAGCGTGGACAGGGGGAGCCAGTGCTGTCCGAGGGGGGAGGCCGTGTGGGCCGCACCTGACCATTCCTGGAACATCTGATTCGCCGTGCACGCCCGGGGTGGGGGTGGGGAGCCGCCCCCCTTCACCCCACGTGACACACACACCCAAAGTGAGTCTCTAACAGGTCACCCTGCCCACCCGACTGCCATGGAACAGGATGGTTGGGGACCCTGGGAGAGGACACTCCCAGGTGGCCTTCAACCCCTGGGGAGATCCAAGGGACCGTCTCTGTTTACATAACAACAGAGGCTGATTTTGAGAACAGGGAACACCGGCCCTGTTTTGCCCTTTTCTGCTTCCTCCCAGGGACTTCTGTGGCCCCGACCCCGGCCCTGGATAAAGTGCCAAAAAATTCAAAACAGGATTGCAAAGAGACAGCACGGAAACAAGGAGGGAGGGGCGTTCCCTAACGTCTCCAGATGTGAGCGCGGCATTTTATAAACCAGAAAAGTGCCGGGTTTGGAAGGTGTCTCTGCCCCTTGCCGAGACAGCAGGGGAGCAAGGATGTAGCCCCAAGCTGCGACTTTCCTGCCACATGTTGGGGTTTGGCCCGCTGGACCAGAGGACTTGGCTGTGGAAGCAGAAAAGACAGTGAGTGCTTTGTCAACTTTTGTAGATGTCTCGGAAGTCACATCTGAGTTTTCTCAGTAGAAATCGCCCCTCTCGGTGTTCTTTGGCCTCCAGCACCTGCTCCCGGGGCGGCCTTCGGGGAAACAGAGGCCAGCCTGTCCCCCAGCCGCCTCCAGAGGCGACCACTGCCCCGCGCCTGCCTGCTCGCGCCTCTGACGGATGGAGACGTCTCTCTGCAGGCGGGAGCTGGCGGGAAGCACATCGAGCGTTCACAGGCGGCTCCTGGGGTGCGTGCAGCCCCCAGCGGGCTCATCCGCCCAGCTCTGGTGTCGTGATCCTGGCCTCCCAGGGCCTGGCTTCCGCACAGCCTCTGCCAGGTTCACGACAACCACTTGGCTGCTAGGACACCAGCCCTGGGCAAGAGCGGGCCTGCCCGGGGGCTCTCACAACAGCGCTTTGACTCGGCTGCGTCCAGCTGTGGGGACTGGCTGACGAGGAGCAGCCGTGGGCAGGTGGGCAGGATCTGAGCACCGTCCCCAGGTAACACTGGCTCAACGATACCGTGCACCCCGCCCGGATTTGGAGTCTACACGGCACGTATCTTCTGCTCTCACTGTCTTCGAAATAAACCACCCGCGGCCTGCCGTGCCTGTGGGATGGGGAGGCACAGAGACGCGGAAGGCCAGGACCCGGGCGCTGGAGAAAGCAAGCTCTGGAATCTAGACTCTTCGACTTCCTGGCTGGGACTCGAGTAAACCGGTCACCCTCTCCGGGCTCTGTTTCCGCATCTATGACATGGGGGTAGTGACGTCCGCCAGGGTCGTTGGGAGGGGTCAGTTATGTAACGCAAGAAAAGGCCCTTGTGTTAAGTGGACGCTCAGCAAAGGCACCAAAAAGCATATATGCTAATTATTGCACCGTTAAAAATAAAATAGACCCACGTGCTCGTTCCCGGATTCTGAGTTCGAACCCTGTGGGAGGAGCTCCTGGGGGAGGGGGAGCCCAGAATGGAGTGAAGGGGCCAGAGAGAGCAGGGCACCAGGGACGACTGGGGTCCAAACTGGAGGTGGTCCTTCAGTTAATGGGGGGGAGGGGAGACGGAGGTTGGGGGGACGGTTCAGGGACTTTTCTCGACTGTGCCTGGAGCCCCGCCTCTGTGCGAGGGCCATATCCTCCTCTGGCCGACTGTGGCTCCGTTAGCTGTTTGCGGGTAACTTTAACCCTCTCCCTCTCCCGGGTAGGGGGCTGTGGGCATTCCCTTTGTGCCTCCTCTCGGAAGAACCTGGGGATGATTTTAGCACACCCTCGGGGGCCAGCCGGCCAAGGCCGCTCTTCGGCACAACTCCTTCCCAAATCGGGAGCTGGTGAGGGAGCCGCTGTGGAGAACACCAGCTGTATCCCAGGAGACAAGACACAGCAGGTCTTGGGCTTTGCTTCTGGTCTGTCTGCACACCTGCTGTGTGACTCTGGGCGGGTTGCCCGACCTCTCTGAGCCTCGTCTCATCTGTACAACGCGGTGACAATATTGTAGAGGTAGTGACCCCGAGGGCAATCCAAGCCAAATTCAAAGTCAGATGGGGTCTAGCCCTGGCGTTAAGGCTGCTGTGGGCTGAATGTGTGTGTCCCCTCCAAATCTGTATGTTGAAGCCCTAATCCCTAACGTGATGGTGTTTGGAGGTGGGGTCTGTGGGAGGTGGTCAGGTTTGGGGGGCAGTATGAGGGCAGAAGTCCCGTGATGAGGTGGGTGGCTTTATAAGAAGAGACCGGAGTTCTCTCTCCCTGCCCATGCCCCCCACCCCCCGGCAGCCACACGAGGTCCGGGGAGAAGGCAGCTGCCGGCAAGAGAGCCATCAGCAGGGACCAAATCAGCCAGTGCCTCGATCTTGGACTCCAGCCTCCATAACTGTGGGAAATAGATGTTTATTGTTAGAACCACCCAGTCTACGGTATTTGTTACAGCAGCCTGAGCCGACAAAGACAGAAATGGGTACTGAGACGTGGGCACGGCCGTCATAAATTTCTAAAACGTGGACATGGCTTTGGAGCCAGGTAATGAGGAGAGGCTGGCAGAGGTTTGAGACACACGCCAGAAAAAGCCGAGGCCGTGAACAGACTGTCAAAGGTGACTTTGGTAAGAGAGCTCAGAAAGGAAAGAGCCAGAGAAGACAGCCTCCGTTTCTTAGAGATTTCAAACAGGACGGTAAGGGAGAGTCTGGTGAGGAGTCGTGCGGACGCGAGGCGCGAGTGAGCGGTCCGGGGAGGAAAGGTGATCCCAGGTGATCCCGTTACAAACTGGCAAAGAACTTGGCTGAGCCGTGTTTGTGTCCCAGGGTTTTTGTGGAAGGCAGAGCTTGTAAGAGATCGAATTGGCTATCTAGACGAGCAGATCTCTCTCTCCCTCTCTCTTTTTATGTTTACTTATTTATTTTGAGAGAGCAGGGGCACAGGGCAGAGAGAGAGAGGGAGAGAGAGAATCCCAAGTAGGCCCCACCTCCAGCATGGAGCCCAACCCAGGGCTCGAACCCCCGAACCGTGAGATCACGACCTGAGCCTAAATCGAGAGTTGGACGCTCGACCGACTGAGCCGCCCAGGCGCCCCTGACAACGGAGATTCCGAAGCAGAGTGTCACAGAAGCAGCTTGGTTCTTCCTAACTGTTGATGGCAAAGTTCAGGAAGAAAGTGATGGATTGAAGAAGGAATCACTAAACCGAGAGGAACCGGAACCGGAAGACTTGGGAGAGTCTCAGCTATTCCGTATCGCACGCGATGAGAAGGCGGGTGTGGAGGAAGACACGGAGGCTGTGGTCGCAGGAGAGCGCGAGAGTGGCCTGTGCCCCGGCCCGGCGCCCCGGCAGGGACAGCCAGGGAAGGAGGTGGGACAGAGGGAGAGAGCTCTGTGGACTGCCCCAATCCCATAGGGACAGCACGGGACTATGATTTGTCTGCAAACCTGCACTGTTCTTCAGGAAAAGGGGAGAAGGAACTAGCTGGAGGGGCCAAAGGTTATGAAATAACTGAGTCCCAGGGATGGAATGTACAGCATGGTTACATATAGTTCATATGGTTACATATAGTTCATATGGTTACAAATAGTTAATGTTTACATATAGTTAATATGGTTACATGTAATTAACATGGTTACATACAGTTAACATGGTTACATAGCTGCTGTGTGGGGCATAAGAAAGTGACGAGACCGATGAAAGTGACAATGGCGCCGACCCCCCGGGGCTCCACGCCAGGGCCCCAGCGGGCACCTTGCCCTCTGTCTGCTCTCATAAATGGCCATCCGCGTGACTGTCCCTGCCACCGTCCCAGACCCTGTGGGATCACGTCTGTGTCTTTGGGACCCCCGGGTGTGCAGCGTGACACATTTAGGGGCAGTCACAAGCTCTGCGTTTCGGGCCCCCGAAGAGGGGGAAAGAATGTCAAGAGGGAAGCTAAAAGATTCAGTTGCAGGGGCGCCTGGGTGGCTCAGTCATGATCTCGCGGTTTGCGAGTTCGAGTCCCGCGGGCTCTGTGCTGACAGCTCGGAGCCTGGAGCCTGCTTCGGATTCTGTGTCTGCCTCTCTCTCTGCCTCTCCCCGGCTTGCACTCTCTCTCTCTCTCTCAAAAATAAATAAACATTAAAAAAATTATTTAAAAAAAGATTCAGCTGCAAAGGAACAGTGAGTCCCGCTTAGATCCCAACATATTATTTCTACAGGCACCGAAAGTAAGGCAGCCAGCTGCCTGCACCCAGGAGGCAACGGAACACCAAAACCAGGGGACCAGTTGTGCAGTGCCCGTGGCGAACACCCTGCTGCTGAGGACCCCTTTCCTGCTGCGGCTTCATGGCCTGCGGCTGTAGCCTCCGGGGTGAGGCGAGACTCAGACGCGCAGGACGTGAGAACCTGGCCGGGAAGAGGCTCGGCCTGCAGCCGGGGCAGGCGCAGAGCGGAATGGGAGCCGGCCTGGGAGGGCCCGGTGCCCTCCGGTTCTGGTGGGTCTCAGAGCCTTTCTCGAGGACTGAGACCGGCCTTCACACGTGGCCTCTGGGGAGCTGCGTGAGGCCCACGGAGACCAGGGCAAAGCCATCCCCACAACTGGAGGTCGGTCGTTCGGAGCAGACGGCCCCAGGCGGCTTTGGGGGATGAGTCAAATTGGAAGAGGCCGGGCCCATGCGCAGGTGCAGCCAGACCAGAGGCGTGGAGGTTTCCTGGGGACCACGGCTGGCCGGGCGAGGCTGCTTCAGTGGGTTTGTACATCAGCAGGTTTGGATCAGAAGCATCTGGTAAGGAGGCAGGGGGATGAGAAGCTGAATCAGACTGTGGGGGCTCACGGTCTGGGGGGGGGGGTGGAGTTGGAACCGGAAACGCAGGCCTAACCAGCCCTAACATACAGGAGAGCAGTGCGGGGGACAGACAGACAGCAGCATGGGGACAGACAGCAGCGTGCGGCAGGAAGAAAATGCAGGTGGCTTTAGTTGTGTATAATTAAGGAGTCTCCATCCGGGGTCTCCCTTATCCTGGGAGCTTGCACGTTGCCCAGGCCTCCGGGCAGAGGCGCAGCAAGGCCCCGGGATGTTATCTGCTCCCGTCTGATGTGGGAGGGGTCGGGCAAAGAGGCAATTCACAGGCGAGGCCTCAGCAGGAGCTGGGTGGGGGTGGACCCGGGGGAGGCAGGGGCGGCCAGAGGGACCTGTGTGCGAGAGCCGGGCCCAGGCTCCCCCACCCCCACCCCGCGGCCACCTCCTCACTAATCGGGTCCTGAGGCACAACCGCTGAGGGCCCCTCTCACCCAGTAACTCCTGAAAGAAACTCCTGAACGCGGGCCCTCCCAGAAGGGCTCCGTGTTCCTGCGTTCTCGAGAAGGCCTTTGGCCAAAAGCCGCAATCGAACATTCCCCCCCCCCCCCCGCCCCCGGGCATCAGCATCACAGCCACGCGGCACTCCCGCAGACCTGCTGTCCATACGGACACCCCACCGCGGTGGCAAGACCCCCCGGCCGCAGATAATCAATCCCCCCGGGTCCCTTCGCACCAGCTCAGGAAGGCAGGTGATCGTCGATTCTGTCGGCCACGCATCAGCCTTCCGGCTTCGTTTTTTCGTGATCAGTGTGAAGGCAAAGGTGAAAATGTTAGAGGGCCCTCCAAACAGAACCCCCCCGCCCCCCTCCCGCGGAGGTGGTCCGGCGGGTAGGGGTGGGGGCAGGTTGAGCAAGGAGGAGGCAGAGAGGTCAGCAGATCGGGCAGGTGTCAGAGGAACGGGAGCCCCGGGCTGCACTGTGTCCTCTCTGCTGGCTGTTAATGAGACCCCGTGAGTCTGCTCTGTGCCCCGGGCTTCACCCACATCCCTCATTTCAGCCTTACTCCTCCCTGGCGAGGCCATCGTCCCCTGTTCCCGATACTGTACGTGGGCCTCCGAATGAGGACAGCGACTCCTTCCTGACCTCTGGGGCTGGGGGTGGGCGGGAGAGGGTCACCAGGACCGCAGACACAGGTTCACTTAGGAGCTGCGTGAGCTACCGTGGTCAGTGACCCGCCGGGAGGCAAGACGTGGGGGCCAGGCCGCAGAGTGTCTGGGCTCCTTGCGTGATGGCAGAGCACGACACCTGTCCCTCAGGTCCCCTCCCGATTTCAGCAGCGGGAAGAGGACGGAGGAGGAAGGCCAAACGGACGCGTGCCAGCTACACGGGTGCCCCGGGAGCTCTCCTGGGACCTCCTCTCGCACCTGGGTGGACCCACCCTCCGTAAGGAGAGATGGGTAAAGTGAGCCGGGTCTCTGCCCCACAGAGGACCTGGGACAGCCGGGCAGCCGGGCTGGGGAGGGAGCTGGAAGGAGTCGTTCTGGGTCCCCGCTGGTGGACCTGCCTTTGTGGGCCAGCCTCTCCCTCCCTCCTGCCCCAGGGTCTGGCTTCTCCGGCTCTGAGCTGTGGGCTTCCTCCAGAACCCGGTCCCGGCCAGGCTCCCTCTGTCTGCTTCTCCCTGGCCCAGGCCCGAGAGAGGGGCGCTGAGGGGTCCCACGGCTGCCTGCCTGAATCAATCAGCTGCAGCCGTGGCCGGGGGCGGGGGCTGTGGCCCTCCTGGGGGTGGGGGGGAGCCCTCATAAAGGGGCTCAGCCCCAAACCTGCACCTGTCAGCAAGGGTGGGTGATGGTCAGTGCTAACACACGCCCACAGGATGGGGCCAGGGCTGAGGACGAGGGCTGTGCTGCTGGGTGCCGCGGCCCCGGGCCGGTCGCCCCACCTTTCTGCACCTCCGTTTTCTTCTCTGTACCAGGAGGCAATGACCGTCTCCGTGTCATAAGGGGGACCTGTGGCGTCAATGAGGAAATTCACGTAACCATGCCTGAGCGTGGCGAAGCCTCGGTAAACACTGGCCATTCATCGTCGACGTCACCGCTGTTACTCAGGGGTTGGCCTGACGCCTGCCCGTCCTCAGTGGCCTCGCAGAGCCCTTGTAGTCCTGGTGCCCTGAGCTGTGGGGCACAGTCTCCTCCGGGCCCTCCCGGATACATGCTAAGGGAGGAGGGGGGCGGAGGGGGGCGGAGGGGGGCGGAGGGGGGTGGGGGGGGGAGTGAACAGCCATGATTCACCCTCCCCCCCCCCTCGCTCACAGCCTAAATTCTTCCCTCTTTAAGAAGGTGGTGGAGGAGGGGTCTTTTGGGAAGATGCCCAGGCCTTCTTCATTCCCTTGCCCGATCATTATTACACTGTGTGTTAACTAACTTGGGTTTAAATAAAATTTTTAAAAAGGAATAAAAGATCAAAATAAAAGTAAAAATTTTCTGAAAAAGAGAAAATAAATTTTTAAAAAAATAATAAAAGATCAAAATAAAAGTAAATTTTTTTTTTTTAAAAAGAGAAAATAAAGTGTCACCACCTGAGTCGCCTTATTATGGGCCTTCCCTGAGCCCAGTCCAAATGAGGTCCTCGGTGTAGCCCAAGACCCCTGGAAGCCTGCCGTGAGGTTCCCAAATCCCCACTGAGGGCATCCTGGTGGTGGTGTGGGAACCACCCGTGGCTCCTGGGGACGTGGGAGGTGGGCACGAGCTGGGGGTTTGGGGCAGGTGGCCCTGCTCGGGAGTCAGGCCGTTCTGTCACGGCTGCCAGACCGGCTCGGACCCACTATCTGACTTCCGGCCGCCAACCTCCCACCAGCCGAAGGGCAAAGTTTTACTAACGAGGAATCTTTTCATGCGCTCGGGCGGTGGAGCTCGTGTCTGAGCTCATGAATTTCCAGGCTCCACATGAACGCAAGAGCTGAAGATTAGCTCCAGTCCCGGCCATTCCCCTAAATTACAGGGGGTCTGGAAGCCGCGAGGCACTGAGGCTCCTGACACGGGCACACACAAGCAGGGGCTGCTTCCTCTCTGCCCACTCCCCAGGACAGCAGGGGGAGTGCAGTGCGAGGCACAGGCAGCCCCAGCCGCCAGCCGGGACCTGGGCGCCCGAGCTCATGGGCCCCTCCGTCCAACCCTAGAGATGCCCTGTCTTAGGCCAGATGTCCCCTCTGCCTGCGCATCTCCGCCCTGAACTAGACTGAGGGCTCCCGGGGGGTGGGGAACAGACCTTATAGAAACCCAGAGACGCAGGTCTCACTGTAAAATAAGGATGATGCCTCCCCCACCCCAGGCCGTGAGGCTTGGATGAGATCACCTGTGACCATGGTCGTGGTGACAGTGGCCATTTACCAGGTTTTGGCACTGAACGAGCTGAACACAGCCCTCTGGCTTCCCGAAGGCCACACAGATCCAGAGAAAGCTGGAGAAACCCTTTCCTGCAAGCAAAGCGAGCCCCCACCTGGGAGCCAGACTGGACCTCACATTCGTGGCGAGCCGGCAGAATGCCCCGCTTCATGTCCGACCAGGCTGGGAGCCAACCCCGGCTTTCCTTTCTGATTCCAACGTCTCTGACACCCTCCTCTGTGGGTCAAGGGGAGTCCGGGTCCCAAATCTCTTATCCAAACCCCCAGGGCCAGGTGTCTTTTCCAATTTAGAATTTTTTAGATTTCAGAAAGGTCATGAGGTGCATATGCCATTACCTAACACCCCAGGGGGGGCCGGGGGTAACACCTCGTAATCGAGCCCGACATCCCCAGAGTGAAATGTGTGCATATCCACCCCAAGTGCTGGATAAAGACGACGGCCTCTCCTGGATTCGGGTGAACGATCCGCGCCAGGCGCCGCTGCTAAACTTAGGAATCCGTTTCGGTTTTCCAGCTTGGCTGCCGGAAGGTTCCGAAGCCGCGGCGGGCCTGGCGGGGATCCTGGCCTGGGGGCCGCCCCAGCGACCCCCACTGGTGTTCCAGGTGAGCTGCCGCCCGCCCTCAGATTGGGGTGGCTTGACGGGATCCAGGGGGACACAGGGCGGCCCAAGTCTGGGGGGCTTCCCTGGAACCCGCGATCCAATTACCCTTGGAAGTCTCCCTGTCCTTTCCGGACTCAGAGTCCTTTCCATCGAGGTCATAAGCCAAAGATCGTAAGGCGGTCTCCTTGCAGGAAGAGGGGGCCTGGGGCTTCCCCGAGGGTCAGGGGTGCAGAGAGCCCCCTCCAGCCACAGCAGGAAGCCTGCAGACCCCGGAAAGCTCGGGACAGGCAGCCACGCTCTGGAGTAACTGAGCCCTCCCAGGGCAGCTCCTCCCTCCCCCTGCCAGACCCCAGGGCACATGGGGGCGGGGGGGGGGGGGGGGGCAGGAGGCAGCCTCCCAGCTCAGGAGGGCAGACGCACCAACTGAGACCAGAGAGACTCCTAGAAAGGAACAGCCCATTAAGGGGGATTATGGGCTGCATCCCCGCGGCTGATCAGCGCCCCATTCATGGCTCCGAGCCTGCTTCCCCATCTGCATGACCTTCAGAGAGGTGAAGGGGGGGGCTCCTGCCTCCGAAAGATGGCCTCATTCACGCCCCCCCCTTGGAGCCTGGCCCCCGAGCCAGGGCACGTGCTGTACTGAGGCCACAAGTGGGCACATATTACACTCCTCGCGGCTGCACAACCGACCTCTTGTTTTGCTTCTGAACAGTGTTATTTTAGGAAGGTTCCCAAACACATTAGGCTCGCTAAAAGCCCGCCGTCCCTAAGGGGCCTTTGTTTTTAGCCCAAAACATCACCAATCCTGGTTCCACCACGGGGACCAAAGTCTTCAAAGCTCCCCTCTGATTTACAAAGGGGTGTTCATTCAGGAGTCTGACAGCTGAGCGAACCCAGTCCACGCCCTACGCGACTCGGTCCCAGGGGCTCCCAGGAGCTTTGGCCCTCTTCCTGTGGGACCAGCCCGGAACCACCACCCACCCCCCCCACCCCCCGCCTCCAGGCCGGCCTGCCAGTCTCCCTACAAAACCACAGTTTCTCCCGCTGCCCTCCGGCCCCCCCTTCACACCCCCAGGGTAAGCAGTCGTCCCCCCTTCTCTGGTTTTCCTAGAGCTTTACAGGTCTCTCCCGTTGCTTCAACAAGTAGGGATGGGAACCTGTGGATGCTCTCTTCTCCCTCCCATCCCCCAGACTCGTTTAAGATCAGGGTTTTCAGGGTGGCCTCTCTGAAGTCATCCCAGGAGACAGAACACAGGCTGTGTTTCTTCACTGCCCCAGGGCAGAGACACATCCCCACGTACGCTCTCCCCCCTCCTCTGTGCCCCGGGATGGCACCCCAACACAGGCTAGCTTGTGGGTAGTTGCCCAGACTGTTTTCCAGGGGTCCTGGGCTGAGGTCCAAGGATAACTTTACAAGAGAGAAGGGACGCCCCCCCCCTCCACTCCACCCCTGCTCCTTCTCACAACCCTGCCCCCACACGCAGCAGTCTGTTCTGCGTGGACATCCGCCAGCGAGAGCAGTCACTATGAGAGTGGGGATCGTCCCAAGAAGAGCACGCTCACTCGTGCAAGTTTGGGGGTTCCCAAGACCACCCTTGGTTTTGGCCATTTGCTGGAAGGACTCAAACTCACTAAGAGCTGTAAACTCAGTCACAATTTATTGCGGAGAAAGGACGCAGCCTCGCACCAGGACACAGGTGCACAGGGAAGTCAGCAAAGCTCCGAACGCAGATCTCGCACTGGTTGCCCCGCGGCATCTTCGTGGGCAGGGCCGCTGCCCCGACCTCGGTGAGCAACAGCCCCGTGGGGGGCCGTCAGCCTGGGAAGCTCGCCCCGGCCTTAGCGTTCAGCTCCTGCGGGGGGTTCCGTGCTCAACCGCCCGCCTGGCCGACCTCAGTCCCCGGCCCCCTTGGAGAGAGAGCTGGAGAGCTTGACCCAAAGCCCCCACCCCAGATCACACGGTTAGACTCTCTGGTGGGGCCCGAAGCCCCAGGTAAACAAAAGCATCCCAAGAGCCACTAGCTGTGGGCAGAGGCCAGACCCCTTTGGGGGCAAAGTTAAATGCTTTATACGACGGTCACCCAACCAATCACAATACGGGCCGGCAACCGCGGTGGCTGGGCCAGAGTGTGCCGGTAGGCCCGTGGAAGCTTCCAGAAGTGAGCAGGAACAGTAGCCACGTGCAGAGATGTTGTGTGGAGTGGACAGTGTGAGGCCTGCCTGTCTTTCTTCTGCAATCTGTCCCGCCGTCCTCAGCGTCCGTCCCAGCCCAGCCTCCAGGCGGCTCCCAGCCAGCGACCGCAGGGGAGCCCAGCACCGAGGCGGCTGAGGCTGGCGGGCTGGAGAGCCACAGCAGGCTTTCCTGGCACGCGGGGCCCGGCATTCTACGGCAGATCGGTGGTGCCCCGGGCCAGTCTTGACTCAGAGAGAAGCTCCCAGGCCAAATGCAGCCGCTTTTGCCCAATGTGGCCAACCTGTGGCCGCAGACAACCGTTCTGCAAAGCCGCGTTTCCTGCCTATTCCACCTGCTACCTGGACAGAGTCTTCGCTGGGTCTCGAAAAGAAGAGCTGAGAGACCCGGTCCCATGGGGAGTGGGGTCCAGGCCTCAGTGGTTTCAGGGATTGGCAAAGGTTGTTTTGGTTTGTTTTCCGCCGATTTTTTAGACCCTGCTAAGCTATCTATCGTCCCAATCGTTTTCACGTGTGCAGCCGAGGGGCCCTAAGCACATTCACACTGCTGTGCGTGCGGCCGTCACCACCGATCGTCTCCGGGACGCTGTCGTCCTGCGGGACGGAAACTCTGCCCCCCTGAGGCTCGGACCCCCAGCCCCTGGTGCTCCCCGTTCACCTTCTGCCTCTGTGGACTTGACTCCTCCACGGATGTGGTCCAGGGGAATCATACGTCTTTGTCCTTTTGTGTCTGGCTTCTGTCGCTCAGCATAACGTCCTCAAGGTTCACCCCTGGTGGGACAGGTGTCAGAACGTCCCTCCTTTTTAAGGCTGAACAATATCCGGGTGTGTGGATGTGCCCCGTGTGGTTTGTGGATAAACCGTCACCCGTGGAGGGACACTGCGGCTGCTTGCACCTTTGGGCGGCCGTGCCCACGGGTGTGCCCACGTCTCTTTGATTCCCTTCTGTCAGTTCTCTTGGGAGCACACCCAGAAGTGGGCTTTCTGCCCCTTGCGACAGACGGTACTTCGTGTTCGACTTCTTGAGGAAACCCGGCAAAGGTTCCGATGGGACGGTTTGGGATGGGTGGACGCGGGGAGGGGACAGTCTGCAAGTGGCTTTTGAGGAGTAAACCGTTGTCCCGTAAGCAGGCCGTCTGCCCCCCTGGAGGGATCCGTTGCGCTGAGAAGGGAACGTTGGTCTCTCTGGGCGCCCACTGTCCTGTGAAGGGGGTAGTTTGAGGGACCCACTGTGCAGATAAGTGGATGTTCACAGTCCATGACTTGCTTACGGGCAGTAGGTCCCAGCAAGGGCTCGGCAAGTGCAGGGAGCAAACCCGGAAGGTTCTCCAGGGCTTAGTCTCATCTTCCCGGCCAAGAATGTGCTAGAAGAGGCATGTCCTACTGATAAAGTGGTCTTGATGCCTGTCCTGATGGTCACCTACGTGGATGCCCCCTCCACCTGCCCAAGGCACACTAGGCAGAGGCCCTGTCCTGCCCCAAGCCTGCCCCCCACGGCCTGGCTTCTGCGTGTCTGGGACCCAGGGCCTGAGCGGGCTTGGGGCCACTCAGGCAGCCTTGGGTCGTGTCCCAGCCCCACCCCTGCCACTGAGAGCCACACAGCCTCCTGCCTCCACCCCACTCTCCCGGCCGTGCCCTGTCATCATCGGAGCCTCGGCTTCCAGGCCACCACCGCAGAGACGCCTCCCCAACGGACGTCTCGTGTCCAAATTCGGTGGCAGGAGTCGCGTCCCAGCAACACGATTGATTTGCTGATTTATGTCTGCCTTCCTTACTAACGTGTGAGCACCGGGAGGGCAGAAGCCGCTGTGTCCCCGGCACCCACAGCAAAGCCTGGCACAGACTAGGTGCCCAAAAGTTCATCGTTGAATGAATGAAGGTATGAATGAATGAATGAACGAATGAAGGGGAGAATGAGCAGAGGTGCATGGGACCCGTGGATGAGGACAGGGGAGCATCAGGAGGCTTCCGGGGGTGCGGGCAGCAGAGCTGAGCCTGGACGGAGGCCTCTCAGACAGGATGACAGGTCAGGGAGGGGCATGGTCTGCCTCAGTTTCCCTTGTCTCCCCAGCCTAGTTAGTGACGAGTGTCCCGGTCCGGACAACAAACCACGGGTTACCTGACACCTGTGACCTCTGTCCACCTCAGGCTCATAGCATCAAGGCGGGGAAGGACGGGGCCCAAGAGAGGGCTCAGTCCAGGCACCGACACCCCAGACGAGATGAAGGTGCTCCTCAGGGCCTTTCCCAAAGAGACCCTTCTCGATACTTTTCTTTGAGACAACCACCAGCCACGACTCGGGGCAAGTCAGGTCAGAGGCTTCCAGAAGGCCCAGCGCCCTCTCGGGGTAGCCCCTGGGTCAGCACCTGCCCCCCTCACCGACTGACCTGTGTCCTCAGTCCCTGTGGCCGGGGCTTGGCACCGAGTAGCTGCTCAGTAAATATCAAATGAAGGAATTAATGAATGAGGCCCTAATGAAAAGCTAAAAATGGACTGTCCCCTCCCGGGGCCTGACCCACTTTCCGAGGCCTCGGCAGCTGCTCGGGGAAGCAGCATTGATTGTTCTGACACACGGGGCTGTCACATCAATGAGCCTCTGATTGCACCGGGCTCCAGCCCCCGGCGGAGCAGGGTCTCTGGTCAGGGCAGGAGCCACCCGGCAGGACGGGCTGTCCCAGGCGGCTGGGCCCGTGGGGTCAGGAGGGAGGACCTGACTCTCAGAGGGTCAGAGAGCCAGGCTGCGGAAGGTCCTGGGGCTTTGGGGTCAGGCTGCCGTTCTAGAAACCGGGCCCCTTATGTCCTGCCACATGTCAGCTCAGAGTTCCCTAATCCTGTGGGCCTCAGTTTCCTCACCCACAAAATGGGGTGATGTGGCTTGTGAGTGAACCGGATGAGGGGCGGCACACTTTGTCTATAAAGTGTGGGAGAGTAAATATTTTCGGCTCCGTGGGCCAGACTGTCTCTGTCACAGACACTCACGCCACCGTGGCAGGGAAGCAGCCACAGGAGACATGTGAATGACGACGTGGCTATGCTCCAGTGGAGCTCTATTTATGGACCCTGGATTTTGAATTTCATATAATTTTACATGTTGTGAAAAAGCCTTCTTTTTATTTTTTTCCCCAACCATTTAAAAACATAAAAACCATTCTTAGTTTGCAGGATGTATTAAAAACAGGGAGAGGGCCGGATTCGGTCCACTGGTCATAATTTGCTATCCCTGAACTAGATGACAGAGGCACTCCTTAATGCCTTCATTCCCAGCATTATAGTATGTTTCTGGCTGTTTGCCTCCAAAAGGAGGTGCTTGGAGATTTGATATTAAAATAGTTACTTTGTTTAGTCATTTATTCAACACATAATATTTGTTAAGTAGCTAATAAATTTCAGAGCCATCTCTAGATGGAGCTAACTGCTTGAATGGTAATGAGCTCCCCATCCCTAGGGGTGTGCAAATAGAGTGGGATGACTAGAGCAGGGAAGCTGTACAGAGAACTTAGGCATTAGGTAGGGAGTGCAGTAAAGTGTCCGTTGAGGCCACTTTGGGCCCGATGCAAACAGTGTGAGGGCCTGTGGCTTTAGCTGAACCAAGGGGACTGGGCCCCCTCTTCTCCCTCCTTTGGCTGTGCCCCCAGCCCCTGAGCCCAGCACAGGGAACGGTCATCCTGGGGTTGGATAAAAAGTCAAAGCCCACGTGCTTGGCAACATTCGCTTCTAGAACCCTGGGAGGCACTCTGCCCCTCGTCTCAGTCGAGGCTCCCAAAGTCAACCCTGGGACCCTGGATGCAAGTCGTCTGTCGGGGAGGTGATTCCAAGAAGCACGAGACAAAGTGGGGGAGGGAGTCGGGGTGGGCCACGGGTTTATAAGGGGTGTGTTAACGAGCAATCGCCACCGAGGCCCCTGGGGGCTCAATCCGCAGGGGACCTGCTGAGACAAGGTGGGGAACACACCTGGCTCCTCCCACAGCAGGGGGTGGGGGTGGGAGGGAAGCCGGGTACTTATCCACCACTCCCACCCCTCTCCCGTGGCTGTCACCTCTGGCGAGGCGCACCTGCCCAGCGCACCGGGGTCAGGGTGCACGGCTTTGCCCGGAGAACCCCTCTGCAGGCATCGTCACAATGCCGGTGTCCTCCAGGGTGGGCAGGGGCCGCGGCCGGGAGGAGTACGCCGAGGGTCTAGCTCAGGCCGGGTCTGGCTCCAGACCTGCACGCGGCCCCTGCCATAAACAGAAAGCCGGACCCAGGCACCACCCCCTGCCCACGCGGTTCCGTGGCTTGAACTGCGCGGCCGTGGCTGGGTGGCGTTGGTGTCTTTGTTGGGATCCCCTGTCAGTGTCGTCGTGAGATGATGCACGCGAGCACAACAGACAGGTCCTGGGTGTCACGGGCACTCGATATATGACAGTGCACCGTCACTGGGCCCCCTGGGCGGCCTGGGTCTCTGGCCAGCTGCGTCTCGGTTCTCCCCAAGGGACCCCAATCCTGCTCTGAGAGTAGCCGTGACTGGCTTAAGCCAGGAAGCGTGTCCCAGCACCCGGCTGTCGTGAGCGGTCAGCGATGGGCATGTGACCTAACCCCAGTCAATAAGAGGATATTTCAGGACGTGTTGAATGCGACCAAAAATGACTCTCTCCCTCTCTCTCCCTCTCTCTCTGCCCTCGAGTGGGGTGTGGGGAGATTCAGGTGTGTGACTGCAGCTTCCCGTCTTGGGAGGGGAATGCCCAGGGCGGCTGGGCCACCATTTGGAGCCCAAGGATGAAACCACATAGAGAGACTGAGCACAGCTGGATCCTGGGTGATGGCATTTTTTTTGTTTGTTTTTTTTTTTTTGAGCTGCTGGATCGAGCCTTAACTGAAGCTTTTAACTTTTCAGTTCCGTAAGCCAACAAAGCCCCTTTATGTTGATGCCACTGGGAGTTGGGTTTTTGACCCTTGCAACCTAAAGAGTCCTGTAATGAATAGAGCATCGCTGGGTCACCTGAAGCCCAAGGGGGAGGGCTGCAAAAGTAAGGGGTTCACTGAATGTCAAGAGGGAGGCCCTTCCAGGTCAATGTCAAGGGTGTCAAGAGTGAGGCCCTTCCAGGCTAGGCTAGTGGCCAGAGGGCTCAGCTGGTCTCTCGCTCGTGGCTGCGGCAAAGTCACCCTCCTCTCCGATACCATGGAGCCTTGAGGCACCCGAAAGCCTGGCTTGGTGGTGACCAGGGCTTCTGAGTGTAGCCACGGTCCCCGGAGGCAAGGTGGGGGCCACCAGGGAGGGGACACCACCCACACGCACAGCTTCAGGTCGCAGGCCGGCTGCTCCCAAACACAACCAACAAAGAACCCGCAGGGGCTCCATCCCTCCTCCTGGATAATTTCACAAGTGGAGAAAACCTCCAGCGACAGGGGCCACGATTATCACTTTGCAAATCCTATGAGACCTCGGAGGCGTCCCCAGCTGGGAAGCGGAGAGCGGGCGGGCAGGGAGGGGAGCGGGGAGGGCAGGTGGAGGCTGGGAGGCCTGGGGTGCGCTGGAGCTTAGAAACACCCACTTTGCTTCACACGGCTAACACTTTCGTGCCTCCAGAGATGCTGGCAAGGATTTCGGGTTTTCTTTTCGTAACAATAACAGTGAAAGAGCCACCGCGTGTTGGGCCCTTGACCCACGTGCGAGCTGGCACATGGGACAGGCTGCAGCCGGCTGTCAGGACGGACACGGTGCCCATGGAAGGTCAGAGCCCAGCTTTCAAGGTGTCACCTGCTCAGCGTGGGGGTGACCCGGTGGCCCTGAGGCCCTGGACAAGGCCAGACGAGATCAAGTAAATGCACGGAGCCAGAGGGCAGGGCCTCGGTAACCTCTGCTACAATAGTGGGTGACCAACCTGCCCGCAGAGGCAGGAAGGAGAGGGGTGGCAGTGGTCGAACGAGGCAGGCACCAGGATGGACATTTTACACTGTTTTTAACAGCGCCCCAGGAGTCAATATTAGACCCATTTTACAGAGGGACAAACTGTATAGATACAGAGGCAGGGTGACTTCCCAAGGTCACTCAGACCTTCTGAACCAGAATGGGATTTGAACCCTGCTCTAAGCACCCAGAGCTGGGTGACCCCAGTCCTACATTCTCCCTCAGATATCCACCTGTCTGCCCCAAACCTGCTCCTACCCACCCCCCTCCTGGACCCCCCACTGCCGCCAACCCTGCCCGCCCATCCTCGGTCATCTTCTGCCGGATCCCCTCATGGACCCAGCACCCAGGAGCAGAGGGGACCCCGGGGCATCTGGTGGGGACAGCGAGACATGCGGAAGGGACTGGAGGGGCCGGGGCACTCTCTGGGGCCAGGGGACTCACTGGGCAGAAGGTGGTCAAGGCTTCCTGCCGCTGAGAACTGCCCGTCGGGACCGTGCCGGGGCCATCTTTTGAATCCCAAGCAGTAATGTGGGACCCCTAGTCACACTGGGGTTCTCGATAGTGTCCCCGATGCCCCCTGCTCCCAACACCCACACTCAGCGGTGGTCGGAGAGCAGCTCACTGGGAGAGAAGTGGAGCGAGCGAACCTCCCTGACCCGTCTCCCCCTGCCCTCCCCGGGCCTCCACCCCTGGAGCTCCCCAGCTCTCAGCCGCTGGAAGGCCCCACGGCCCTGGGCACGGTGGTGGGGAGGGAAGTGTTGGAGGACGCCTGGTGGCCCGTGGAACTGCCATCTGCTCTCTGCTGGGAGCTGGCGGGCTGCGGGGAGGACAGCGAGCTGGCACAGGGACGGCAGGGAGGGGGAGCCGCCCCCCAACGCAGGCAGAGCCAGGGACGGGTCCTGCCACCAGAGCAGGGGCCGCAGACGGGCCTGCAGACCAGCAGAGGGGAGGGAGGGAGGGGGGCTCATCACTGCCTCTTATTTCCTTTCAGGAAAGTGCCCGAACAAAGAGTGCACAGCTGCACGCCCAGCACGCAGAAATGACAATCACTAGCATTTTGTTCCAATTGTTTTAACTCTTTCCCTTTTTTAACGTAAAATATAGAAACATTACAGATAATCACCAAGTCCTCTGTGCGCCCTCAGGGTGGGGTGGGGACCATTCGGGGGGACCCTTGCTTTTCTCACCATCAACCGTTCTCGCCTCCAGGGGAGGAAATCAAGCGCTTCTGGGGGGCAGGGTGCGCCCAGAGCTGGTGCGGGGGTCCACCGCTGTGAGACTTTTGCCCCTCTCGAAGATGCGGCAGGCGGGGACTCCTGTCCCTGCTTCACGGCAAGGGACGCCCATCTGCCACCACGTGGGATGGGGCTGCAAGCCGTAGGAAAGCGAATTACCCAAGGACGGGTGAGTAGGGTGGATATTTTGGCACCTCAGCAGCAGCGTCCCCAGGGCTCAGGTCCTTCCATCCATCTGCTCTCCCAGGCTGACACGTCGGCCTGGCTGCCACATGCCCCAAGGTGGCCCCTGGTGCCCAGCATCACCGCAGACACGATGCATCTTTGGAGAGAAGAGGAGCTGTTTCTGCTGAGTCTCTTTGATGGGCTTCCCCAAAACCTTCCAGCACACTTCCCACGCCTCCTCCGCGCACCCCCAGCGGCCTCAGGAGCGCCTTCCGGAACCACCACTGGCAGGGGGATTGCCTTGGTGGCTGCCTGTAGGAAGCTGGGCGATCAGAACAAATGGGGGTTCTGTTGGCAAAGAGGAAGAGCAGGCAAGGGTGGGGGGAAGGGTGTTGGGTGGGCAACACCCAACCCGGGTTGGTCACTCTTGCCAGTGGACAAGAGTCAGTGGGAGGCAGAAATGGGAGGGAAGTCAAATCACACACGCCAAGCCGCGCCCTTGCACCACCCTGCATGCAACCCCTGCACCGCCTACCTCCTGCCAGGCCACCAGACCACCAAACTGCCCTCCTCCTACACCGTCCAGATGACTCCACCACTGCACCACTCACCCACGGAGCCACCTTCACCGCTGCACTCTTCACAGGGCTTCACCATCTGCACCTTGCAAGACGAGTGGGGCCGGGACTGTAGAACCATGTCTAGGGGGAGGCTCTGAGGTGCATGGGCAAAGTCAGGGAGCAGAGCCTGGAGCAAAGGCCACCGGGGGCCAGCTTCAGAGGGTGGAAGAGAAGTCAAGACCGGAGCCAGACGGCATGACCCGCGCGGGTGGGGGCAATGCCAGATCCGTCACTCCCCATGGTGGGTCCACATCCTCTGGGCACTCTTTGCACATTTGAGAGGGAACGAAGAGCATGCCGGGATAAGGGGCTGGATGCATCAGAATCAGGTTTGTCAGCGAAGCAGAAAGCACAAAATAACTCAGCATTACACACATAAGGATTTATTATCTTAAGTAAAAGAAATTGAAAAGTTGGCTCTGCAGAGGTGGTGCGGCTGTTTTGCGACATCAAAGATCTGGGCTGCCCCATGTCCCTTTTCCTACACCCTTAGCATGGAGTTTCCATCCTGTAAGTTACCTCCTGGCCTAAGAAAGCTCCTGGAGCTCCAGCCATCATGTCTTAATCCCAGGTAACAAGAAAGAAGAAAGGGGGAAGGCAAAGGGAGGCTATGCCCAGCTGTCAATTCCCTCTGAGAAGTCATGACAAGCATTTCCATTTCCAGCCAAAATGGAGTGACAGCAGATTTACCCTCCAATCTTAAACTACACAAACACACACACACGCACACACACACACACACACACGCACGTGTGCGCGCACACACACACACTAATGAAACTGTGGTTTTCAGACACTGGATAAAAGGCAGCCCAGGACAGTAACTGAGAAAAAGTAAACAGAGCAGGTGAACCCTACAGCTGTCCCTGGAGAGAGTTTCCAGCCTATGTTCCAGAGAAAGGAACCCCAGACAAAATCCAGAATTCTCTCTAAGTTGGAACCCGGAGTTCAGAGACTCCAAGACATCTATAATTCACAGTGTATAACCCCAGAGAAGTGAGAGCTACACAAAGAGAAAGGGCTTCAGAGGTCTGTAGAGGGTTCTTCTCCAGTCTTCACTGATCAATACTGATTAGTAAGTACTGATCTGTGCGTGAGCATCAGGAAACCACGAGGCTGAAGAAAGAGCAAGAGAAAGGAAGGGCAGAACTATCCCCTGGGGCCATGCAGGACAAGAACTGTTCATCTTCCAACCACCCAGAGTGGCAAGACCTCATAACAATAGGGCATTGAGTAGAGCCCTCAGAAGGATATTGCCCCTGGAACGGGGTCAAAATTGCCCGACTAAAGGCTGACCCAGATCGGCTTACAAAGCTTAAAAGCAAGCCTTGAAAGGATCAAACAGTCTCTAAACAGCAACTTAACTTCATCTCAGAACAAAGCCAAAAATGTTTAAAGGAATATGAAAAACTTTAGCACCCAAGAAAGAAAAATTACAATGCCTAGCATCCAATCAAAAATTACCAGGAATGCAAAAAAAAAAAAAAAAAAAAAGGAGGAAAATATGACCCCTAGGAAGAAGAAAAATGAATCCATAGAAACAGATCCAGAAATAACCAGATGATAGAATGAGAAAAATAGATGGTGAAACAGGTATGTGTCCGAGAAAGCAGAGAAAGTCATGAGCATCAAGAAGACAAAAATAGAATGTATTTTAAAAGACCCAAACTGAACTTCTGGAGTTAAAAAATATGATGTGTGAGATAACGCACACACAGAGAATTTAACAGCAGATTAAACACTTTAAAAGGAAAAATTAGTGAACTTGAAGGCATGGCAATAGAAGCGATCCCAAGATGAAACAGGGAGAGGAAAATGAGTGGGGGGTGGGGGGAAGTGGACAGAACATCATTGAACTCTGGGATCCCATCAAGTGGCCTAATATACGTGTAATTGGAGACCCAGGGTCCAGGGGCAGGGGGGTAGGGAGAGAGGACAGAAAAACTATTTGAAGAAATAATGACCACAACGTTTTCTAAGTGTGAGAGTGTGATAATAATTATAAAACTACAGAACCAAGAATTTCAATGAACCCCTGGCAGGGGGGAAAGAAAGGAAGAAAACGACGCCAAACCATATAGAAGTCATATTCCTGAAAGCCCACAAACGCAAATAAAAGGTCTCATTATGTACAGAGATACAAAGATAAGAGTGACAACAGACTTCTTGTTGGACACAATCCAAGCCAAAGATACATGCAACGACATCTTTTTTGAAAGAAAAAGGCTGTCAACCTACAAATTAATACCCAGTGAAAGTATCTTTCAATCATGGAGGTAATATAAAGATTAGAGGAGACTCATCACCAGCAGACCAGCTCCAAATGGTAAAAGGAGTCCTTCAGTCAGAAGCAATAGGGTCACCGATGGAATCTGGATCTACACAAAGGAATGAAAAGCACTAGAAATGGTGATTATGTGGGTAAATACAAAAGTCCCCCCCCCCCCTTGTTTTGAAGCTCTCTTTTACCGGATACTTTACTGTTTAAAGGAGAAATGCTAACAATGTTTTGCGGAACTTGACAACATACGTCGAAGGAAAATGTCCAACAAAATAACCCAAAGTCACAAATGGGAAGAAATGGAAGTCTACTGGGGTAACGTTCTTTTATAATTCATGAAGTAATATAGTATTATTTGAAGGTAGAGTCTGATAAGTTAAAGACGTGTACCGTAAACTCTGAGGCACTAAACAGCAACAACACATACATGTACACAGCCAAGGAAGTATAGCTGATAAGCCAATAACAGGATAAGATGGAATAATAAATATTCCTCAATTGATCAAAATGTAGTCAGAAAATTAAGGAAAAGGGAACTAAGCACAGATGGGCCAAACACAAAATAAATATGAAGATAATAGATTTAGGGGCACCTGGATGGCTCAGTCGGTTAAGTGACCGACTTGATTTCGGCTCAGGTCATGATCTCACGTTTCGTGAGTTTGAGCCCCACATCGGGCTGTGCACTGGAGCTATAGAGCCTGCCTGGGATTCTTTCTCTCTCTCCCTCTCTCTCTGCCCCCCCCACCCCCACTCTCTCTCTCTCTCTCTCTTTCAAAATAAATAAATAAACATTTAAAAAAGATAATAGATTTAAACTCACTGTAATAATAATCATATTACATATAAATTATTTAAACTCGCCAATTAAAAAAGCAGAAGTTTTCAGATAGGATGAAAAGGCAAAGCCCAATTGTACAGTGTCTATAAGAAAGCTACTATAAATATAAAGGTTCAGATAGAATAACAGTAAGAATGCAGAAAGAGATATACTCTATTAGCTGTATTCAAAAGAAAGCCAGAGGTGCTATATTATTGTACAAAGAAGATTTAAGAGAAAGAATATTTCCAGGAATAAAGGAGATAATCTCATAATGATAAAGGGTTCAATTCCTCCTCAAGAGTTCATAACAATCCAGGTACCTGTGTGGCTCAGTCAGTTAAGCATCTGACTCTTAATTTCGGCTTAGGTCATGATCTCAAGGTTCATGAGTTCAAGCCCAGTGTCAGGCTCTGTGCTGACAGTGAGGAGCCTGCTTGGGATTCTCTCTCTCCCTCTCTCTCTGCTCCTCCCCCATGTGTGTTCTCTCTTTCTCTCTCTCACTCTCTTGTGCTCTCTTGCGCTCTCTAGCTCTCTCGCTCTCAAAATGAATAAAATAAGCTTTAAAAAAAAAAAGAGTTCATAACAACCTTAAATGCTTATGCACCTAATAACACAACTTCAAAATGCTTGATGCAAAAAGTGTACCACTACAAAGGGAAATAAACAAATCCACAGTTATTAATGGGAGATTTCAACACTATTTTCTCAATAATTAATAGAAGCAGACAAAATCAGTAAGAATATAGAAAATCTGAACAACACTTGACAATTTGTATTATACTCAACAATAGCAGAATACACATTCCTCTTAAGACACATAAAACATTTACCAATAAAGCATATTTTGGGCAATCAACAAGACTCAATAAATTTTAAAGGAGTGAAATACTATAAAGTATGTTTTTCTTTTTTTTAATTTTTTTAAATGTTCATTTTTGGCACACACAGAGAGAACATGAACAGGGGAGTGGCAGAGAGGGAGACACAGGATCCGAAGCAGGCTCCAGGCTCCGAGCTGTCAGCACAGAGCCCGACGCAGGGCTCAAACTCACAGACCGTGAGATCATGACCTGAGCCGAAGTTGGATGCTCAACTGACTGAGCCACCCAGGCGCCCCTAAAGTATGTTTTTCTATCACAATGGAATTAAATTAGAAATCAATAGCAGACAGATGCCTGGAAAATCACCAAACATTCGAACACTAAACAACACACTCCTAAATAAACCATGGGTCAAAGAAGAAATCACAGCAGAAATTAGAAAATATTTTAAACTGAATACAGTGAAAACACAATCTATATAAGTGTGTGGGATGAAGCGAAAGCAATGGTTGGAGGAAAAATTATAGCACTAAAGTTTGTATTCTAAAAGGAGAAAGGTAAAGGGGCGCCTGGGTGGCGCAGTCGGTTAAGCGTCCGACTTCAGCCAGGTCACGATCTCGCGGTCCGTGAGTTCGAGCCCCACGTCAGGCTCTGGGCTGATGGCTCGGAGCCTGGAGCCTGTTTCCGATTCTGTGTCTCCCTCTCTCTCTGCCCCTCCCCCGTTCATGCTCTGTCTCTCTCTGTCCCAAAAATAAATAAAAAACGTTGAAAAAAAATTTTTTAAAAAAATAAAAGGAGAAAGGTATCAATTAATGAGCTCAGTTTTTATCTTAAGACCCTAGAGAAAAGAAGAGAAAAACTCAAAGTGAGCAAGAGAAAGGAAGTTCTAAAGAGCAGAAATCAATGAAACAAACAACACTAAAACAGTAGAAAAATCAATGAAACCAAAAGATGATCTTTTTTTAATCCCAACATGGGGCTTTGAACTCATGACCCTGATACCAAGAGTTGCATGTTCTATTGACTGAGCAAGCCAGGCACCCCCAAAAGACGATTCTTTAAGAAGTCAGTAAAATTGATAAACCTCTAACCAGAATGATCGGGGGGGGGGGGGCGTGGGGAGAGAGAAAACATACATACAAAAACATACAATATCAGGGACAACAGAAGGAGACATCACTATAGATCCTACAGACACTGAAAAGATAACAAGCAAATATTTTGAACAAACTTATGCCAACAAATTCAATGACTTAGGTGAACTAGACAAATTTTCTGGAGCATACAACCTACTGAAGCTCTTTCAAGAATAAATAGATATCTGAATAGTCCCATGTTCATTAAATAAGTTACCTCTGGGGGCGTCTGGGGGGCTCAGTCAGTTAAGCAGCCAACTTCGGCTCAGGTCATGATTTCACAGTCTGTGGGTTCGAGCCCCGTGTCAGGCTCTGTGCTGACAGCTCAGAGCCTGGAGCCTGCTTCGGATTCTGTGTCTCCCTCTCTCTGCCCTCTCCTTGCTCGTATTCTGTCTCCCCCCCACCTCTCAAAAATAAATAAACATTAAAAAAAATAATAAGTTACGTCTGTAGTAAAAACCTTCCATAAAGAAAATCCCAGACTCAGCTGGCTTCTACCAAATTCTACCAAACACTTAAGGAAGAAATAATATCCATTCAAAAGAAACTCTTCCACAAAATGGAAGAGAAGGGAACCTTCCAGCTCATCTTTTGAGGCCAGCATTACCCTGATACCAAAAGTGCACAGCAATGTTATAGTAGAGACCTATAGACAGATACTCCTTGGGAACACACATATAAAAATTCTTAACAAAATATTTGCACATTATATCCAAATAAATATAAAAAGAATGGCATCATGTCAAAGTGAGGTTTAGCCCAGCAACATGAGATTGGTTTGACATTTGACAGTCAGTGTGATTCGGCATATTAACAGACTAAAAACATATATGACCATCTCAATAGGTGCAAAAACTTTTTGGACAAAATCCAGCTTCCATTCCTAACGAAGGCACAGTAAATTAAGAACAGAAAGGAACTTTCTCAACCTGATAAAGGGCGTCTAAGAAAAACATAATAGGAAGTTATGCTGAACAGCGAAAGATTCAATGTTTGCCCCCTAAGGCAGATAACAAAGTAAGTATGTCTCTGCCTTCCTATTCAGCTTTGCTGTGGAGGCCCCAGACAGTGCAACCAGGCAAGAAAGCAAAACAAAACAAAATGAAAGTTATATAGATTGTAAAGAAAAACTGCTCCTTCACACAGATGGCATCTATGTAGAAATTTCTAAGGAACTTACAAAAAAGCTATTATAGGGAGCCTGGGCGGCTCAGTCGGTTAAGCATCCAACTTCGGCTTAGGTCATGATCTCATGCTGACAGCTCAGAGCCTGGAGCCTGCTTTGGATTCTGCATCTCCCTCTCTCTCTGCCTCTCCCCCACTCACACTCTGTCTCTGTCTCTCTCAAAAATAAAATAAAAACACTTTTAAAATGCTATTAGAACGAATATGTGAGATTAGCAAGATTGCTAAACACAAAGTCATTGTATTTCTTTTTTTTTAAGTTTATTTATTTTTGAGAGAGAGAGAGAGAGAGAGAGAGAGAGAGAGAATCCCAAGCAGGCTCTGAGCTGCCAGCACAGAGCCCGATGCGGGGCTTGAACCCACAAACCGTGAGATCATGACCTGAGCCAAAATCATGGTCATTGTATTTCTATACACTAGCAACAGACAATTGGCTAGCAAAGGTTTCTCACCACAATTAACAATGATCAAACTGTTAACAAATGATCAACAAATGATCAAAGAAAAACTTGATAAAGTAGACCATAAAATTAAAAATTTAAACTTCCTCTTTGAAAGACACCTTTAGGAGAGTTGAAAGGCACGCGGAAGACCGGGAGAGAATATTTATAAAACGGTTCTCCGACAAAGAACTTGCGTCCAGTCCCAAAAACATCCAGCTAAGAAACAGGCAAAAGACTTGAACGGACACCTTACTAGGTCCCTCGCGTCATTAGTCATGAGGCAAAGGAGAATTGAAACCCCAATACGATGTCACTGCACACCTACTCTGAATGGCTAACGTTAAAAAGACTGACCATACCAAGTGTTGGCAAGAACGTGGAGCGGCTGGGTCCCTGGCGCTTCGCCGATGGGGACGTAAAGAGGTAGCGATCACTTTGGAAACCTCTCGGCAGCTTCTGAACAGGTTAGAGACACATCCACCGTAGGATCGAGCCGTCCCACTCGGAGAGATGAAAGCAACATGTCTCCACCAAGACCCGGACGCAAATGCCCATGAACAGGGGGGCTGGGTGGATAAATCGTAGCAGGGTCTTACTGCGGAATTCGACTCGGTAATAGACAGGAGGGAAATGCCAAGGCCTCACCCCCGAAAGGGAGAGAGAGAGAAACACACCGTGTGACTTCACCGATGTAAAACTCCAGAGGATGCAGCTTGACCCATCAGGGGAGAAGGCAGATCAGAGGTCGCCTGACAGCAAGGTGAAGCGACAGGCGGTTTTCCGAGGGGCGTGAGGAAGCGTTTGCCGCCGATGGCGACGTGCGTGATCTCGATTGTGGTGATGGTTTCGCGGGCGACCATATATGTCAAAACTTAGCAAATTGGGCGCTCTGTGCGAATTGAGCAGTTTACTGTAAGTTCTTTTGTCTCGATAAAGCTGCAAAAAAAAAAAAAAAAACCAGCACAAGGGGTTCCTTCCAGCAACTTCTTCCACACAGTTCCCGGGACTCAGTCACCCGGCGTCCCTGGCTGTGGGGACACTGGGGCAGGTCCTGCTGCTGTTGGGCTGTTACGGGGAGACACCGCAGGCGGCCACCAGAGCAGTCTCGGGGCCAGTGCCCTCCCAGGGACGGAGGCCAGGATGTCTGGGGTGCGGCCCAGAGTCCGGGTGGGAGTCTGTGCGGCCCCTGCCCTCCAGCCCAGCAAGGACGGATTTTGGATTTGCTCCCTTTGTCTCTGAGCTCCTAGCTTCCTGGACCGGAGTCTGGGAATCGCTGTAAACCCACGGAGCGTCCTCGCACTGCCAGGGGCCGAGCTGGGGCCTCCACAGTGCAGAGAAGGGGCGATTACGCCAGCTTGCAGAGGTGGAGACTGAGATTCTGAGCCACAGGTGGTCTTTCCTAGGGTAAGGATGTAGCTGAGACCCAAAGTAAGACGTGGTTGACTCCAGAGCCTGCGCTCTCTCTGCCCCCCAGGGGGGCTTGTTTGCAGCAAGAAGCAGGCAGTGAGTGAGTAGGGGTGGGGAGGGGTAGACATCCACATGGCCCTGAGGCCCGTCCTCAAGTCTGGAGGAGGCCACCTCGAGGAGGGGTGGGGTCCCGGAGGGGCAGTTCTACCAGTAAAAGCCCCCAAACCCTCAGGGAGGTACTCAGGTCCCGGGGGAACCCTGGAACCGGCGATCTCAAAACACCGGCTCTCCCTCCCAGCCAAATGCTTCCACAGGCGAAGCCCCCCACGACCCGGCCCCTCTAGTGCTGGGGCCCTCACTACCCCTCAATGTAACTTTTTGCCTTGCACCATCAAAACCTCTTTAGCCTGCCTCGGGTGACCAACTCAGCGTGGCTTCCCGGGACTGTCCCATTTTAAAGCTGAAAACTCCATGTCCTGGGACACCCCCCGCGGTCTTGGGCAAACCGGGTCCGTCACCCCACCCGTGCCCTAGTTACTGGCCCCGCTGGCCCCACAGGAGCACACCGGGCTCAGGGACCTCGGCTCTGGCACCACGCCCCCGGCACTCTCGGGTGGGGCGATTTGGCTGTGTTCACCCTGAGTCGGACCCCCTCGAGGTGGGGGGGGCCCTCCTGCACGGGGACCCTCCTCTTGGCTGGCCCTGTTTGTGATCAAGTGAGGCCGCTGGCTATGGGTCAGAGCTCAGACGCTGTGGCAGACAGACCTGGGTTCAAACCCCAGCCTCTACATCCTGAGCACCATCGTCTAAACCCCGTGCCTCAGTTTCCCCTTCTAAGGTGAGCTGAGACCCCCTTGCTCGCGGGGCTGCTACAAGGATCAGTGACAGGGGTGGGGGGGGTGCGCCTGGGTGGCTCAGTCGGTTAAGCATCCGACTTGGGCTCAGGTCACCATCTCGTGGTTCATGAGTTCGAGCCCCGTGTCGGGCTCCGTGCTGGCAGCCAGCTACAGATTCTGTCTCCCCCTCTCTCTGCCCCTCCCCTGCTCACACTCTTCTCTCTCCAAAACGAATAAACGTTAAAAAAAAAAAAAGGGATCAGTGTGCTTTTCATTTTGGTCTCTTGCTTTTGATGTGTGACACCCAGAGCGGATCCCCAGCCCCGGTTTGGGGGTCACCGGTGCAGAGTCGGGGGAAGATTGAAGGTCTGGCAAGAACCCTGGCCGCCCCAACCCCCCCAATCTTGGCCGCAGCGGTGTCCTTGCCCCCTGCGTGACTTTGAAGCTCGCTGCGGCCACAGTTCTGACCAGCCTCTGGATCGTTGCAGGCATGGGAACCGGTCGGAACACAGAGGCAACAGCAGAAACCATTTTCCTGCCCAGCGGAGTTTTCAACAAGGGCAGTGTGCTCCCGCTCCAGAGGCCTCGGCCCTGCCACCGTGTAGCCTCCTTGTGCGAGAAGCGCCTGGCACAGAGGGGTGACCCCAGCTTTGGGGTCCCCCAGTCATTTGGTCCCAGGATGGAGACTGCAAACTCCAGTTCGGCCCTCTGTCTCCTGGCTCACGGCGAGTAGCTTCTCAACAGCCAGGTGAGAGGGCAGAGTCCCACTCTACAGATGAGGAAACAGAGCCCAGAGAGGGGCACTGGTGGCAGACAGGGCCAGAACCAGGTCTCTTGGCTCCCAGGCCAGAGGCCTGGCCCTTGGCCATTTGCACACCTCAGGGAACTACAGCCGTATGCTGACGGGCACTGTCCTGGGGGACAGCCACGGGGGGTTCCCATGCGGGGCCAGTGTCTGGTTGAGAGAAGAGGGTTTAGAGCCATTGAGGAGGCGTTGAGGAAATCCCGTGTGTCCCAAGGGCCAGGAGATGGCGGTCTGGGTAGAGGTGAAGCAGGCAGACCCCTCTCCTTGGGCGCACCCCTCCATTCCAGGGGCCCAGGGCCCTTTCACATGAGCCCCTACTTCACTTCACTGGAGTTTTGCCTCCTGCTCTGAGCAGAGATAAGGGGAAAAGAGGCTGCGTGGGCATGCCTGGGGGTAAACAGAGACGCGGGGCAGCCCAGAAGAGACGTGAGGGGGCAGGAGGGCGCCGGCATTTGTCAAGAGTGTAAGACACATCAGAGACTCAGGGAAGCCCATGGAAGGACCTGAGTGCTGGATAGGAGGTCTCAGGCAGTAGGGAGCCACTGCAGGTTCTTGAGCAATACAGGGACGGACTGAGACAGGTACTGGGGGGTCCTGTCCAGGGCCCAGAACAGATGAAAGGCAGGTTTCAGAGTCGGGGGGCTAGCAGGAGGCTGCGGGGGCTTCCTGGAGAGAGGAGGACCCTCGCTGGGTGGGGACCACCCTCAGTTCCCACCCTGGGCCTGGCACACCGACTCGTCGCTGCTTTGGCCCCTGCCACCAACCCAGGCCACCCCAGGAGGTGCCAGGTGAGCGCACCAGGAGCTGGCGCTCAGCCTCCGGGCAGCCTGGCTTGTGGCCATCCCTGATCTCGGGCACTGCTTCTGGCCCTGTGCCTGCTCCTAAGCCTCTCTGCAGGACCGCCCTCCTACGACTTGCTGAAAGTCCACACACAACTGTGTTTGCGGGAGGTGAGGGGACAGGTGGGGTCCGGCAGGGTCTCTCTGTATTGAGGGAGGAAAACAGAACGGAGTCCTTCAGCATCACCAGCGGAGGAGTTGATCCGAGGGCCCGTGGTCTCCGGTGCCATGTTCATGGCCGTTCCCTGGTGTGGCCAGCCAGAGGGCCAAGGCTCTCCATCACGCTGAGGTCCAGTCCTGCAGCACTCCCATGTCACTTGTTCACTCGTTCGTCCACTCATTCATTCACTCGTTCGTTCAGCTAACATCGGTCCCCGACTTCGGCTGCCTCGGCTCTGGGTGATGGGCCACGGAAGGTTTTGGGGAGGCACCTGGAACCGGGGCCAGTCCCAGCTGCGGGGCCCACTATGTGGCAGAGAAGGAAAGCCCTGGGCGGTGACCCCCACTGAGGTCAGGGCAAAGCTTAGGGAAGCGCATGAAAACAGAACAGCTAGGGATCCGGGAGGGCTTCCTGGAGGAGGGGGTGCCTCCGTGAAGACGGGGCCTTTTGGAAGGCACGAGATGCTGAGGAGCAGCATGTGCAAATGTCCCCTGGAGGTCCTTCAGTGTGACTGTCCCCCTGATGTGAGACAGGCAGGCTGCCCGAGGGGACAGGCGCAGCGGAGACCCTTCAAGGACGCGGTTCCTGGCTCTGCCTGCCAGCGAGGGCAGGGCTGGTGACACGGGGCACTGATGTGGGTTCTGGAGAAGGACCCAGGAGAAATGATCAGCAGGAGGCCACAAGGAGCTGCTGTCGGTGTGTTCCAAACATCGCAAACATGGTCCTGCCTCGGGGCAGGGAGGCGTACCTTGGCTTTGTCAGGAAAAGCAAGGATAAGTTCACTGCAGCTCAGAATTATCTGGGTGGCTGTCCAACCATGGAGACTTCTTGAGAGGAAGGAAGGAAATTTCTCAGCACCCAGGTGGGCAAGCAGGAGCTAGACGTCCCCTTTAGGGTGACGTATTGATTCGTCTACAAGCCAGGCCAGTCCTCAGCAGTGAGCGGGGTGGGACAGGAGAACCAGCCCAGGTGGGGTGGCCAGCCTGGGGCGGTCTGGGAAGGCTTCCAAGAGGAGGCAACTTTTGAGAGATGAGATGAGGAGTCTCACAGGTGGACACTCCATGGAAGGGCATCTCAGGGTGAAGGGACAGCTTGTGCCAAGGCCCAGAGACGGTGGGGGCAGGGGGCGGGGACACTGACATTGTGGTTGGAGCACAATCCAGGGGCTGGGCTGCAGCTGGGGCCTGCTGAAGAAGGGCCCGAACTTAGCAGGAACATAGGAGTTCACCCACCCGGGGAGCCAAGGCCAGCTGGACCGGGACTAAGCGGAGGGGCTGCTGAAGAAGCCTGGGCCCCCAGATGTGACCTTATTCAACACCCGTCCACTCAGCGGGCGAGTCTGTCGGCACCAGAGTCGTATATTCGGTGGCAATGTTGCTCGGTGAGGCCGCCTCGGTGCCACCCCCTGCCCCGTGTCCCCCAGCATGCCCAGGGGCCAGGACAGAGGCCCCGTGCTCCACCCCCCAGACAGGACTCTGGACGCTGCCCTTCCCTACGGGCTACGAGAGGCCAAGAAGGGGGAACGGGACACTGGCGGATCTGTCTCAGACACGATACCGCGTCCTCTGGCGCCCAGGAGCACCCCCTCTTAGTGACCCGGCTTGCCTGCTTACGTGGCGAGTAAGCGTGCTCACGTGTTCTGTTGTGATACATACTTGAGAAATAACTTTACAGTGTTTGAGCCCAAGTCCGTTGCCCAGCCCGTGCCGGCCCCGCCTGGTCGAATGGCCTGGCACAGAGCACAGTCCCGCACAGAGGCTGCTGCCCCTTCCCACGGACAGGGCGCAGGCCGGGGCCACGGCCGGAAGTCGACCGTGGGTGGGGGTGCAGCCTCGTGTGAGGCAGGGAAGGGGGATCAGGGCTCTGCGTGGAGCCCTTGCTGGGGGGCGTCGACTCCCCCACTTGTCTATCAGTGAAATGGAGACCATTTGTGTCCTTTTGTTTCTGCCTTAGGTTGTCTCTCAGAAGCAGACACCGAATCCCGGATTCGGACGAAAGTGCTCCCAGGAGAAACGGGCAAGGCACGGGGGGGTGGGCAGCAGGATGGGGCGGGGGTCACTCGGGAGAAGTCCGGCCCTGGTCCTACAGGGCAGCCTGGAGGGGAAGTTGGAGCACCGGCAGGGGCGTGGGTCTCCTGAGCCCACGTGCCAAGAACCTTCCGGAGCTCCAGACTGAGGGAGGCAGAGCAGGGAAAGGAAGGCTGGGGCCTGGTCTGGGGCAACGTCACACTCAGCGACCCCCGGCCTGCCCCCTGCCCTGTCCACCTGGCCACACGACCAGAAGCCTGGCATCTTGCCAGCCTCCCCCAGTCCTCCCTCCTTCCATCGTTTTCGCAATCATTTGTTCACCCCCTCCCCCCTCCGGACAGGGGTGCACTCTCCAGCTGGGGAGATGGCTGTCCACACATAAACAAATACGTAAGTCAGGTGACACCGGAGAATATTTAGAGCCGCGAACAAAATAAAACCGGGAATGGAATCGAGAGATGGGGGTGGGGAGCGTGGCCAGCGTGGCCAACAGAGACCCACATGAGGGCAGGAAGCCACGTGGACAGGGGACCTACAAGCCCCGGGGCGTGGTTTCTACAGGCCTGCCACTTTTCTACCTCCCTCCCGCCAGGCAGCAGAAATCCCACCTCTTCCAGGAAGCCTGCCTGGATGCTGCTGAGGCTTTGGGCTCTGGCTACACAAGCTGCAGAGGCCTCCATGGACCAGCCGGTGTTGCAGGGACCTTCAGGTTGCACCCCTGGGTCTTCTCAGAGACACCTCGAGGCGGGTCTGATGGGAGGCAAAACTCGAATGGGGGTGACCACCGGACCAGATTGGGCAGGGTATTCAAATCCCAGCTCAGGCAAGAGACTTTGCCTCTCTGGACCTCAGTTTCCCCATCTGCCAAAGCAGGCTAGTGCCACCTCCCCCACAAGGTCATCACGGGGATTAACGGAGCCCCCCCCAATAGTGCCCCCCATCTTCTCTCCTGCCTATGGTGGCGAGCTGGGGAGAGGAGGGGGGACAGGGCTTGCAGGGTGCAGACAGAGGCAGAGGCGGTGCAGCGTAGGGGTGGGGCTCTCCAGGGGCCTTCCCAGGCAGGCCCAAGCTCAAGTGTGCAAGCTGCCTGAGCTGAGGCATGGGCCGCCCCCGCCCCACCCTGGCCTCCTCCGCCTCCCCAGCCATCTGCAACGTTGGCAGCAGCGCAGCCAGGGCGGACGGCGGACGTTCTGGCACCATCTGAACAGGACCAGAGTCTGGGCAGAAAACGTGGGTGGAGCCCCACGCCTACAGTCCGTCCACATGCCGCCATTACTGTTGTCCCCTTGGGGCCCCGGGGAGGGCAGGGACGTTAGGGCTGGCAGGTGGGGGGCATCAGCAGGCTGGGCTCCACCCCTACGTGTGGCCTCAGTGGCGTCAGAACGGGAGGGGGCGAGAGTGGAGACCCTAGAAGCCGCCCCTACTCGTGATGGGGAAACCAAGGCCGCAAACAAAGAGACCAGTCCCACAGAGAGCCTAAAACAGGGATCCGGAGAGCCGGCACCCAACCGCCCCCTCTTCCTTCTGGACCATAGGAGGCAAAAGGGCATCCCCTGAGGTTCACCCTTCTCTGGGGCCTGGAAAGCTCCCTGACCTCCCTTTCTCCATCTGTTACCCAATAATGTCCCCAGGGCCCGGGCTGGAGGAGATGGGACTTTGCCTAGAGACCAAACACCTCCTCCAAGGCACTTGGTTCTTCATTCACTGTCTCCTTTACTTTCCTGTCTCCCGTTGGTGGTTTTTCTTGCTTCCCTTTGCTACCAGCGCCTTTTTTCAGCACTGTTCTGTGCCTGAATGTAGCAACCTCCTCCCCAATTAACCGAGTGGCGTGGAATGCAAATATAAGACGGATGCTGGTGATGGTTGCACGACAGGGTGCATGCGCTTAATGCCACTGCCCTGGACCCTTAAAAATGGTCACAATGGTAAATATTATGTTCTGCATATTTTGCCACAACCAAAAATAGAGTAGTCATTGGCAGCATCTTTTAATCTGCCATGGGCTTGGGAATGATATCAACGAGTGTAAGCTGTGAGCCCTTAGTTCCCGAGTGAGGACAGGAGTAAAGTGCATGTGCTTTGTCACCTCTCTTTCCAACACACAGGATCCTTCCTGGCCTCCTCCTGCATTTCCCTGGGTTCATATGCTGGCCACGGCCGGGCTGGCTGGGCTGGCAGATTCGGGCGGCTGTCCCCAGGGAGCTCTGATGGCCTCAGAACGGAGGCTGGCTCTTGAGGAAGCGCCAGCCTGGCTTGGGCCATCAGAATCACCCTGCTCCATGTCTCCGGGAGGAGAGGGAGTGGTTCATCCCACACCCTGATTTCTCGGGGCCAGGACTGGGCCAGCCTGGGGTTCTGCTGGGCGAAGGGAGGGGTGTGCTCCACCTGGAGGTTCCCGGAGCAACACTGACCTTTCACAGGCTGCTTCTCCGTTCTGAGAGCTCAGGAAGTAAGGAAGCCCCTCCTCCATCACTTGGCTACCCTGACCCAGGGGCCGGGATTCCGCTGAGTAGGACGAAGGCGAGACAGGTACCTGCGGTGACCCGAGGGAGCCACTGAGGTGGGGAGGGTGGGGGGTGTGGCAGAGCAGGGGCGGGGAGAGGGGTAGCTTGGCGGGTCACGGGTCACGTCTTTTGCGCCCTTCCGCCCCCTCCCCCCCTCCTCCCCGGCGGCGCCGCAGGTTCTCCGTTGGTAAAATGTGAACTCCAGCAGCTCAGGAATTTGGCTTCCTGCCTTGAGGTCTTCCCAGGGCCCAGAGCAGGGCTGGTATACAGTAGGCGTCCAATAAATGCTGGGGGATTGAGTGAATGCGTGGATGAATGGGTCGGACAGGTCAGTACCTAGGGTTTCCCGGGCTTCAGGGTCCCTTCCCTCTTTCGCTCGGCGGCCCCCTCTTGCATTCGTTCCTCATTCATTCGTTCCTCCCGCACGCACGCACGGCACTCATTCATTCATGCGCCCAGCCATTCATGCCCGCACGCGTTCATTCATTCCCTGCCCCGCCGCCATTCCGTCCCCGGCTCCCGCGCCCCCGCTGCGCCCCCGCGCCCGGCGTCCGGCCCCCGCGCCCCCCGAGCGCGCCCCGGCCCGGCGCGGCGGGGTGGGGTGGGGGTGGGGGAGCCGCTGAATCAGCCGCGGCTGCGCGCGCGGGGCCGGGGCTGGCGGGGAGCCGGGCTGGGGGCGGGGGGCGGGCGCTCCCTGCGGGAAGCCGGGGGGTGGGGGAGCCCCGGCCGCGCCGGCTCCCGGCGCGCTCGGCCTCGGTGGGGAGGGCGGCGGGCCCCGAGCGCGGCGGCGGCGGCGGCGGCGGCGGCGGCGGCGGAGGCGAGCGGCGCGGCTGCCCCGGGGCCATGTGGACGGGCGGCCGGCGGCCGGGCCGGCTCCGCCGGGCGGTGAGTACCTGCGAGCGGGGCGGGCGCGGCGCGGGCACCGGCGGGGGGCGGGGCGGGCGCCACCCACGCCCGGGGCGGGCTCTGCACGGCACCCCTGCTCGGGCCGGGGCGGAGGAGGGGTGCGGGGAGCGGCTGTCCAGCCTCCTGTCCGCCGCCCGCGGCGCCCCCTCCGGTACCGGGGCGCCAGGGCTCCGCGGCGGGGGGCTTCGCTGGCCGGGGTCGGGTCGGGGGGAGGGGGGGGCCGGGCACCCCCGGGAGCCCGGCAGTCTCGGGGCGGGGCGGGGACTCGGCCTCCGCGCGCGTGGCTCTGCCCCTCCCCGCCCCTCCCCCTCGCCGGCCCGAGCGATCGCCCCCAGACCCGCGCGTCCCGGCCGGGGCGGGGGCCCGGGGCGGGGACAGGGGACAGGTAGCCGGGTGCCGGCAGGCCTCGTCCCGCCCTGCGTCAGGGGGCAGGGCCAGACCCGGCTCGGGGAGGCCGCCCCAGAGGCCCAGGAGCCGGAAGGAGGCCGGACCCCGGGGCCGGTTCCCTGAGCGTTCGCGGCGCGTGGGCGCGCGCCGAGCCCCGGACGCGCTCGGTCCTGCCCAGGACCTGCCGGGCAGGTGCTCACGTGGCCCTCAGTGACAAGCGGGGAAACTGAGGCCAGGGCCGCCCGGCTGGCGCTCCCACCCTCCCTGAACCCCGGCTGGTTGTTTGGGAATTTCTGCCCTAGCGCTTCCGCTTCCTGCCGGGTTTAGAGGTGTTTCCTTCCTCGTCTGTGCCCCACCCCATCCCCAGTGTGGCGCCTTTGGGGCAGGAACAGCGTGGGCGACCTCCTGGAGTCTCCCGAGCGGGCAGGATGGGAGAGAGTAGGCACCCAAGAGTGAGTGGGGGCGGCCCGGTGAGAGCGACTGCCACCTGCAGGGCCCGGGTCGTCCCCTCCGCCCTGTGCACAGCAGGGGTCAAGGCCTTGGGGCTCTGTGGGGCAGAGTCTCCCTGGGCCTGGCTCCTTCTGAGGTCCCAGTGCCCTCCAAATCCAAGCGCCCATAGGACAGGTCGCTTCCCTTCACTGGGCCCCAGTTCCACCACCCACCAGTCACAGCAAAGCCCCTTTCTATGCCCGGGGGTCAGTGAGGACCGTGGGAGAAAGCCCCTTGCGAACCATGGCGTGCCATCCAGGCAGGCCCAGTGTAGCACTGCCGGCTGGGGCAAGTGGCCGATGGGGGCGGCTCTGCCTGGCATCTGTGACGTGCAGGGCGGGGAGGCGGCAGCAAGGGCCCTGGCAGCGTCCCCGAAAACCCTTAATTTTCCCGACTCTCACTATAATCAGGGCGGCACAGCAAAGCAAGCACAGTGGCAGATGCGGCTTCTTCCCGGCTGCTCAGCACATTGGTGCCGGGCGCGGGCCGGCTGTGCCTCTGTGGAGGACCCTCCCCAGCTCCTGTCTCTTATTTATAGCCTCGCCAGCTCTGTGCTCTGCTTATCCTCAGAACCTGGAGCTGTTCGCACCTGGGATGCTGAGCAAGGCGGCTGAAGGCTGCCGGCCCGGAGACCGTCTTGTGGGATGGACTTTCCATGGGCTGAGGCGGGATGGGAGACATTTCCAGGTCTGGGAGGGAAGTGAGTCAGAAGCGGTGTGTTAGATGATTTCCCATTCACTTGCAGGGACTCTTGGGCCCGGCGTCTGGCCCACAGCAGTCGCTGTTAATGGAGCACCTACTACGTGCCAGGCCCAATCTCAGCATTTTCATGCATCATAGCCACTCTGAAGGAGCGCCCCTGCTCCTGCAGGCACAGTGCCACAAATAATATCTCACATCCCAGGAGGTGAGGTCCAAGGGCTGAGTCAGAGCTGAGCAGGTGAGGATAGTGCAGTGTCGGAGGTGCTGCATGGGTCGGGGCCTGGGGGGAAGAGGGGAGAGTGCCAGGATCGGAAGAGGCTCAGTCCTGCAGGAGTTTGGAGGTCAGGGGCATGGCCATGGGCAGGGTGAGGTGACTCCTCCCCTCAAAGCAGATAAAGATTCCCAGGGACAAACCCACGGGTGGGTGACCCTGAGGCTCACTTTGTTGGGTCTGGAATTGCCCTCAGCCTCCCTTCCTGGTTCCCCCTCCTGCCCCAGGGCTGGTCACCAGCCTGGTGGAGAGGCACGGATACGAAGCTGGAGTCTTGAGTTCACGTTCCTCCTCTGCCACTGATTTACTGTGGCAAGGCCCTGCCCCTCTCAGGGCCTCGGTGTCTAGGCACGACACCTATCACAGTCAAGGGAACGACTTCCGCCCCAAAGCAGGCCCCAGATGGTAGCTGTTGGGAGAAAAGCAGACCAGAGCTGTCTCTATTGATTCGGTATTATAGGATGAATGAATGCGTGAGTAAGTGATTGAGTTCTGTATTCACCTAGCATACTCCCCCCGTGCACCCACCTCTGCACCAGTGGAGAAGCAATTGTGGGGTGGGCCGCAGTGTGTGGACAGACAATGACGGGAAGCATAGAGCGGGACAGATGGGACAGCGGGATGCATGGATAGAAAGTAGAGGGGTAGGTGAGGGGGAGCAGAGATTGACGGACGGAAGTGGCAGCGTAGATGGGGACGGATGGGAACGGATGGAAGAATTGACAAGGATACGGGACTGGATGAACAGAACAGGACGTCAATGGATGGGTACATAAATGGACTGATAGGTAGGAAAATGAATTTCTGATGCATATGGCGAAACAGAGGAGTGGATGAAAGGATCGACAATGGATGGACAGATGTCAACAGAGGGATAGGTGGATAGAGGATGGACGGATACAGGATACGTCAGGATAGACAGATACAGCCATGTGGATTCTAAATGGATTAGTCCGTGCTCGCGTGCTGGGATAGGTGGATGGGTCCTTGAATGGTAAGAAGACGATGGCTGTGGGAATGAATGGATGCATGCAGGAAGCGTGAATGGATGGCTACATGAGTGTATGTTAATGAGTGCACAGATACAGGCGTAGAAGCGTGGATCGGCACACAGACGGACACAGGTCGATGGAGGGATGCGTCTGTGGCGGGGGCAGGCGGAGGCATGGGTACGGGATGCAAGGGACAAGGCTGGACACACGGATGAACGGATACAGGGACTAGAGGGTAGCAGACGGGTGAGTACGTGTCAGCAGATGACAGGTGCAGACACGGATGCACAAGCGGGCACGTGTGAATGGGTGCGTGGCTCTAGGGACGGATGGGTCGAAGGCTGGGTGGGTGGGTGGGTGATCTGGATTCCCTAGATGCCGGTGTCTTGTTCACAGAGCCCCGATTCCGTGATAGCGTAGCGGGAAGGCTGCAGGGCTGAAGCCCAAGGGGTCATTGGGCTTCTCCAATTATGTGTTGTGCGATGGAGTGGCTGTGTGGCCTCTTGTAAAGACAGGTGGCCAGCGGGGAGTCCTGCAGCGAACCCCTTGCCCAGGGAGACTTCCTGGGAGGCTTGGATGGCTCAAGTGCACAGCCCTTGTGAGGAAGAAAGGCTGGGACAGGATCCAGGGTGCAAACGCTGACGGCACAGAGCACGTGCGTGGATGCTGGAGACTCGAGACAGCTGAGGCCTGTGGCTGCCCTCTAGGGTTCTCAGGCCAGCAGGGAAACAGCCAGAAGCCATGCGATAGGATGGTTAAAGGCACGAGTATGAGAACTCTCAGCCCCACCCCCCCACAGCATCATCCATAAAAGAGCAATGGTAGTAGAAACTTCCGCACTGGCACGAGAGAGGCCCCAGGAAGGGGACAGCAGTCCTGCCAGTGTTTATTGCAGTACCTGGCCTATGGCAAGCCATGGCTGTTGACCAGTGACCCCTCAGAGCCCAAGTCCTCCGCCATGAAATGGGGTGGCAAGTCCTGGCTTGGGGGGTTGCTGTGAGAGTAAGTGAGGTAATGTTTGGAACCATTAGTGGATGTCCAATATGCTCTACCCATCCTGCATCCCATCGCTACGACAACGGGAACCTGCCTTAGGACAAGGTCTCCCCGCTCCGGCCCAGCGGGCACTGGGGAGCTGTGCCTCTCCTCTCTCCGAGCTCACAGAGGCCAGCTTCGCACCCGTGGGATCAGGGAGGGTCCAGGCAGTGGTGGGGGGGCGGAGGGGGTGCTGGAGAGGAAATGGTGAGCACTTGACCTCTGGGGTTCCCCTCCCGGGTCTGCTGTGTCCGAGGCGTGGGACCTTGGACAAGTCACTTTGCCCAGCTGAGACTCTGCTTCTTTGAGCATGAGAGCCCACAGCCGTCCCACCTCACAGGGCTGGGCGAGGATTTGGGCCATGCTGCAGGTGCGTGCCCGGCACGGAGCTTGGCACGTAGTAGAGACTCAAGAAGTGCGGCTGAAATAGATGAGTTGAGGAGCAGGGGCTGTCACGCCGGGAGCTGTGAGGCTCTTTCAGGAGAAGCAGCCCGGGCTGCTGAGAGGTGAGCAGGCCCAGGCTGCAAGCTTCGGCAGCTGGCAGCATCCTCTGGGGCCTCCGGCCCAGGCGGCAGAGAGCCAGTGGGTTGTTATGACAACGAGAACTTGTCTGATGCAGCCGGCAACTCTAGGAGAAGCTCAGAGGACCGACTGGCCAGAGCCCCTGGAACGCTCCTGCGATCGCACATACTTGGGAAACGACACATTAGAGCCCTGTGCTCACGAGTCCCGAGATCCTACCAGATGCCAGGCTCCGTGCTGGAGGCACCCAGCACCTGTGTTCTCACACCGCTTCCCACCGCTGCCCCCGAACTGGGCATCCACCTGCATGTGACGGTTAGGGGACATGACTTGCCCAAAGTCCTGTTGCGGGGGTTGGAGAGGGATTTGCCCTTGGATCTGCCGCCTCCCACTGGTGATGATGATGGCGATGGGGCAGGGGCTGGTCGGCTGTTGCTGGGGGGAGGTATCCAGGTGTGAAGGGGTGGCTGTCAGGGGACTGCAGGGATCGGGGGGGATGCTGTGACTTTCCTTAGAGCCTGAGATCCCTGCTCCCCCCAGTGCCCAGCCCAGCATGGGTGGTTCAGTGGTAGAATTCGCGCCTGCCCCAGTGCCCAGCCCAGAGGAAGTCCACTCTGGAACTGCTTGTTGAGCACCTACTATGTGCCTAGGCCTGTGCGGAGAGTGAGGATAGAGTGGAGCTTGCATTCTAAGAGGACACAGAGAGTGAATGATCACACACATACCCCTCGCAGCTGGGGGCTGTGTTATGAGAAGAGTAGGGACTACAAGAGGCTAACGCGAGGGGACCTGATCTGACCTGGGGGCTGCAAGGGGACAGGCTATTGACTGGGACCCTGAAGCTTAGATAGAAATTAGGTGATGAGACAAACGGGAAGAGGGGGGAGGGGGAATGATTCTGATGGTGGGAATAGCATGTGCAAAGGCCCTGAGGCCAGGTAGAGCTTAACACATCCAGGAACTTGATGGCAGTTCCAGGGGGGGTATCCAGGGTAGAAACGACACCTTGGTGTCTCTAGAAAAGACGCTGGACTGTCAGGGCCTTTCAGGGCATATGAATGTGTGACATCGTCTGGCCATTGATCTGGTCTGTGTTTTAAAGTTCGTACTGGGACGTTTGTGGGATGGACCAAGCTGGACCCGCTTCTGTGGAGCGGAGCTCACGGAGCTTTTCACATATTCAGTCATGGGTGCTGTGGACATTCAGAGAGGTGTCCAGCTGAGTCCGGAAAAGAAGGGGTCCCTAGCACTTGATGTGAGCCATCTAGGCACCACCAGCAGGGGCCCCAAGTTCATAGCCATGAGTAGGCCACCAAGGAGAGTCAAGGCCATGCTCTAAGCGATGCCACAAGCTCAGACGGTGATAGTGGCCACCAGCTGGCCCACCGAAGGCCTGGGGCTGCCACCCCCCCAGCGAGCCTTCCTCTGACTCATGTGGGTGCGTCCCGGGAAGAAATCCTGCCTCCCGGCTTCCTGAGATGCCAGAAGCAGGCCTATTTCCCTCCACACAAAGGAGGAAGTGCCCAGGCCTGGCTCTGGCCTTTCTGGGTTGATCTCCCCCCATTCTACTCCCCATTTAACTACACCCCGGGTCCCCGTGTGCCACTATCCCTCGCCTTATCCCCTGTGTATCATTGAGGGATTGCCCACAGCTGCTAGTGACAGAGGCTGGAAGTAACCATAGCTTAAATAAGACCGGGGTTATTTCTCTCAAGTTACAGCACCAGAGGCAGGTGGTCCAGGGCTGGTGTGATGACTCAGTGGTCATCAGGAACCCAGGTTCCTTTTGTCTTTCTGCTCCCCCACCCTTGGTGTATGGGTTCTGCCACAAGTTTGCCTCATGGTGCAAAATAGCTGCAATGGCTCCTCCCATCACTTCCATGTTCCAGTTAAGAAGCAGGAGGGTGGGGAATGGGAGCCAAAGAAGCCCGCGCAAGCTGCCTGACCCTCACCCAATAACTTCTGTTTGTATCTCCTTGGCTACCCCTGGCTGCAAAGGAGCCTGAGAAATGCAGTCTTTGAGCTGAGTATCTTGCCTCCCAGAATGAAATGAGTTCCTTACTAAGGACGAATGGGGGAACAGTGGGCAGCCAGCAGTGTCCATCATACCCTCCCAATTTGCCGGATCCATGGCGTTCCAATTCCCCCTTCTTCGGGCCCCGTGCTCAGTCTCACGGCCACTGTTAGGGTCGTCGCTGTGCCGCCTGCCTCTCCACACCCATGCGCCCGGCGCCACACCTGGCAGAGGAGATGAGGAGATGTTGTGGGGCCCAGCCCAGCCCCCTCCCCACACACAGCAGGTGCTCAGCCAGTGCAGGCTGCCTCCCCAGGCAAAAACAGAGCTCAGGACATGACCTTCTCTGTAGCACTCACTGAGCCCTGAAGCCCAGCTCCCACTTAGTGAGAATCAATTTAGGGGGTGGGAGCCCCTCCCCCCCCCCCCCCCCCCCCCCCCCCCCCCCCCCCCCCGCGACATCCCTGGATCGATGGGCAGGCGGGCATTGAGCTGATCGCTCTGGCCAATGGGAGATGGGCGGCCGTGACCCCCTCCCAAAAGAGGGCGTGGGGATCCCAGCCCCGTGGGAGGAGAGAAGTGGGGCTAGTGAGGTATTTGGAGAGGCTTGACCTTGGACTGACTACGGAGGATGCTCTCGGGGGCCAGCTCCCAGGCACAGGGCCCTGACCCCAGCAGCCCCAGGCAGGATGGCCGCAGCTCCCTCTTGGAGCCCGGGGCCAAAGCCACCAGGAAGGAAGCCTGCAGAGGGGACCTTCGAAGCCGCAAGCCAAGTCCCACTCTGGGCCGGAGCCGCGAGGGCCAGACGCGTTGCCCTGGCTGGGCGGGCCGGCTGGGCCAGGAGGGCACACAGGCGTCACCTGCCCTGCTGTCCACCCCAGAGCCCCCAGGCACGGGCAGCAAGGCCGCCGGGGGCCCCCTGGCCCGGCTGGGCCGCCGACGGGAGGCCAGGCTGCCCTTCTCCAGGTTCCTGGATGAGGTCACCGTACGAGTGCTGGACCCCGGGACCCTGGAGGCCTTCCGGGGGCCCAGAGGCCGCAGCCCGGAGCCCTCCCTGGGGGAGCGAGACCCAGGCCCGGCCCAGGAGCCCCTCCCCGGAGCTGCGGCCCCGGAGAAGACCCTGGCCCTGAGCCCTCCGCTCTCCCCAGAGGCGGCCCCCGAGGCTGCCAGCAGGGCGGGGGCTGGCCGGGCCGTGGAGACCGGTGGGTCTCGAGCAGGCAGCAGCAAGTGTGGAGGCCCAGCCGCCTCCCCCCGGAGGCCTCCAAGCCGGGTGAGTCTCAGCCTCAGCGCCCCGCCCGCGGGGCGGCCTGGCGGAGGTCTGCTGCGGTCCCCTCCCTCCTCACTGCATGTGCCTTCTCCCCGGGAGTCCCCGCTGACCCCTTCCAGCTCCCTCATCAGGCCGCTTTCATAATATCTGTAACAGGCAAGACCTTAAGAACCCAGCGAATGGGTCTCTACGGTGAAATTTCTGGCTTCGGGGCAGGCAGAAGAGTTGGGAACTGAGTGCGTGTGCGGCACGGTATTAATATCAGGCCCCCATGGGCAGAGCCCTCTGTGTCTCACCACGGGATTTCGTGATTGTCCCTTTGCACGTTTGAACCTCAGACACCTCCATGCAAGAATATGTCACCATCCTGTCGGAAAGATAGATGGGTCTGTGTTTTCACTAATTCCCCATTAAAATTTTTTTTAATGTTTTTACTTATTTTTGAGAGAGAGAGAGAGACAGAACACAAGCAGGGGAGAGGCAGAGAGAGAGGGAGACACGGAATCCGAAGCAGCCTCCAGGCTCTGAGCCGTCGGCACAGAGCCCGACGCGGGGCTCGAGCTCACGGACCGCGAGATCGTGACCAGAGCCGAAGTCAGATGCTCAACCGACTGAGCCACTCAGGCGCCCCTTGGCTCCTCATTTTTTTTTTTTTTTACAATGTTTATTTATTTTTGAGACAGAGAGAGAGAGATAGAGCATGAGCAGGGGAGGGGCAGAGAGAGAGGGAGACACAGAATCCAAAGCAGGCTCCAGGCTCCGAGCTGTCAGCACAGAGCCCGACGCAGGGCTCGAACTCACGGGCCGCGAGATCGTGACCTGAGCCGAAGTCAGATGCTCAACCGACTGAGCTACCAAGGCGCCCCCTTAATTCCCCATTTTATAGGTCACGTGGGGAGTCTGGGCTAGGACCGAGGTCTTCAAATCTAAATGCAGGTGTCCTTCTCAGCACCCCGGCACCGCCCTGCACACAATCAGGACACCCTGGCCTCACAGACGGGCGGAAAGACGTGAGACCCACTTAGCTGACCCGGGGACCGAGTTGTGCAGAGCAGTGCCCGTGCACTTGCACGCCCACCTTGGTGCCGACCTCTGTCCCCCAAACCGTCCGTGTCCCCTGGGGCCAGAGGGGCTTTTATGGGCTCTTGAGGACACGGCCCCATCCTGACTTCTCCGGGCCCAGGACCCAAGTGGGGGTCGCAGGGCCAGGTTGGCGGAGCTCACAGCCAGGCCCGTCCTAGGATGGTGTCTCTACAGGGAGAGGTTCCTTTAAAAACAAAATTCTGCGTGTTCTAACTCTTGATCCCAGGCCTCGGTGCACCCCCAGGAGGTTGGTGCCGTCATTAGGCTCCCCGCATCCAGAAGAGGAAACTGAGTCTCAGAGAGGCCACGCGGAGGAGTCAGGGTTGGGCGCAGGCAGGCTTAACCTCCCCCTCTGCCCCCTGCTCTTTGGTGTTTCTTGCCCCCCAGCCAGCTGCCTTCTCCTCCCGGGGAGGGCCGGGAGCAGTGAGGCCACTAGTGAGTCCTGGGCATTTGCAGCCCTCCAGCCCTTGCCTTGGGGCCAGCTGCACCAGCTCAAGGATCCACGGGCTGCTGGTGACCTGGACAGGTCACCCGCCCTCACCCCTCCAGGCCTTGGCTTCCCCAGCCATGAAAAGGCAGGAATGATCACGATTTTTCTCTTGCCTTGTCACAGGGAAAGCATCCAACAGGTACCTGACAAGCATCGGGACCCCCGCCTCCTCCACAAGGGCCTGGCAATCTGGGACCCCTGCCTCTGCGCCACTCTGAGCCCTGCACACGGCGCAGCCCTCGCTCTGGGGACACTGGGCCCCGGGGGAGCTCCGTGACGCCCAGGCCTCTGGAGGGTTCTGTCTCAAGGCTCTTCACACACGCCTCCCAGGACCGCCTGGTGGCACAGGGCTGCGGGGACCCGTCGGGGCCCAGCACTGGGTGCCAGGAGGCAGGGCTCCATCCTGAGGCCCTGCGAGGTTCCTTCCCGAGGGAGGGGGAGGGCGGTATCGGCCCTCCCCACCCCCACCCCCACCCCCAGGGCCGTATCGCGTGGTGAGCACCTGTTCTGGAACCCCGAACCCCTCCGCTACAGCCTCACATCAAGTACTCAAAATAGGCGGGTCAGAGAGGTACCGGGATCAGCCTGTTTCACAGACCAGGAGCAGGTTCAGAGAACGGAGCCGAGTTCGTGTCCTCACGGGCGTGTGGGGGCGGGAGGATCAGAGGTCATGGGTGCAGGTGCCTGGCACAGAGTAGGAGTTCAGTCACTGGCATGATGATGGTGACGAAGGTCGCGATGGTGGTTCCTCTGCTGTGTGTCTCCTGCCCTCCCAGCCTGGACAGGACTGTGTCCCCAGAACTGTTGCCAGGGTGGGGGTGGGGGGGGCTCCAGTCATTAACCTGAAATCCCTTTTTTGAGGCCAGTGCCCGGAGGTTTCACCATTAACACCTTCAGGGAGGGAGCTATAAACCAGGGGAGGGCCCTGGATTTTAGTCCTGCCTCTGTCCCGTCTGGTGAGTGGCCGTGGGTGACCCTGCTGCTCCCCTTCATTGTCTAGCAAGCAAGAAGCTCCTGCGGAAGGTCTCTGAGACCTCCTCTTCTCACTGTCCCCGGGCCCGAATGACAGTATGAGTGACTTAAGCCAGCCATTTCCTGTGGTCAGAAGACGAGAGTGGGAGGGCCAGAGTCAGGGTCAGGGTCAGGGTCATGGAAGGAGAGGCAGGCTGGGGCTCTGAAGGAGCCCGGGTGGGGTTGTAACCAGACCCCTGCTACCAGGCCTGGGAGTCCCCAGATCCTGTCCCAGGGGCTTTCCCACTGAGCGACCCAGACAAGTCATTCCAGACTCCGGGCCTCAGTCTCCCCAAGTTAAGCTGCCGGGTCCGTTAGGTGTGGATGGCGCCTCTCCCCAGCGGGGGAGCCCCCCCACCCTGAGGTGCCTCTTGGGGGTGGGGGGAGCTGCTTCCTAGCTCCCCAACTGTTGCCACGTGGGAATGTGGGCCGGAGTTGCCAGATCTTGCAAATTTTCAGTAGAAGCCAAAAATATGGAATTTAAAATGTAAACTCTCCCAATTTTTAAATGTTGGCTCAAATGTTTTTTAAAAAATTTTTAAAACCTCTTGCAGGCCAAATACAACATGCTGGTAAGCCAGATTTAGCTCTGGAGGCCAGCTTGCAGCCGCACACGGCTGGGAACCCGAGGCCCTGCCTGAGGCGACACGGAGCCCAGCCGGAGCCCAGCCGAGGGAAGGCGGGCAGGGTGGGAGGTAGGGCGGGGCGGCCCTCCTTCCAGGACCAGGGACAGGGACGCTCCCGGCCCCATCTGGGGACAGCAGCAAGGCCTGAGTTCCCCTCCCCAACCTGCTGGGTGACCTCTGGCAAGGGCCCACCCCTCTCCACCCCATCAGGTGAGGACAGGACAGCACGCAGCTCACCTCGGTCCTGCGCCTAAGGTGACCTGCTGCGTCCCCAGCACAGGCCAGCCCTGAGTGGGATGCTGAGGGACCCGGTCTGTGAGCGCTGTCCCCCCCCCCCCCGCCCCCCCACAGCTCCTGGAACCCCCGCCCTCATCCTAGCTCCCTCTGCTCCTTCTCGGTGTCCTTGGCCGCCTCTCCAGTGCTGCCTCCTCGCCGGCCACTCCCCCTCCAGGACCTGGGCCCCCCATGGTCCCCCCCACCCCTTCCACCTGCTCAGGCCCTCTGGGCACCTCTCCCACCTCCACCCCCTCCCCACAGGCCTGGATTTGGGCCGGTGGCACCTCCAGCTGGGCTCCTCGAGCCCCGCACTTGCCCTTCTGTGCCCCCTCCTCGCGGCAGCCTCTCGGACAGTCCTCTGTTGGCCCAGCAGGGCTTCCCACCGGCTCGTCCTGACTATGGCCCGCGAGACCCCCGCCCCCTGCTCCCACTGCTGACCAGATGCTTCCAGACTCACCAGGCGCCCCGCGCCCAGGGCCTGCTGCTGCCACCGGCTCCCCAGTCGTGGCTCACGATTCACCTTGACCTCCCTCCGCCTTCCCTCCTCAGCGGACTTGTCCCATCAGACACTGGGCCAGCAGGGGCGCTGTGCTGACCTCCGGAGCCATCTGCCTCCGGCCCGCAAATATCAACCTCAGCACCTAGAGGACACAGAACCCCCCTCTGGTTTGTTCTCTGCTGAGTCCACTAGAACAGGGCACACGGTGAATGTTTGTTGAATGAGTGCAAGAAGTCAAGAAGGGGTGTAAAGCATCTTAGAAGGCCGCCCACCCCAAAGGATTAAATTAAATTAAAAGGCTCTCCAGAGGAGCCCCATCCCCAAGACCGTCCCCTATACCTGGCTACCTTGTCACTCACGGTGCCCTTCGAAATTTTTCCCTCCTCCCTGGATAAGGGATTGAGCTCAGAGGTCACACAGCTGCATAGGGGGCCCAAGTCTCATCCGTGGGAAGTGGGTGACCCCTGTCTTTGTCACACCCGGGGTTTGTGCCCCCCACGCCAGGCCTTATCCCTCTGGCCTCCACATTCTTCAGCTTGTTTCCTCCCTGCAGGTGAAGTCAGGGAGCAAGATAAAGGGGAAATTGAGGAAGCCAGAGCCCCGAGTGGGTTTAAGGAGGCCCCGGGGTTGGAGCGCTAGTGTCAGGGTCCAAGAGGCCAGCTCCCGGCCCCAGGCGAGGGCAGGGACTGGCCCAGGGTCACAGGAGGAGTCGGAGGCAGAGCTGGCCTCTGGGGCCAGAACCCAAGCTCCATGTGTCCCAGGCCTGGCTCTCAGCACCAAGCAGACCTGTCCCCAGACAGGGACTCACTTTCCTTCTCTGTAGTTTCGGGAACAGAGGATTTGAGGGGGGCTTGGAGAAGGAGGACCCACACCCTCGGAGGGGCGCCTGGGGCAGGACCCTGTGCCGCCGTGTCCTTGGGCTCAGGTGCCGCCCAGCTTGGGGGTGGCGAGGAATGATGGGGGCCAGGAGAGCAGGAAGGAGCGCAGGCTGTGTGGCAGGTCCGTCTGGCTGGGGATTAAGAGCAAATGTACTGGTTCGGGCGTCACTGCTTGTCACTAGAGGCCCTGCCGTAGGGGTGTTGGTGGGGCAGGGGCAGGGCAGGCAAGTGACCAAGGAGGAGGGGTCCAAAGAGACCGGTGCGATGAGAGGGTCTTTGGTGGGTAAGGGGCTACTTCAGATGGGTGGTCAGAGAAAGAAGGCACTGGCCATGCAAGATCTGGGGCAGAGCATTCCAGGTGGAGGAAAGAAGTGCAAAGGCCCTGAGGCAGGAGCCAGCTGGGTGAGCTTGCTGGTCAATGTGGTCTGCATGTGCCAAGTACGGGACAGATCAGGGGGCTGAGGTCAGAGGGTTAGGCAGACTTGCCTTCCTCCCTCGCCTCCTGAGAGTCCCTACTGTGCGCCAGGCACCTTGCCGAGTCGCCGCTGGGAGGGTGGCGGCTGTGGAAGGAACCACACACAAGCGGCAGGGCTTTGTCTCTTGGACCCTCTGTTCTTGCATTTGTAAAGGGGGGTCTGTGAGCCCCCCTCGCGAAGCCACTTTGAGGATTAAATGGGATTGATTTCTGCAACGGGGCTGAAGGCTGCACTGGCAGCGACAGGCCGGCTACAGGATGGAGGGGCCCGTTTCTGCCCCGGGTGGCCCTCCGGAAGCTCAGAGTTGTGCAGGGCGTAAGGGAAGGTCGCAGGGGCAGGAGGAGGTGGCGGTTGGCAGGCGGCTCAGAGTGGGGCTCAGGGTGTGGGGGGAGGGGCTTTCTAGGCCGGTGGGGCAGACCCACCCGCCCGGGGAAGAGCCCAGAGAGCAGCTGGGCTGAGGCAAGGACCCGTGGCCGACAAGCTGGGCTCATGTGATGTTTTGGGGAGATGAAGGCGGCTGCGGGACCAGACCACCAGGAGGGGACAAGGGGAGAGTTTCGGGCAGACAGTGACAAGGTCACAGCGTGCTGCAGCACAAGAGACATGGGGCCCCGAGTGTGGCAGTGCCCAGGGAAGAGCACTGGAGGGGCCAGAGGGGCCCTGGGGGTGTCTCACACTGGGGACCCTGGACCTCCCACAGTCTCCCCGTACTCGTGGTCCCCGACCATCCCTGCCCTCCTCCTATAACGGAGGAGACCCAGGCAGTGGCTTCCGTTCTCCTCCACCCAAGCCCCCGGGCAGGCCTCGGCTAACTTTGGGCGACTCTGAACAAGCCGTTTCGTGCTCTGGCCTTGCTTTTCTGATCCGTAAAATGGGCATCTCGGGAACGTCCCCAGATCTTGTGGTGACGAACTGCAGAGTCACGACTTGGACATGGGACTTCTGGCCTCAACACCAAGACCATTGCCAAGGCACAGCCGCCTCCCCACAGGGCCAGCCCGGCTGCTCCCCCTGCTCCCTAACCACATACAGCCTTGACCACGCATCACATGTGCATCCAAAGCTTTGTGCAAGCTCCCAACCCCCCGGGGAGGTGCCAGGCCAGCCCTGGGACACAACTGGGAAAGGCCCTGCCCCAGGGAGCACACATCTGGTATGGAGGCCTGAACCAAACAACTCCACCGGGTCTCCACGGAGGGCTGCCCGGAGGAGGCAACCTTTAAGGGTGAGGGCACACGCACTGGGTCTGGAGAGAATGTGAGACATCGTGGAAGGGTCAGGGCCAGGCTTCAGGGTCTGGAATAGCGGCGTGAAGGAAGGGGCTGCCCAGGTGGGTGCCAGGCTACACCCCATCTCTTCCTCTGCCAGCCTGCCCCCTGCCACCAGGGCGACTCAGCAGCCTCTCCTAAGTGTCCCTTCCTGGGAAATTGCCAGACAGACCTTTTAGAAGAGCTGAAACATTCCATATAAATAATTAATGCTAGATTTTTAAAATTAAATTTTAATGCATTCTTATTAATTTAAGACAAACTCCCGGGCAGGTCATTGACTGTGAGTGATTGAGGCAACTAGAGACATATGAGGAGCTGTCCCTAGCCTTTGGGGGGAGAAGACCTCTCTGTGTGAGGGCTGGTTTCCAGGCCTGGCTGGGCTCATCTCTGGGCTTTGCTTTCCCCTGTCTGTAAAATGGGAGTGACTGCTTCCCCGGCAGGCAGGGCCGCCCTGAGGAGGAAATGGCCAGTGCCGGGAACGTGGAAGGCGCGTGTGTGTGTGTGTGTGTGTGTGTGTGTGTGTGTGGGCCGTGGGGGTGGGAGCGCCTCGATCATCTTTGCCATTCTGCCGAGGGGGGGACTCCCAGGACAGGGGGCGGGGGTCACTTCTCAACCATTAGCCCCCAGAGGGCAGGGCTCACCTCATTGGCTGCCCCCTCCCACCACTAGAACTTGGCCCGGAGCTAATGAATGTGGGGAAAAGCGTCGGTGGATGAAGGAACGCTTGGACTTTTTGGGTTGGGTGTGAACCTGGTTGGGGCTGACCCTGAGAGAGCCCGGCTCCTCCCACCCCTGCGCGGGCCCTGTGGAGGCCAGGCCTGCTGGGTGCTGGGGGTGCCCTGGCGAAGGGACGGGACGCCTGCCGGGGAACTCACTGCCAGAGGGAGGAGGCAGGAAAAGGCTGGTGTAGGAGCTAGGCATGCAGTGTCCGTGTTTATTGAGCGCCTGCTGTATGCCGGGATCTAGTGTGCTGAGCGCGGTGATGGGGACCTGGGAAAGGTGGGCCTGGGGCAGATAGGGGGCTTCGCGAGAGCCACTGGCCCGGCGGCCAATTCTTTTTGTCTTAGGGGAGGAGGGTATTCAGAGGGGGGTCTGGGCTCGTGGTCTCCGACAACTTTTCGAGTGAGGATTGTGTCTGGCGGCCAATCCGGGGCCCTCGCCGATCCTTTTCTTCTAAAATTCCTTCCCCCGCCCAGCCCCTCCGCAGCCCGCGGGTGCTGAAGGGCAGCGGAGCGCTTCGTCCGCCTCCCCCTGCCCCCCAACCCCGGCTCGCAGGTGAGGAAACAGGCCGGCGGAGTCCCGGGAGGGCCTGCCCGAGCACCCGGGGAGCCGGCGGCCGAGCCCGGCCGAGGCCCCCGGGCCGGGCCTCCTAGCTCGGCGCAGTCGGCCGGGCTGCGCCCTCGCCCGGCGGGGCGGTGGGGGAGGCGGCGTGGGGCCCGGACCGGAGCGGAGCGCGCTCCCGGCGGACGCGGCGGCGGCGCCCGGAGCGAGGGGCCGGGATGGGCAGTCATCAGTCTTCCCAGGTGTGTCGCGTGGTCCCTGGGCTCAGCCCCGCGCCCCCCTTTAATGCCGGCCGTGGCGCGGAGAGACGGGGGAAAGCCCCCGGGAGCGGCCTCTCCCGGGCGATGGAGAGCCCGCCCCGCGCCCCCCGCTCCGCGCAGGAAGTGCGATCCCGCCCGGGCCGCTCGCGGTCCCCGTCGCTCGCCGGCGCCCGCAGGGTTAACGGCGGCGGGAGGGTCTCCCCGCCCGGCGCACAGAGGGGCTGCCCGGCTGCTCGGGGCTAGGCAGGGAGGGTCTCCGAGCCGCGCGCGGGCGGGTCTGCGCAAGCCCGGCAGGGAGCCCCGCCGGCGAGCCGGACGCGCAGGGGTTAATCCCTCGGGCCCGGGAGGGGCGAGCCAGGCCCGGAACCCCAGAACCTGAGGGCAGCGGGGTCTCTGACTGAGGAGTCCGAGGTCCCAAATGCCATCGCCCTCGGATCGTGTGAGTGGCGGGTTGTGCAACCCCGTATGGCTCCCAGTTCCCGGATTCGAACATTCTCCGACTCGGAGATTCTGCGATTGCGGGCTCGGCTTCCTCCGGGAGGGAGCGCGGGGCCGGAAGGGTTAACGGGCGGGGCGGGGGGTGCGGGCGGTGGGGTCGGGGGGGGGGGGACGGTAAGCAGCGGGGGCCGCGGCCACGGGAGAGTTAACGCGGCCGGGCCGGGCCCCCCTTCTCCGGGCCGGCCCGGGATCGCCCCGGGCCAGCCCCTTCTTCCCTCCCCGGGGGGGGGCGTAACTCGGTGGCGGGGAGCGCGGCGGCCCGGGCGGGCTCACCTGTTACTCGGCCGCGGCCCGGCGCACCACCCCCCTCCCCCGAGTCTCGGGGACCGGGGACGGGGGCTGGGGGCGCGCGGGCCGGGCTTTGCCGCCGAGCGAGCGGCGCGGGGCGCCCCGCCGCCGCGCCCGCCCGGTGCCCGCTGTGCCCGGCGCCGCCCGGCGCGGCCGCGGGGCGCACGCCTCCTGCCTGCTGACCCTCTCGTTTGGTTTCTCGCAGGCCTCTGCCGCAGACATGGAGAAACTCAGGTGAGTGCAGCGTCCTCCGAGCCGCGGCTCGCGCGGGGCCGGGTCGGGGTGGGGGCGCCCGGGAGGGCAGGGGGAGGGCTCCGCCCGGGCCGCCCCGGCGGGCCGGGTGTGCGGTGTGCGGTGCGGGACTGCGCGCGGCGACACGACGGGGAGCCCCTCGCGGGGGGCTCCTCCGCCCGGCCGGGGCCGCCGCGGCTGGGGGGGGGGGGGGCGGTGCGCCGCGAGGACCTGCGCGCGCGCGCCCCCCCCCATCCCGGCCCGTGCCCCGCCCTGGACTCCCGGCTGTCCCCCCCCACCCCTCCCCCACTCCACCCCGCGGGACCCTCCGGGTTTCCGCTCCTGCGGGTCGCGCCGGGTCCCCGCGCCGGCTGGTCCGCCACCACCCCACCCCCCCCAACCCCCCTCCCCCGGCTGACAGTTGCCTGGTTCTGGGCTTTTAAGTTTCCGCCTCGTGGGGGCGGGGGTGGGGGATGGAGTCCTCGCGGCCGGCCGGGCGAGGCAGGCGCGTCTTGGAGCCATTTTGGGGGAATCCCGCGAGTCTGGGGAGCGTCCCCCGCGGCCTCCCTCGGGGTGCTCAACTTTGAGCCGCCGCGGACTCCACCGGGCTCCCTCCGCGGCAGGCCCGCCCGGGGAATCAGCCGATTTGAATATTCACGACTTCCTCCGCGACTTCCCTTGGCCACCCTGACCCCCACTTTGGGAACACCCCTCCTGTGTTTTCCTTCCGGAGCCCGAGCCGAGGCGTCGTGTGGGCAGCAGGCCCGGCTCTGGCTGCTGGGTTTCGGCACCGTCTCCAAAGGCCGGAGGGTCTCGCGACCCCTCCCCCTCCCCCTCCTCCCAAGGCCAGAATCGGGCATCCACGGGGAACGCTCCTTGCGGCCGGGACACTCATCCCCTGAGGGTCAGGGACCTGCCAGCCCAGGCTTGTTCCAGAACGTGGCCCTGGGACTAGGGCAAGGAGACCCGGGGCCTTCCCAGCTGACCCTTAATGCTGCGGGTGAGTTCTTCCGTGAGTGTCCCGGGGGTCTCACACGGTGGTGGCTCGGGACTGGCTGTTCAGAGGGGGGCCATCTCCTGGCCACTGAGCTGGAGTGCAGCCCTCTCCTGTGAGTCCCACGGGGCAAGGACCCACTTGTCCTGGGCTGGGAGGAGGGGTCCAATCTCTCAGGTCCTAGGAGCTCAGACCCAAAATCTGACGTGCAGCCAGGCCCGCCTTGTCATGGCCAAGGTCCAGGGGGGGCTGGAGAGGCCCAAGGGGCAAGCAAGCCTGGCTGTGGCCACACAGATACCCCACACTGGCCGTCGTCTCACCAGTGTCCCCACCCGGGAAGGGTTCCTGGGAAGAAGGGGCTACTGCTTTGCCCAGCTGAGACTTGACAAGAAGGTAGCCTTGGTGGGGGGTCTTCGTAGCAAGACCAGCTGGCAGGGGTGGGGTGGGGGGGAGGGAGGGTCCCTTCCGTGGTTCTCTTTCTCTCCCCCTCCATGCCCAGCCAAGGTTCTTGAGCACCCACCCCTGTGTGCTGGGCAGTGGGGACAGAGACATGGCCCAGCCGGGTTGGGGACGCAGGTGGGCAGGTGAGTCAAGTGGACAGGTGAGCCACCTGGGCAGTGGTGCCTGACACGCTAAGGGCATCAGGCATGGCTTTGCCAGATGGGCCGAGGGCTTCCCCGGGCTGAGTCCCAAAGGCCAGTGGCAGTTGCCAGGGCCTGGGCCGCCGGGCTGCTCTGGGCCACTCGGGCTTTCAGCAGAGGCGGACTTTTGGAGCTTGTGGGAATGGGGTCCCGTGGGGCCAGGACCCGCATAGCATCCCAGAACCGGGGAGGGTTCTACCCCCTTTCTTCTTCTCACCTCGTCAGTGTTCTCAGAGCTGCCTCGAGGGCCTTTCCAGACCCTTCCTTCCCAGCAGGTGCAGGGGCTGCCCCCGTGCGGTTCTGCCCCGCAGGTAGTGCCGGGCGTCTAGGACCAAGAGGCCCAGAGGGATGTGGGGGAAGTTGGTCGGCAGGGGTGGTAGGTCCTGGGGTCTGGAGCCTCTCAGATCCAAGTCTCCGGCCTCAGTTTTCCCATCTGTGAAGTGGATGTCCTAATCACCCCCACCTCGCAGGGCTGTTGGGAGAATGATGTGCCCCACCTGAGACGTGACCCACAGGCCGGGTGGAGGTTCATCGTGGGGCATCCAGTCCACGCTGTGGTGGGTCCCCCAGGCGGGAAAAGATGCATTGGTGGTCCAACTGAAGGGGTCTTGGGGTGTCCAGAGGAATGGCCCCATGGCCCAGCCCTGTGCGCCACCCGTCCCCCCCCCCCCCCCACGCCCCTAGAGGGCAGTTTCTGTACATTGCAGGCCGGGCCTGGGGAGCCGAACTGAGCTCCTAGACGGCAGGTGCTTTGCCCCGTCCAGCGCACCCCTACCCTGGTGCCTGGGACCAAGCCTGGCTCGTGGGGGGGGGGGGGTCCAGGAAATATGTGACGAGTGAGCAAAAGGATGGTGTCCGTTTGACCCTCAGTGGCTCCCTTTGTGGGCAGGTGCACAGCCGGGCTCGCCTCGCCCCAGCCCCTCTGCTGACTCCCCCTGCTCACCACCCATCATGCTGAAGTCTCCCCTCCCAGGCCCAAACAAGCTATCACACGCTCCTGCCCTTGCCTGTGCTGTTCTCTCTGCCTAGAATGAACTTTCACCGGCCTTCTTGTCCACATGACAGACTCTTTCTTCTCCCTGTCACCTTCCCTCTGGGGCTTTTGTGACACTTTTGCCCCTCATCCCTGGGGGGGGGGGCGGGGGGAGTCATTCCCCTTCTGCGTACCAAGTCCCGCGCTGGGGGCTGAGACCGAGTAAGACCCAGGGCCACCGTCCGGAGCAGGCAAGGACACAGCCCCATCAGCAGATCCTCCCAGGGATGCCAGGCCAGGGTCACTGACTTGGGATATCAGGGAGGGCTTCCTGGAAGCGGGGACGCTTGAGCCAAGGCTCAAAGAATGAATAGGAATTTGCAAGGAGGATAGACCAGTCAGGCCTTCCAAGAGGCGCAAAGGCCATAGAGGCCCGAGGAAGCGAGGCTTCCGGGCAAACAGGCGAGGGGAGGGGAATGCGGGCCGATGGAGTGTCCTCCCGCGTGTCCCGGACTGGAGCCCCTTCCGGCAGAGCCTGGCTCTGACCCCTCGACTTTTCCAGCCCCAGCGCCTGCAGGGCCTGGCCCACCGCAGAGCTCCCCCAGGTCTGGCCACCTCTAATCCGGCCTCGCGTGTGCCCTGCCCTCGCTCACTTAGCTTCCCTGCCTCTGACTGCCTGAGCGACTCTTCTGGGGACACTCAACTATTTGTGGATATTAGCGAGGCCAGCCTGGCCGGCCGTGTGCAGAGCACAGCTGCTAATCCTCAAATTCATCCGCTCCTTTGCTTCTCTCCGCACAGTGTCCCCTCTGCCTTCACTCCTGCCGCGGCCACTTTGTCTGCCGCAGGCCTCTGGGCAAGCCCTCTCCTCTGCGTGGGCTCCCGTCCCCTCTGTCGTGGAGGAAAGTGGGTCAGCCGCCACAGGGCACCTGGGATGGAGAAGGTTCTCAGGAAGCCACAGTTCTTCCCGTTATGCGTCCACCAACCCCCCGCCCCCGCCCCCGCTGGACTATTTCAAAGTTGTGAACCGTGATGAGCTGTAGAAAAGGCGATACATATCTCTGCGGTTTGGGGATTAAGTTTAGGACGACCACCACCCAGGTCAAGAACAGGAAGGCTGCCAGCCCTCCAGGGGCGCCCCAAGACCCCTCCCCATCAGGGCTTTCCGCCCCCCCCCCCCTTCCCCCGACGTCCCCAGGCCCCTGGCTTTTGTGATAAGCCGCTCTTTGTTTCCTTCGAGATTTGGCCACCTAAGAGCATCCCCGACTGACATCGTTTTGTTCTGCCGGGTGGAGACCCTCACGCACATGGAGGCTTTCAGCCTGTGCCTTGCAGGCTGGCCTCGTTTCGCCCCAGCGTCGCGTTTGCGGGGGGCTGGCCGCGGCTGGCTGTCTCGGGTCGCGGCATTTGTGCGTGAAGCCGCTGCGGTCTGTTCATTGGCCGAGAGCACTGTGGCGTGAGCTGCTGCGGACAGTCCGGTCCAGGTGTGCTGGGGACCGCGTGTGCATGGGGGGGGGGGAGGGGGGGGGGCACGCCCCGGAGCCGAACCGCCGGAGACACAGGGCGCGCGCACGTGGTCGGGGAGGAGTCAAGGCCACACGGTGCGCGGCGCTCTCTGGTCACTGCCCGCCCTACGCGGGAGGCCCTGCGTCTCCACGGCGTCTTGGCGCTTGGCGTCGTCAGGTGGGGGGCACGGTTTCTTGGGGTGGCGCCGATCACACCTGCCCGGATCGCTGCTCGCCGGGGTTCCCTCTTCCGCAAGTTGTGCGCGTGTCTTCCCATCAGAGTGTCTTACGGGGTTTGTGGGTGTCCAGCCGCCCCTGCGGATCACGCGTGTGCAGATCACTTCCCTGCGGCCGCTCGCTTCCCGCCGGGTAAAAGGGGCCTCCGATGAACGGGAGTTCCTGCTTTTAATTCTGTTGGCGTTACGTTTTGGTTACAGCTTTTTGCACAGGGACACCCCCGTGTGTAGGCCTACACTCACTGATCCCCTCGTGTGACTTGTACTCGTTGTGGTTCTGCCCGTGCCAGACAGGGTGCTCCACGCTGGGGATACTCTGGGGAAACACCAGCCTGGCATCCTGGAGATAGAGTCAGGTGGCGTCCGAACCTCAAACCACACTGACCTCCTCTCCCATGACTCTCCCCTCGCTGGTTTCCCTTGCAGCTACCTGGCCTCCTTGTTGTTCCTCAAACACATCAGACAGGCTCCTGCCCCGGGGCCTTTGCACAGGCCGTTCCTGTCTACCTGGAATGTCCTTCCCCAGATAGCCACAGACTCCTGCCTCCCCTTCTTTCACATCTTTTTCAAATGTCACTGCGGTGGGGGCGGGGACGGCTTTCCTGGCCACTCATTCCATGTATAATTTTAACCCCCCACCCTGCCCCTTCTCTGCTTTGATGTTCCCTGCCACCCTGCCCACCCCCTGACTAGCACTTTGCTTTATTTCTTTATCTTGTTTATGATCTGTCGGCCCCCCACCCCCTGCCCAGAATGGCAGTCCACTGCTGACCCCCAGGGCTTAGGGGTGACATGTAGTAGGTGCTCAATAAATGCTTTTGAATGAGACTGTGCTGTGGCAAGCAGGGAGGAGGGGGGCAGCCAGCCATTCGCCACTCACGGTGCCCTAGAAGGGGGCCACTCCCCTTGGCACCCCAGGAAGAGCACTGGGGAGCACATGTGCCCAGCCCTCAAGGAGTAGTGTTTTTAATTTTTTTTTTTTTTTTTTTTTGAGAGACAGAGAGAGACAGAACATGAGCAGGGGGAGGGGCAGAGAGAGAGGGAGACACAGAATCCGAAGCAGGCTCCAGGCTCCGAGCTGTCAGCACAGAGCCCGGTGTGGGGCTCGAACCCACGAGCCGGGAGATCGTGACCTGAGCCGAAGTCAGCCGCCCAACCGACTGAGCCACCCAGGCGCCCCAGGGAGTAGTGTTGTTGTTGTTGTTGTTGTTGTTGTTGAATTTTTTAAATTTTTAAAATTTATTTTAAAGTTTATTTATTTATTTTGAGAGAGAGCGCACAGGCTGGGGAGGGCCGGAGAGAGGGAGAGACAGAATCCCAAGCAGGCTCCACGCTATCAGCACGGAGCCTGATGCAGGGCTCGAACTCACCGAACCATGAGATGGGGACCTGAGCCGAGATCAAGGGTCGGATATTTCACCGGCCGCGCCACCCAGGCCGTGAGAGCCTCTGATGGAGGAGATGGTCGGCGGGGCTGGCGGGGGGGCCTTGCTCAGAGAGGAAGCCACTCGACTGAAATGAGCGGGTGCGGACAGACGGGGCTCCTGGCCGGGGGACCAGCATGGGCAAAAGCCTGGGGGCAGGTGCGAGAGTGGCTCGTGGAGGCAGGCGCGAAGGTGGGGCACCTTCCTCACGCGGGGGCTGAGCTCTGACCTTCCCGGTGTGTTCGGCCTCCCGCCCTCCCTCCCAGCCGTGAGGGACCACAGAGCTGGAGGGCTCTGGGGAAACGCAGGCCAGAGGCAGAAAGGGACTTGTCTGGGTCTCTGGGGCCGGGAAGACCACAGCCTCCCCCAGCATCCAGACAGGGCCCGGTGGGAGGAGTCCCGTCTGGTTTGGACCAAACGGTGCAGCCCCCCCTCTGTGCCCCCGCCACACGTGTCCGCTCAGACAAGCAGGCTTCCTACCTCCCTTCCGGTGCCCCCTCCTCTGGGCCACACCAGCACCCTTCTTGAAGCCCAGAGCTGTGGACGCACCGCCGACAGCTCCAGGCTCCCACCGGCCCCCCCCCCCCAGAAGACCCAAACTCCTGTGTGGCACCCGGGCCCCCTTGGCACAGCTGGGCACCGCTGGGCGCCCCCCCTGCTGGTCACTTGGTGGTGGCCTGTCCTGTCTCCCTCCACGTCCCCCTCAGGGACCCTTTCTCTCACCTGGGAGGCCCCACTGCCTTGGCCCTGTAGGTTGTCACCGTTGATCTCACTTGCCCATCGATCGCACGCTTGACAAATATTTATTGAGCACCCACTGTTTGCTGGAGGCTGTTGTAGGCACTGGGGATACAGCAGTGACCGAAAAAACTCCTCTCGTTAGGGGAGAGAGAAAGCTTGTCAAAATAAACCTCACAGTGACCAGTGCTATGGGGTCCAAACCCCCACCCCCCAGGGACAGAAGGGCAGTGAGTGTGCTGGGGGGGGGGGGGGTGGCAGCACGGCCTGGGAAGGGCTTCCGGGAAGGGGACACGGGGGTGAAGGCCTGCGTGGGTGAAGGGCCACCACGTGCCCGTTTGGGAGAAAGAGCTCCGGGCAGAGGGAGAGCAGGTGGGAAGGTGCCGAGGAGGGAGCTGACCCGCGGCCAGAGTGGCCGAGCACGGTGACGAGGAGGCTGGGGAGGCGAGGGGGACAGACGGGGACTCGGGGTGCGTGGGGGCCGCGGAGGGCTTGCGAGCGGAGCCACGGTGTGGTCGGGTTTAGTGTGGAGCGAGCGGCAGGGCTGGGACGCCAGGCCGGGGGCGGGGCGGGGACCGGGAGAGTTGTGATGGCGGCCGGGAGGGGGCAGGGGCCGCGGAGGCCGGCAGAGGATTCTGGTGTATTCGGGAGGAGAGCGGACGGGGTCTCCCGATGGGTCGGAGGAGGGGTGTGAGGGAAGGGGGGCATCCAGGACAACTCCCGCCTGCTGGGCCCGAGCAAAGGTTGCAGCTGCTGTCACCGGAGACGGGGCCAGCCGCGGGGGAAGAGCAGGTTCGGGGACGCACATGCTGCCGTCACCCGTGGGCCTGGGGCGCCCCTGCGCTTTGGGGCTGTCCTGCTTTGGGTGCGTCCTGGAGGGCGTCGCCGTTCTCTGGGCAGGGTGGGCATGCGGTGGGTGCTACTGGGGGTTGGAAGGGTGACTGGCATTGTGGTCTGGAGCCTGCCAGCTCTTGAAGAGGTTTCCCAGAGACTGGCCACCTGCTGGAACAGACTCGAGGCCTCCGGGATTACTGTTGGGTTTTCTTGTCCCTTCCCTCCGGAACCCCTACCGTCCACCTCTTGTCTCCTCCACCCCACCCAGCAGGCCTAGTCCCTCCCTACGTGGGGTCCTCCAAGGCTCTCTGCCGCACTTCTAAACCTGACCCTAGTGGAGGAAGACTTATGGGCTGATTCTTACTATGATGTGAATGACTGCCTTGCTTTGCTTTCTCCCTTTGGGATTCAGGGTGCTACAAAGAGACCCTCCACGCAGACTATTCTCTCTTCTTCTGTCCTGCCCTTCTAAGTCTCCTGTCCTCACAGCACATCTGAGTCCCTGCTCCTCTGGAAGGCCTCCCTGATGAAGTATGATTAAGAAGGTAGACTCACCTGGGCTTGAATCCCAGCTCTTTCACTTACTGGCTGTGTGGCCTTAGACAGGTTTCTGAACCTCTCCAGTCCTCAGTGTGTGCATCTGTAAAGTGGGCACAATGAGAATAGCACCTACATTAGAAGGTTGTTTTGAGGCTGAGATTGTTACCCTGGATCTCGGCACACGGTTAACGGTCTGGCTGTTAACTGCCTGCCCGTCTCTTAGGCGGTCTCAGCTGTCCTGTTTCACCAGCCTTCAAACCGGTGACATTATTCCCACTGTGGAGAAGAGGACCCGGCCCAGTAGAGCAGGGGAGGTGGCCGGCAGCCCTAGATTGAGTCAGGATCATGAGAGAATTTCAGAGTTGGGGGCAGGGGAGGGTGAGGGCTGGGGCTGCAGTGATGTCTGGAGGGGCCGCCCCCGAGAGGGGAGGCCATCCTGGGAGGGGTCCACTCCTGGCTCCCGTGCTTACCGGTCATTACTAGAGGGGTGCCCTTGAAAGAGGCGTTTGTCCCCAGGCCCCGATTGCTTTGTACGTTGGGCACCCCCACCCCCCACACACCCCCAGGGAGGTGCGGATTGAGCCAGAAAAGGCCAGTAGCATGCCGTAAGTGTCTCTGGGTGATTGCGTGACCGCGGGGGGGCGGGATTTCAGGGAGAAGTTTCTAGGAGGAGGTCACCGCGGTCACAGTGCCCCTTTGGGTTTTGATTCCAGATGGGGAGACTGCAGCCCAGAAAGGTGGCCTCCTCCTGGCCCGGTGGCTGAAGTGCCCCGTCCTGGCCCCAGTCCTTCGCTTCCAGACTGGGTTTGGCCCGTGGCACCGTCTCACGTGGGTGTGGGGAGGCGCGGGGGCAGGTGGGGAGGTGAGAGTGGGGCGGGGTGGCCTGGCAGAGTTAGGGGGGCGGGGAGGGGGTGCAGGGCTAGGGCCGGCCGCCCACAACCCCCGATCTGGGCCACCGAGAAGCTTCCTGCAGCCCTGATTGCCTTCTTGAGGCCCAGAAAACAGGCCCTCCTGGCGATCCGATCGCTATGTCCCCGTGTCTGCTGCGGAGACCCAGCCGGTGGGGAGGTCAAATCAGCGCAGCCGGGTGGGTTCCTTGGGGGGCGATGACCACGAACCTGGTCATCGAAGTGCTGAGGGGCGGTGCCTTCTCACCTGGGCCCCGGGGCGGGACGCCGGGTGCCGGGAGGTTAATTTGGGAGCCCTTCCTCGGCTCTGGGGCCAACCCCATGGTCATTCGGTCCACCCGTCTCTCTAGGAAGCCCCCTGAACACTGACTCCAGGTGGAGGGTGGGTGTGGCCTTGGGGCAGGGGAGGGGTCCAGGGCCAAGGCGTGAATGGCCCCGTCTTCCAGGTCTCCCAGTCTAGACGGGGAGACCGACAGAAGAGTGGACGACCAACGGTGCCCAGCTGGGTGTTAGGAAAGACCCAGAAGGCTTCTAGAGCCTTCTAGACCCACCCCTCCTGGGACAGCATCCTCAGGGCTCCCCTTGCTGGCTCACCCGCCGGAGGGACATCCCCAGGCCCAAGCCGGCCTGCTCTGAAGTGCCTCCGGGGCTCCTGTGCCCTGAGGGAAGGGACCCGACACTTGGCCTGCAGGTAGGGCAGCGGGCCTTCTGCCTGCTTGTCCCCGGCCACCACCTAGTCTGTCCTTGCCCCCCGGGCTTGGGCTCCGGCCAGCTCACCTCCAGAATGTACCTTCTCCCCCCCACCCCCACCCGGCTGTTGTCACCTCCGGACCTTTGAGACAGAGGCACTCGCGGGAGGCAGAGGGGTCCGCCAGGCCTCCGCTGAGCGCCCGGCGCTCAGGCCACGTGAGGACTGCGAAGGGACAGGCGGGAGCCAGGTGGGCGTTGGTCCTGGCAGGTGGCGAGTGAGGACAGACAGCATCCCCGGGGAGCAGAGGAGGGGGAGGTACCTGGAGGGTCAAGAGAGGGTCGTTCTCAGCGTGGGAACCGTAACTCTCGGGTGCGCCGGAGAGAGCGATCTGCAGGAGAGGGGAAGGTGGCTGCTCGGGAGCCACGCCTGGAGTGGGCGGAGGGCTGCCTGGCGGGGGGGGGGGGGTGTCTGGAGTAACAGGCGGGCAGCGCCGGGTGTCCGGGCAGATGCTGGTAGGTGGGCACGCCTGGTAGTGACATCTGGGGAAGTCCCCTTGGGGCGGCTCTGTTTCCTCCGCGGAGAAGGAAGCAGGGCGTCGGCTGCGAGTGGGGCCGGGGGCAGGGAGGTGCGGGGCGGTTGAGCAGAGAGGAGGGGGGTGAAGCCTTGTCCCAGGTGGGTGGGGAAGGGGGCGAACAGGGACCGTGACGAGACCCCGGTCATTCTGTGGACCGAACAAGAGAGCGAGGCTGGTCACCCAGCTGTGTGATTTCCTGCTGTCCGTGGGGGAGGGGGCCCCGACCTGTTTGGGGTTTGGCCCTCGCGCTCTTACGGGGAAGGGAGAGACGGGGAGGGGACGTGGAGGGTGGCGCGTGGGGACGAAGTGGGCGAGGGGCTGCGGGAAGCGGGGAGTGGGGGGGGGGGGCGTCCCCGTGGTGAGCTGCGCGTCGGCAAGTGGGGTGTCCCGGTGGGTGTGGGAGCTGGGCCGGGGCCTCCCTCCCTGCGCCTGGAGCTCAGGCCTCCCACAGTGTCACCCCACCCCCCACCATTGTCACAGCTAGGGTTGGTTGTGCACTTCTGCATGCCGGCCACGTTCCCCGCTGCCGACAGTCCCCTGTCCCAGCCAGCCTCACCTCCCGAGGCCCACAGACCCTCTGTCCGCTGCCTCCCCATAGGCCCCCGTGGCTCGAAGGGGCCGACGGAGCCCCACACTGGGCATCGGGAGGCCTGGGTTTGGCCTACCGTGTGACACTTCCGATCAGGTGGCCACTCTGGGCCAGGTGCTTTGTTTACAACCCAGGTCTGACGAGGACCAGTGTGGACGGCAGTGGCCATGATGTGCACAGAGTGGGGACTGAGGGATTGCTGAGGACTGCCAGCCAGCCCTACGCAGGCTCCCAGAGCCCTGCTGTTTATCTCTGTTCCTCTTTGGGGGCCAGAGGCCTCAGGCTTTCTCCCAGTGGGTCTTTCCAGAAAGGGCTCTGTCCCGAGACACGGGCACCCCCAGCACGTGGCCGTCAGGCCTTGCGTTGCACCTGCCCTGCACCAGCTCGGGGACCCTGAGGAGGAGGGGCAGACACAGCCCCTGGACCCCCACAGCACCCCCTGCCCCGTGAGGCTGAGAGCAGGATAGCGAAGAGGGCTTCTGACCCGGTGTCCAAGAGGCCTTCCTGGAGGGGGTGAATAGACTGAACCAAACAGCAGGGAGGGGATGTGCTAGGCAGGAAGGGCAGCGTACGCAAAGGCTCAGGGGTGACCCTGAAGCTGCTCTGTGCACTCTCCCAGGTCACCCGCCGTGCCCCAGCCCTGGGCACACCTGGGTCTGCCCAGCCGCATGGGTTCACCAGGCCGCACTGCCAGCTCCCGGCACGTGGCTCTGCCTTGGCAGAGAGAGCGGGAGGCGGGAGCAGGGCTGCAGCCACCTGATAAGGTGAGGAGGGCCGAAGCGTTTCTGCCGTGTCTCCAACTCCGGGCAGGAGAGGGCATTGGAACAGCCATGTCACCGGGGCCCACGGGGAAGCAGGGAGGATGGCTGGTTCCACTAGACGACCTCCATCAAGGGGCCGCCAACAGAGGGTAGGACCCGGCAGGTGTTGAGTTCCAGGAGTCTCTACGCCTCCCGGCTTGAGCCGGTGACCCCTCCTGGCCGGGGGCCCCCAGCTCGGCGCTGTGACAGTCCCCTCCCCCAGAACATACGCATCGGCACACACACGCGCCTGCGCATATGACCTTCCCCGGGACTTTTGCACAACAGCTTGGTGGCCGTGGTGACAGCCTGGCCTAAGGTCCCCATCTCCATGCACGTGGTGCTGCTGGTGTCCTTGCTGCAGGGGTCGGCTGAGGGCCCTGCTGGGCGGTCACAGAGTCACAGAGCAGTCCCGGCCAGTGCCTGAGCTCTTTTCCTCCCGGGAGAGACTCAAGGACCCCAGAGGAAGCTAGATGGCCCCGCCCCACGGGGCTCCAGGCCCACCCACCTCCCTTGGCCCCGCTCAGGTCGTCTCGCCTCTTGGCCTCCAACTCCTGCCTCCCTCAGGCCGGCCACGGTCGGCCCTCACGGGCCCTGATGGGGGGACGGCTGCGCCCAGTCGTGACCACACTGTAGCAGAGGTGGTTCGATGCAAAATAGAAAGTTCTGCAGTTTGCATTAAAATCTGTCATCTCAACATTGGGGAAAGAACAGTTGACCTGGCATTGAACCCCAGCAGGGCTGTGTGACCTCAGAGGTACCCCGTGCCTTGATTTTCATGAATCTCAGTTTCCCCGTCTGTAAAATGGGCATAGTGCGCACCTCCCTTACAGTCTGTGGGGTGGCCTGGGACTAGATGCGCGCACCTGCAAGGCGGGCCCCCCGGAGGCTCTGGGGGTGCTGGCTGATCCGGCCAGGGTGGGCTCCCCCTAGGACGGGGAGGGTAGAATTGGCAAGGCGACCATCGAGGTCAAGAGGAACAGAGGAAGGGCTCTTCTGTGACAGGCAGAAAAGTGGTGGCCGCTGAACACGGCACAGGCTGGGGCACATGAGGGTCTCTGAGGTGGGAGAGGGGACACGGGGTCCCGTAGGCATCATCTCTGGCTTCTCCCGTGGAAGGCGCGTGCACAAAGCCTCCTTCGGGGACTCACCCCGGTGTCCACGTGGGACACCCACATCCCGCGGGTCCCAAGGAGCCGCCCCGGAGTCCGTGCGGGGCGAGTCCCGAGTTTCACACGGGGGTCCCAAGGAGCCGACGGGAGGCCTCTCTGGGAAAGGGCGAGCAAGGGAGGCTAGTCCCGCAGAATAGCAGGCAGGTACCCAGGTCGCTGCCCCCTTGGGAACCAGGCAGAGCGGGGAGGGCAGGCTGTCCCGGGGTGCAGGGGCCTGAGGCAGAGGAGGGGTGGGCCTGGAAAGAGCTGGGAGAGAATGTCTCTGGGGAGGGACCAGCAAGGACCAAGGCCCTGAGGCAGGCAGGGAGGGCTTAGGCCGACGCTTGGCCAAGGTGAGCCAGGGGCCGGGCAGTGGTGACTCCGGGGGCGCGGGGCCGGGACTTGGGGTGCACGATCGTGGGGGAGTTTGACCAGAGGCGGCACGTGGTGTAGCCGGGTCTCCTGATGAGCCATCTGGCTGCTGGGGGGAGGTGGGAACGCAGGGGGCACGGGCGGAGCGGGAGCCCCAGGCACCACCGCTTGGTGACACGCAGGAAGCCGACTCAGCCCCTGTGACGCCCGAGACGGGCGCTTGGCCACGACCGATCCCTGCCCTGGGGCCAGCTGGGGCGGCCGGGGTGTCGGGGTCCCCGCCACCAGGCCCCGGGTATGGAGGAGTTAAAGCAGAGCGGGAGGGAGTCAGCGCGATCCTGGCAGAGGGGACACGGGGACAAAGTCACCAAGATGAGAAGCTGCCTACAGCATGTGAACTGCTTGGTGCTGCTGGAGCGTGACTGCTGGGTGGGGCCTGAGCTCTCCGAGCCCAGAAGACAGGCTGTCCTGGTGGGGGGGGAGGGCGTGCCGCGGGGACACGGGGACCCAAAGGCTCATGGCATCCGGGAGCTGGCAAGGCGGTGACTCACGCAGCCGAGGCGCATCCTCCATCAACCTCCCGCCCGGCCCCACCTCCCCACCATACGCCTCGGCCCACCAGGGACGGGTGTCACCGGCCCACCAAGGCGCACCTGACCGCATAACCTTGTCAGCGCCGTGGAGCAGGGAAGGGTTTTCTCTGGCACCCCAGGGTTCCCGGAGCTCTCGTGCCCCTCCCCCCATGCCCAGCGCGGCCCACGGTGCCATAGACATCAAGGGGAACAGAGAGGGCAAAGAGCCCGCGCCGGGGCCCCAGGCGGCCCTGAGTGATAGAGGAGGGACAATCTGAGCCTGACGGGGACGGGCGAGGAAAGAGAGGGAAGCTTCATGGAGAAGGAACCAAGAAAGGCTTCCCAGCAGAGGCGGCATTTGAACAGAGCCCCACAAGAAAATGAAGGGGATCTGGGGACTCAGGGAAGGGAAGCAAGGACGTTCCCGGGGACAGCTGCCGGGACTGTAGGTGTGAGGGTGGCCACATCTGGGGGAATCAGACAGGAATGGAGAGGAGGAAGGGCCTGGTGTGCGGGGCTCAGGTGTGGCCAGGCACGGCCCTGGCCCCCTTCCTCCCCCTCCCTCCACCCTGGACCAGGTCAGAGGCAGACACGGGTGCCCGCAGCCATCCGCACCTGTACGGTGGGGGTGATGGCGGCGTCCCTTCCAGACAGACGAGGTGGGAGAAGTGCCCACGGCCCCGCAAAGCTGGCGCGGCCACCCTTCGCCACCAGCTCCCCGAGCCAGCCGCTCCCTGGGAGAGCAGGCAGCCATCGCTAACGTCCTGCCCCTCCCAGCTGCCCCCGCCCAGGGTCCAGGTTGCCCCCCAGGCCCATCTCGTCTTGAGAGACACACAGGGGCAGGGGCAGCTGTTCCCCACGTGAGGACACCCGCAGCCCCGAGGGGAGCCCAGGATCGGCAAGGCAGGTCGGCTCCAGCAGCCGGGGCCAACTCTCTGTCCGTCTGTCGGCCCGGCGGTCACCAGGCCCTTCTGCCAGCGAGGCTGGGAAGGTGGCCTCGTGTGCCCAGCTAGGGGTGACACCGTGTCTGGTCATCCCTGGGGCCGAGGCTCTGCCGTGCGGGCTCCCGCCGGGGGCAGTCACTGGCCCTGTTGACAGCCGGCGGCCGGCCAGGAGAGCCGAGTGGGAGACAGCTAATGGCCTCTTCCGCCGTCTCTCCTTGGCAGGCCCGTGGGCAGGGACGGCCATCCTGCCGCAGGCCCGGCGCCCCGCTCCCCACTGCTATTCTTTCGCACGGGTGCCCAGGAGGGGTGGCGGCCCCAGGAGAGGCCAGCGGGGGCTGTTTATCTCACCCACGGCCCGGACTGGCTGTGCCGTCTTGGGAGACTTGCTTAGCCTCTCTGGACTCCCATTTTCCCAACTCTGGGATGGGGGCGCTCCCCGGCCACAGGCTGTGAATGAGAGTTTGTGTCAGAACAAGAGTGGGCTGTCAGCAAGAAATGCCCTTGTGCGCGACCGGAGGCAGAGTCTGGGTCAGGTCACAGCCATGCCCCCTCCTCTCTGGGCCTCAGTTTCCCCCAGGCTCCAGCCTCCCTCGACTCTTCTGAAAACTCACCTGCCAGAAGCCCCCCCTGTGGAGGGGCCCTTTAGAGCGAGGGCTGGCCAAGGGCTGGGAGAGGGACTCCCCCAGGATTTGCTGGGCTCGGTAGAGGCACCCAGGGCAGACCGGAGGTTTCTGGATGCTCCCCGGGGCGCTGGCCCGTCCTGCCCTGCTCTGCTCACTCAGCAGCATGGGGGTCATTGGCGAAGGACAGAGGCTGGGGCTGGAATTTCCGGGTCCCGTCCACCCAGAGATCAAGCCAGTGCCCTGCCCGCCGCCCCTCCTCCGCAGCTCAGGAGACGGGGCCAAGGGCAGCCCATCTTACAGATGAGGAAACGGGGGCTCACGGAAGCGGTGACCGGTGCACAGAGCACAGCCCAGGGCCGCGAGCTTCCCCCCATGCGTCCACCTCAGCCCGTCAAGTCAGCGCTTAAAACCTTTTTTTTTTGGGGGGGGGGGGCAGTTTGCAAAATTTTATCCTTAGTAAATTCTTTTCTGTTTTTTCATCCTCACCATAGGAAAGGTGACAAATCTGGGAAAATATAGAAGAAAATTTTCAAATTACCCAGAATCCCACCACCCACCTGTAACACCATTAACATGTCTTTCCCTACCTTGCTTTCTGTGGATATCGGTATACAGATATTTTTAAATGGGGTTATACCGCGCATTCTCTTAACCCCCGTGTCTCTAAGCACTTTTTTGGAGCCTGATTTCTGGGGCTGCTTCCTATGATCAGATGTCCGCTTTGGCTCTGGGGCCCGCAAGGCCACCAGGGCGTCCCTGGAGAGACTGCACTGGGGGGAGGCTCCCAAGCAGCCTTGGCAGGGGCTCTGATGACTCTCCAGTGGCCCCCAGCCGGGTGCTACCCCAGCAGGGCCAGGCAGACCTGGGTCCCCCCCCCCTCACGCCCACCCAGCGGATTCTGTTCCCCGCCAGTCCCCCCACTGCCAGATCCAGACAGGCCACAGGCAGAGTGGGGTGACAAGGGGTCCCGGGGAGGGTGAGGTGGGCCCTGCCCTGGACCCCTAACTTCTGCCGGGTCCCTCAGCCTCTGAGATGCGCCTCCCCTGTCCACACACGAGCCCATCGCAGTGTCCCAGCAGCGACGGGCATCACATTGTCCCTCCCCTGTCCTTGCCTCCTAGGGTCTCCAACCAGTGGGTCCTGCCAGATGGGAGCCCAGAGCGGTAGGGTCCCTGCCCCTCCCCACGACTCTCCTCTGAAGCTGAGACCTTGAGGCAGGCTTGCAGACGGGGACCCTGCCACTGGTGGCACACAGTGCCACCGCCAAGCTCAGGCAGCCCAGGGGCCGGCAGTTACGCGGGCTGGCCGCCCCCACGCTGGTTCCCGCACCCCTGCCCTGACACCTTGCTGCTAATAAGGAGCGTTCCTGTCCGGTGTGGGCGGGGGCGGGCTCCACATCTCTCTGTGTCTGTGCCCACGGTGGGCCTGGCGTGGCCCCCGCCCCCGCGCTGAGCGGCTCTGTCCTCTTCGCCTACAGGCTGCGCAGCCCCTGGGTGCCCTCGTGCCTCGGGCAGCCCCGCATCCTGCAGGGCCGACTGGCCAGGTCCTCGCCCTCGCTCTGGGACAGGTAACATACCTGTTGTCTCCCCGGTTCCTTGGTGTCTCCGCGTCTGTCCCCAGACGTCCCTCCCGTGTCTGCGTCCACCCGCCCGAGACAGAAGGGAAACGCGCACATCCTCACCACACCATCCCGTGCCACCCACCTCAGAGGCGAGGCCCTCGACGCCCCCCATCCCACACCCCCTGCCCCAGCCAAGGGCTCTGTCCTTGGGCTCAAGTCTCCCCCGAGGGTCCAGGAGGGCTCCTGGTGGAAGGCAGGCCGGGACTGCGCCGCGGAGGAGGCCTGCCCCGAGCGCCCCCGTCATTCCTCCCTGAGAGGCCAGAAAGCACTCCCAGGGGCTTCCCGTGGGCCAGGAGGAAGCAGGAACCCCCCACTCAGCCACCCACACCCCCACGTCCTGATTTAATTCACCAACTTGCAGGTCAAAGCGAGGGGGCCTCGCCAGGCTCCAGTCTGAGTAGGGTTTCCTGGGCTCCCAACCTAGGAGGGGTGGCCCTTCCCCGGGGGGCATGGCACTGGCTGGTCTGATCACAAAGGACTTCCACACCCTCCCCGTGCACCTGCTACGGGGCTACTTCCAGATGCCAGGGCCCCCTAAGCCAGCTTCGTGCTCAGGGGGAAGCAGGGGCTACTGAACCCCGGGGCCCCGAGCGACCCCCCAGGTTCCCAGTAGCCTGGAAGCCGTGCACCCACATGGTACTCGCCTCTGGCATCTGATGACCCGGGGTAGCGCACGGACCACGGGGACAGCCCGAGCGCCCCCTGGGTGGGTGCACACATCCCTGTTTTACAGCCACGGAGACCGAGGCGGAGGGCAGGCAGGGCTCGGGTCAGTGTCCCGGGAGGGGAAGGCAGTGGTACCACCCAGGTGGCCGCAGACCCGGGACGCCCGGCCCGGCACCTTTCTGGACCAGGCTGAGGAGGGGACATGTCCAAAGCTTCTGAGTAGCTGATCACCGGGACTCGGTGACCAGCTGTGAGGGGCAAGGGGCAAGGAGGGGTCACTGTGGCTTCTCGGAGTCTGACTGGGGACTGAGGGTGGCTATGCCCTTCTTGGGGGTGGGGAACACGGAGGGCAGGGAGGGTCAGCATTGAACGCACTGTGCGTGAGGTGGGCCACGGGGCGGAGAGGCCGGTGGACGGCTGGATGCGGGGGGCGGGGGAGCCCCCCGTGTGGCCTGGCAGGGAGGAAATTGAGCCTGAGAGGTGCAGGGAGGGTGCCGACCAGGGCCCTGACCGTCAGCCCGGGCAAAACCAAGTTGTCTGCAGACTCAACAGAGCCAGAGTGGCAGAGACGGGGAGAGGCGTGGTGGCTCCGGTGGCAGGTCTGGGCGTCTGCTGTGACTTCGGGGTCAGAGGTGTGTCCGGGGGCAAGGAGGGGTGGGAGCCAGGGGCCGGGGCGCTGGGGGACCCGGGCTTGGCCAGGGTAGGGCTCAGGGACGGGTGAGGGTCAGTGGGCAGAGCCGCCCCGGCATGTCCGGAAGGCCAGCGGGGGCCGAGGGGGAGGCGAGGCTCGAGCAGGCCAGCTCGGTGAAGGGCTTGTCTCGTGAGGGGGAGGCCTTGGGCGGGGACCCACGTCACAGTGGCCTCGTTGAGGGACCTGTTCCGTGTTCACCGTGTGCCTCCCTCCAGACCGTAGGCTCTTCGGGGTGGGGACGTTTGTCCTACTCGCCGCTGCGAGGGGCCAGGAGCAGGGCGGGGCGGGGCCGGAGGGGGAAGGAAAGAGGGTCTGGTAGGGGTGCACGTGTGGCTGGGTCACATCAGGAGTGGGCGATCTGCGTGACGGCAGGGTTCGTGCTGTGGCGGAGGTGGGTGGCCACGGCGAGGGAGGGAAGGTCACCGGCTCTGGGTGGCGGGGACGGGTGGCCACTGAGGTGGACACAAGAGTGGATGGCGATGCTCCCACCTCTTCCCGAGGGTGCAGACCCCACCTGTACCCTGTGACAGAGGGCTGTGGGCAGATCGGCAGGACAGCGGATTTCAGGGGCTACTGCCCCACCCCCTCCCGGGACACTGTGCCTGCAGGGGACCCGGATGACATGGGAGAGTCCCCAGAGAGCCCGCCACCCCACTGGGGAGAAAGGCTGGGGCAGGGGTTGAGGACAATCTGGGATCTGTAGATGTAGGGTGCTCGGGGTGGTGCAGGCAGGCGTGCTGCCTGGAGGAGGTGGCTAGACTTGTGTGGGCAGCCGTGGGCACTGTGCCTCAGGGCTCTCTCCTTGACTGACCGTCTGCAGCCTCCCTAGAGATTGACCCCTGTGAGGGCCTGCCCCACCCTCCACTGAGGTTCTCAACACACAGGCAACTCTTTATTTTTATTTATTTAAAGAATTCGACCTGGGCAGGGATCCAGGAACGTTTCATCAAGATTTGCTGGGCGTGCGCCCGTGGTAACATGAATGGCTTCGTACACGGGGCCCCGAGGCTGAAGGAGGAAGCCTCCTGCCTGCCCCCAGTTCCCCTCACTCCGATGTGGGTCTCAGAGGTCGGGAGAACACAGGCTCTTGCCCGAGGTTCCACCGCACACCCGGGCAGGGTCAGAGTTCCCAAGCCCGGGCACAGTCCAGGTTTCCAGGGTGACGTCTGGGGACTCCCTCCCAGGCCTGCGCAGCGGTCTGGAGCGGGCACTGCTCTTCCCGGGCAAACCGTGGGCCCGCTCGGCACCCGCCTCAGACCTGGGCACCTCTCTGGGCAGAATTTAAGATGGGGGCAGTCCCCTCTTTCCAGGGGGCAGCTGAGGCCTGAACGGAAGGATAGCGGGCAGCCTGGGGGGCGGGGACCAGCAGCAAGTCTGTGTGCCCGCAGACCCCCCGCCCATGCCGTGATGCCAGGCGGGCCTGCCCCTCTACGGGCTGCACCGCCCCGGGCTTCCTTGTCACTGAAGTCCAAGGGGGTGACAGGGGAAAGCGCATGCCCAGAGCACCGAACAGCGCTGGAGTCCCAGCTCGGCCGGTGGGGAAGTCCCAGCAGAACGCACCCCGCCCCCCTCAGCCCCTTTGCCTGCAGGAAAGCAGCCCTCTTGGCCCCACTATTAACGCTGAGGCCTCTTCCCCAGCTGCCCGCGTCCGTGTGCCCAGCCTGTAAAGGGAAGCGTGCACCAGGTCGGCGTGTGTTCAGGAGTACCTACCGGCTCTGGAGCTGGGAGGCGGCCCACAGGAGGGTGTGGCCCCTGCCCCCGTGGAGCTCACGGCCACGCCCCAGACTTCCCCCTCCTGCCTTTTGCCCAACTGTAGAGTGGACGGCGCACGGTCCGCGGGCGATCCTCCCGCGTCTCCGTTTCCTGGGGCTGGGGGCTCAGCGTCCTGGCGTCCTGGGGGAACCCACGAAGTCTGTGGAGAAAACAGAGCCTCAAGAGCTGGGGCCGAGGCTCTGGGAGGCTTCCCGGAGGAAGGGGGACTTGGGGCAGGCCAGGGCTTTGCAGACTGTCCGCCGCCGTGTGCAGCTAGCTGGCCACTGTGGCGGAGGCTGCCTGGGCACGGGGCTCACGGCCCCATCCCCTCCCAGGCCCAGAGGTCACACAGCCAATTTGGGGTAGGGAGGCCCGGTCTACGGGGTGGCACTTCCGCCGCGGGACCTCAGAGCTTCCCCACCCGGCGCTGTGGAGACGCAGAAGGGGGGTGTGTTTGGGGGGGGGACCTTGCAAGCTGTGCCGTCCAGGGGTCGGCTCGGAGTCAGAGAGCCTCGGGGGCCCGATGAGCGCTCCTCAAACCAGGGTCCTTTAGCCGCACCAAACACTCTCCAGGTTCGGGGGCCTGCGTCCCTCCTCCAGGGTGACCGCGCCAGGGATTTACTTACTTGCGGCCGAGGGCCAGACCGCGTCTCTGGCCCCCGAGGGGCCGCCCGCCGCCCGGGGAAGGGGCCGAGGCGCGCGCGCGCGCGTGCGCGCGCACTCGCGTGTGTTAAGCGGCCGGGCGCGCACGGTGCGCCCCCACGGCGCCGCGGCTGGCCCGCTCGGGCTCCGTTTCCCGCGCTCAGCGCCGCGGCCCGGCCCGCCGCCGCGTGTCGTTGCAGCGCGCTGCAGGAGCAGAAGGGCGAGCTGCGCAAGCGGCTGTCCTACACCACGCACAAGCTCGAGAAGCTCGAGACCGAGTTCGACTCCACGCGCCACTACCTGGAGATCGAGCTGCGGCGCGCGCAGGAGGAGCTCGAGAAGGTCACGGAGAAGCTGCGCAGGTACGGGGGGCGGGGCCGGGCGCGCGGGGCGGGGCCCCGGGATCCGCCGCCAGAGGAGCCCCGCCCCCTCCTGAGCTGTCGACCCCGTTCGCAGATGTGGAGGCCGAGGCTCAGTCCCGCTTCGTGCCCAGCGCAGCCGAGTCAGGCAGGACGTGACCCTGGGTCTGGCTACTGCCAGGACAGGCCCTTCCCAGGCGCCCCTTCATCCTCTGTTCATCCCTTCTCATGTATTCTCGGTGGGGCAGCAGCATGGCACACGCAGCCATCTCCAGACCCCTCCTGGCCCACCGGGGCCCTGGCCACCATCCCCTGGGTCTCTGACAGGAAAAGGACGTGAACCGGTGTTTAGGGACCGTTGCGTTGAGTGGCAGTAGGGAACACACAGAGCCCCTGATTCCCACCCAGCAGCGGCTTCTGCCCTCCCCGTCCTCCAGGGGGAGCCGTGTTTTAGCCACCGTGTGTCTCTAGCGCTCCGTCTAGGGCCCATGGAGTGGCCAGCCGTCAGCCTCTTCCCTGCTAACCTGCTGTTGAATGTAAATCCCTTAGCCAGGCTTGCAAGAATCGTGTTTAAATGTGAGTACTGGCTCCGAGCAAGGACCGGACAAAGTCACTTGTGAGTACAGGCCTTCCCTTCTCATCTGCAGGGGGTCCTTGACCCTGGCCCAGGAAAGGCCTCTACAAGCTAGCTCTAATCAGATGCCTTTTGCTGCGTGGAGAGGAGCGAGTAGCCCAGGGTGGGACCAGTGGGTGGGCTCCGGGGGCCCGCGTCCAGCCCGGCCCTGCTCAGCAGGCTGTGTGGCTGTAAGGGGGTCACGGGAGAGTCAGGCCTGGCACCGCGGTGACCCCACTGTCTCCTGTTCCAGGATTCAGAGCAATTACATGGCGCTGCAGCGGATCAACCAGGAGCTAGAGGACAAGCTGTACCGCATGGTGAGGCCGCCACCCCCGCACTCCCATCCCGGAGCCCTGGTGGTGTGCCCATCGGCCTAGCTGCCCGTGCCCTTGCGTGTGCGGGAGCTGGGTCACAGGCCTGGTTTCCTGGCCTGCCCCTCCCCACCGCGGGGGCTGGGTCGGTCGCGCCCCTCTCTGCAGTGAATGGGGGTGGACGGGGTGGGGGGGGTGCTCTCAGGACTAGCAAGTCACGGGGTTCCCAGCTGCCCCCTGAGCCTTCACGGCACATTGCAAGTACCCGACCCGGACATGTGAAGTAGGGCTGTGGGACGGAGGACGTGCGCCGTGGATGTTGACCCTGCTTTAAGGGTCAGCCCGGAGGCCCAGACCTGGGGGAGCAGAAGGATGTTGGGGCCCGACTGTACCCTCATGGGGACGCCCCGTCTTCCTGTGAGGAATAAATGAGACAGTGCCCGGCCCCAGCACGGGCAGAGACCCTCCCGGAAACACTCACAGCCACCGCAGGCAGCCCCCCGAAGTGCTGCAGCTTCTGTATGTTGATCTGGCTGTCGAGATCCGTTAGGAGCTGGGACAGTGGTGGAGGCCTCCGGGTCTGGCGGGGCCGGCGTCAGGGAGGGGCCAGCCCAGTTCTGGCATCTCCCCTCCCTCAGATAGGAGCTTCCTCTCTTTCTAGTCTGGTCACGAGCTTGTTTTCTTTCTGAAAGTCACAAATGGGTGTTGAGCACCTGCCCGTCGTAGACTGCTGGCAGAGTGGAGACGGGCAGACCTGGAGGCTGGGCCAGCTCTCCTTGGGGCCCTGGACAAGGGCCTTGCCCTTCTGAGCCTCACTTGGAGGCTGAAACTGGACGGGTTCGAGGAGGGGAGGGCAGGGACGGGGGCCAGGCTCTGTGCAGAGCGCAAGCCATCCTCCCCACGGGCTCCTGGGAAGCAGGGCGTTGTTGTCCCCTTGGCAGGATGAGCAAGAGACTGGGAGGCAGTGACTTGCCCGGGGCCGTCTGGCTTGTCGGTGATGCAGCACAGGTGGATTTGAACCTGCTGCTCTGTGTTCTTACCCCCACCTTCCTTGGCCTTGCAAACACCTCATCATTATCTACTGCAAGAGGGCACCCGAGAGGTCTAGGGGCTTGAGGCTCAGGCCTTGGCTGGCCACCGACCGACCGGCTCCTTCCCCACCCTCCGCTCGCCCCAGGGCCAGCACTATGAGGAAGAGAAGCGAGCGCTGAGCCACGAGATTGTTGCCCTCAACAGCCACCTGCTGGAGGCCAAGGTGACCATCGACAAGCTGTCGGAGGACAATGTGAGTTTCGGGCCACTGTGACTCTGGGGGCCCAGGCCCCGGTGCTGTGGCCTCCAGGCTTGAGGGGCTGGCACAGGGGCGGTGGAAGGAGTGCCTGGGCAGCGGGGGAAGGACGGGCTGCCTCACCAGACATCCACTGCCTGGAGGGTATCCAGGAAGACCCTCCTCCGCGGGAAGGAAACAGGGCTTGTGGTAGCGACCCCTGGGCCATAGTATCCCATTTGAGGCGGTGCTGCCTGACCCCAAGTTTGGGGCATGCTCACTTAGGACTCCTGCCCCGGCCGGCCCCAGTGGGCATCAGAGCCATGTGGCCGCCCTGATTTCGCGGGCCCCATGGGATGGGCCCAGCCATGCTCCAGGGACGCCTGACAGCTGACCACACATTCACTGATGAGTGTCTGCTTCTTGCCAGGCCCTCCTAGGCTCCGAGAATATGGTGTGAATGACACGGGCCAAAAAAACTCCCTGCCCGCATGGAGTTTACCCCTGAGTGGGGAAGGCAGTAAATAAGACGGATACGCAAACCATGCGGTTGGTAAAAGTGCTAAATGCCGCAGAGAAAAGTCACGTAGGTGACAGTGCTAGGGAGCCAGGGTGCTTCTGGAAGGGGCTGCTACGTCAACACCTGAAAAAGGCCAGAGAGCGGGCCACGGGCACCTGGCAGGAAGAACCAGAGTGGCAGAGGTGGGCCCGCAGGAACAGTAGACGGGGCCCCCCGGACACAGGGAGGGGCCCAGGGTCCGAGGTCAGAAAGTGAACAGGAGGCCACAGTGTGTAGGCTCCTCTAGGAGTCTGGGTTTTATTCTGAATGAAGTAGGGAGCCACTGAAGGTTCTTGAGCAGGGGATGGAGGAGGCCCTGGACGGCTGAAGGGCCTGCCCGAGAGGCAGCCAGATGGCGGGGTCTGGAGTTTAGGGCAGAGATCAGCATATGCCTGCGGTTCAAAGCCACAGGTGGGGTGAGATCGTCCAGGAGTGCAGGCAGATGAGGAGAGTGGAGGCCCAGCGGCCCAGCACAGTGATGCGGAGGCAGATCTGGCCGGCCGGGCAGCGCTCACAGCCCTCTGAGGCCAGGCACCTCAGCTCTCAGCCAACTGTGCCCCTCAAGGAGACGTTGAGGAGTCTGGGGACCCAGGTCCTCTCCACTTTGCGGGCCAAGTTGGGGACGCAAGCCTCGGCACAGATGGTGGAGGCGGGGGACCCTCCAGGAACGGGGTGGGGGTTGGGCGGCTTGTCTGAGCGGCAGGGCACCTGGTCCCGGCTGAGCGGAGACTGGGGGAGCTGGCGGATCTGAGGGCCCGTTGGTGGACCCCAGACGCCTCACTGTCGGAGCCCTCCCTGCGGAGGGTCCCCGGGTGGGGGCGGCAGCGAGAGACCCAACCACAGGCACATGCAACAGAGATTTACCAAAGATGAAACCAAATCCCCTCGAGTCCTACTGTTTGCATCTGTTTTCAGCTCAGGAGGCTGAGCCGGTCCCTGCCCGGACCCTGGGTCGCACAGGCCCTCTGCCCCAGCATGCCCTGACCCTCGCCTGGCCCTGCAGCCACCCCTGGAAGCAGGCCACGCTTTACGGATGGGGGTGGGTGGGGCGTAGAGCAAGTCTGACACATGGGGAGCCAGGGGCCGCAGGCACATTCCTTATCATTCCACACTGGCACTCTCCACGCGGTGGGGGAACGGGGAGCCCCCCTGAGAGCTCAGGGGCCAACGGAGGCCCTTCCTCCACCACTGCCCCCCCCACCCCTTGTGGGAGGCTCCCATCCGGGGCAGCGGCAGCTCCAGGTCAGAACCGAGGCCCCCATTCTGCAGGCGACGGCGTGAGTCCCAGAGAGGGTTCCCGTCCTGACAGCTGCCCAGCCGGCCCCCCCCCCCGCCCCAACCTGGTCTCCGTGTTGGCCGCCGGGCGCCGGGCGGCAGGGAGCTCTGCAAGGGGCGAACCTGCACCGAACGCCTTCTCTTGTCTTGTAGGAGCTCTATAGGAAGGACTGCAATCTAGCGGCCCAGCTGCTGCAGTGCAGCCAGACGTACGGCAGGGTCCATAAGGTGTCCGAGGTAACGTGAGCCCCGCCCCAGCTAGGCCACCCCCACCCCCAGGACTGCTTCGGGCTCCTTTCCTACAGGTCCCACCCCAAGGCCACTTCTCGCCCTTGATGAGGGCAGGCGCCGGGTGAGCCTGAGCTCCCCCGTCCCTCCTCACCCCTGCAGGTATCCTGGCCTTTCTGAATCCGGAGGAGGGGCGGGCTGCCCGCCCGCCCCCAGTCGGGACAGCCTGCCCGTTCCCGTTGCTTTCCTCGGGGCTGCTCATTGTCCCTGCTCCAAGACCCCTGTCCGCTGAGCGCTGATGGGGGCAGAGGGGCCCTGTGTGAGCCTCGCAGAAACCCCGTGGTTCAGTTTGGGCACAATTCCAGTGCCCACTTGCAGAAGCGAGAAAGCTGGCTTCACGGTGCAGTGACTCAGCCGAGGCCACAGGGCTCCCTGATGCCCCAAGCCAAGTTGGCCTGTGGCCCCTCACCCCTGCCAGGCCGCCCCCACCTCCGCACGCTGCCCTCACCCAGGCCTCGGTCCGTGTCCCCTCCTCCCTGGGCCTGGGCCATGCCTAAGACACTCACAAAATAGATCAAACAGTAGCAGGACGTCCCTACACGGCACCAGGTGCTCGTGCAGAAACCGCTGGGCACCTGGCCCTGGCCCTCAATCTGTGTTGCATCTGTTTCTGAGTCTGGCAGAGGCCTCATGACCCGGCAGGGGTGCCCCCGACAGACCTTGGGGCTGGGAGAGCCAGCCCTTCAGTGGAAGGAGATGAGGGGGGCTGTAGCCCCGAGAAGGGCCCGCATCAGACACTGGGTCCGCCCTCCAGGCGCGCTGGAGCCCAGTTCGTGTGGCCTGGGCAGGTGGAGGGGGGTGCTCCTTGGGCGAAGCTCAGGAGCTTGTGAAATGCAGAGTCCTGGGCCCTGGCTCTAGCCAGGGCGATTTGAGAGGCCCTGGGCGGGTCCCTCTTGGTCTGCGCGCCTGTGGCTCAGGGTCACGGCTGCAGGTGCCGGGCTGACTGCCCACCCCCCCCCATCCCCGCCCTCCCCTCCTCCCCCCCGACCCGTTCCAGCTGCCCTCCGACTTTCAGGAACGTGTGAGCCTGCACCTGGAGAAGCACGGCTGCGGCCTGCCCTCCCCACTCTGCCACCCCGCCTACGCCGACAGCGTCCCCACCTGCGTCATCGCCAAGGTGCTGGAGAAGCCCGACCCCGCCAGCCTGTCCTCCCGCCTGTCTGACGCCTCGGCCCGCGACCTGGCCTTCCGGGATGGCGGGGAGAAGCCGGGCCCGCGGCCCCCCTACAAGGGGGACATCTACTGCAGCGACACGGCCCTCTACTGCCCCGAGGAGCGGCGGCACACCCGGCGGCCCAGCGTGGACGCGCCCGTGACCGACGTGGGCTTCCTGCGGGCCCAGAACTCCACCGACAGCGCGGCCGAGGAGGAGGAGGAGGCCGAGGCGGCCGCCTTCCCCGCGGGCTTCCGGCACGAGGCCTTCCCGGGCTACGCGGGCTCGCTGCCCACGTCCAGCTCCTACTCCAGCTTCAGCGCCACGTCGGAGGAGAAGGAGCACGCCCAGGCCAGCACGCTCACCGCCTCGCAGCAGGCCATCTACCTGAACAGCCGCGACGAGCTCTTCGACCGCAAGCCGCCGGCCGCCGCCTACGAGGGCAGCCCGCGCTTCGCCAAGGCCACGGCCAGCGTGGCAGCGCCACTGGAGGCCGAGGTGGCCCCGGGGTTTGCGCGGACCATGTCGCCGTACCCCGCCGAGTCCTTCCGCTTCCCGGCCTCCCCGGGCCCCCAGCAGGCCCTGATGCCCCCAAACCTGTGGAGCCTGCGGGCCAAGCCGGGGACGGCCCGGCTCCCTGGGGAGGACGCGCGGGGCCAGTGGCGGCCCCTGAGCGTGGAGGACATCGGTGCCTACTCCTACCCGGCCACCGCCGCCGGCCGCGCCTCGCCCTGCAGCTTCTCTGAACGCTACTACGGCAGTGGGGGCAGCCCGGGCAAGAAGGCCGAGGGCCGCTCCAGCCCCCTCTATGCCACCTACAAGGCCGACAGCTTCTCGGAGGGTGACGACCTCTCTCAGGGCCACCTGGCGGAGCCCCGCTTCCTCCGGGCCGGCGGCGACCTGAGCCTGAGCCCGGGCCGCGCGGCCGACCCGCTGCCCGGCTATGCGCCCAGCCAGGGGGATGCGGAGAGGCTCGGGGTGCAGCTGTGCGGGGCGGGCGGCAGTCCCGAGCCCGAGCACAGCCCCCACAGTTCCAGGGACTCCTTGGAGCCCAGCTCCATGGAGGCCTCCCCGGAGATGCACCCCGCCGCCCGCCTCAGCCCCCAGCCGGCCTTCCCGCGGACTGGTGGCTCGGGGCTCAGCCGCAAGGACAGCCTCACGAAAGCCCAGCTCTACGGAACCTTGCTCAACTGAGCGCCTGCCTGCAGGCCGCGGCCAGGGGGCCCCCGCCCACCCCCGGGCCCCGAGGGCACAGCTCGCCTCCCCCCTAGACACCCGTCCTCCCCAGCCCCTGCCAACCGGGACCCTCTCTTCCACCCGACCCAGTTGAGCCTGAGCGGAGGACCCCTCCCCCACCATCCTGTCCACCCCAGCCCCACCACGGTGGAACGTTTTTCACACACCAACATCCTTCCCCACCTGAGATGAGCATCCCCCCCTTTTATAAAGTGAAACTATTTTTATAGAGAAAAAGGGTCTTTCTTAACGCACTTGGCCTCCAGCTCCCTGGACGGCAGCCTTGGCGTTTTCAACACAAAGCTCCTTTATTTTTCGGGGGAGGACAGCGGGGCCTGCCCCTGGGAGGGGAAGGACGGTGTCCTGTGGAGACACCCCAGCGAGCCAGTGACAGGGGAGCCCGTAGCTCTGTCCGCGAAGAGGGGAGGTGGACCGGGTGGGGGGGATGTGAAATGTTTCTAAACTGTTTTCGCCGTGTGACCGACACACCGCCCCAGCTCTCCTGTGGTCCGTAGTCCCGAGTGGGGCCGGTGCTCGTCCCCCAGCGTCCCGCTCCCCGGCACCACCTCGCTCTACCTCAGACGTAATGAGGCCCTCGGACTCCCAGTTTCTGTGGCTTGCTCTCCCGTTGTCTGCGATGCATGCCCTGTCTCGGTTAGTACTGTACTTTCGTTCATTAATAAAAGACATCAGTGGAAAGAACGTGGCTTCAGGTGGTTTATTCTCCTGCTGCCTTTTGACCGCAGGGACGCCTGACCCTGGGTGCCCCCTGCCTTGTCCCCACCCGCCCCAGAGTCCTGTGCAGCAGCTGGGCACTCCCACTGTCTCAGCCCGCTGGGCGCTCTTATGGCCCTTTCTCGGACGTCCCTGTCCACTCTCCCACAGATTTCTGCTCCCTTGTCCTTTCTTGCGTCTCAGGCTTGGCTTCTGCCGGGAGCTTCCTGCCTGGGGACTTCCCTTGGCACAGCTCTGCGAGGAACAGGATCGCTCGCTCTTTTCTCTGTTTTGCCCCATTTTGAAGGGTGTTCTCACAGGGGAGGGAGGTAGCCGGGGTCTCTTTTCTCAGCATGTGGTGATGGAGATGCCTTGCCCCCGGCCTCCTGTGGGTGTGGGTGTGGGGACGCCCGTCAGCCGGTCCGCCCGTGGGGAGCTGCTCATTGACGGTACTCCATCCTGCTCTCTGGCCGCTTAAGATCTTCCCTTTGGTTTTCTGCAGCTCCCCCCGAGGTGTATCTGGTCGCGGATTTACCCTTCTTGGGAATTCACTGGGAGTCTTGTATCCGTGGGATGGTTCTGGAAAATTCTCCACTTTTGTTTAAATTTTGTTTCCTCGCTCTTCCGGGGACTGCCTTAGACCCCTGGAAGTCCCTCTCACTGCACGCTTCATGCGTGCTGCCCTCTCTCCTGTGGGTCCTGCTTCTGGGCCCCCCCACTCCACCCCGAGCTCAGCCCACGGGGCTTGTGTTCCATTTCACTAACTTCTCTCTGCAGCGTCCGTGTGGCCGCCAAACACAGCCACTGAGTTTTGAGCGTTCCTTTAATTTTTCTATTCCTAGATGTTCTGTTTGCTTGTTTTACAAATCTACACTGCTGCTTCAATAGTTTCCTATTCCCTGGAGGTTATTTTCTAGCTCGCCTTTTATTTCCTTAAACACGTGGGCATCGCTGGTTCAGACTGAGTCTGGCACTCCGTCGTGTGTTTTCTCTCGATTCCTGCCCTTGCTGCCTCACTTCCTCACAAGCCTGTCAGACGCACGCTCCTCGACGTCCTTGAGAATCTACTTGTGCGGTTCTGCAAGGCCTAGGGTGGAGGCCGCACCTCATGGGGCTTTCTGTCTGCCTTTTCCAAGGGCGGGGGCCCTCCCCCTGGAGACCGGCCGGGTCCGGGTGCAGGCTTTGAAGTTCCCTGGCTCACCCAGCTCCGTGTAAATCGGGGGTGGGTCTGCCTCTTGCCAGGCGACCCCAGGAGCGTGGGCATCAACGGTGGCTCCCGGCATCCCTGCATTTGACCTGCCTCTGTGGGAGAGCCCAGGGCCAGCCCAACTGTCCTCCCCAGGAGATGTGCCCCAAGAAGCAGTCTCCTCGAGCTGGGGAGCCTGTGAGAGGCTCAGGAGTCAGCTCCCCTCTGGGGCCCGGTTTCCTTGTGCGCAGATAGGAGACGACCCTGAACGGGCTGGGGGCAACAGGGAGGGTGCAGGGAGAAACACGAGGCCCCTGGCACCCAGCGGCCACTCAGGGGTGTCCCCAGAGGGGATCCCGAGCCTGGTCGGCCCCCATGCCTCTTTCTCGCCTCGGTATCCCCACCTCTAAGTGCTACGAGCCCGCCTGGCTCCAGCTCCTCAGGGTCTTGGGCCTGGTGTCAGGGCTGGGGACCCCTGGGCCAAGGGCCTTCTCAGAGTCGGTGCTTTAGCCCCCACACCATCACCTCGGAGTCTGCAGCCCCCTGTAGGTGGCCTCCAGATCTCACAGAGCTGTCCTGCCATGGCCTCCAAAGCCAGCCACAGCCAGGGCTCCAAGGAGGCCTTGTTCCCAGGGGGCCCTGCTCAGGGCTGGGTGAGGACAGTGACTTCTTTGGCCTCAGAGGCAGCAAGCCTACAGGGGTAGGCTGACCAGGCCACACAGAGTGGGGGTGGGGTATCTAGAACTCCATCACATGACTCTGAGCAGCAGGGTCAGGCTGACACCATGGGGCCAGCATGGGATGCTATGTAAAGCAGTCCCAAACCACTTTTGTGGGGCTGAGGTGGGAAAACTTGGTTTCCCTCCAAGTCCCCCCAGATCAAAATCAGCTCATCAGGACGCTGGGACTTACCACTGGCTCTGGCCAGTGACTCTCTCAGAACTCGCTGGGTGGGGACTTGGTGCTTCCCTCCTCCTCCTGATGATGGGGCCAGCCGGCCAGCCCTGTGCTGGCCACAGGGACCTTGCTCTGCCCACAGGGGTCAGAGGCTGAGGGGGAGGCAGATGGCATGACACTAGGCTCAAGGCTTCAAGAGCACAGGGCCATCCAGAGAGGCGAAGGTCCCTACAGCTCTGGAAGGAAGAAAGCAAGCAGTCAGGAGGAGGCTCATGCTGGGTGCTGAAGGATGAATAGGAGTTCATCAGGCATTTCAGGCAAAGGGAACAGACTTGTGATAGCTGGGGGGTTCCAGAAACGGCTCAGTGCCTCCATGCACCTCCCTGAGGGCTCAGCCTGGGGACCACCAGTTTCCCTCCAGATGTCCTCGGACAGATGTTCTGCTAGAGGGGGACTTCCGGGCTGTGATGCGGCCTCGCCCTCTGCTTCCTTAGTCCCATGTACCCAGGCAGCCAGCCAGGCCATGGTGTGGGGCTCCGTCCTCCACCAGTCACCCTCCCCCTCCACTCGGAATCCCACCCCATCCTCAGCGAGGCCCCCACCTGTGCACCCACCACCCTCCTACCAATCCCAGCACACCGCTCCACCTGTAACCAGGGCAGCACAGGGCGGGGCTCTGCCACTCGCTGGCCATGTGCCCTTGGGCCACTTTCCCCTTCTGGAGCCCAGGGACACTGATGAGACTCCCAGGGGTCCTCGTGACAGTTGGCCGTCCCCGTGCACAGGGAGGCACAGGCTAAGCTGGCGGTGGGCTCCACGAGAGGGACAGGGCACAGACTTCAGACTGTCCTCTGAGCGTCAGTTTTCTCAGCCGGACGGCAGGGTCGGGCCACCTGGCGGGGGGGCTTGGAGCGTCCACTCCACTGGACAAAGTCACGGCCACGCCTGGCAGCACACTCAGCCACGGGCTGGCACCCCAAGATGAAACCGTTCTCCCACGGAGGCTTCAGATCTGCAGCTCAGATTTGTAGGTGAGGGTAAAGGTAGGCATGGAGCCCGGGAAGGTGGGTGGAGGGGACAGCCCACACTTCTTTCTCATTCCCGCTCCACATTTTCTAAATTTAGCCGCTCCCTTATTTTAAAGTTGCAAGTGATGAACTCCCCAACACCTTGCACAGGATCGGAGTGAGCCTTTAAGGGTGCGCTTTGGAAGAAAGCATTAGGAAAAAGACAGATGAAGGCACGGAGTACACTTGCCATTGTTCCCAATAAAAGAACCTACAAAAGGGAGGGGCTGGCAGCCAGCTGGCACCCCCAGGGTGCGGAGTGGAGGAATCGGGTCCACAGAGGAGAGCACCAAGAAACAGCCCTCGTGGGGAGCCCTGGATGAGCCCCTGCTCCAGGGGGATCGGAGCTTCGGCTGGTTCAAGGTGAGCAGCATAGAAAAGAAACCGACTTCTCAGACAGAGATGCGGGTGGTGTTTGCCCCAAGGGAAGATGAGAGGGTAGTGATCTACAAGCCCTTTCCTCTGCATTTTCTCCCCTGCTTGTTCCTACAGGCCCACTTTACAGATGAGGAAACTGAGGCTCAGAGAAGCAGAGCGCCTACCAACATCCCAAGCAGAAGAGTGATGGGCTTGGGGCCCGAGTCGGTCTCCCGGCCCTAAACCCCACAGGGCTGCGGGCAGCCAGGGCGTGTGCTCAGCACACGAGAGGGGCTGGGCAGCTGCTGGACAGAGAGGTCATCCTATGGCCACACCAGCACTCACACCAAAGCCTGATTTAATAGAGTCTGTAAACAACGCTCACATTTAAAAAGTGGTACAGGTGCCTGGATAGCTCAGTTAAGCGTCCCACTCTTGGTTTCGGCTCAGGTCATGATCTCATTGTCATGAGTTCGAGCCCCGCATCAGGTTCTGTGCTGGTATCGTGGAGCCTGCTTGGGATTCTCTTCCTTCTTCTCTCTGCCCCTCCCCCGTTCTCTCTCTCTCTCTGTCTCAACATAAACAAACATTTAAAAAAAAAAAAAAAAGTGGTAATAATAACATATCCCAGTGGGGAAAGCAATCAGAAAACTATGTGCTGAATTTCTCACTCAGAAGATAGTCCACACAAGGAAGGCAGAGAAGCGCCCAGTTCAGGCTGTGCTGGGAAGCAGGACATCTGGGCTCCAGGATCCGGGGCTGGACCGTGGACGGTGGGGGTGGCACAGGCAGAGGAGAGGCGCTCTGGCAAAGCCAGGCCCCCCCTGCACCGCAGACAAGTATAGCCTTGCCTCGTGGCCTGCGTCCGGATTCATTCACACACCACTCGTTCATTTGACAGGTGCGTGTGGAGGACGGCCTGTTCAGGCTGGATCTGGGGAGACACACCCTTAGGAACTCGCCTGTAGTGGTCCCGCCACTCTCCCCTCCAGCCCGTAACGAGAGCTACGCCTGGCCAAGGACCCCCGGTCCCGGTGGGCGTGTGACAGCCAACCAGAGTCCTTCCCTGACCCTTGTCAAGTGGGAACAGAGGCAGGAGGCAGCCTCTTGCTGGGGGCTTCTGCTGCAAGGAGAGGGAACCGGGCCCAGGCCGAGGCCCAGAGGGCTGGACCCAGCGGTCCTTGGCCTGCCGTGACGAGGTCTGAGAATGGGGCCAAACTGCACCCTCTGGTCTAAACCGGCTCCACTCCTGCGTCAAGTGGCGGACGGATACTAATATGAATATTATTACTGATACTAAGACTCCCTGCTGCCATTTCCTGAGTGCCTCCTGCATACAGGCCCCGCCAAGAGCTATCCAGACCCGGCCTCATTAATCCTCACGAGCTGGGTACTACCAATTCTCATTTCATAGAAGGGGACACTGAGGCACCGGGCGGCTCAGCACTTTCTGCAGCCACACAATGAAAGGCGATGGCGGGGTTTAAGTCTACATCCGTCTGACCCCAAAGCCTGTGTCCTGCCAACAGGCCACACCTGCAGTGTGGACCGGGGCCAGGTGCGCAGCACGGAGCAGGCAGCGAACCCCATGAAGTTTACATTCCTTGCACGTACCCGTGTTGTGGGGAAAGGGGGACGACAGCAGACAGAGCTAAGCACTCTGGGGAAAGGACCGAGAATGACTGGAGCATGTTAGACACAGAGATCAGGGGAGGCTCCCTGAAGGCCCACAGCAGGAGAAAGGCAGGGATCCGGGGGGAGCGCTGGGGGAAGTAGTGACCCAGCAGAGGGGACAGCGGGAGCAAAGGTCCTGAGCCGCCATGCCATGAGAGCACAGTGGAGGGTGTCATCAGCCCATCAGCGATGAGAGTGATACGGGAAGGCTTCATTTCACAGAGAAAGTGACCCGAGGGCAGGCTTCTAAGATCACTGGGCTTCCCACACTGAGCAGGGGAACTTATTTAGAGAGTGGGCGGTGAGAAAGAGGGTGGGCGAGAGGCTCAGTGCGGCAGCCACATGAGGGGTGAGGGAGGACCGTCTATCACCTGCACAAGGATCTGAATGGACGTAAGATCAGCCTCCGCTCCCCCCACTGCTCTGCTCAGGCCAGGGACAGTACCCCACAGGGGGTTCCACTTCTGCAGGGGACAGGCCCTCTGAGCATGGGCTGTGATTATCTTTCTTTTCACCAGATCAGCCATTCCTGAGCCTAAAAAGAGAAGGCGCTTCCAACCTGAGCCTGGGAGCAGACAGTCCCTGGGACCCTGCGTCCTGCATGAGCTCGGGGGTTCACTTCTTCACCACCCTGAAAGATCGTGAGCTCCCCAGCTCCTGCCCCACTCGTGGCCCCAGCCTTCCCTGAATCCCAGCTCAGGCACAACAGGTGCTGTACCCGCTCAACACCCACTGACTGCCGGGGGCTCTGCACTGAATGCGGCGCGGGGCAGTGGGGGCAGGGAGAAGGCTAGAAAAGGAGTCGGACCTCAGGATCAGACCTCCCTCAGGGCCTCTGCGCTGTCCTTCCCTCCGCCTGGAAGGCCCGATTCATGGACCCCTGAGCAAGTTAGACACCTGAAATAAACCTATTTATGCACCAGCCCTCTGCAAGCTCCAGATGCCCTTCCCAATCTGCCCAGTCCCCTTCCAGGGAATGGAACCCCCAGTGTACAGACACCCACCACGGACGTGACCTCCTTGGAGCCACACAGCAAGCCTGCAGGCTGGGGGTTCCGACACCACTTTACAATGGGGAGACTGAGGCTCAGAGAGGAGAGATGACTCACGAAGCGTCAGCTACACCGACGGCAGAGCCGGCCTAGAAGCCGGGTGCTGGAGAGGCAAAGCTGGGCACCCGTGGTTCCTTCTCCCTTGGCTCCCCGCCACGGGGCTCGTCCTCAGGGCCTCTGCCCTTCCTCACTGACTCCTCTGCTGGGGATGCCCTCCTCACCAGCTCACAGTCTGCCTCTGCCGGCAAGCCTTCTGAGGCACAGGGACGCCCCTGCCCCTGCCCCGAGCTGTGATATCTGCCGGTTCCCATCGTCACCCTCGGTGGATCCTGGGGCTCTTGGAGTGGCCTGTGGGATTTGGTGCTAGGGCTCCCCTACCTGCCTAGACCCCCCAGGGCGCTGGCTCTTCCTGCCAGCCTGACCCCGCAGGGCTCCTCAGGAACCTCCCTCCTTCCCTGGAGCAGTATACACCCCCTCCAGGCAGTGGGACTCTGTGGGCCATACTTGGGGTGGGGGTGGGGGAGCCTGGGCCCCTTGGCACTGATGAGGACTGTCGTGCCCCAGCACGGAGTTCCTGAGGGCAGGCCTGAGACCCGGAGCCCCCCGTGGCCCCCCACGGCCCCTGGCCCCCAGGGACTCCGTGGTCAGGATCAGCAGAGGGGGGCTGCCCTATCTCAAGCTCCCCCTGGTCTCTGTCTCAAGCCCCAGAGGGCCTGGGAGTGGGAAGGTGCCACGAAGCTGCCCGTACATGTCTGTCACTGAAATACCCTAAGAAACAGCAAAACGCTCATGTTTATTGAGCATCAGCAGCCACCCGCCAGGTGCTTTCACCTAATGCAGTTCTCACAACCCTGAGGCAAACAGATCTCTGTCCCCATTTTACAGATGAGGAAACTGAGGCTCGGGGGGGGGTGGAGGCCCCTTCTACCCAGCTCCGATCACATCACAGAGGCGACCTCACTGGTTACTCACACACCCCCCCACCCCTCCCGGGGGACGAACGGGAGCCTGGGGCCTGGCCGGTATCCGGAAGGCTCTGCTCCAGGAGGCTCAGTGCCAGATCTTAATGTCGCCCTCCCAGGAGCAGGTGGCGAGGACAGAGGGCAGCACAGGGTGGAAGGTGGTACCGACGCAGGCCTGCGCGTGCCCTTGCAGCGTGCGCGCCCGGCTGGCAGTACGGAAGCTGTACAGCAGGACTCGGCCGTCGGCACTGCCCGTCACCAGCAGGTCACCGTCTGGGGAGCACTCGCAGCCCACTGAGTAGCCTTCTACCTGTAGAAGGCAACACGGGGTGAGCGGGCCACACGGCAGCTGTTCCGCCAGGCAGCCCGTGAGGCGGGGGGGGGGGGGGGGGGCGCCGTGCCCACTCCGTGGAGGAGCGGCCTGAGGCTCGGAGCAGGGCACCCAGCATCCCCAAGGCCAAGGCCCGAGCTCCTGCCAGAAGGCCGGCATCCCAGCGTGGATCTGGTCTCACGGAGTTTAGTGGAACACAGCTAGAACAGCTTCAGCATAGCTGACGGTGCCTGGCCTCGCCAACAGCCACCAGGTCTCCGGCCCCTTCCGCCCCAGTGAGGCAGGCCTCAGTGGGGAAAGGGGACAGATGCAGAAAAGGCCCCCTCCCCTGTTCTGTCCTGTGCTCCCTCCCTCACCCCCATGACATGCCTCCATTGAGCCCACAAGTCGGGGAAAATCTTTCCTGCCCAGCCCCTGGGGACTGGGGGCAGGGCCAGATGTGGCCCAGGGCCTTTGGGGACCACCAGGCCACGTGGCACGTGGGCACCTGCGGAACGGAAAACAGAATCCTCCCAGAAAGAAGGTCTGTGTGCTCCGGGGCCCCAAGTCCACCGCTGCTGTGGTCTGGAGGAGGCTCTGGGGCCGGTGCTCCGTTTTGACCCGGGGCAGAGGAACAGAGTACCTTGTGCCCTTCGTAGCGCCGCCTTCTGCTCATCCGGTAGGGCCACACGGCGGAAAAGAGGGCCAGGTAGTTGCCGTTGGTCTGTGCCAGGAACACGGGCTCCCGCGGATGCGAGGCGAGGCTGGGGCAGGTGTATCTCTCCTGAAAGACGTGAGGCCACAGGGAGGCAGGAAAAAGGCCCCAGCTGGGCCTTCTGCCTCCGCCAGACACGTCACCCAGCGCCCTGCTCCTGGAGCCTTGGGCCCCACCCCCAGGCCTGGCCTTAGAGGTCTGCACGGCTTTCCTGCGGCTGCTTAACAAGATGCCACAAACTCGGTGGCTTAAAAACTACACACATTTATTCTCTTAGAGTCCGGGAGGTCAGGCGTCTGCCATGGGTCTCCCTGGGCTAACATCGAGGTGTCAGCAGAGCCGTGTTCCTTCTGGAGGCTCTGGGGGGTAATCTGTTTTCCTGCCCTCACTGGCACCCCTTGGTTCACGGCCCTAGTGGTGGACGGAAAAATGACCCCCACACTCCCATCCATGTCGCGGATTCCCGGGACCGGTGAATGTCACCTTATATGGCAAAAGGGTGGAGGGGGTGTCTTTGCGGATATAATTTAGTCAAGCATCTTGAGGTGGGGATGTCGTCCTCTATTACCGCCCTAAGTGCACTCACATGTGTCCTTGTAAAGGGAGGCGGCCGATCACACTCACAGATACAGTGGCAGGGGTCTGAAGAGGCCAGCGTGAGGAAGAGGGGGCAGACTCCCCCCGAGCCTCCAGAAGCAGTGCGCCCTGACAAAACCTCGATTTCAGCCCAGGGAGAATGATCACAGACATCTGGCCTCCAGGACGGGAGAGAGAGAACGTGTTCGTTTTGAAGCCACCGACCGCGGGTACTTTGCCACGCAGCGCCAGGAAAGAAGTCCGCACGCCCGCCCGCCCCCGCCCCACCTCCACGGTGAGCCCTCGGGGAAGCCCCAGCCCGGCCCCGGCCCCCGCCGCGGCCCACATGCACAGTAGCTGGGAAGGTGGATGGCCGGGGAGAAGACAAAGGCGTGAGCAAAGTGTTCAAAGCACAAGGCAAGGAGCCGTCACTGTCTGATGGGCTGCATCACATGGGAGCGCCCCCATCAACTCCCTTCTCAACGGCATCTGCCCTTTGCTTTATTCCAAGTGTTGTCCTGAGGCCACACTGTCTACAGGAGCCCACCTCAGAGAGCAAAGTGGGGGCAGCTGGAACACAGCTGCAGACTCTGTGTCCCTCAGAGCCTCAGAGGCCACGCTGACCTGGGAACAAGTTCCATGGCATGCTCTGCGAGCACAGCACCTGCTCCCCACGCAGAAAGTGAGCGGGTGCGTCTGTAGGAGGGTCAGTGGCCTGCCAGGTGGCACTCCCATCCACCTCCCCTGGGTGCCTGTTCTGCACGGGCTGTCGGACGCGGAAGGCCGGGGTGGCCGGACACGCCCACGCAGCCCCCTCCCGGAGCTGGTGCTTCTCCCCGGGTTGCACCAGGACCCTGCAGTGAAGGTCTGGAGGCTGGTGGGCGCAGGGTCACTTAGAACCCTCCGAGAAGAGGAAATGCGGGGATGGGGGGAAGGTACGTATGTACGCCTAACACATATTTTTTAATTTGGCGGGGGGAGCACCGAAGAGATTAGCTACGGCTTATTTGAAGTCTTAAAAGGTGACGGTGATCATAATGGCGATGATGATGGTGGTGGTGGTGGTGGTGGTGATGACGATGATGATGGTGATGAATGTGATGGTGATGAGGGTGGTGATGGTGACGGTGGTGATGACGATGATGATGGTGATGAATGTGATGGTGATGAGGGTGGTGATGGTGACGGTGGTGATGATGACGGTGATGGTGGGATGGTGACGGTGATGGTGGGGATGATAGTGGTGGTGATGAGGTTGGTGACGGCGATGGTGACGATGTTAATGACGATGGTGGTGATGGTGACAATAGGTAATGCGTTTATGGAGCACCTCCTGGGTCTGGCACTGTGCTAGATCCTTTACAAGCGTTATTTCCTTCAATTCTCAAAACCACTCTATGAAGTAAATATACTCTCATCCTCAATTTCCTAAGAGGAAAACAAGAATCAAAAAGGCTAAATAATGGGCCCAGGGTCCCCGGCTTGTGAGTGGTGAATCCAGGACTTTGACACCAGATCTAACCTCAGGTCGCGGCTTGAACTTCTAAGTCACAGTTCCTGCCAAAAGCACTGAACAAAGGTGGGGCGGGAACCCGTGTGGGCTGGATGGGGTGGTGGAGGGAAGGCAGGAGTGCGTGGGCTGTGTGGCTGTCCTCCATCGATCCGGACGGGGGGCCCCTCCACACCCTTCCCCTGTGGGGTGGCCATGCCGGGCAAGGGACACATAGGAGAAGTATGGAGGTGCTGTTTTCTGCACTTGTCTACCCCCACCCCAGGGATTTCAGGCACCTGGACGATCTCTAAAGAGCCTGCCTGCTGAACCATCTCCCACAGGAAGTGATCTGGGATCCCAGACAGCCTAGGGCTACTTAGATACAGCCTACAGCTGAAGCAAACTGAAAAGCAATGCCACATAAGGTTTCTCACGTGGAAAATCTGGTTGGAGATTTTGGCAGAGCTCCGGAAATCCCAGGCAATAATGGTGCGGTCAGCAGAGTCCCGGCTCGAAGCGTCCGTGCTGCTCAGAAACTCAGAGCCTTCCTGGAGGAAGAGGATGTCCAAGGTCTGCTGGATGGTTGCCTTGTAGCTTCTCACCACCTGCAAGAGAGGGCATCTGTCATGCTGTGGGCCCCACGAGTACAGGGCGGGCACCCACGGGGAGCGCCACGAAAAGCCCAGGCGGCAGACGGGGTTTAGCGAGGGCCGTGCCGGGCTGCTAGGAGATACCTCCCGCAGCCTGGCTTCGTGGCCCCTCCCCACAGACGGTCCTCCCTGCCACGTGCCTGCCCCACATCTATTGGCGCACGGCCACCATCCATGAGCTACCCAGGGAGGCATGATGACCTCTCAGACCACACCAGTCCTGGAGACAGCAGCTAGTGCCTGATGAAAGTGAGCTCAGGGAAAGGCCCATCGCCCAAGGGCACCTGAAGGGCATCAATGATGCCCGCTGATACCAGGCCACATGTTACGAGAGTGTCTTGCTTCTTCTTCTCCTTCTTTTTCTTTTTTTTTAATGTTTATTTATTTTTGAGAGAGAGAAAGACAGAGCATGAGTCAGGGAGGGGCCGAGAGAGAGAGAGGGAGACACAGAAGCAGGCCCCAGGCTTTGAGCTGTCGGCACAGAGCCCGACGCGGGACTCAAACCCCCGTGAATGGTGAGATCATGACCTGAGCCGAAGTTGGACGCTTAACTGACTGAGCCAACTAGGAGCCTAGCAACTGAGGGTCTTGCTTCTAAAGACGTCACATAATTCAAGCCCACAAAACCGCAGCCTATTCTCTCTGGAGTAGTAACTGTATTGCAAAAAGCCAGAGCTCTTGGAGACCGTAAGGCAGAACCACAGTACATATATTAGCTTTAAAGACACGTTTTACTTCCTAGCATCATGGCCAATAGTTCATAGCCTCCTGTCTTGTAAACCAATGCGATCGAGTATCCAGAGGTTCTGTTTTCTCCAGAGCATTTGATCACACTCACCTTCCATTCTAAAGCAACTGGTTCGGGTTGGGGGCAGGTCCCAGTATCGGACTAACAAGTGTCTCCACTTAACAAACTCCCAGACCTCAGGACTTTCAATTGCAATACTCAGCAAGAGGCCAGTACAACGCGGCCTCAGGCCTTCCTGGCCGGCCTGTTTACCAGCTACCTGGGCGCCACCATGTGGCCACAGCACACACACGGTTCTCTGGTCCCTCTGCCTGCTGGCTGTGAAATAAGAAGTCTCGACAATTTTTTCTTTAAAGTGGAGTTGACCACCTTCAAAGTTTTATCGTCCTCTTTCAAATGTACATAAGTCAAATCCATGTCACGTGTAGCATTCTATAAAGTCAACTTAGGCAGTTCTGAGACCCATTCTCCAGATGAGGAACACTGAGGCTCAGAGATGCAGGGATTTGCTCCAAGTCCCACCGTCAGGGGGGCGGGCTTCTCCCTGTCCCTGCTGCTTCCCTTGGGCCCACAATCCAATCTCCTACTGGCCACTTCCTACCTCCATAAATTAGGGGACAGCTTCCTGGGGGAGGGGAGGGGACAAATGGCTGTTCTCTGAGCTTCTTCAGAAGCAACTCCCAGGTAAGGCGACCGCAGGTAAGCCCCTTGAAGCCCGCAAAGTGGCACGGACACAGAAAAGAGAAGGCGGCCCTGCAGGCCTCTGGACACAAGGCAGAAAGGCAGCCCATGGCCACTCCCCAGCCCTGAGCCTCCCAGAGGGGAGGGAATCTCCTTGCCCCTAGCCAGAGGGGCTCAGCAGGGGTGCTGCCAGATGCCCCTCCGCCCAGTCTGAGGCTGGGGCCCGGGGAGGGGGCCTGCATGCCCTCGAAGTCTCCAGTATCCAATCGCGTGAGTCTGCACAGCCTCCGGACTCAGAACAGCACCACCCCAAGGCCAGGTTTGGAATCCACTTTGGTGGGGAAGAGAGGGGAGGGGAGGGAGTGGTGCCCCATAATCACAGCTCTGGAGCCGTCTCTTCGCCAGCTCCTCCCACCCCAGTGCCATGACAGTCACCCTCACTTCGACACCCTCCCCACCAGCCACCCCAGGCCTCTATCTGCCTAGGCCGCATCAGTCCTCAAGGCCCTCCTTCCCCTTATCCCAAAGCCCTCTCCATCCCCACCATTCGGGGGAGGAGCAGGGAATCCAGAGATGGCCGGGGCAGTAAATGCCAAGAGAAGAGCATGTCTGGCCCGACTTATGTCCCTGGAAGTGGCCCGTGCACTGGGCAGGCCTTTCCTCTCTGGGGGCACGGAGTGGCCCACACAGAATGGCCACCGGAGAGCACCCACAGACGCTGGGTGGTTCCCAGCTCCCGGGCAGGGCCGTGAGCTCCTGCGGGCGGTTCTGGCCTTCTCACTGCAGCCCCCCTCCAGCCACTGCACGGTGACCCCCACAGGGGCTCGGGAAACACACTGACCCAGGCAAGGACGGAGGAAGGAGAGGGCTCTCCCTGAGTGCCCAGGAAGCGGCACTGGCCCGGGGTTCCACATAAATTACCTCATAAGGACAGCCAGAGGGTGACATGAAGGCCCGGGAGGAGCAAGGTGCCGGCCCTGGCTTGTGCGTGCCACACCTGCTCCCAAGACAAACTTTCCAGAAGAATGGAAACCATTGTTCTGCACATTTCCTGAGAATGGATGGAAACGACCCAATTCATCGGGGCGCCATAAAACTGAATGGCCGGGAAACAAGCCGTGTGACGGGCGATCCCTGCCAATAACGCTGCTGTAAGAAGGCTGACCTTTGAAGTGATCGCTGCCGAACATGATTTACTCGCCTTCACAACTGCTCCTGCCCCGGCAAAGAGCAGAGAAACCATCTGTGTGTCTAGCTGGTGGGTTTTATGGCGACCTTAATTACACTGACAGCTGGTACATCCCATCCAGGGGCGTGGGACGGCGCCGCGCAGCCCTCCCCGGCAGGATCCGGAAGGGAGCCTCGCTCGGACTCTTCTGGCAACCGGGGGCCTCTGTCAGGTAAGCAGATACTGGGCTGAAGGTTTCTGGCTCTGGGGCAAGTGGCAGACGTGATCCACACCATGGCAGATTCAGGCAAGATGAAAATCACCGGACATCCCTGAAATCCCATGACTGTCTGGTCCTCCGGACAGACCTGGGAAACTCCGGGCTGACTCTGGTTCATCCAAAGCACAGATTTCCCTTCGTCGTGTCCCTGCCACTTCCCAAGTACGTGGGGCTGGGGCGCAGGCTAGGCTCGGGTCCTGGCCTTTTGGTCGTCACCACGGGAGGCCTGGACTACAGGGGCGAACCTCTGCCTCTGAGCGCTGCTGGACCTCAGAGCGACGGAAGACTGGGGTGTACTGGCCTCCTGACCCCACCCACCACTCCCCTGCACCCAAACCTGAGGAAACGCAAGGGGAGACACTGCTCTGGCTCCCGCGGGACGCCGTGCTCCCTCAGCCACCCGCCTGCCCCACGGGACCGTGCATCTGTGACACGGGGTTGCCTTTGGGCAGTGCGGGGTCTGCGGGCTGCGGACACTACTCAGGTGTGCTGGATTAACCACCGGATTTGCGAACAAAAGGAAAGTTTGCAAAGTAGGCACACGGAGGTCTCCGGCTCCCAGCAATATCCCGGCACTTGGGGCGGAGCCAGCACACGTGAAGCCGCTGCCACTGGCCCCGTCAGGCACCATTCACAGGGTCCGCCTGTGGCCCTGGACACGGGAGACGAAGGAGACCTGACTCCCTGGGAACCGTGAGACGGTGGTGGGGGGTGGGAGGCAGAGGCAGAGCGCTGTGCTCAATGCCGCATCATCGCTGGCCCCGTGGAGGCCGCCAGAGGCCTCCCTCCCCAGTGAGAGGGCCCCAGGTCCCCGGCGGCCACCTCGGTGTCCAGCCCGATGGCCTGTTGCTGACTCTGAGGTCCCGGGCAAACCCTACCCTTCTGCTTCAGCCTCCACACCTGTAAGTGGGGGACAACCGGGCCGCAGCCTGGAAGCAAACAAAAGCTGTGACTGTGCCCGGCTCAGGGGCCGATGCGCACCAGACGCTCACAAACCTTCTCCTCCAGGGCCGGCTAGAACCAGAGTCCCAGCATGGAGCTCTGGGTCCTCGCTTAAGTCCCTTCTCCCCACACTTCCATTCCTTCTCCCGAAAATAAACATCTGGGTCTCTGCAAATGCTAAGAGGTCAGGAGTCTCTGCATGAAGGCAAGCTGGAGAGGTGAGCAAAGGGCCGGTTTCTATAGCTTAAATTCACACAAGTAGCCAATCACAAGGCACAGTGTGCACCAAAAGCACTCTGCTGATAAATTCAGGAAGGACCAGAAATCGACATTTTAAAAAAGTAGAAAAGAAGACACGATTAAGTTTTTCTATTCCCCCTGGGGCTGGGGGAATCGCTCCCAGTCATGACTCTGAGGCCAGAAGCAATGAGAAAAACACGGGTTAACCTGGCTACATGAAAATCATAATAATTTTAAGAACTATTGTACGGCATGAAAAGCAAGTCAATAAAAAAGTAAAAAAGACAATCAGGAGGAAAATTTGCAACTTGTCTCAGAGGCAAAGGTTACTATCCCTAATACACAGGTTCTCAAAACAGATGAGAAAGACCCAGCACATCTACAAAAAAGGCAAGAAAAGTGAACAGAGAATTCATATAAAGGGAAGCGCAATTGGTCCTTTGATCTTGCTCATAATGAGACATGCAAATTCGAATCACACAGAGACACCATTTCTTACCTATCAAATTACCAAAGTCCCAGTTTGACAACACACTCCATTAGGTGGCTGTGGGGCATGAGCTAACTGCACACACTGCTGACAGAAACACAAAACGCTACAATCCCTGCGGAGAGAACTGGGGCAACATCGAGCAAAATAACATATGCCTTGTTTCTCAGCAATGTGCATGACCCAGCAAACCGACTTGTAGGAACGGTCCCAAAGGTACACTGGCAAAACCCCACAAAGGTGTAAGTACGCCGCCGCTGAAAGCAGCAATACTTCTACAAACGACGCAAATGTACGTCCACAAAGGACCAGCTGAGTAAACCTTGGCGCATCCACACTCCAGAATGCCACGGGCTGGAGACAGCGCAGCCTGTCCACCTGCCTAGCTACGGGGCGGCCTCCAAGGCATACTGCCTGGTGCGAAGAGCAGGTGGTGGAAAACACACGCGTAAGTCAGTGGAAGAGGCGATGGGAACGTGTGTGTGTGTGTGTGTGTGTGTGTGTGTGTGTTTACATCCATTAAAAACGGCAGGAAGATAAACCAGGAACTAAATAAATGAATGAACAGAGGAAGAGAACAGAATGGTGGAGACGGGAGTAGAGGTGGAACTTTTAGGGCTTCTGTAAAGGGCCAGACGGTAACTATTCTGCAGTCTGGGGCCACATAGAGTCACGGCTACATTCTCTTCCCTGTGCGTGTGCGTGCGTGCATGTGCACCCACATGTGTATGTTACAGCCATCTCAGAACACAGAAATGGTTCTCTGCTCCAGGACCGTATAAAAATGGCAGCAGGCCAGACCAGGCCCGCCGGCTTTCCAATCCCTTCTTTAGAACCATGTATATATTTTATAAAATTATGCAACAAAATTAACTGAAAGCAGTCTCTAAAATGTGAGAGCAAAATTAAGCTGATAAAACTAACCGTGTATTGAGCTGGTAGCTTAACCACGTAAATCGGATTTATTTTAGGAAACATTAAAAGCATAGTCATTTAATGGCACATCCTTAGATGAATATACATTCTGAACGGAAAATCAGTAATTTAGACATACACTAGACATACATTATGGACAAAAAGAACCACAAGAAATATTAAACTGCCTTCAGTCACTGCACAGCTAGCATTGACATGTACCAAAAAAATTGTGCAAATGCAGACAGAAATAAAAATTTCCAGTATAAAAAAGGGAAAATAAATAAAACCAAGAAATTAAAGAAAAATTCTATAATCCTAAATTTTTCTAAATTCCTAAATCCTAAATCCTAAATTCCTAAATTTTTCTAAATTCCTAAATCCTAAATTAGGAAAATCAGTATACACAATGATATATTTTTTCTTTTTTTCCCTTTTCTTTCTTTTTTAAGATTTTGTTTACGTAATCTGTACACCCAACATGGCGTTTGAGGTCACAACCCTAAGATTAAGAGTCGCACGCTCTACCAACTGAGCCAGCCAGGTGCCCCTGATGTACTTTTTCTTAATAACAGAAACATCTCCTAGCTCTGTCCATAGAAAGGGCCTAGAAACAAGGAGCAACCACATCACTCAGATTATGGTCTTCAAACCCACATAAGCAAAAGTGACACGGATGACAGATATCGGCACCACATCGGTGCCTATAACGGAGGCAAGAGTGATCACGGTTAGGAGAGACGTGGAGGACGTCGGCCTGAAAGACACAATGTCTGAGATGAAAAATACATTAGATGGTGTTAATAGCAAATGAGACACTGCAAAACCATTAGTGAACTAGAAGACATAGCAACTGAAATCGTTCAAAATATACCAGTGAGAAAAACAGACCGGATTTGAAGATGAAATCTAGTTTTAACCCAAAATGGAGTAAGCCCACGATGGCCTCTTACTCGCCCACCAATTATAACTAAAAGCTCTGGACAAAATTCAAGAAGCAACTACCTGAAGGCTTTCAAGAGTAAATAACAGCAAGTGGGCTGGGGAGGGAAATCAATAAGGTCCTAGGTTTGTGGGGCGTAGGGATGGGGGTGGCTCGTTTGCGGTCTCTTCACTCCTGACTTTGACTAGTGGACTTGCTGAAAAAAACGTAACTACACGGTGGGCACAAACAGCAAAAATTCCGATATTAATCTGTCGTTCTGGTCAAAGGCACAAGAAAATGGGCCCTGGTAAGCCAGAGAATACGGGGGACATTTTCCAATGTGTCCGTTTGCTCTCCTGCACTGACCCAATGCCAGCCCAACAGCAGTTCTGCCGTGCACTGAGGGTGCGGATCAAGTACCTAAAACCTAGGGAGCAAGCATCTGAATAGAAGAGCTGGGGAAAAGAGCCTTTATTATGACAACGGTAAGGAAGATCCACATTTCTTTTTTCCTCTATTTTCTCTGGGTACTTCGTCTTGAAAGGGATCCCTGTTACAGATACTGTGACAAGACAGAAGACTAAGTCTGAGACAAAGTCATTTCTCTGGGCAGACGGACCAGGAAAGGAGGACCCAGGAAGACACGTCGCGTGGGAGAAATTCCAAGAGGATGGAGCTGAGAATGCTCTAGTTCTTTGTGTGAACTGACATGCACCCTGGGACAATCCCTAAGCAATACATTCATGGAGTCCAATCACAGAAGCACAGCCGAAGCTCTGGGAAGCAGAATACTATATACCCACTGCCCAAGTCTGAAACCAACCCCTTAGTGGCCCCGCATCACAAAGAGTTTGAATACTGCAAAGAAAACAGGACCACTGCCCGACAAAAGGGAGAAGGAACCTGCAAACTGAATCTAATAGGCTTGGTTGCCTGTTAAGACAAATTGCTATTCTCATAGGCCTGTAATAGGGTCCAGGATCTTCTAATATTGAAAATGTGCGGGATATATTCCAAAATTATTTGACATATAAAGAACTAGGAAAATGTAAATAGTAAGCATGACAAAAGAGAAATGATAGAGATCGGCCCTGAAGTGACCTAGATGTTGGAATCATCAGATATAATTAACGGCTATTATAATAATCCTCAATGACATAAACACAAACACTCTTGAAATGAATGGATAGATGGTGGCAACAGAGACTAGAAACTACATATTGTTTTAAATAGAAATTTTAGAACTGGAAAAAACAACAACAAAGAATAAACTCAATAACAAAACGGGAGTGAGAAAGACTCCGTGAACTTGAAGACAGATCAACAGAAATGATACGATCCGAAGAAAAAATTTATAGACCCTTAGGGACCTATCAAAGCCTAAGTATTTTTGTCATGGGAGTTCCTAAAGGAGAGGGGAAAGACAGCAGAACAGAGAAAATATATATACTTGTTGACTGAGAGTGCCCAAATTTGGTAAAAGGCATAAACTTAGAGTCGAGAGGCTCCACAAGCCACAAAGAAGATGAAATCGAGGAAAATCAAGCCCCACACATCACAATCAAACTGTTGCAAAGTTCAAAGGACAAACCTTGAGACCCCCAGGGGAGAAAAATGAAGCATCACAGGGACAGCAGTCTGTGTCTGTTCTGACAGACTTCTTGCCAGAAACTATGGAGGCCAGAAGACCGTGGGCGCAGTGAAAGCACTGACAAGGAGTGTCGGCCCAGGATGTTATAGACACAGAAATATCCTCAGAAATGAAGGTGGGATGGAGACCTTCACAGGGAAGAAAAACCAAGTCGATCTATCGTCAAAAGAGTAATAATAGCAGAGGAAAAGTCAGAACTCCAGGGATGAAGGAAGAAACGGCATATGATTGGGTAAATACAAAACACCATTTTTCTCCAATTAAGTTCCTTGGAATATGCGTGACTGTTGAAAACAAAAATTGTAAGTCCTTAAGGCAAGAAGAAAATTATACTGACTGGAATCAACATAAAAGATTGAAAAGCAATGGCAATAATAACTATGTGGGGGAAACAGGACATACTTTTCTATTATTAAAGTATTTTCAAAATAATTTGCTGTTTCCAACAAAAATAATAACAGTGTGTTGTGGGGACTGTAATTTATGTACAAAGAAAATGTCTGCCAACAATAGCACAAAGATTAAGAAGGGACAAACTGGAAATCTGCATATTGTGAAATGCTTATACAATATAAAAAGAGATTCAATACTTGACCACAGGCTGATAAGACAAAGATGTAGACTATAAACTCTAAGCAACCACCAAAAATAAACCACGACACAAATCCAAAGACTAAAAAAGCCAAAAAAACAGCAGCGCCTGGGTGACTCAGTCAGTTAGGTGTCTGACTCTTGATTTCGGCTCAGGTCATGATCTCATGGTTTGTGAGTTCAAGCCCTGCATCTGGCTTTGTGCTGACAGCGTGGAGCCTGCTTGGGATTCTCTCTCTCCCTCTCTCTCTCCCCTCCCCCACACTCTTTCCCTCTTTCTCTCTCTCAAAAAATAAAATAAAACAATAAATTTTTTTTTAAATAAAAAGGCAACAAAACACATAAGATGAAATTAACACTAAATTAATCCAAGGGAAAAGTGGGGGTTAAAACAAAAACAAAAAAAGGAGAAAAGAGAATAGATGTAACCAAGAAAAACAATGGCAAGATGGCAAATTTAAACCCAACCATACCAATGATTGCATTTAATTAAAATAGGATAAATACACCAGTTCGAAGGAAAAGATTATTATACAGAATTAAACTAAAACATCAAGATCCAACCAAAGTGCTGCCTATAAGAAACACACTTAAAAAATTTTTTATTGCGTTTCTTTGAGAGGTAGAGACAGACAGAGCATGAGTGGGGGAGGGGCAGAGAGAGAGGGAGACACAGAATCGGAAGCAGGCTCCAGGCTCCCAGCTGTCAGCACAGAACCCCACACGGGGCTCAAACCCATGAACCGTGAAATCATGACCTGAGCCAAAGTCGGACACTCAACTTACTGAGCCACCCAGGCACCCCAAGAAACACATTTTAAATATAAAGACACACATAGGTTAAAAGTAGAAAACATGGAAAAAGATGTATCATGTAGCAGTAATCAAAGTAAACCAGGAAAGCCTAGGTTAATGACAGAGTAGACTTCAGAATAAAGAATATTACCAGGGATAAAGAGAGTCTTTTCATAATGATTAAAAAGTCAATTCATCAGGAAAACATAACAATCCTCAACAGTTATTCACCTAATAACAGAGCCTCAAAATAAATGAAGGAAAACAAATAGCACTTAAAAAGGGAACTAAGACAGGGCGCCTGGGTGGCTCAGTTGGTTAAGCGTCTGACTTCGGCTCAGGTCATGATGTCACAGTTCATGGGTTTGAGCCCCACGTCAGGCTCTGTGCTGACAGCTCGGAGCTCGGAGCCTAGAGGCTGCTCTGGATTTCGTCGCTCTCTCTGCCCCTCCCCGACTCACACTCTGTCTCTCTCAAAAATAAACATTAAGAAAAAAAATTTTTTAAAAAAAGGGAAATAAGACAAATTCACTCCTCTAGTCACAAATTTCAATCAGCTGCTCTTAACTAAGGGAACAAATGGACAGAAATATCAGAATGGATATAGAAGCCTTGAATAACACTATTTACCAACTCAGTCTAATTGAGATGTATAGAACATTACTCCCAACAACAGCAGAATAAACATTCTTTTCAATTACACACAGAACATTTACCAAGATAGACCACATTCGAAGACGTCAAACAAGTCTCAATAAACTTAAAAGGATTCAAACATACGATGTATGTTCTGTGCCACAACAGAGCTAAATGAAAAATCAATAAGAGATATCTGGAAAACTCCCAAGTATGTCGCATCTGAATAGCACACTCCTGTGCAATCCATGGACCAAGCAGACATAAAAAAGGTAATCAGCAAGTATTTCTAACTGAATAAAAATGAAAACACAATACAGCAACAGTTGTCTAATGTGGCTGCAAAGCCCAGAGGGAAATTAACAGCCCCCCCCCCCACCCGCCCCCCGCCCTTGCCGGAGGTTTTTCTTTCCAGAGTTTCAGCCACCCGTGGTCAACCACGCTCTGGAGGCAAACGATCCTCCTTCTGACGAACTGTCAGAAGGTCGGCAGCGGCCTCTTCCCACAACACCGCGTGCACATCATTCACTTTGCTTCATCTCATGGCACAGGGCCTCAAATTCATAGGGGCATCTACAAAGCACATGGCTAACGTATGTAACTGTGAACAAGAATGAACGCTTCCCCTCTAATACTGAGAACAAGGCAAGGATTTCCACCCCCACCACCTCTAGTCAACATCCATCTAGAGGTTCAAGCCAACACAATAAGCCGGAAGGAAGGACAGGCAAGGCAGGGAGCACGGGAGGAAGAGATGGCATCCAGATTGGAGAAGAAGAATTAAAGCCGCCTTTATTCACTGATGACATGACCATCTTTGCAGAAAATACAACAATATCTACAAAGAAGCAACTAGAACTAATAAGTGACTTAGGGTCACAGAAGTCAAGGTGAATACACAAGTATCAGTGTATTTCTATATACGAACAACATACAATCAGAAACTGAAATTTTTGTGCTATTGTTGGCAGACATTTTCTTTGTACATAATTTACAGTCCCCACAACACACTGTTATTATTTTTGTTGGAAACTGGAATTTTAAAATACTGCTTACAAAAGCATAAAAATATAAATGCTTAGGGATAAATCTAATAACAATGTGGAAGAGCTATACAGTGAAAACTACAAGACATTAGTGACAGAATTAAATTAGATTTAAATAAACAGAGAAGTAGTCTATGCTCATAGACTGAAAGACTCAAAACTGTTAAGAATTCAACTCTCCTCCAACATTGATCGGTAGATCAAATACAATATCGTTCAAAGTTCAAGCAGGCCTTTTTCTGGTGGAAAATTGACAAAGTGATTGTAAAATCGAAATGTAAGTGCAAAGAACCTAGACCTGTCAAAACAACTTTGAAAAAGAAAAAAAAAATGGGAAGACTTATACTACCTGATTTCAAAACTCATTAGATTACAATGAAAATAATGAGAAGGATTAAAATAAGAAAACAATGGGGTACTGATGTAAGGATCGACAAAGAAAGAAATGGAAGAGAAGAGACATTACAAAAATAGATCTACACATATTTAGTCAACTATTTTTCCACAGTTATAAAGGCATGGGTATTGTTTTCAACAAATGTTGCAGGAATACTGAATATCCACATGCGAGACAATGAATTTCCATCCATACCTCGTACCATGTACAAAAACTAATATGAAATGGACCACAGACTAATATAAAGCCCCAAAGCACACAAACTCCAAAAGTAAATGCAGAAGCGAATCTTTGTGACCTTAGATTAGGCAAAGTTTGCTTAGCTATGACACCAACAGCATGATCAGAAAAGAAAAACACTGAGAAATTAAACTATCAAAAATTTTAAAATCTGCTCTTCCAAAAAACGGGCAAAAAATCTGAACAGACATTTCATCCAAAAAATCTATGTATACCGATGGCAAAGAACTTCATGAAAAGATGCTGAACATCATTAGTCGTTTGGGAAATGCAAATCAAAACAACGGTGGGCTGCCCCTACACTCACTTCAGAAGGGCTAAAGTTTACAAGGTTGATCATAGCAAGTGCTGGCTACGATGCAGTGCAATGAGACCTTCACATAAGGTTCACAGGAGTGTAAAATAGGGCAACCATGTGGAAAACTGGAAGTTTCTTTAAAAGGTAAACGTACACCGGCATATGACCCAGTCATTCCAACCCGATATTTATCCAATGTCATAGTCTGCTCAGGCTGCCAAAGAAAAGTCCCGGCAGCTGGGTGGCTTAAACAACAGACATCTGTTATCTCACAGTTGTGGAGGCTGAAGTCAAAGAGCAAGGTGTCAGCACGGTTGGTTTCTGGCAAAGCCTCTCTCCTTGGAATGAAGACTCTTACTTCTTGCTGGGTCCCCATGTGGCCTTTACTCTGTGCAGCACAGAGAAAGCTCTGATGTCACTTCCTTTTCTTTTAAGGACACCAGTCCTACTGGATTGGGGCCTGACCTTTATGACCTCATTTAACCTTAATTATCTCTGTAAAGGCCCTATACAGTCATATTAGGGGTTTGGGCTTCAACATGTGAAGGGGTGGGGACACAATGTAGTCCGTCGCCGCAAAGAAACGATGACGTGCGTTCACAAAAAGGCACGTACATGAATGTTCATCGTAACTTCATTTGTAATAACCCAAAGCTGGAAGCAACACAACATCCATCAACAGTAAACAGATAAACGGTGGTATGTCCTTACTGTGGAGTCCTACTTATCAATAGGATGGAATAAACCAGTATTTGTACACACAGTAACATGGATCAATCTCAAAATAATTACGCTGAATGGGGGGAAAAGCCACACAAAAAAGAGTACACACCGTATGACTACATTTACACAAAAATTCTAGAAAGTGGAAACTAATTTTCAATGACAGAAAACAGACCAGTGGTTGCCAAAAGATACGTAATGGAGGGACAGGAAAAGAAATTACAAAGGAGCACAAAGACGTCTGAAGATGATGGATGTATTACTTCATTTGACTATAGTGATGGTTTCTATGGATGTATACATATATCAAAACTTATCACGGTGCGTACTTCAAATATGCAGTTTAAATGTATGTCTATTATACTTCCAAAAAGGCATTTTCAAAAAGGGCTCACATGGAAAAACTGAAGGCAAAATAAAGACTTTTTTGATCAACAAAAACTGAAATAATTCACCACTCGGAAATCTGTACTGCAAGAAATGTTAAAGTCAGTTCTTCAAACTGAACCAATGGTACCAGATTGGTAGCCAGATCGACAGGAAAGAAAAACAATAATAAGAAAAGAAAAGAGAAGAGAAGAGAAGAGAAGAGAAGAAAAAGAAAAGAAAAGAAAAGAAAAGAAAAGGAAAAGGGAGGGAGGGAAGAAGGAAGGAAGAGAAAGAAAGAAAGAAAGAAAGAAAGAAAGAAAGAAAGAAAGAAAGAAAAGAAAGAAAGAAAGAAAAGGAAAGAAAGAGGGAGAGGGGGACAGAGATAAAGAAAGAAAGAGAAAGAAAGGAAAAAAGAACGACAAATGAAACATAATAAATAAATAAATAAATAATGAAATAATGAAATAATGCTAAGATCAATTTGAGGCCAGCACATTTGATAACTTAGATGAAATGGGCAAATTTCTTGAAAGAAAAAAGTTACAAAAGTGACTGAAGAAGAAACAGAATACCTGAATAGCCCTATATATACATTTAATGTTTTTCTGTAATTCAAAATCTTCCAACAAAGAAAACCCTGGGTCCAGATGTCTTCACTGGTGAATTCCATCAAACATTAGGGAAGAAATAACACCACTCCTACGTAGACATTCAGGAAGTACACGACGACAGATTTCTCCACTCATTTTTTTGAGGCCAATATTAATCTCACATCAAAACAAAACAGACAACACAAGAAAAGAGTATAAGCCAGTAATTCTCATGAACATAGATACAAAATCCTTAACAAATAATTAGCAACTAGAATTAACCATATATTTAAAAAAAAAAAAACAAACCATCATGACCAAGTAGGGTTTATCCCAGAAATACAGGTTCATGCATTTCTTTTAAAAAGCAATGTAATTCAGGGATCCCTGGATGGCTCAGTCGGTTAAGCGTCCGACTTCAGCTCAGGTCATGATCTCACGGTTCATGGGTTCGGGCCTCGCGTTGGGCTCTGTGCTGACAGCTCGGAGCCTGGAGCCTGTTTCAGATTCGGTGTCTCCCTCTCTCTCTGTTCCTCCCCCGCTCATACTCTGTCTCTCGCTCAAAAATAAATAAAGATTTAAAACAATTTTTAAAAAATCAATGTAATTCACCACATTAAATGAATATAGGCAAAAATACAGATACGACAAAATCACTTGACAAAGTTCAACATTACTACACGATAAAAACCTTCAGAAAACTAAGACTAGAAGGTAACTCATTTAAACTGACTTAGGATCTCTACCCCAAACCTCTGACATCATTCCTAATGGCAAAAGGACCTTATGCTTTCCCCGTAAGGTCAAGAACAAGACGAGGATGATCACTCTCACCACTTTTATTCAGCGTTGTAATGGAGGTGCTAGTAATTGCAGTATAGGAAAGAAAAGAAAAAAGAAAAGAAAAGAAAAGAAAAGAAAAGAAAAGAAAAGAGAAGGGAAGGGAAGGGAAGGGAAGGGAAGAAAGAAAGAAAGAAAGGGAAAGAGGGAGGGAAGGACAGAAGAAAGAAAGAAAGAAAGAAAGAAAGAAAGAAAGAAGAAAGAAAGGGAAAGAAAGAAAGAGAAAGAAAGAAAGAGAAAGAAGGAAGAAAGAAAGAAAGAAAGAAAGAAAGAAAGAAAGAAAGAAAGAAAAGGGAGAGAGGGAGGGAAGGACAGAGACAGGAAAGAAAGAAAGAAAGAAAGAAAGAAAGAAAGAAAGAAAGAAAGAAAGAAAAAGAAAGAAAGAAAAGGGAGAGAGGGAGGGAAGGACAGAGACAAGAAAGAAAGAAAGAAAGAAAGAAAGAAAGAAAGAAAGAAAGAAAGAAAAAAAAGAAAGAAAAGAAAGGAAAAGAAAGAGAGGGAGGGAGAGAGGGAGAGAAAGAAAAGAAAGGAGAAAGAAAGAAAAGGGAGAGAGGGAGGGAAGGACAGAGACAGGAAAGAAAGAAAGAAAGAAAGAAAGAAAGAAAGAAAGAAAGAAAGAGGAAAGGAAAAAGAGAGGGAGAGAAAGAAAAGAGAAAGAAAGAAAAGGGAGAGAGGGAGGGAAGGACAGAGAGAAGAAAGAAAGAAAGAAAGAAAGAAAGAAAGAAAGAAAGAAAGAAAGAATAAAAGGAAAGAAGGAAGGAAGGAAGGAAGGAAGGAAGAGGGAGGGAGGGAAGGAAGGAAGGAAGGAAGGAAGGAAGGAAGGAAGGAAGGAAGGAAGGAGAGGGAGGGAGGGAGGGAGGGAGGGAGGGAGTGCATACACACTGGAAGGAAACTGTAAAGCTGTATTACTCACAGATAATGTGATCATGTATGTGGAAATTTCTAAGTAATCTATGAAGAAGCTATGAGGACTAAGATGTGAATTCAGTAAATTCACAGGATATAAGGTTAAGAAAGTTAATAGTATTTTTATACGTTAGCAATAAACAATTGAGGGCGCCTGGGTGGCTCAGTGGGTTGAGCGTCCAACTTCAGCTCAGGTCATGATTTCACAGTTCATGGGTTCAAGCCCCACACTGGGCTTGCTGTTGTCAGTGTGGAGCCCACTTCAGATCCTCTGTCCCCCTCTCTGCCCCTCCCCCACTCACACTTTTGGTCTTTCTCAAAAATAAACATTAAAAAAGAGCAATAAACAATTGAAAAATGAAACTTAAAGTAAAATTCCATTCACAACAGTATCCAAAACTATGAAATACTGAGGAAGAAATTTAATATGGTATGTGCAACATCTAAACACTGGAAACTACAGAACACTGCTCAGAGAAAATAACGAAGACCTAAATAAACAGAGAGACGCTACGCTCATGGATCAGAGGACTCAATATTGTTAAGATGTCAATTTTCCCAAAACTGATCTAAAAATTGGGACACAATCCTAATCAACATACTAGCAGGCTTTTTCTTTTTCTTTCTTTCTTTCTTTTTTTTTGTAGCAACTTGCAAAATTGAAATGGGAATATAAAGAACCTAGAAGGGCCAGAACAATTCTGAAAAAGAAAAAGTTGGAGGGCTTGCACTTCCAAAATCCCAACACTGCTATAAAGCTACAGTAAGCAAGAGAATGTGGTCTTGGTAAAAGGACAGACACAGCAATCAGTGGGGCAGAACTGAGAACCCAGAAAGATAGCCGAACTTACATGGCCAGCTGATTATCAGTCAAAGGTCCAAAAACAGTCTAATTGGAAAGGAATGTCTTTTTTTTTTTTTAACATTTATTTATTTTTGAAACAGAGAGAGACACAGCATGAACAGGGGAGGGGCAGAGAGAGAGGGGAATACAGAATCGGAAGCAGGCTCCAGGCTCTGAGCCATCAGCCCAGAGCCCGACGCGGGGCTCAAACTCGTGGACCGCGAGATCGTGACCTAAGCCGAAGTCGGACGCTTAACCGACTGAGCCACCCAGGCGCCCCAAGGAATGTCTTTTCAACAAATTGTGCTAAAACACCGTAGTCCACATCACAATAATACAGGAAGAAACGTTACCTCATACCACATACAACAATGAACTTAAAAGGGACCACAGACCTAAAAGTACAAGCAAAGTGTGAAATTTTTATTTATTTTTTAAGCAATCTCTACACCCAACGTGGGACTCAAACTCATGACCCAGAGATCAAGAGTCACACACTCCACCAACTGAGCCAGCCAGGTGCCCTGAAAATGTGAAACTTTTAGAGTTAGTAGGAGAGAAATTTTGCAACCTTAGAGTAGGCAAAAATTTCTTAGATAGAACACAGAAAACTATGGAAGGAGAGAAAATCATCCCAGAATGTACAAAGACCTAAAACTACTACTTCTTTTCCTTTTCCTTCTTCATCATCATCATTAAGTGGGCGAATGATTTGAACGGACCTTTCACAAAAGAAGATCTTCAATATTCAAACCCACGAAAAGATGCTCAACATCACTGGTCATCGGGGAAGTAAAGTTCAAACCACAACCAGATGCCATGCACGCTCACTACAATGCGGAAAACGGGAACGACTGACAAGGTAGCGAGTGAAGCTCTCCTACGCTAAGAGCAAACAGTCTGCCAATTTACTGTAAGTTTACACATCCACACAGCGCACCACTTAGCAGTCATACTATTTACCAAGAGAGATGAAAATATATATCCACACAAATACTTGTTCAAGGATTATCAGCAGCTTCGTTTATTAAAGCCCCAAACTGGAAACAACCCAAACTGTCCACGAGCAGTTAACGGATAAACAAACGGATAAATCCATATTAGAGAATACTACTTGGCAATAAAAAGGACTATCGACACATACAACAATATGGATGGACATGCGAACTGAAAGAAGCCAGACTCAACAGAGTTCCTGCCGTAGGATTCCATTTATATAAAAATCCAGAAAAATGCAAATTGCTCTTTAGTGACAGAAAGTGGGGATAAAGTCCAGGGAGGGATTTACTGCCAAGGGGCAGGAGAGAACTTCCGGGTGACAGAAATATTCAATATCTTGACTGTGGTGGTGGCACCGTGGATGTATACATCCGTCAAAACTAATAGAATTGTGCACTTTAATACATGGCAGTTAATTACATGTCAGTGATACTTCAGTAAAGTTGATTTAGAAAAAAAAAGACACAAGAGTCAGGGGGAAGGAGTCGGCGGGCGGGGGGGAAGATACACTCACCAAATATAGGGCAAGTACTGGAAAGATAAACACAACTGATTGAAACATACCAAATATGTTACAAATCCATGAGTTCATAATGACACTTAAAAAAAAAAGCACAACAAACGAAAGTAATTTAATACTTCTGCGGAATGCTATGGAAAACTCATTATTTTGGAAACTTACAAATAAAGGAAAAGATAGCCTTCCTCCTGCCTTTCCTGTCCTCAGGGTAACTGAGTTTAGGAGAAAAGCTTTCCTTAGAGAAGCAGTCCAGTATTTTTCAACGTCTAATGAATGCATACATCAACGCAATGACCGTTAGTAACCACTAGGACCATCAGGTAAAAGCTAATGGGACTTACTAATGTAGGCACCAGGCCCACAACACCTGAGCCCCCTGACTAATCACAGCGTCCCTAAAAGTGGTTCAACCGGACATTAAGTACCTCCTGATGGAAGTAGGCACCACTACCTACGAACTGTTCTTGCCAAAAAAAATTTAACCTGGATCTGATCAAATTTTTTTTTAAGATTTTTTTTTAATGTTTATTTACTTTTGAGAGACAGACAGAGACAGAGTGCAAGCAGAGGAGGGACAGAGAGAGAGGGAGACACAGAATCCGAAGCGGGCTCCAGGCTCCGAGCTGTCAGCACAGAGCCCCACTCGGGGCTCGAACTCATGGACCGCGAGATCATGACCTGAGCCGGAGTTGGATGCTTAACTGACTGAGCCATCCAAGTGCCCCTGATCAAATATGCCTGAAAAAAAGGAAAACATCCCTGAATGTTATCAAGTCTCTGTCTAGATCCTTGCTTAAAAAAAAAAAAAAAAAAAAAGCAAGCCCTAGACCAGCACCATCTAATAGACCTGGGAGTTTGTTAGAAATGTCTCTTCTGTGGCCCTACTCCAGCCCCACTGAGTCAGACTAAAAGCAGAGCAGAAGCACCGCGATTACCCTGTGTACATCACCATGCAAGTTGCACCGCTGCAACCGTAACCATCAGTCTGTGAGACATACAGGGAACAGAGGAATGTGATAAATGACACCACAGGGGATGCAATAAGGAAAAGGGACGACCAACCAACTTCCTCCCCTGTAAATAAGCTACAAGGAAAACAGAAAAGGAAACTCCTACATTAAACAAGACTTGAGAGCTTTAGCAACCAAACGTTCAGATCCTGACTTAAACAATGCAACTGTGTCAAAATGTTTACAATTATGAGGCAATCAGGGAAATCTGAATATGGATTGGATATTTGCCTATATTAAGGGATTACTGCTAAATTGTTAGAGGGGACAATGCTATTATATTACTTTTTTTGAAGCCTTTACCTCTTAAACAAAAGTATGCACAAATGAAATGATAGCGTTTCTGGGATATGCTTCAAAATTACCCAGCAGTGAGGGCTGGAGGGAAGAGACTGCTGGGAAAATGGGTATGATTATAGATTAAAGCTTGGCTGTAAATGTATAATTATTGAAACAGGGTGCTGGTTGCATGGAGATTCATCAAGAGTCTCTCCACTTTGGTATATATTTAAATGTTTCAGTAATACGAGGTCCTTTTACAGTGCTCTGTGGGGAGGAGAGAGCTCCACTAAAAGTAGCTCTTATTAGAGCCAGCCAGGCCTGAACTACGCAGAGTGGGGACCTGCTGAAACCAAGCAGTAGGTATGGAACAGACACAATTAAAGTTGAATTACGGCTACAGCAATACACATCTGTCCTGTTCTGTCCAGAACCCTGTCCCACGCTGCTAACAGGACCCCAGTGGTCTTCAGAGGCTCGGGCTGAGTTGTCTAGGCTGGAGGCAACACGTTGGGTAATGAGACTCTGGAGCTTGGCAATTCTCCTACCTAGGTGCCAGTGGTTTCTATAGAAACCACCAGAGAATGATATTTCAGAGAGCACAAAGCGTCTCCACTGGCCTCCACAGGCTTTGTTCACACTTACCCATCAGCATCTGAGATCCGGCCTATCAAAGCAGGCCTCATGGCTCACTTTTAAAATAGGTACAGCTCATTATGAAGCACCTGCTCTCAAATGTTTCCAAGGAAACAGAGGCCCCAAGATGCCCCTCTCTAAATTCATTAGCATTTAACACGCCTTAATGAGGCTTAAAGATGGCGTGCTTTAATAAGCATGCGCTGAGGGAGGACACCTTTCCCTGTTACACTTAGGGATGACTCATGAGCTGGCTCAAGCTCCCAGAGGGCCAGCCTAGGCTCCAAGCCTTCCTGGAAGGCAGCATCGGAGGACTAGGCATCTGCATGGCTGGGAAGGGCTCCCTGTCTCTAGCGCCTCCCTTGGGGTGTTCAGGTCTGGGCCACGACTTGAAAATGGCCAGGATTAGGGCACCTGGGTAGCTCAGTCGGTTGAGTGTCTGACTTTGGCTCAGGTCGTGATCTCGCGGTTCGTGAGTTCCGGCCCCACGTCGGGCTCTGTGCTGACAGCTCGGAGCCTGGAGCCCGCTTCCGATTCCGTCTCCCTCTCTCTGCCCCTCCCCGCTCATGCTCTCTCTCTGTCTCTCTCTGTCTCTCTCAAAAATAAATAATAAAACATTTAAAAAAAAGAGAAGAGAAGAGAAGAGAAGAGAAGAGAAGAGAAGAGAAGAGAAGAGAAGAGAAGAGACGAGACGAGACGAGACAAGAGAAAAAAGGAAATGGCCAGGATGAAAGCCCTGCATTGACAGGCTAACCTTGTTTCCTACCCCTCCACTGCCATGCGCTCTCTCTCTCTCTCTCTCTCATACTCTCTCATTCACACACCTTCAGCCACACCGACTCCTTACCATTCGCTCATCTGTCAAGCCCTTTCATGCCTTTGCGTATTCTTTACGCCTAAAATGCCCTACATTGATTTTACTGTCTAGAAAGCTCCTATGTATCCTTTATTTTTTAATTTTTTTTAACGTTTATTTATTTTTGAGACAGAGAGAGACAGAGCATGAATGGGGGAGGGTCAGAGAGAGAGAGAGGCACAGAATCCGAAGGAGGCTACAGGCTCCGAGCTGTCAGCACAGAGCCCGACGCGGGGCTTGGACTCAATGGACTGCGAGATCATGACCCGAGCCGAAGTCGGCTGCTTAACCGAATGAGCCACCCAGGCGCCCCTCCTATGTATCCTTTAAAACCTTCTGCCAACCAAGCCTCCCAAGGAGATGCATGAGCTCCTTCTGGGGGCCTTTCATCACCCCTGCACGGCAGCCCTCATCACACCACATCCTAAGTGCCCAGGAGTGTCTGTCTCCTCCTCAGGGCTCAGGACAGGGATAAGCCTCATCTCCTGAATCCCATGGCCCCTTGCCACCCAGCAGGTATTCAGTAGGTGTCCGAAGGATCCCCTGAACTCAATCTAAACCAAGCAGCTTGAGGATACTGACAGGAGTCAGCAGGTGAGGAGCAGTGAGCTGTCTCCAGGCCGCTGGCACCACACCACCCCCCCCCCCCCGACCCCAAGAGAGGGAGCCGACACTCACCACATGGGGCCTCAGCCGAGCCTTTCCCAGGTAAAGCCTGGCTAGGGGGCAGGGTGGGGACGGGGGCTCCATACAGACCGCATCACAAAGCTCAGCCCCTTCCTGACTGATGGGGAAACTGAGGCCCAGATCATGACAGCACCACATGCAGGGGACTCACAAGGGCCATCAGGCCTTTTCCCCAAAGTAGTGGGTGAAGGGTGGAGGGGAGGTCTGTGAGACCAACCCTCAGAAAACTCAGAGAGGAGGAAGGCACCATCTGTTCAAAGCTGTGCGGGAGGGCGAGGGCGAGGACCAGCGCGGCAAGGGGGGGCCTCTCCCTGAAACTCCTAGAACTACCTGGAGGTCCTGCCTGAGGCACCTTACTGGGTCCAAGCTGAGGCGGAACACAGACCCACGGGCAGCCTTCCTAGGTGTGACCCCACAGCACAGCCCGAATCGCTGAGCAGGTTACGGGAAGGCAGCTCCTGGGCCTCAGGCCTGGGGGGAGGGTGCTCTGAAGGGGACACCTGGAGAGAAGCAGCCACTGTGTCTTCCTCTCCAGGAGCCCCACCGACCACCCCTGGACAGGTCCTCCGTCTCTGGGGGTGTCTGCCGGCCAGGTTTTTGGGGAATCACAGGCAGCCCCTGGGACAGCTGCTAGGGCGCCCGGGGCTGGGGCTCCCACCACGGCAACTCCCAAGGTCCTGCTTTCAGTCCTTCCCCCACGCTCTTGAGCACCCGTACTCATGAGGCAATAATTAATTCATTTCTCTCTTTTAAAAATTAATCAAAGACGAAGGGGAATGTATATCTGAGGAGTCTCCGATCAGCCTGAGAGGGCCCGTGTTCCCACACTGGGCTAGAACATCCTCGGCCAAAAGCACAGCCACGCCACGCTGCGGTCACGCGCACTGCCGGGCTAGGGCAGGGGCGGCCCCCACTCGGCCTTCAGCACCGCCGAACACAGCTCGTGAACGCCAGCTCTCACCGCCTCGTGGGGGGCACAGCCCTGTGCTGGTCATCATCTGACCATTAAGTGAACACATACTGTGCGCCATGCAGCTTACCAGGTGCTTGACACGTGACCTCACTTCGTCCTCACGACAAGGGGTTTGGGATTAGCGGCCCTGACGGGCCGACAAAGACACCCAGGCTCAGAGAAGTAAAGCGGCCTCCTCGTGATCACACAGCTGAGTGGGGGCAGGGCCAGCACGACACCCCATCTGCCGGCCACACGGGGGCCTGGCCCCTCCCTATCGCACAACCACAGGCTGCCCCGCCAGAGGCAGAGAGTAGCTGCTCAATTAGTGTTTGCTGAATCCGAAACGGATCTGAACATACCCACAGAGAAGCCGTCACATTGGAGACTGTGAAATTTTAAATTACGGATACAGAACACTCGGGAAAGGAAGAAAAGCAGAAAGAGACAATTACATATGTATCCACGTTGCTGATCCTCTCAAGTGAAAAATTGGTTTTCCTCACTTTACAATGGAGCCACGAATTAAATCGGGTTCTAACGATGCAGCTACCACCAAGGGTAGCCCAGCCCTGCAGAGTCTGGGCCCCTGGGCCCATGGCCTATGAGCACCTCCTCCAGACATCCCCAACACTCAAGAAGCAAGGGAGGGTGGTGCGTGGGTGGCTCGGTCAGTTAAGCCTCCAGCTTTGGCTCAGGTCACGATCTCGTGGTTCACGAGTTTGAGCCCCGTGTTGGGCTCTGCACTGACAGCTCGGAGCCTGGAGCCTGCTTCAGATTTCGTGTCTCCCTTTCTTTCTGCCCCTCCCCTGCTTGCTTGCTCTCTCGCTCTCGCTCTCTCTCAAAAATAAATATTTAGGAAAAAAAAAAAGGCAAGGAGGGGCAGTGCAGAGAGGCTCAGGCCTACTCTGGACAAGTGATGGACGGTGTGGAGATCCCCTGCCTAGCCTCTAACACCAGATCATGCCCTGGCGACCCTAACCAGGGGACTGAGGGGAGGGGGTCTACATCTCTGACGAGGCATGGGAACCAACAGAGGCCACTTCGCAGCACACTGGCCTGGGGCTGGGTTACAGAGAATGCCCCGTGCCCAACACACCTCCATCTGACCATCACCTCTCCCCCTGCTTCTCACCCTCCAAGGCCAGGATGGTCCTCACCCAGACAGGCCTCTGGAAGGAGTAGAAGAGATGAGCTGGCCTACCTCCCAGGCAGCCAGTCCCTGGCACGAGAGGAGGAGGAGGGGAAGGGCAGGGCCTCCTCTTGGGCGCAGGCAGGCCTGGGAACACACAGAACCAGAGCAGGGTAGACAGGAGAGTGAGCAAGCCACCCGCTCTCTGCTGGCACCTTCTGGGTCCCCACACCCATGAGCATACTTGGAGACCAGCAGGAGCTGACCCATCTGATCAGGACCCTCAGTGAACACAGAAGTGGTGAGGGGGAAGCCCAGAGCCGTGGCATCTGCCCAGAGGACGGCAGATGAGTCTCAGGGATCCTCTGGGCGGAGCCAGGGCCTGGGCAGCACTAGGGGGAGGGGGAAGGGGAGAGCACCGGGCCCAGAGCCAGAGCCCAGGACCTGCCACTGGGGTACTCTGGGCAGGCCACTACTTGCCCTTAGCTCTCACCTAGGGACAGGCATCCCTGCTGCCTGCCTGTGTTGTTAACAGGGCCACACACTCTGCTTCACCCAACTGTGCAAAGTCCTGTGGCCCACAAACCAAATAGCTGCATTTAGTGGGAGTGGATGAGAGAGCCCTGTACTGACAGCTATCTGACACCTAGGGCCCAGCAATCTCTTCCTATAAGGAAAGCCACCTTCTCTGAGAAGCCCCTCCTGGTCTGCCCTCAGAACCACCCACCTGCCCCCCAGTGGGGACCCCATTTCCCAGTGACGGTAGTCCATGAGAACGTAGGCCCTTGGTTTGAGGCCTGAGGCTCGGGTGACTGGCTGGTCTCAAGGGCTGAGGAGGGCAAACCAGAGCACAATGGACTCTGCCCCCTGAGACCAGGTCCACAGCCCAGACAGGGGCCCCAGAAAGGAGCAGGCCTCACCGTCCTGGCCCCCGAGCCCACTTCCTTCTGTCTCATGAGGTAGCAGCCCCTCCTCTAGCAGGCCCTGCTCCCTCAGCCATCCCACTTTCTCCCTCCAACCCTCTGCGTCGGCTCATTGGCTCTGCCCCAGGATGCAGGTAAGTATGCCTAAGCCTCACTGATGCTAAAAACAGGCAAACTAAGGCACCAACCCCGTTGTTCAGGGTGAGCAGGTAATCCTCCCTGGAAGGGAGTGGGCAGTGGTACCCAGGACCTAAAACCATGCATACCCCTTGATCAATTCCGCATCTAGGGACTTACACACAGAGATGCCTTAGGGTTGTAATAAAGGAAACACTGGAAATATGATAAATACCCAATTACGGAAGATTGGTTAAATACATTATAGTATACCGGCTAATTATTAAAAATTATAGCATCCAAAAACTTTTCAACAATGCAGAAAACGCTAATGATATCATATTAGGTTGGGAGAAAATTACATAAAAATGTAAATACACGCATAAAAAGACTGGAAGGAGACCAGCTGTCAGTGGTGGCTGCGGCCGAGTTGGAATCGAGTGAGCTACCTTCCCTGTTAACGGTTTTCCATTTTCCAAGGAGGCTACAAAGAGCACGTCGCTTTTGCAATCGAACAAGCGTCTAGAGAATGAGGCCCCCTCCCGCTCTTGAGCGGGGGGGTGCACTTGTGTCTCCAGGTCACACAGACCCTCCAGCAGCTGGGACGGCCCCTCCCCCGCCTCTCGCAGCTCAGGACGCAGCTCTCTGCCCGACGTCTCTGCCTCACTGCTCCTTCACAGATTCCTCTCCTCCTTCTTCTTTGGAAATAATTTACCTACTTTTTTTATTAAGAGTTAAGACCAACCCATAGCAAACAAGTCATACGGTCTGGGAAGGCGTGAAGTCCTCCTCCCCCACCACCACTCCCACGCCAGTGCTGGGAGCCGGGGGCTGCAGGGAGGGCTTGGGGCAGGCCCGGTGCTGGGACCAAGGCTACTGGGGGAGACGGGCCGGGCTGTGCAGAGCCACCGGCACCTGGGCGGGAGGCTTGGGCCTGCCCTGTAGGGTCAGCAAGAGCTCCAAGTAGAAGGAGAACGTGCCCGGATCTGTGTTTCCAGAAGATGCCACCTGCTGCAGGGTAGAAGACAGAAGAGGGGGGCAGTGAGTGGCACTGGTGGCACCAGGAGACAGGGTGAGGAGCAGTCCTGGGGCGAGGCCGTGGGGACGGAGAGGGAGCGGATTTCGTCAGGCTGGGCAGCAGAGGGGAAGGGGCAGGGCCACCCCTGGCCCATGGGGCACCCTGGTGCGTATTAGAAAAAGACACCCCTTGGGTGGGACCACCCCACGCCCAGGGCGTGGCTTGGCCAGCAGAGCGTAGGCTGGATTCCAGCCCCAGCGCCCCCTCAGCCAGGAGGCCGTGCACAGTGAACAACGTGCACAACTTCACATGTTGGCCCCAGAAGAGGAAAGCGCAGGGTATCGAGGTGGTGGGGGGAGGGCAATCCTAAAGCTGCCACTGAGGTTTCTGGCTTGGTCTAGAAACCTGGGCGGATTGCGGGGCCGACAGCTGGGCGCGAGGTGTTTCCTGTAGCTTCTCCGAGTCCTGTAAACTAAGAAGTCCTAGGCGTGGCAGGTACTCAGCTAACGTTCAATGAATAAATGAATGAGGTGAGACAGATAATCAGACCTTTTAAAGAGAAGGTTTAAATCAAAGACTATAATTAAACACTGGGAAATTTGTTTGATGTAACAAGGGCACACAGAGGGTGAGACGAGACGTCCACCCTTCATTTCCTCTCTGAACACAACATAATGAGTGGACCACTTGGCACAGCCTAATCACGGGACGCACGGCGGCCTCCTCTCAGCACATCCTACCTCCCTTCTCAGCCTGCGCGCCAGACCCGCTAACAAGCACCGGGCGGTCTTCCTTCAGGGTAGTCAGGCGTGGCTGCGGCTGCCAGGACAGTCTGTCCACCGACAGGGCACAGAGGAGACCCGTGTGCTTAAAACAGCATGGCCATCGACACCACCTTGTACCCTCCGACCTATTTGTCAGAGCATTGATTTGGGTCATAAAAACCTTCCTAGAGTCATAAAATCCCTGCGGAGTTCAGCCGCAGATTCACAGTAACTTACTCAAGAAATCCTGCCTGAGCCACTGGCCCTGTGCCAACTCACAGGAGGTCTGGGGGTGCCACGCTGGACAAGACCGTCATGTCCCCCAGCTCTCACGTGGCTCACGTCCCAGTCGGGGGAAGACAGCGAGGGAGGGAGGGGCCGTCCAATCCACTGGGGTTCGGGAGAAGCTCCTGGAGAGGAAGCACTGTGGTGGTTGCAGGACAGGCGGCACCCAGCCAGTGAAAGAGGGGAAATTCAAGGCCAAGAGAAAAATACGCTCAAAATCTATGCGGGGGCCACGAGGGAGAGTAAGCCCACTCTCCAGTGTGTTTCCCCACTGATTACAACTACAACTCCGCACAAAATGCAAAAAGCAACTCCCTGAAGACAAAGTAAACAAAAGCAGACACTGGGAGAGGGGTAAGAACATGAAGTGACGGGCACAGAGGCAAACTGCCATTTTCTGTCTCTTTTTCTTATTTTCTCTAACAGCTCTGACCTGAGAGCAGGCCCCCGGTGGAGCCCTGCTGGCAGCTTCAAAACACGAAAAAGAAAAAAAAAAATGATAGAACCAAAAGGAGAAATACACGAGTCCACAGTACGGTTAGGGACTTCAGCGCTCCTCTGTCAATAATTGAAACAACAAAGAGACAGAAACCCAGCAAGGATAGAAGAAGTTGTTGAACAACACCATCAACTAACTTGACCAAACTGTCATTTACAGAACACTCCACCTGGTAACAGCAAAATACACATTCTTCCTGGGCAGGCGCTGAACAAAACAGACCATATCCTGGGCCATAAAACTAACCTTAACAAATTTAAAAGGACTGAATTCAGGGGCGCCTGTGCAGCTCAGTAGGTTAAGCATCCGACTTCAGCTCAGGTCATGATCTCATGGTTTGTGGGTTACAGGCCCACGTCAGGCACTGTGCTGACAGCGTGGAGCCTGCTTGGAACGCTCTCTCCCTCTCCCTCTCTCTGCCCCTTTCTCTCCCCACTTTCTCTCCCTCTCCCAAAGTAAATAAAAAGTTTAAAAATACATAAATAAAAGGACTGAATTCATACCAAGTATGTTTTCTGACTATAACACAATTAAACTAAAAATTCATACTAGAAACAGATCTGGAAAATCTGTGCATGTTCAGAAACTAAACAATATACTTGTAAATATCGCACAGGTCAAAGAGGAAGTAAAAATAAAATTAGAAGATATGTTGAATTGAATGAAAATTAAATACCACATATCAAAATTTGTGGGATGCATGCTTAGAGGGAAACGTACAGCATGAAAATGCTTATATTAAGAAAAACTTCCTATCAATCATCTAACTTCCCACCTTAGGAAATTAGAGAAAGAGCATATTAAACCCAAAGCAAGCAGAAGACAATAAAAATAAAAGCAGAAACTAATTAAGCTGAAAACAGAAAAAACACAGAAAATCAATTATTTTGGGGCACCTGGGTGGCTCAGTTGGTCAAGTGTCTGACTCTTGATTTCGGCTCAGGTCATGATCTCATGGTTTGTGGGTTCGAGCCCCATGTTGGGCTCTGCACCGACAGCATGCAACCTGCTTAGGATTCTCTCTCTCTCTCTCTCTCTCTCTCTCTCTCTCTCTCTCTCCTCTCTCCTCTCTCTGCCCCCCCCCAAAAATAAACAAAAAAAAAATCAATGTTTTGTTGAAATGATCGATGAATCTTTAGTCACACTGACTAAGAAAAAAAGAAACACAAGAAAACATAAAGACCAATATCAGGAATGAAAGTAGAAGACAGAATCTAATAATAAAAGACAGAACCTGAAAGGTAATAAAGGTGCAACCATTCTGGAAACCATCTAGCAGCTTCCTGCGTGGTTCCCTGTAAGGCTACCCTGTGACTCAGCCATCTCAGTCCTAGGTAGGACCCAAGAGAAACGAAAACAGACCTTCACACAAAAACTTGTAAATGGACGTTCGTAACGGTATTCGTGGTGGCCAAAAGACAGCGACAACACAAATGTCCACCATCTTGCGAACAGACAAACAAAACACGGCGATCCATACAATGGGAACAGTATCCAGCCATAAAGGCAGAACGAAGCCCCGACTCGTGCTACCACATGGTTGGCCCCTGAGAACATGATGCTAAATGAGAGAAGCCGGCCACAAAAGGCCATACAGTGTGCGGTTCTGTTTACATAAAATTCCCGGGATGGGCAAATCCACACGGAAAGCAAGAGCTGGACAGGGAGGACACAGGGGGGTGAGCGGTGACCTCTAAAAGCACAGCGTTTCTTTCTGAGGTGATGAAAGCATTCTAATCTGACTGTGGGTGGTGGTTGTAGAATTCCATGAATATACTAAAAACTAATGAACCGTATACTTTACGTGAGTGGGTTGTATGGTGTGTGAACTAGACCTCAATAAAGCTGTTGCCCCCAAAATGTAATAAGTATTTAAAGTATATTAAGACAGAAATAATTAGAGCATCAAACCCGTGATTTTTTTGGATACTCTTAGTTATGTATGGCAAGCTAAAATATGTTTTCAAGTAAAAAAATGTGAACCAATTTCAATAAAAGTATTCAAATTTTTAAAACCTCGACAAGAGGTGTTCTGTGTAACACAGATTATGTTAGTGGCAAAATGCATTATAAAGGACTCATAAATTAGAATTACATAAACGTTACATTTACACAATCAGTACAGGTTCAGAATCTGCTTTATATTTTCTGATACACCCTACTGCATTTTGAAGGGCAGAAGTCACCAAGGGGGAGTCAGAAGTCTCAGGACCCCCCTCTGGAGTACTGCGGGTCTCCTGGGGTCACACATCGCTCCAGCTGGCAGTTCACACGTGGGGTTTGAAAGAGGAGTCCAACCGTCCGCCCCCAGAAAGTGGTGTGGAGGGAAGCAAAAGAGAAGGGGCAGGCTGGGCAGCAGGTCTCTGGGGTTCCGAATTCTGGGAACCACTTCCTCAGCTCTACGCAAGATTCTGGAGGACCCAGGGGACACACAGGAACCCGCTCCCCCCCAACCCCAGCTGCCTATGGAGGCAGCCAGTGAAGCAGATCGATCCGTCAAACATCCAAGAAACGCGTGTCCTCAGTGGGGGTTTCCGCCCGGGCCCGGAGCTCCTGGAGGGCAAGGACTGACTGGATTCTGTCACACCACGTGCCTGGTCTCCTGGGGGCTCATAACATTTTTATGACATCAATAAATGAAATGTGCAATGGTGGGAGGGAGAACTTAAAACAAGACCTGGGTTCAGGTCCGCGGCCCCACAGCAGCTGCCGGCCCCTGTGCCAAGAGCTACGTCCTTCAGAACAGCTTCCTCGCCTCCACCGTGGGGGCGGAAGGCTGCGCTCACAGATGTGCTGGGGCCGTGTGTGCAGGCCTGAGGCTTCAGGGCCCACCACAGCCCTGACGCCAGGCACAGAGCTGCGTGCGGCAGGGCCGAGTGAGCATCCGAACAAAGCGCACGGCACTCACTGACAGAGTGTTTTATTCGTACACAAGACTCGAGTTTCATTCATGCTGTGAACAGGAAGCCCTGCAAGGATGTGGGAGTCAAGCTGCCGAGCTCAAGGTGTTACCCCACTACCGATGGGCTATGCGCTATCGTGTGCTGGACTGAACCTTCCTGAACCCCGGTGCCTTTCCAGTGGGATGCGGGGCAGCTGCCCCGGATTGCTGTGCACCAGGTGAGCTCAGAACAGAGGTCGGCAGCTGGCAGTGCCAACTGCTGGCAGTGGCCTCAGAGCACCCGGGCCCCACCCCCACTCAACAGGCAGGGCCACAGGAGTCCACAAAAGCGGCCGGGAGCCAACCAAAGTCACAAGGAACGCAGTGGCCATGCACCAGGCTCTCCGGGCCCTTCCCCATCCCCTCCCCCCCGCCCCCGCCCGGCCTCTGTTAGTCTCCTACTCTTATCTGCACACAGAGTTTGGTTTGAGGCAAAACTCAGAACTGTAGAAAGTACAAAGCGTCCAAATAAAAAGTCTTTTTAATATAAAGCTGATGAAAGAGACAAATGGAGAGTAATCAAAACCTCATTAGGGCAAATAAGCAACCTGCCTGCAACACCACGGAAACTGATGGCATGGAGTCCTTCAGGCACCTGCCGTACGGGAGTCCACGTTTTGGGACGAAACCCTACAACACCACTCAGGATATTCACCCAGGCGCCCAAAATGTGGCCCCAGGGCTGTGGTTCACAGGGCCCTGGTGCTCGCAGGCGCCCTCAAGGTGCTTCCGGCCAGCCCAGGTCAAGAGCCACCGGCTGCCCTGCCGGCTCATGGCATTCCCACGCAGGGGAAGGATGCCCACGGGTAGGAGCTCAGGTGACCACATTAACCAGTGGTGGCTCAGCTTCTGCTCCTCGCATGGGCTCACGACGTGGGGGTTTAAAACCTGCTCTTGGGCAGGGCGGCCAGTCATTGATGCAGCAGCCCCACTAGGGCCTACTGCATGCTTAGCACTTCAGTAGGTGTGGGAGCAGGGCAGCAAATGAGGCGAAACTGCTGTCTGCAGGGTGTTTTCCATTCTGCTGGGAAATCACACACACACACACACACACACACACACGAGTCAGAGGCTGTGGCAGGAGACCCAGGGGAGAGTCCAAGCAGGCAGGAGGGAGAGCCGGCAGCCTCCCGGACTGCCACCTGCGTGTCAGGACACACACCGGCAGAGGGGCTAGGACAAAGCTCCAGAAAGAGGTCAAGAAACTAACACAAGATCTGGAAATCAAGATGGCCCTTTACAAGCTTTAAAAAAAGAGGAATAAAAAGAAAAACATGAAATATTGATGACTCGTGCCAAACGAACACTAGAGCAAACGTGAGCTGGCCTATCAGAGCCACGTTATCATGAGAATTTATCCCGGGGGGTGGGGTGGGGGTGGGGGTCGGTGTTCTGGAGGCCCAAACAGGGGTCTAAATGCATCTGCAACTCTCTTTCTTGGGAGCCACGCAGAGCCCCAGCTCTGCCGACAGAGGGAAGAGGAACCAGGGCCAAAGCCAAGCGCCCAGCTCGGGAGCCATGTGTCCTAGATTTGCCAGAGCTGCTCCAATTTCCAGTGCCCGATCCTGCTCAACCGAGAGGGAATTTGCTGATGCTGAGGTTCCATAATTTAAGCTTGCAAAAAGGGTGATTGACTAAATATGCATTATGATTTTTAAGTCTCTGTAGTTTTTCTTACAAATTTGATTCATGATACAAGGGTGAATTTTATTACCTATGCTAATTTGGCCCAAACTACACAGTCACCTTAAAGTGAACTTTAACTACAAAGTAACTACCTTGAGAATTTCCCACAGTGCTGGTGGGCCCTGGAGAGCTGGGACCACATCTTATATCACTGTGGCTCTATAGCCCCCAGTCCATGCTGTGCTCAGAGCCAGGGAGCTGTGAGGCTAGCTACTGTCATCTACCAAACACCAGGGAGCATAAGAGCTCGGAGCCGGCCAACCGCTGTGTTGTCAGGACCATAACAGTGCACCTCCTCTGATGCGAGATGGCCCAAGCCCTCTGCCTCTGGCTTCACTTCACTTCCTGACTAGTCAGTTGCAGCTGAATTGCAGCTAGGGAGAGATCCCAGGGCAGCCACTGCCCTGCAGCTGGGAGTGAGTGAGTGCTGCTTCAGGACTCCATCATGATCAGAGGGACATGGTTACCCCATGAGCACCTGCCTGATCCCAGGCCCTGTTGAGAGATGCTGAGGCACAGACGTGATTCACCTCGGACCCCCACCGGCAGTGGTAAATAAACACCTGTTTGGCTGAGGGAACTCACAGTCAAGTAAGAAGATAAAGAGCTATCAGTGAAACAGGTCACAGACAGTGCAGGCCAATCAAGAATGAAAGCCACGGGAGCTCAAAGACAGAAGCAAGTAACCTCTACATTCAGAGCCCTTTGGGCCCTGGCTTCTCAAAGTGTGGTCCATGGACCATTTGCCTCTGCATCTCCTGGGAGCTTGTTAAAAATGCAAGATCTTATCGGCAATAGACTGAACGTGTCCCCCCAACTCTATATGCTGAAGCCCTATTCCTCAATATGATGGTATTGGGTGGTGAGGCCTTTGGAAGATGATGAGGTTTAGATGAGGTCGTGAGGGTGCAGCCCCCATGATGGGACTGGTGTCCTTCTAAGGGAATGAAAAGACCGGAGCTCTCTCTCTCTCTCTCCATCATATAAGGACACAGCAAGAAAGGAGCCCTCTGCAAGCCAGGAGGAGAGCCCTCATCAGAACCTGACCATGCTGGTACCCTGGTCTTGGGCTCCAAGCCTCGGAACTGTGCAAATTAAATGTCTGTTTTTGAAGCCCCTCAGTCTATAGTATTTTGTTCTAGCAGCCCAAACAGATGAGATATCATCCTTACCAAAGACCTGCGGATACAGAATCTGCGTCCTAACAAGAGCCCCAGGTGCTCTCTGGCACACGGGCAGTGTGCAAAGCCCTGCTTTATGGATGACCTTGTCTTGCCCCTTGACCAACAGGGAAACCATGACTGAGAGAGACTGTAGTCTGAGGGGTTTGCCTACGGTCGCCCAGATGAGCAGGTGGTACGGGGAGGCTGAGAGCCCAGGCCTCCTGTAGCTCAGGCCAGTAGTACTAGAAGCTGGGCGGGGCTTCTGGAGAGAGGGACCCTAGAGTGACATGAAGGCCAGCCCACAGGCATCCTGGACTCCAGGCCACACCCATGTTCAAGCACACTGCCGGGAGAAAGAAGTCAGAGAATTTTGCTGGTGGTGTTATGCCAGCTTGAGTACGTGCACTCGGTCGACTCACATGGAACACAGCCCGCTGACCTGCTGGAAATGAAGTCAAGAACTTTGCGGTGATGAGAGATGTGCTCCAATCATCAAACCCAAGGAAGAGAGAGACGGGCCAAGAAAAGAAGACAGGGAAGCTAAACAGCCCATTTGCTCTAATGAATTGGGCTGTGGCCCCAAGAAGTCCAGAATCCCAACATTCATCATTTGGCTCAGCCTAAGGGTCATAAAATTGTATGACTGGAAAGTAGCTTAAAAGTTATCTGTTCCAACCACTCCTCAGACTGTGTTCTCTCAGACCGTGGCGAGAAGCTGTCTGGCCCTGCAGTCATGCTCCAGTGGTGGGCTCGCTAGCCCAGCACAGCATGCCTCAGCTCTGTCCTTGGAAACCTACCCCTTACCTTTTAAATGCTGATTCACTTTGATCCAGCGATTTGAGTTCTGGGACCCAAGCTTAAGGAAATAAACCTCGAATATGGAAAACACTAGATGCACAAATGTATGTCTTACAGTGGAATGTGTAATAAAGTAGACCTGGATGGTCTGTTTGGAGATTATCATTAACAGAGAGAAACTGCTCGCACACCTTGACAGAAGAACAGCTCTCTGGAAAAGATATTGTGTGAGCACCGGGTTTCTGCAAGGATGCCCATAATAGAGGGAAGAGCAGAAGCACCCACCTTGTCAGCCAGATCAGGATGGATCTCAACAATCAATAGGGTGACAGATGTCACAGCCAGACCTATCCACAGCAGGGGTTAGCCAGGTCGTAAATATTTTTGGTTTTGCAGCCCATGTGGTCTCTGTTGCAACTACTCAATTCTGCCACTGTAGTGTGAAAGCAGCTGCAGATGATACATAAATGAGAGCATGGCTGTGTTCCAATAAAACTTTACAGAAACAGACAGCAAGCCGGATTTAGCCCTGGGCTGTAGTTTGCTCACCCCGATCTCTACCTTCACATCTATTAATTTTAAATGGCAGGGAAAAAAAAAAAAAAAAAAGGAACTATCCTCACTATCCAACCTAGGGAAATGGTTTTTTGAAAACGACCCATTGGATCCATATTTACTGAGTGCCTGTTTATGTCAGACTCTGCTCTGAACACCAGGCAGAAGGCAAGAAGCAAGTCAGGTAAGCACCCTGCATCAAAGGGATGTGTTGAAAATTCTACAAGAGTCTGTGATAACAAGGAAAACCCTGACAGTGCTATGTAAAAAACAAAATATAAAATTGTGTATAAAAATCAGACCAACGTTTTAAGAACACACACACACACACACACACACACACAGGGGAAAAGAACAACGGAAGAAAAATACTAAAATGTTACTAATGTTTCCTTCAGCTGGCTAGACTACCCCTTCTCTTTATTTCCCTCTACTTTCCAGTTTTTTCACATGATTGCATATTACTTTTACAAGAAAACAGTTCCTCCTGCTGTATTTAAAAGGGGGAGCTGGTCTTGATTGTAAGCTAAGCTCTCTGTCCCTCCTGCCTGCACCTGCAGTTTCCACCACTGTCCCTGAAGGTAATTTAAAACAAAAACAAAACAGCCAAGCTGCTCAGCCCCACATGTTCATCGACACAGGAGCGAGCTGGAGAGTTCAGCACCAGGGACAGCGCCACATACCGCAGGCAGCTCCGGGGGGTGAAAAGGGAGCCACCCCAGGTGGGAGCCACCCCAGGTGGGAGCCAGGAGGGCAAGGAGGCTGTGCCTTTCTTCTCTGGTCCTCCGATTACTCCCACTTGAGACACTCAGGCAACACCTGTCAGAGGAAACGAAACTGAAGCAAGAGAGCTGTCCCTGAGCCTGGCTGATGCAAAATGGAACTAGCCCTGTGACCCAGAGGGAGAGGAGAGGCAGTCGGATTGCTAGTAAAGGGGAAGTAAAAACAAACATTGTGCAGATCCCTTTCCCAACATTATTAGCTTGGGAGACACTCGCAAATATGCCAATACCAGTCACAGCAACATCTGCTTCTAATTGCTTCTCCCCCAGCATTTTCAGAGCCTGTCAGATGGCGTCTGCCCTAGGAGAAAATCCAATATTTTTAACAAACTCTTAAATCAGATGGCGTCCTTGGTGAGTAATCTCTTACGTGTTTGGTCTTTGAGGCTAAAAACAGTAAGCACACCTTTAAGGGACGCGGCCGTCAGCAGGGCTGGGTAATCGAAGGCCCCACTTCAAACAGCATGACTAAGAGTTTCCAACACATGCAGCCCAAATACAAGTGTTCTAGTGGGTTGTTTGTTTTTTTTTTTTTAATTCCACTGTGTCCACGTCTTTATGTGAAATTTTTCTCTCTTTTCCAAATATTTTTGTAAAAAGAAGTTTCTTTGTAAAAGAAAAATGTGTGATTTTTTTTTTTTAAAGAGCACATCTCTCTGTGCTTTAATTTTCCCACTTGTGAAGTACTTTAAGCAAGACACCTATGGATAAAACTTCACATTTTCTTCAAAGAAACTGCCTGTGTTCTTAGGTTCGCAAAATGCCAGCAGCCCCTTCCAACAGCCTGTTGGGAAAGTGTCTTCCTGCAGTGGCCAACCTGACCTTCAAATCCGGGAAATCCAAGGTGGGGCGGGAGGCAGTCCTGGAGGGAAAGCCTTTAGGTAGAACCTTTTAGCATTGCAGCAGCCTTGAGCCCTTCAGGGTGGGACCACTGAACCCCTGAATCCTAAATGCAGGAGGGCAAACTGACATTCCATACCTTCTCCTTTCAAAGTTAAGTTTAACATGGGTTTTATTATAAACTACCCTGTAGGACTCAAGTGGCCGCGTGCCTCCTTCAGACCAGAGTAGTGCTTCTCAGACCCTGAAAACAAGTCCGCCTAAAATCACGGCGCACCCCCAGAGGCAATCGGGCCACGGCTCTTCCTCACTACTCTCCCACACACCCATTCTCAGGCCTGGCTTCTCCCTGCTAACCCAAACCAGGACTCACAGCATTGAAAGCCTCTTTGCCTGGGGCCGGTGCCCTTGCCTGGAGCCCATGCCCCACCAGGTCAAGCCAGTCCCTGGTCCCTGCACACATTTCACACTTCTACCTTCTATACCTACACATTCTGCATGACTGCCTTCCTCCCTCATTCCTTCACTTGGTCATCCGAGGCTTGCTGAGTGTCTACTGCGTGCCAGGCACTGTTCTAAGGGCTACAAGTCAACAGCAAACAAAACAGACAGAAAATCCCTACCCTGGAGGGGCGCCTGGGTGGCTCAGTCGGTTGGGTGTCTGATTTTGGCTCGGGTCATGGTCTTGTGGTCCGTGAGTTTGAGCCCTGCGTCAGGCTCTGTGCTGACAGCTCAGAGTCTGGAGCCTGCTTCGGATTCTGTGTCTCCCTCTCTCTGCCTCTTTCTCTCTCTCAAAAATAAACATTAAAAAAAAGTTTTTTTAAAGAAAAAAAAAATCCCTCCCTGGAGAAACTTATGTTCAAGTGAAGGCAGACAGGCAAGCACATAAACATGTAAAATCCACAGTACACCGGGTGATGATACATAGTAGGGAGAACAGTGAGGGGGCAAAGGGGACTAGTGAATGCCAGAGGGTGACCATCACGGTGATCAGAGAAGGCCTCACAGGAGAGGTGGCATTTGAACAGAACCAAGCAGAGAGAGGGAGCCTCTACAGAGAAAACTGGGAGAAGAGCATTCCAGGTGGAAGGAGCAGCAGGTGCAAAGGCCCTGAGGCAGGAACGTGCTAGTGTGCTCTAGGAAAGGCAAGGAGGCCAGTGGGGCTGGAGGTGATGAGAAGGGGGAAGGGAAGCTCATGTAGGTATTGAAGGCCACTGTGGGGACACTGGCCTTTACCATGAGTGAGATCAGAGCCTGGAGTGTTCTGACCAGGGGAGAGGCACATCGGACTTACACTGTGACAGACACTCTGGCTGCCATGTTGAGAACAAACTATAAGGAGCGGGGAAAGAGCTACCACATAGGAAACTCCTGCAATTATCCCAGTAAGAGCCAACGGCAGCTCAAGCCAGTCACCACAGGATATGCTCGTGACTTGGATGTGGGGCAGACAGGAAGAGCAGAGACAGGCACGGTTCTGACAGTTCCGACCCGAATCCCTGGAAGGGTGGAGCTGCCACTTATTAAGTGGGTGAGGGCAACGGAAGCAGCAGCTTGGTGAGCAGCGGGGTGGAAACTCCTCTGTGGGACTGATCGCCACCAGCCGTGTAGCCCCAGAAGGCACGTGATCTCCAAGAAGCCTTCCTCACATCAAGCAGAAAGCCCTCGCCCTCTGAATGGCTGCTTGTCCCTCCCTTACTCCCCCACCCATCTCTCTCTCTCCCCGTCACACACACACACACACGTGCACACATACGCACACACACAGACACACATACAGCAGTGCTCCACACCACTTATCTGCAACCGCACGTCATTCCCTTGAGTAACCCAAAGGCTAATTCCTTTTATATCATCTGGAAGCATCTGCACACAGTAGGTACTCAATAAGTGTTTTCAGAGCCGCACCTCTGATGTTTCAATACTCTAACAACTCAAGAACGTTCTTTCGGAACACATACACATCACGCTGAGCACCGATGCAACGTCAGGTGGTAATTACCCCGTCTCCAGGGTCCTGCGCCTAGATGCTGGCCCGCCCCCGGTCAGTCACACCGCCGCGGCAAGCTCTCCTGTGGAGAGGCCACGGGAGGAAGACGGGCATCACCTTGCCGGTCCTTATATCCCAAGCTTTGACTTCGGGGTTGAAGCCTCCACACACAAAAAGGCTGTGGTCTTTCGGGTGAAATTTCAAAGTAGTGATTCTAAAGTCACTCTGACCGCTGAAGAGCTGGGTTCCTACAACACAAAGAAGAGAAGAGAGCATTAAAAAATACTCGGACCACAAGATAAATATCTTAAAACTAAGATGCCATCTGACATAGAGCTCTGGGCCCAAGGGCCCATGAGACTTTCTGGAAGCACAACAGACGTCATGGCACCTGAATCTCACTCTCTGACCAGCCCCGTCCCTGACTGGCCGAACTGCCCCCCAGGGCTGACCCAACGGCTGGACCCACGAACATCACTTTTCCTGTGTTCCATCGACACTGCCTATCAACTCATTTAAACCACACAACCGCTCAAAACCTGCTCTACGACTGAAGAAAAGCCAAGGCTCAGGGAGCTTAAGTAACATTGTCAAAGCCGAACAGTTAACGGAGAGTATTTACCCAGGACTCTAAAAAAGAAAAAGCAAGATGCTCCAAAGTGATCTTTGTGGGATCAGCCATCTTTCAACCATGACCTTACATTCATGACCACGGATGATTTGCTACAGGGAGTGGCTGGTAATGGTAGCATGATGCTCTGGGCAACAAGTGACAGCATGACCCCACAGGGCCTGGGAGCCAGCATGGACAGGCAGTGTGGCCCACTGGGGTCTCACTGATTCTGCAGGACTCAAGACGGTCCTTGTCCTCTGCATATCTGTCATGAAACCGCTGTCGAGCGCTCACGTGCACTGTGAAAACATTTGTGTGTACACACACACACACACATATGGTGGGGAAAATGTCGGTTTCGCCACTGTGAGCTTTCAGACGTCAGTGACATAAACAGGCTGAACTCAGGGCGTGTGGGGAGCAGATCTCTGACCCTGAGCCCAGGTCTGTTGGGTTCCAAAAGCCAGCACTCGTTCCTCTATGTTGTGCCACATTATGCCCCAGGGCACTGGCTGTAGTTCTCGTGTGCTCCATTCAACCCCACTGAAAATGCAACCAGAAACCAGACCGGCCTTGGGAACTGTTCTTACCACCGGACACGTCCCCAGGGGCCAGGCCATCTCACGGGCATGGCACCTGCTATGCAACACCCACCAAGAGCGTGAAGGTGGTTTCCCTCAGAGATGTCAGCAATGGCTCCCACTGCCCAGGAGGGACAACCTTGACTGCCCCTGGCCCACAGAAACTCCTCCACTGGACTGAGGCCGTGGGCGGTTAGGGACACATGAAGCTGGTGGCCGTGGAGACCAACGTGATGCCAAGATCTCCAGCATCATTTCCTCTCACGGGAACCCAGAGGCCATGTTTGCTCATCCATTTCAGAAAGCACTTCCAGAAGGCTGCCCTGCTTTGTGTTCAGGACCCCCACACACAGCATTCTACCAGCTCACCAGGTAAGGAAATGAAAGGTCATCGACTGGTAGTCTTGAGTTACAGCAGGAGCCTTTATAAACCCAATTTGCTTAGATCCATGGTCTCTGCACTCGTCTGACAGCAACACCCAACAAGGGACAGCCCTTCAGCACGTATCACGGGGACGCGTGTTTGCTTGTAAGTTACATACCACGCTACCGTGCGAATAAATTGTACGCATTAAGATACCAAAAGTAAACTATTTTAAAGGAGAGACAAGGACACAATAACCAATATTTTAAAATATGAGCACTGGGTGTTGTATGGAAACCAATTTGACAATAAACTGTATTTTAAAAAATAATAAAATATATTTTAATGTGCCATTTTCTAAGAGTATCAACAAACCTCTGTGAAATCATTAAACCAAACGAGTTTTTAGTGAGAGCTACCAAATTGACTCCACTTCCATTTTTTTTCAAAGGTAGGAAAACTGTCTGTGGCTCAATGATTTGAAAGTAGCCCAGTTAGGGCTCCAGTCCGTTCTCTGAGGTCATCAGAGCTAACAAAGACTCTTCCCAGAGATGCACAGACCCGGCTGGAAGATGCTTACCACTGGCAACAAAGGAGACACCGTCCGCTTCTGTCCATCCCTGATACAAAGGATTTTGTGAACATGTTACGAGCGAGGCCCCAGTTCCCCTCAGGTCAGAAAAACGCTCCTGCAACTCATCACAGGGTATTACTGCATTCTCATATTTTTAATAGCCCAATTCAAAATCCATTGACATTGTCATCTCAAGGATTTTGAAGCAGGTTAGAAAAACTGCTCCCAAGTTAAGGGTGCAGATATTAGTGTTTTTAATAGGTGACACATTCACATAGTTTTTGGTTAACAAATTACAAGATGGTGGAAACAAAAACATCTCTTTTCAAAATGTTCTTTCCACAATACAAACTTTTGGGAAAGCTCTTCATTAAAGTGTCACCTTTCCCTTGATGAAGGGTTATGTTGATTTTTTTCCAGTATCTTCCAGGGGCCTACAGTTTGCAGTCACTTGTCATCAGAGAAAACTTTGGAAACACCTGAGGTTTTGAAAATGGAGCCTCTATACTTCTTGAAGTTCAACAAGCCCCTTAACTGTTCCACTCAAACGGGCAGTGCACAAAGTCTTTCATGGTCATCCTGTGTCACTATGATGTGAAGAGGGGCCACTGTGGGTCCTGTCATCCGTAATGGTGAAGGGCCTATAAATAATAGCCTAGCCGTCCAGCCCAAGGGGGCAGTTGAGGCAAATGTGGGTCTCTGCCTGGTGGAATGTCGAAAAGCCATTCAAAACTGGAATCACAAACCGTGCTCTTTGGCAAGACAGACAATGCCTGATACCTGTTCTTGGATCACAAAAGTATTAAGAAGGGATTGATACGGGCAGAGGCTGGGAAGAGATTTACCGACTTGAAGTGGTTTGTTCTAGGGGTAGTAAGATCATTTTTTAAGTTACACCAATATCGTTGTCATAATGTTGTGTGTGTGTGGCTTTTTTTAATAAAGAATCCTTCTAACCAGGCATCAGAGAGATGAGCAGACTTACAGGAGTCTGGGTCCTACGTGTCTCGTTAGGTCAACAGACAAGCAACTGTCTCAAGCAAAAACTCACATCCTGGGGAATTAATCTGAGCGGAAACCCGATATTCCTTGAGCTTCCTCTTCTTTCCTGAAACCCATCAAGCTATAGTTGGTGGTCAGAGACCACCCATGCTATGCCCGATTAGAGATGCCCCTTCCTAGGGAGGATGGAGGTCTCCCCACGGCCGGGACTCGGAATGGCACTTACGGAGACCTGCTGGGACAGGCCTTGGAACTGCAGCTCAGGCCTCAGGGCACTTGCCCCAGCCAGGTAGCCAGGGGACCCATATGGAGGATGAAGAAAGGGAGCACCATCATGTCCCCTCAATGGAAAAGGAGCACACAGATGCCACTGTGGCCCCCACGCTGCTGCAAAGGCCCCGGCCAGAAATCTCCTCCTGGCACAGGCAACAGTACCTACTGTGGCCCTCCTGCTCGTTCAGAGTCACTGCTAGTCCTTAAGCCCAAAAGGAAAAATAAACGGTCTGCCTAGAGAAAAATTTTCCCTGTTTCTTGGACCATGGCATATAACCATATGCTTATTTCAGAAACAGCAGTGAATTAGGCATGTTTTTTCAAAAAGTGCAGTGATACAGTCTTGCCAACAATGAGGAAAAGGTGGGAGGAAAAGCAAAAGCTGAGTTGCTAAAAGATGAGGACTGAGCTTTTTCTGCTAAAAAAAAAAAAAATGCACGTATTTCTGCATGTTATTCTTCAACCTTCCAAAGAGACTGGGAAGAGCCTTCGAGTCTCGTAAGTACTCTGATGTTCCCGTTACAACACAAGTGATGCTTTCTATCTTTTCTCCTACTTTTTGCTTATGAGAACTAGGCCTTTGCTGTATCTGCTAAAAGGGTCCAAAACTAAAAGATTTTAAAATTTTTGATAAGCTTCCAGATAGCTCATGGGAAACACAAAGGGGGAGATTCCACCGGGGAAGGAGGTCTAGCACAAGGCTGTGGCTCAGAAGTCGGGGACCCCAGCCGTCCCTGCCCGGCACCGTGCTCGGCACAGGAGGTGGTGCAGCAGAAGGGCTGAGAGTCACACAGACCCAGGCCCCACCCCAGGAGAGGGACCTGCCCAAGTCTGTAAACGGCAGGCTGTCCGGGGACCACACGCGACGGACGTGCATCCATAACGCGTACAGTGCTCTGGAGGGCGTGGCAGACACAGCAAACAACAAAAGGGAGCTATGATTGTTGGAAAAAGTTAACCCCCAAATTACTGAATTCATCCTTGGTTAAATTAAAACCTAAAACCAAGGGCTACAAGTTCTTAACAGCAGGAACCTTGAGAGAGGAATGATTTGGAGTTTCTGTCTTGAGGCTATGAGAATACAGTGCCCTGGGCTAGTCTTTACATTTTGTTGAAGAGACATAGATAAAGGCTGGAAATATTTATCAGAAACTGTCTTGTTCCCAGCCGTGGTGAGGTGAAGGTCCTTTCTTGTCAGACTTGTTCCTCCTCTACATGTTCCTACATCGAGTACCCTCTTCACCACGTCCTCTCCTCCCTCACGACGCTACCTCAAGCACAATGGTTAGTTGCTATGTAACCTTTAACCTCGAGACTATCTTGCTTGATTACATGCTTGTTACAGAAAGGTCTATTTATTCACTGTATGCTGCTTATGGGAAATTGAGTTTTAAAATATTTAATCCACTAACACTGACTTTATTGATCTTGTTATAATGAACTCAACCAGTATAAGAACTGTTCAGATCCTCTTGGAGTTAGGAAAAATCACTTCTTTTCCTCCTTGAATCAATAATGATACAAATAAACCATAAATTGTCATTAGGGCAAAAATACGCAGAAACTCAATTTATTCTCTTGACGCTATTATTACTACCCCATCACCAATATTGAGAAGATAAGGCAGCTGGTAACACTAGCCAGGAAATTCCTCAGAGGTTCCCCTCTTCCTTTCTCAGGTAGAGACCCAGATGACCACCCATGTGCCTGGGGCAACACCACCTGTTCACCCTAATGCCTACCTTGGGGGACCCTATCACCATGCAGGGCTCTGAGTCCCCAACGGGTCCTCTTCTTCCACTCAGCATGTCTGGCCCCCAGCCCAGTTCCTGGCACATAACAGACATTTAATCCAGGTCAGATGAAACCCAAGTAGGGGACCCCAAGAAAGAGAAAAGAAGTTCATGCCCTCCTCTGCACGGAGCGGGCATCTGTCGCCTCCAGGCCTGCGTGCAGCCCTCTGTAGTAGGTGTCATTAGCCCATTTCACAGCAGGAGAAATGAAAGCTCTGAGAGGTGAGGACTGGTCCAGGGCCACACAAGTCAGCCATGCTGGGAGCCAGGCCGGGCCTGTCCAACCCCAGAGCCCCGCTCTCCGTACCCCGCCTTGCCTGCCTGCAAGCTATCCGTGACCTTTCCTTCTCCTTAGCTCTTTGTTCGTATCCATGGACTCACGAACATGCAGGGGAGACGCTGACAAGGGAAAGCTGATGCTGTCGGCTCATGGTGATTGAGCTCGTGTTCCCAGGCAGGCGGCATATGACTCATTTCGCTAAAATCAATATCGTTACACTCATCCTCTGGGAAGTACCCCGCCAGCTGTAAATCTAACCATCCTGACTCAAAGTTAACGAGAAAAGGAGCTTACTAACTTTCAAATCAAACTCTATGAATCAGAAACAGGGGCCATCTCAGCACGCCTGGCAGAGTCCCGGGAAGGGTCCGGGTGCATCCACAGGTCCCCCGCGGTTGAGCGGGCGCCTCTGGCTCAGCTGGTGGTCCTCTCAGATCCACAAAACCAGGATAATAAAGCTAAGCTGAAGAAGCTGTCGTGAGAATTGGAAAGACAGAGTGACATAAGGGGGCAGGCCCCAGACGGACGGCGGGCCCGCCAGACGGCGGCTGCGGCAGCAACAGAAGAAACGGCAGTCGGCGTTTCTCTTTATATCAAGTCTGGCTGCTGCTCTTAATGATCTGGACGAGACTGAATTCCCTAAAGTTGAAAAGAAAACAAAAGTTCTCAACTTGCAAACAAGGTGTGTCGCAAGGGTTTGCCTCAAGTTGGCTTTTCTAGGGCCCAGCAGGCCCCGCTCGACGGCAAGCGTCCGGGCTCCCAGTCCGTCGGCGGAGGAGGTCTGACCTACGAGGGCAGCCTGACCGCCCGGCGGCTGCCTCCGAGCGCACACAGAGACCGAGTACCAGCACGGTGGGGCGACGGTAGTCCACGAAACAGTGCCGTCCGTTAAATCCACTATTCATTTATCCACAGGACGGCACAGGCGTCACTGGGAGAAAATGACAGGACAGGGGTGTGTGGCATGTGGCAGGACCCGTGGGCACTTCCCACAGGGTGAGGTATGGGGCTGGCAGCCTGTTTCATGGACGCGTAATAACACTGGATTTAATATCCAACACTAGGGTCGTGCCCCAAAGCTGTATGGAAAGGGGGAGAAAACAAGCTTGAAACTGGAGAGAAAAACTCTTCAGACCGAAAGAGGAAGGGTGTGCATGGGAATGGGGCCCAGGGCCAAAGAGGTGGTAGACTTGAGAACGGGCACGTTTAAAAGAGGGCTAGGGACAGGGTGTCGGGGGAGGAACGAGCTTGGGAGAAAGAGGGGTGGATGAGGACAGGGAAAAGCAGAGGAGTCTGTGGGGGTCCCGCCTATACCAGAAGGACGGATGGAGGTGCGCAGCTGCTCCCTGGGCAAGAAGGCACTGGAGGGGCAGTGCCAGGGCCATCGTCGGCTCAGACCTCACTGGGCTACGGAGCCCCTCAGATACTCTGTGTCTGGATCCAGCGGCAAACCCCTAGGACCACAGGGCTGGATACACAAAACGTGCCCGTACCATCAGGAGCTGTGCAAGTGTGCCCATCGCCCAGCGGCCCACGATGCGGCTGGGCATCCGCCTTCCTGCCTCCACAGGTACCTAAAGGGTGCCTGACCCAGTCCCTCGGAGCTGTGCCGGGGGACACTCAGTCATGGTGCTCAAAAGCCAAAGCATGGAGAAGCCCAGGCCCCCTGCAGGCACCTCCTCCAGGGCCTGGAGGGGCGGCACCAGTCGGCCCAAAAGGAGCCCCATCTGCAGCCCCTCCTCTAAAGCCCCATGAGCTCCTGGTCTTCGTCAGCGTTCTAATTTGGATGCTTCTCACCCTTCCTATGCCAAATGTACTATAATCGCCAGGGCTAACATTTCTCCCACCGGAGCAGCGGCTGTCGACAGCCAGAGAAGCATCCTTCAGCCAGTCACTTAATCAGAAGGCTGGGTCAAGACCCGTCCGGGCGCCCCTTCCTCCCAGAGGCCCCAAGCTCGCTTCCACAGGTGGCAAGCCAGCTGCCCGGGGGAGAGCCAAGCAGGGCCCCCTAGGGGTGGGCTTCAGCAAACCGTTCGTCCTCGGCAGGAAAAACCGACGCGGTGAGGGCATGCCACTCCCGGGCTTCAACAGGCAGGCTCTGCCAGTCACACAGGCCACAGGTGGATCCCAGCTCTGTCGCTGCTGGCCGCGAAGCCTCGAGCAAGTCCCCGAGCACTCCAAGCCTCAGTGTCCGGGTCAATGAAATGGGGATAAAAACACTGTCCTCACAGGTAAGTGTAGGTACTAAAAATGTAATAAGTAAGCAAAGGGACTAACATCTTTTTGTCCATTTCAGCTTCATACAGACCAAGCAGTGTGCCAAGAACCAGGGTTACACCACCCGGGGCCTGGCCCACGGTGCACACTCAGCTGATGTGGCGGTCCCCTTTCCTGAAGCATTTCTGTGACGGCAGTCCCAATCAGGATACAAAACTGAGGGAGGCAGCAGAACGCGCCTCTTGGAAAACAAGAGAAATGGTCACTTACGGGTCCAGTCTCAGCTGTCATTTCCATGCACCATGACCCCCCACCGAAAGACACAGGGACCCCCAGAGCAGGAGGAGCTAGCCAGGGGCTGGGGACAGCAAGGCTGCAGGCGGTGGGTTATCTGCGGGAAGAGACCTTCCTCAGCACTGGGTGCCTGGAGCTCTGGAGAGCGGGTCAGGCTGGACTGCGGGGGGTCTGCACACGCACCCCCCAAAGAGGGCAGCTGCCGTCTCGTCACCAGGAGGAAGCCGCTAGCCCACCGCCAGTAGAATTTTGTCACGGAGAAGCAACACATGGAGGAGACACGGGGAGGACCCAGGAAGGCCTTCCCGGCTGCCCCAGACCCACATGGGGACCAAGGGCCACACTCTGGCTGGGGGATCACCAGATTGGGGGCTTTTGGAGCTCAGCTACCAAAGCTACCAAAGCTGCCGCATCTGAAGAAATGGCCCAGCAACCGGGGCTCTCTGGACGCTCGGCAGGAACAAGGGCATTACTTCCCACCATCCCAAGGGCCTCAGAGGGAGGGACAGAGGAAGGGAAGGGACATGTTTTGCTGAGTGCATACCTGAGCCAGGCATTCTGCAGAGTGCCTACAAACATTCTCTCGGCTATTCCCCTCAAAATCCCACCACCAGCCAGGTACTGTTATCCCCTTTCATGGACGCAGAAACAGAAGTGAAGGAACTTTCCCCCAGGACACCCAGCTCAGGTGAGTGGAGGTGCACATTCGCACCCCATTCGTGCCCCGTCACACTGCACTGCCTCCAGCACTGTTGGGACCAGGTACCATTGCACGGACGTCCAGGACAGGCTGGATGCACATCAGGAGAGCTGACCAGGGCAAAGGAAGGAAGACAGGGTGCCTTCCCCAAAGTCGGAGCCCTGGAGGCTCCAGGGGCCCTGCAAACCTATGAGGCCTCAATAGCCAGGCTGGGGGGCATCTGCCAGTGGTGGGGGCAGGGGGCATGATGGGCTGGAACCTTCACAAGACCAGTGCCCATGGAAGTGAACAAGTTCTTCAGGGGATTTCGAGGAGATGGGCTGATTTAGTGTGCAGGACAGCTGACTCATAAGGCAGGCGACACTGGGGCCCTGGTGGAGCTGGCCAGGGTTCCCTGAGGCCACTCAGACTAATGCATCAGAGACGTTTTGTTAGGAAGATTACAGACTGAAGCGGGAGCACCAAAAATAATGAATCTGTGAGTGGATTTTATTTAGGTGTTGATTCATGGTTGTCCTATAAGCCAACAGCCCGTCAGAACTATAAATTAACGAGATAAAATGTGGCTGGCTCTCCATATTTCAGGCCGGGTATTGACATTTCAGAATCCACAGATTTTTAACTGTATTGATTGAGGACACCAGGATAAATGGCCTTGGCACCAAATTCCCATTAACGACAATGGGCACCGAGTGACTAATTCCCAAAGCACTGCGGTGAGAACGCCCTGCATTGCCTTCTCCTGGCAGGGAGTTCTAATTAGATTGAAATGAAAAAGCCAAATCACCAAGGGCGGAAAGAGGCAGATCGAGTGAAAAGGGAAATCAGACTCGGTGACGAGAAAGGACGACGAGAGAAGTCAAACCGGGCCGAGAGCCACAGGGGCCGCCCAAGACCACCGGCCTCTGCTAAAGACAGCATCTATGACAACCTGGGCCAAGGGTGGGGACGCACAGCTGAGGTGGGAGGCACGGAGGGAGCCACCGATGGGTTTCACTGCCCAGCAAGGGCCAGCCTCTGCTCACACACTCCAAGTCGCTGCTCCGAGCCAGCCCTGGCCAGATGACGAAGACACGAAGACTCCCAGGGCAGGCCCCATTCTCAAGAACTCCCACACTAGTCAGGGCGACAAACACAGAGACCAACAGCCCCCTCAGCAGGAGAAGTCCATGTCGGGGCTGGAGGGCTGCTCCAAGGGTGAGGTCCACACCCTGAGACCTCCCCACGAGGGACAAAGGATATCCAACATGCTCACTGCTACAGCCCCAGCACCAGGTCCTACCCATAGCAGGTGCTCAGGAAATACCTGCTGAGTGAATGGAACCCGGCTCTCAACAGGTGATGAGTGCCATTCCCGGGAGTAGGGTAGAGTGGAAAAGTCCCCCCGTCTTAGGCGAAGCCCTGAGGACAGGGGCTGAGCCTTCCCTCCACCACCCAGTATACCACCGTTGGAGGAGCACCCTGGGCCTGGGGCCACACGAGCCCCTCTCCAGTGAAGTTCTGCCACAGACTGGGCAAGGCATGCCCCCTCCCCTCCTCCAGCTCTCCACCTCGCCCTGGTCATACCCAACCAGCTGAAGATACCAGGGAGACCTGCCCAGAGTGCAAATCAAGCCATGATTCTCTCCTGCTCCAAACTCAGCAACGGCCCCCTACTGCCACCTGCTGTGGCAGTCCCTAACTTATCAGGAAGACTCTCTTCAAAAAAATCCAAAAATCTCAGAAGCCTTCCCCGACATTCACACATACCCACACATGCCACGGCAGTGTCTGTTTAACATCTGTTGATTGAGAAGATACATCATGACAAAGGGCCACTAAGCATCCATTAATGTTATCAAATGAACTCGTATTTGATTAACCCAACAGCACCGCCAGAATGTGAAAAGCATCACTCCTTCGCTCCGAGGGTGGGCAGTGCAGGTACCCATGGGCACCCAATGTCCCTGGAGTGGGGGGGGCAGTGGGGCCAGGAAAAGGAAAAGACCTCACAGGCCGGGAACCACAGGCCTGCACCCCCAGACTCCCCCGCAACTGCCTGCACCCCACAACGCCACACACTCCACTCCTGTTCCTCTAACAACTCTGTCCTCATTGTTCTGTCTGCTGGGAATGTGCTTCCCTCCTCCTCCACCACACCTCCTCCACCCGGATCCTCTGTCCCCTGGGTCCTGGGTCCTGCCTCCTGCCAGGTTCCAGGCTACATGTTCTTGCATCTCGCTCCATCACCACAACCTGGGATTCTGTCCACACTTCCATCTCCCCCGGCAGACAAGACCTTCTGGGGTGGATTCTGGGTCTGCATCTCCAATGCTGAGCATGGGTTACGGGGCACATGGGCAACGGAGTGAGCCTGGCAGATTTTTGCACGCAAAGAAGATTCTGGTGGTGCGGCCTTAAAGGGTGAGACCCCAGATGTAAGGCTGCAGGAGAAGGCCTAGCACACAGTGGGTGGTCAGGACATTACCCACCGCGGTCATCATCGACTAAGTGGCACCAAACTCCCTGAGCCATGGCGTCCTCATCGGCCCTGTGGGACTCACTGTAAGACCACAACTGGTTAGGGAAACACTTTGTTGAGAAGAAAAACCCCATATACACTCAGTACCGTGGAAAGGACATAGGATTTGCAAATGCAGACACGGCTCTAAATCCCCACTTGCCACATACCACGGGGAGGTCGTGAGCTAGCTACTCCCTGCTCTGAGCCTCAGCTTTCCGCCTGTAAAATGGAGAAGAGATTGCAGGCAGCACGCCGTGGTGAGGACCTGTGGCACAGTACCGGCCGCTGACACGGCCACCAATCTTGTCCTCACCCCCGCTGAGGATGCACGGGGCTCAGGCAGAGGAGCCTCGAGGCCAAGCCTCGGCAATCCAGTGACGAGTATGCTCCGGGTGGGACACAGACCCCACCGTTACCCTACACCATCCGCCGTATTCCTTCGCCGTGCCCCCTCCCAGCTGGGGAGGGGTTGTGTGGTCGGGCCCAGAACTGTCGTCTCCTGCTTGCCAGGCCCTGAGAGAGGCACGGACCCCAGGGCCTTTGCCACGGGGTATGGGAGGCCTATGTGAAGACTTGGGACACCCCAGGGATGGGCGGGGACTCCGGCCTCCCCTCCTGGCCCTGGCAGGAGAGTCCAGCAGAAAAGTGACCAGAAGGAGCCCAAGGAAGAGAAGGCAACGTGGGTGCTGAGACCAGCCGACCTGAGTCAGGGGCAGAGGCTTCGAACCAGCTCCGACCCCGTGGCTCTGTCCTCGCCTGAGGACCACGGACAGGACCCCACGCAGGGGCTGTGGCGGGATTAGGCGCTAAGAGTGCCTGTTGCACAGGAGTACTCGCTAATGTCAAGTTCCTTCCACTGACTGCTCTCTCCTTCTCGCCCTGCTTGTCAAGAGCCCCCTTAGGATTTACCCAGCACAAATCCATCTTACCCAAATGCCTTTTCAGTGTAGGCATTAAAGCAGAACTCGTTTGCAGACTTTCCTTATGAGCTGGAATCATTCCTTGCAGCCTTTCAACGATAATGAATTGACAGGAATTCTAAACTGATTCCAACCAAAGGACATTGTGATAAAGCTAAATCTATTTTGGTACAAATTACATGTCAGAAGTTGATTAAAAAGCTACCTCTTTATCCAGCCCCACAGCTTGGGCTGAGACAACCTTGGGGCTCTGTCCTCCGGGCAGACTGGCAGAGGCCCACCTTGAACCCTCCGTGGAGAGTCGTGGTTCCAGGCAAATGCCCTGGAAACGCACTCACCAATGTGAGCCTCTCCTGAGGGCTCTCTCCTACTGCCCCGAAGCCATATGCAGTTGTGGCTGCTGACCGCCCAGAGAAGCTTCCCGATGAGAAAGCTGACCCAGCTGCCAGCTCCGAGGAAGAGGCGCCTCGGGGTAACAGTGCAGTAAAACACACCTGTTTCAAGGTCCGTGAGGTGTAGGGCGAAGTCGAAGCCCCCGCTGAGGATGCGCCGGCCACAGGGAGACCACCGGGCGGCCCGCACCGCCTCACTGTGCAGGCAGTAGGTCTGCAGGCAGCGGCCTGAGTCCACAGCATTCCACACCTACGAGGCAAACACAGCGCCAGACGTCAGAAGCGGAGGCCTGATCTCTGGGGCTTGGCTTGGCCCCTCTATGGGGTGGAGAGGGTCTCAGAGCGGAACTAGATTCCTGTTATTTTACCATCAAAACAACATCTAGCTGTTAAATTTTTCCGTGCAGAAATGTCAAGTTTTCGGGGCTGGTGAGTTGAGGGGGAGCTTCTCCCAAAACCCCTCCGGGGGTCAAGGGGACCCACAAGAACACAGCGTGCCCCAGTCCCGCCTCTCCCCCGCCCGCCCTTCCCACCTGCTTTGCAGCTGCTCACCACCAAATGTCCCGCTCTGCTCACACTTCTAGCCCAGTGTCGCCTGCGTCTCTGATGGCTGTCCTCCCAGACAGGGCTTCGTGAGCCCTGAGGTGGACACCGCACCGAGTCAGGCTATCCTCTTGGGTCCAGCTTTGAGAGTCAGATTCGAAACGGAACCTGCCACACCTGTGCTTACAACCGGGCAAAGAGCCAGGATCTGCCAGCCGTCCTTTTTCCTGGGGAAGAGGTACCATCCTTCATTCCCACCCTGGCTTTCCCTGGCGACAAAGCCGACGGCAGAAAGCCCCATGTACATTCAGTGGCTTCTGAAACACGCTTTCGAGCCCTCAAGTGTAGAAGTGCACATCGCAAGGGCCAGGGCCACTCCACACAGGAGAGAGCCCCTCACCAGCGCACCAGCTCGTGCAGGAGCCCCGGGGAAAGGCTGGTTAGCACGGAGCCTGACAGGGCTGGCTCTGGGCCTGGCCTGCACAGGCGCTCAGCAGGGCCAGTCCCCTACCCCCACTGTCAATACAGGAAGCAGGGGAGGCTGCTGTCCATCGTCTGAGGTGGCTTTCAGAGGATCAGACACGAGAGGCAGGCAGAGCAGCTGCCACCAGAGCGTGGGCCTCAGAGGCAAGCGCCTCCCATGTCATGCTTCTGTTTGCAGATCGTGTGACCTGGCCAAGCAGCCTGGCCTCCCTGGGCCTCGGTCTCCTCCTGGGTGAAGCGGGGGTCAGAGCCCCACCCCAAGGCCTGCGGTGAGGAATGAGCGGAGCTGGTGCGCGGGCTCCTTGGGGCTTGCCGCGCACCCAGTTCTTGACGACAGTATTCTCTGACCTTCTCTCGGTTACGGTGGGGAACCCAAGCCTCGTGTTCTTCGTCTCCGCCCACGCACAACCACAGACCAGATGTGGAGACGGCCTTCCCTTTCAAGACGAGAAAATTCATCCCGCTGCTTCCCCAAGGTGCTCACAAGGCAAAGGATCAGAGTTCTGAAAGCATGTTTCCTGGGCATATGGAAATGTCTGAGCTTAAGGAAACAAGAGCAGCTGTCAAAGAATGCTAAGAGAGCTCAGATCCTTTCTTTCTTATTGGGGGTCGATAGCTGGGGTCTCAAACTGAAACAATCATGAAATAGCAGCATCTACATTTAGAAATATGGACAGAGGGCCGCCTGGCTGGCTCGGCCAGCAGAGCACACAACTCTTGATCTCAGGTCATGGATTCAAGCTCCATGTTGGGCATGGAGCCCACTGTAAAAAAAAAAAAAAAAAAAAAAAAAAAAAGAGTATGGACAGAGGGGCGCCTGGATGGCTCAGTCGGTTGAGTGTCTGACTCCTGATTTCAGCTCAGGTCATGATCTCACGGTTTGTGAGTTTGAGCCCTGAGTCGGGCTCTGTGCTGACAGTACGGAGCCAGCTTGGGATTCTCTCTCTCCCTCTCTGTGCCCTTCCTCTGCTCATGTTCTCTCTTTCTCTCTCTCTCTCTGAAAATAAGTAAATAAGCATTTCAAAAAAAAACGAGAGAAGAAAAATTCTAAAAAAAAGAAATACGGACAGAAATAACAGAAGAAACAACCAGAAGACGTCAACACAGAGTGGAAATTTATGGTAGAAGAACAGAGCATGTAGTTTTTTGCCAAACTAGGTACAAGTATGACTCGTTAATAGAGAAAATAAAGTAGAACTAATGAGCTACACCTACAGAGTTAACAATGGCTAAGCAGTAAAAAACATAATATTGATTACATGAGACAGGCTTCATATACACAGCAAGATGCCACCTAAATTATCAAAACACATAAAGCATCACTTCACACCCATGGCTTCTATCAAAAACAAGAAAAAAGAACAAGTGTTGGGAGAGTGTGGGGAAACTGGAACCTCTGTGCACTGTCGGTGGGAACGTAAAATGGCACAGATTATATGGAAGACGGTACGACGGTTTCTTAAAAAATTATGCACAGAGCTGCCATATGATCCAGCAAGCCCACTTGTGTGTATATAACCACAAAATGGAGAGCAGGGTCTCAAAGAGATCCCTGCACACAAGCGTTCACAGCAGCATTACTCACAGTAGCCCAAAGGTAGAAGCAATCCGAGTGTCCACTGACAGAAGAACGGATAAGCAAAGCATGGTCTCTCCTTACAACGGACTACTATTCAGTCTTAAAAAGGAGGGAGATTCTGACAGCTGCTCAACGCGGATGAACCTTGAGGACATTATGCCGAGTGAAATAAGCCAGACACTAAACGGCAAAAAGGGTATATAATTCCGCTTACATAAGGTTCCTAGAAGAGTCAAAATCATAGACACAGAAAGTAGAATGGGGGATGCCAGGCGCTGGGGGAGGGGAGAATGGGGAGTTAGTGTTTAATGGGGACAGAGTTTCAGTTTTGCAAGACAGAAAGAGTTCTGGGGATGGATGGTGCGATGGTTGTACAATAATGTAAATGTGCTCAATGCCAGTGAAGCGTACACTTAAAAATGGTTAGAACGGTAAATTTTATGTGATACGTATTGCAACACAATTTTAAAAACATACATGAAGCAAAATTCTATCAAGCTTATTTGTGCATTTGTAGTAAGACCATAACAACATATATGAAGATGACGGTCACTCTGGGGAAATGGTGGGTGAGGGATGGGGTTGGGTGAAGGGCACTGTGAACACTACACTGTCTTTCTGAGAGAGAGAGAGAGAGAGAGAGAGAGAGAGAATGCTCTGAAGCAAATATGTTCAAATGTTTCCATCTGTTAAACGCATTCATTTCTTCATTCATTCAACAAACATTTCTTGAGCAGCTGTTATTAGCCAGGCATTATTCAGCAGCAAACAACTAAGACAAAAACCCCTGCCTTCAAAGACACAGACACTAAACAAGATAAACCAGCAGAATCTCTATAGCATGTAAGCTAGGGGTAAAGGCTGGAGGCGTAGTAAGTGAGCAAGAAAGGGGCCCTAAGGGCAGCAGAAGAAGTTGAGATGGTGGCCGGGAAGGGCCTCTCAGAGAAGGTGGCTCTGAAGGAAGATCTGAAGGGGGGATGATGGGAGCTATACAGAAATTGAGGAAGAACCTTCCAGGCAGAAACAGGACCCCTCTGGCTTCTCTACCAGGAGGAGAGTGCAAGGCAAGGGAGACAGTGTGGAGCTTCTGCAAGAATCCAGGGGACAGAGGAGCATAGTTGGACCAGCTGGAGGCACAGACAAGGAAAGAGAAGAGAGAGAGGGGAGGAGGAGGAAGAGGAGGGGAAGGCACCAAGGTGCAAAGCAGCACACTGGTAGGTCTGAATTCTCGGGAGGGGGGCCTCTGAATCAGCCATGGAGACATGTTAGGGAAATCCATCAATCTGTAAATTGCCCGATAACTCTCCTCTGAAGTGAAAAATGCATACTTGGCTCTCCTGGCTGATATATACACAAGGATAGCGTCAGAATCAATGCAGACCAGTCAGCCACTTCTCCAAGCTATCCAGGGTGAAGGAGAGAAGAAACGTTGCTAATCGCCCTCCCTAATTGAATTTAATGTTCACCGTCAGGTTTTAAAGATTAATTCCCAAACACTGTGGCAGCCTGAAGTGTGTACCTTTTTTCAATTAAGTAATTAGAGATCCCAATCTGCCTCCCTGGAATTAAGGAGTTAAATCTTCTGTCAAATGTTCTAAGATGGCTTGGTGCATTAACTAGAGACAGACATTCTATGTGTCCAACGGAAGTCAGATTTGGAAAGAACATGACAAGTGAAACACGCATTTGCTTGGCTGTCCTGTATTTACTGTGGTTTCCATGTCCTGGTTACCGATACATGGCCCTACCAGGAGTTCCTCACAGTGTCTTAAGACCTACTGCTTTAACCACAGGTTATGTTCTTTCTGCCTGTCTGCCTTTTGTTTTTGATTACAAAATAAACACAAACTCCTTGTAAAATATTCAAATTATACAGGTGTACAAAAAAACAATACCCCATAGGAATCAACTATAGGACTGTGGTTCCTCTGATTATATTGGAACTAAGTATGCTCGGGGCGGGGGTGGGGGGTGGGGAATGAAACAACAAAGAAACACAAAGAAGAAAATAAGAGTCATCCATAATTCCACCACCTGCACACAGTGGCTATCAAACTTCTGGGTGAATCTTTGCCTCCCATCTGGCCCACCCCTGACAGCTCCTGCCTCAGGGACATTCCTAGTTCAGCTGAAGTTCCTGGCCTACTCTCTACCCCCTGGCATCCCTGCTACTCCGGGATATCATTCTAGAGACGACTGTCAGACTCACTAGCTCAGCAAGGCTGTGCAACCAGTGTGTAAACTTTGACCAAGCCATTTACCTGCAAAAGCTTTGGGATTCCTTTATGATGTGTGTCAAAGGCTGGAACTGCACTGAATGCACAGACCAATTTGGGGAGATATCTCAACGTTATTGAGTCTTCCAATGCATGAATAGGATATGTCTCTCCTTTCATTCAGGCCTTCTTTAATTTCTCTAAGCAATGGTTTGTAGTTTTTTGTTTTTATTTTTTATTTTTTTTAATGTTTATTTATTTTTGAGGCAGAGAGACACAGCAAGAACAGGGGAGGGTCAGAGAGAGAGAGAGGGAGACACAGAATCTGAAACAGGCTCTAGGCTCTGAGCTGTCAGCACAGAGCCCGACGCGGGGCTCAAACTCACAACCCGCGAGATCATGACCTGAGCCAAAGTTGGACGCTTAACCAACTGAGCCACCCAGGCGCCCCGGTTTGTAGTTTTTTAATGAAAAAAAAATCTTATGGATCTTTTGTCAAACTTATCCCTAATTACTTCATCTTTTGATGATATTGTAAATGATATTTTTTATTTTTAATTTCAGGCTCATTTCCAGTAAGTAGACATAAGATCAGTTTTTTATATCTTGACCTTGAATTCTGCTAAACCAACTTTTTAGTTCTAGAAGTTTTTTTTTTGTAGATTCAGTACAATTTTCTACATAGACAGTCAGGTTGTCTGCAAATAAAGACAGTTTTACTTCCTTCTTTCCAATATGGATACCTTTTGTTTCTTTTTCTTGCCTTATTGCACTGGCTAGAATCCCCACTACAATGTTGCATAGACATGGTGAGGGCAGACACGCTTGCCTAGTTCCTGATCTTATGGGGAAAGCAGTCAGTCTTTTACACAGTTAAGTATGATGCGAAAGCTAATGTTTTCATAAATGTCCCTTATCAGTTTAAGAACATTCTATTTCTACTTTGCACAAAGTTTTTTTTTTTTTTTATCAGAAATGAATACGGTAGATTGTTAAATGCTCCTTCTGTATCTCTTCACACGATCATTTGGTTCTTCTTTTTTAGTTCATTAATATGCTGAAATGCACTGACTGATTTCAAATATTAAGTGAAGCTTGCATTCCTGAGACAGATCTTACTTGGCCCTGATATTACAAATAAATAAATATAAGTATATATGTATACACACATACACACACACAAACACACACACAGGTGGATTAATTTGCTAAAATGTAATTTAAAATTTTGTACTTATGTTCATGAAAGATATTGGTCTATCACTTTCTTCTCTTACAGTGTATTTTTTCCTGTTGGGTATAAGGTAATGATGGCCTCACAGAACGAGCTGGGAAGTATTTCTTCCTCTATGATTTTCTAGAAGAGTTTGAATAGGATTGTGCAGGAGTTTCCCAGGGCTGCCATAACAAAGTACCACAAACTGAGTGGCTTAAAACAACAGAAATGTATTGTCTCATGATTAAGGAAACTAAAAGGCAGAAATTAAGGTGCTGGCAGGGTTGGTGCCTTCTGAGGGCCATGAGGGAAGGATCTGTTCCAGACCTTTCTTCTTGATTTCTACACGGCTGCCTTCACGTTCACATGGTGTTCTCTCTGCCTGTCTGTCTCCAAATCTCCCCTTTTGATTAGGACGCCAGTCATACTGGATTATGGCCCATCCTAATGACCTCACTTTAACATGATTAATCTCTGTAAAGACCCTATCTCCAAATAAAGACTTATTCTGAGGCACTGGGGGTTAGGAATTCAAAATATAAATTTTGAGACACGACTCAACCCTTAACAAATTGGTATAATTTCTATCTTAAATGTTTGGTAAGATTCACTAGTGAAGTCATTTGGGCCTAGAGTTTTCTCTGTGGGAAGGTTTTTAACTATGAATTCAATTTCTTTAATAGATACAGGGCTTTGGAGGTTATCTATTTCTTCAGGAGTGAGCTTTTCCTGTTTGGGTCATTCAAGGGATTTATCTGTGTCATCTAACTTGTAGAATTCACTGGCAGAAAGTTGATCCTCACATGACCTTTGTAGCCTTTTACTATCTTTAGAATCTGTAATCAAGTCACTTCTCACATAATATTAGCAATTTGTATCTTTTCTATTTTATTCCTGATGTGTAGCTGAAGGGCTATCAGCTTCAATGATCTCAAAGAACCAACTTTTGGATTTACTGATTTTTCTCTACTGTTTATCGGTTTTCTATTTCAGTTATTTCTGCTCTTAATCTCCTTCCTTTTGCTTACATTGGTTGAATTTGCTCTTCCTTTTCTCATGTCTTAAAGTGGAAACTGAGATCACTGATTTGAAATTTTCTCCTTTATTAATATAGGCAATTACTGCTATAAATTAGCAGCTGAGAATTGCTCTATCTACATTCCACAAATTTTCATGTTGTTTTTTCATAAGCATTCAGTTCAACATGTTTTCTAATATCTCTAACAGTTTTTTCCTTGACCCAAGGATTATTTAGAAGTGTGATTTTAGTTTCCAAATATTTGGGAATTTTCCAGATACCTGTTACTGATTTTTAACTTAATCCCGTGATCATTAGAGTATATGCTTTGAATGATTTCAAACCTTTTAAATTTACTGAGACTTATTTTATGGCCTAGAATTTGGTCTGCCCTGGTAAACATTCCACACATGCTACAAAAGAATGTACGTTATGCTGTTGTTACATAAAGTGTTTTATAAATGTCAATTAGGCCAAATTGGATGATAGTGTTATTCAAATATTCTGTATCTTCACTGATTTTCTGTCTACTTGAGCTATTGACTATTGAGAAAAGGGTGTTTAAACCTCCAACTATAGTTGTGGATTTGATTATTTCTTCATTCAGTTCTATCAGTTTTGCTTCATGGATTTTAAAGCTCTTATTAGGTGTAGAAATATTGATGCCCTTCAAGGAACTGACCCCTTTATCATTATAAGATAACTCTATTTCTGCTAATATTCTTTGCTCTGAAATCTACTTTGTCTGGTATGAATATGGCCACTCTGTTTAAAATTAGCATTAGTTTGGTATATGTTTTTCCATCCTTTAACATTTAACTTTTTGTGTCTTTATATTTAAAGTGGGTTTCTGGTAGGCATTGTATAAATTGCCTTTTTATCCAATCTAATAATCTTTGTTTTTTAAATGGGTATTTAGACCATTTCATCTATTATTGATGCACTTTGGGTTTAAATTTGCTACTTGTTTCCCACTCATCTCATCTGTCCTTTGTTCCCTCTTTCCCTTTTTTGCCTTCTTTGGAATTAAGCATTTCTTGTTATTTCATTTTATCTCCCAATGTTAGATTACTAACCGTTAATTTTGTTTTGTTTTATTACTAGTTGCTTTAAGGTTTAGAGCATACATCTCTAACTTATCACAGTCACTTTCAAGGAATATTAGTGCTTGCCTAATAAGAACCATAATAATAATACATACAGTGTTCCCCATCTCAGCCTGTATGCATTATCACACGTTTCACACAAACCCCCTAAAACATGGCCATTGTTTTTACCTTAAATAATCAATCATCACTTAAAGGGATTTTTAAGTAAGAACAAAGATTATTTAGATTTACCCACATATTGACCACTTCTGGTGCTCAACACTCCCCTGTGTAAATGTAGGTGTCTATCTGGCATCATTCTCCTTCTGCCTTGAGAACTTTATTTAACATTTCCCATAGTACAAGTCTGCTGGTGATGAATTACTTCCACTTTTAAATGTCTAAAAAAAGTATTTTGCCTTTCCCTTAAAAACATATTTCACTGGGTATTAAATTTGGGGCTGACAGTGGTTTGTTCTTTTTCCTTTCAGTAGTTTAAGTATGTTGTTCCACTGTCTTCTGGCATTATTTCCAATAAGAAGTCTGCGGTCATTCTTCTCTTGATTGCTCAGGATGAAACTCGCCTTTTTCTCCTCCTCTGGCTGCTTTAAAAACTTTCTTCTTTATCGTTGGCTACAAGAAATTCCATTAAGAGGTACCTTGGTGAACTTTTTTCTTCATGGTTCTTGTGCTTAGGGTTCACTGAGTTTCTTGGTTCTGTGGGTTTCCAGTTTTCATCAAATTTGGAAAACTTTCAGCCCTTAGTTCTTTGAATATTTTTTTCTGTTCTCTCTGCCTGTGAAGACTTCAATTTCACATATATCAGGTGAGCTTGAAGTTGTACCACAACTCTTGGATGCTCTGTTCATTTTTCCCCAAGCTGTTTACTCTCTGTATTGCATTCTAAAACGTGTCTATGACCAGGTCTTCAAATTTGCTAACCTTTTATAGTTTCTGATTTGCTATTAATCCTATCCAGTGCATTTTTCAGCTGAGATTTTTTTTTTTTTTTTCAGTTCTGGAGTTCAAATTGGATCTTTCTTCTGTCTTCCTTGTCTCTCCTTAACATGCTCATGCTTGTCTCTACCTTTTTGCATATATGGAGCATATTTATAAATAGTTGGCTGAATGTTCTTACTGACTAATCACACCATCTGTGCCATTTCTGGGTCTGCTTCTATTGACTGATTTTTCTTCTAATCATAGTCTAGATTTTTCTACTTCTTTGCATTCCTTGTAATCTCTGTTTGGATGTCAGACACAGTGAATTTTACTTTAGTGAATGTTTTATATTTTTGTATTCCTATAAATACTCTTGAGGTTTGTTCTGGGACACAGTTAAATTACTTGGAAACCGTTCACTCCTTTCCAGGATAGTTTCAAAGCTCTGATAGGAGGAACTAGAACACTATTTAGTCTAGGGCTATTTTATCCTGCTGAGGGAACACTCTAATGAATTATGAGGACTTCCCACTCTGGCTTGTGGCACCGTGAACTATTCTTGGCCCTGGGAGCTCTGGGGATTGTTCACCCCGTTCCTTTTGGGTGGTTCTTCTCCTGCTTCAAGGAATTTCCTCACACACATGTTGATCAAGTACTCCACTGAAGACTCTGAGGGAGCTTCCTACAGATCTCTGGAGCTTTCTGTTGGTGCAGCTCTCTAATCTCCCCTTCTCTGTCCTGAGAACTCTAGCTGCCGTGGCTTCCTTGACTCCCAGCTTTGTCTCCTCAGGTCAGGAAGACCACTGAGACCCATTTGGGTTTCTCCTCCCTGTGTGGCAGTCTGGGAACTCTCACCAGACAGTCAGCGGGAGCAGTCCCCCAGGGCCCGTTTCATTTTGCTTCCCCTTCTCTCAAGGCCCACTGTCTCCATTGCCTAGCGTTTTTTGTTTTTTTTTTTAATGTTTATTTTTGAGAGAGAGAGGGGTGGGGGGAGAGCAGAGAGAGAGGGAGACACAGAATCCAAAGCAGGCTCCAGGCTCTGAGTTGTCAGCACAGACCCCAACATGGGGCTTGAACTCACGAGCCGTGAGATCATGACCTGAGCTGAAGTCGGACGCTCGACAGACAGAGCCATCCAGGCGCCCCTCCATTGCCTAGCATTTTGATTTTTACATTTTGTAAAAACCACTGCTTCTTACATTTTGTCTGATTTTTTAAATTGTTTAAGATTGAAGCATAAATCTGGTCCCTATTACTCCATCTTGGCCAAAAGTGTAAGTCCTCAAAGTTATTTAGAAGTGTGTGGCTTATTTGTAACAACATGGATGGAACGGGAGGGTTTATGCTGAGTGAAGTAAGTCAGTCAGAGAAAAACAGATATCATATGATTTCACTCATATGTGGAATCTGAGAAACTTAGCAGATGAGCACAGGGGAAGGGAAGGAAAACTAAGATAAAAACAGAGAGGGAGGCAAACCATAAGAAACTCTTAAATACAGAGAACAAACTGAAGGTTGATGGGGGTGGGGGTGGGGCTGGGTTAAATGGATGATGGGCATTAAGGAGGGTACTTTTCAGGATGAGCACTGGGTGTGATATGTCAGAAATGAATCACTGGGTTCTAATCCTTGAAGCCAAGACTACATTGTATGTTAACTAACTTGAGGATTAAAAAAAAAAAAAAGTGTGTCTTAATTGCCAAACGTTTATGGTTTTTCATATTGTTTAGTAACTCATTATTACTAATTTAATTCCATTGTAAACAGAGACTAGGCTCTCTGTTGTTTCAATCTTTTTAAATGTATTGAGATTTGCGTGTGACCTATCTTAGTAAAGTACTATTTGAATTTGAAAAGCCCACGTAGCCTACACTTGCCATGCATAGTGTTCTATAAACGTGAATTAAGGTAAGGTAGTTGATAGTGTAATAGAGATCTCCCATCTTTATTGATCTGTTTGGCTGTCCAACCAATTACTTAGAGAAGAGTTAAGATCTCCACGTGTAAGTATGAATTTTTTTATTCTCCCTTTCAGGCTATGAAAAATTTTTCATGTACTTTGAAGCTCTGTTATTAAGTGCATATACGATTGTAAGATCTTCCTGATAAATTCTTTTATTACTATGAAATGTCTTCTCTCTTACTCTGGTTGACAGCATATAATTTTACTTTTGTATCCATTCCAATAATCTCTTTCAATCGCAATGTTTAACCCATTTACATTTAACATGATTGTTGATATGATCAGAATTACATCTATCATTTTGCTATTTGTTTTCTGGTTTTATCTCTGTTTTATTTCGCTTTTCTTCCCTTACTACCTTCTTTTGAAATAACTTTTTACAATTCCATTTTACTTATTGGCTTTTTAGCTATTCCTTGATGTTACTTCTTTAATGGTTGCTCTAGGGATTATAATATACATTCTTAATATTTTAAAGTCTTTTTATGGTTACTATTGTACCAGTTTACATAAAATATAAGAAGCTTGAAGCCATAAATGTCTTTCATCCGTGCCCATTCTTTACTCTATAGTTGTCACATGTATCACATCCACATATGTTAGAAACCCCACAAGCAATATGATCGTTTTTGCTTTAAATAGTCATATGTATTTTTTTGTTTAATTTAAGAGGAAAAAATAGTCTTCTATCTTTCCCCACATATTTACCATTTCCAGGCTCTTCACTCCTTCCTGAAGATCTGAGCTCCTATCTGGTGTCATATTCCTCCATCCTAAAGAACATCCTTTAACATTTCTAAGTTGCATGTCAGCTGTCAATGAATTCTCAGTTGCCATTTATCTGAAAATGTCTTTTTTTTTCTTTAACATTTATTCATTTTTGAGAGAGAGAGACAGAGTGCCAGCAGGGGAGGGGCAGAGGGAGAGGGAGACACAGAATCCGAAGCAGGCTCCAGGCTCCAGGCTGTCAGCATAGAGCCTGACGTGGGCCTTGAACCCATGAACTGTGAGATCATGACCTGAGCCAAAATCAGACACTTAACCGACTAAGCCACCCAAGTGCCCCTATCTGAAAACATCTTTGATTCACCTTCATTCTTAGACGATACAGAATCACGAGTTAAGATGTTTTTGGTTGTGTGTGTGCGTGTGCATGCGTGTTTTATCAACACTTTGAAGATGCTATTCGACTGCTTCTGGACTCCACTGATTCTGATGAGAAGTCAGTGATTTTCATACCATTATTCTCCTCTATGTGATTTTCATTTTTCTCTTCTTACTTTAAATTTTTTAATCTTTGGTTTCCACATGTTTGACTAGGATATGCCATAGTGTGATTCTCTTTATATGTCTTATTTGGGGGTTGCAAAGTTTGTTTTTTTTTTTCTTTTGAATCTGTAAATACAAACATTTCATCAAATTTGGGAAATTTTCAGGCATTATTTCTTCAAATAGTTTTTTCTTCCTCATTCTCTCTCATCTCCTTCTGGGACTCCAATTATACACACAATATCACAATATATATTATACAGATATCTTTGGATATTATCCACAGGTCCCTGTGTATCCTGTTTGTTTGTTTTAATGTTTATTTATTCTTGAGAGAGACAGACAGAGTGTGAGCAAGGGAGGGGCAGAGAGAGAAGGAGATGCAGAATCTGAAGCAGGTCCCAGGCTCTGGGCTGTCGGCACAGAGCCCAACACAGGGCTTGAACTCATGAGCTGTGAGATCATGACCTGGGCCGAAGTTGGGTGCTTAGCCGACTGAACCACCCAAGCGCCCCTATCTGTTCTTTCTTTCCCCTACTCCTTTCCTCTGTTTTCAGATTGAATAATTTCTATTGTTCTATCTCCAAGTTCACTAGCTCCTTCTTCTGACATCTCCATTCTGCAATGGAGCCCAAATGATGGATTCTTTCTTTCAGATACTGTATTTTTCAACTCTAGGATTTCCATTTGTTTTTCTATATACAGCAGTTGCTATTTCTCTACAGAGATCTCCTGTCTTTTTATTCATTGCGAATATATTTTCCTTTGTATTCTTCAGCACTTTCATAATAACTGTTTTAAAATACTCTGCTAATTTCAACATCTGGATATCTTGGAGACAAGCTCCACTGATCGCCTTTCTCTTGACTATGGGTCCTCTCTTCCTGTTTCTTCCTACAGTGAGTAATTTGGGGTGGAATGCTAGATATGACAAAATTTATGTTGTATAGACTCTAGACTGTTATGTTTCTCTGAAGAACAATTTTGTTTTCAACAGTCAGCTAACTTGGCTCTACTCACATTTTAAACTGTCTCCTCTGCTGTGTGCAGCAGCAGAAATTTCTGTTTGGTTCTCTTAGCCTTAGCTGAGCTGGTTGGAGTCTGTTCCATGCATTGGTCCGGGAGTCATCCAGAGATCTGGGCAGAGCCTATTGGCAGAACTTAGGACTCCTCTTCTCTGACCCTTTCCTTTCTGAGATCTCCCTCCTCACTTTCCAGCTGCCGTGGTTGCCCCATCTGTCCTCTGCTTCTTCAAGCCAGTAACACTGCGAGTTTTCTATCCAACTTTTAGCTGCGGCTCTGCCAGGCACAGATTGGAGCCCACCCTTGGGCAGAAAAACATCAAAGCAGGAGACTCGCCCAGTGCCATTTCCTTCTTCTAAGAGCTCCCTCCAGTATCTGCCTGCCTTCTGTGGCTCTCCGACACCTTTAAGTAGCTTACTGTTGTTGTTGTTGTTGTTGTTGTTGTTGTTGTTGTTCAGAGTTTACAGTTGTCAGCTGTACAGTTACTCTGATAGGAACTGCTCCTTCATTACTGGAAGCCAAATCGGACACCTGGTTTTGAGCATCTGTTCTGCAGTCCTGGACAGTGACACATCCCCCCACTTCCTCATCTCCACCCCCAGGCCTGGCGCACACACACCCCACTGCCCCAGTACTTAGGTAACAATCTCCCTACACCCTGCCCCCCGGTAGGGATATTTCGAAGAGTGAGGGGACTAGAGTATTTGTTCTGTGTGTGAGCTGCTGTGTCACGGAGGTGACAAGAAGGCCAGGAGTGATCTGTAAACTGATGTCATTTACCGCAGGCAGGAACGAGAAGCCAGGAATGATCTGAGGAGACGGGCCCACCCACACTACTCCCCCAGCCCTGCCAGCTTCAGGAAAGCTTGTAGAGAGCCTGGGAAACCTGCAGGGTTCCTAGGATACATGGCAAAGAAGCTGGAACCAGTTTTGCTTGATTCTCTAAGGGCGGGGGTACCGTGGCTGACAGCTGTGTTACAAGGGGCTCACATTTGCAGAAATAGTGAGAACTAAAATAGTCCCTTCATTTTACACCATCTTCCTAAGTGCTTCCTAAAATTCTTTCTATACCACATGATGCAAGGTCCCTTAAAGTAAAGAATGAGGACAAACTCAATCAGCACCTGTAAGTACATTATACAGAGAATTCCAAGAAACTCTTCTCTGTATTCAATAAGGTCAGTGCCAAGGGAAGGTGTTCTAAATGTCAGCAGAAGATGTAGAAGGCAAAGAAGAGGTTTCTTGGAGTAGAAAGGATTAAGAGTAAGACCCATCAGAGGTTGCTGAAGAATGCTTGGGGAGCTGGGGGTCCTCGGGGCCACCCTCCTTGTAGAGTGGGGTGACCCCTCCGCAGCCTTCAGGGTCCCCAGTGGGTGGTGCAGCCTGTCCAACGGTGGTGAGTGCGGGGCTCTGGGCAGAGCCAGGGCCCCTTCTGAAAGCATCACGATCCTGGATGTTATTCCGAGACAAAATGCCACCTCACCTCCCACGTCCAGGTAACAGCCATCCTGAATTCAGCAGTTACTAACGCATCAGGCAAGCTTTCAAGCACTTTGCGAGAATTAACTCGATCCTTACCCCTGCCTATGACTATAAACGCCATCTGACAGATGAGGAAACTGAAGCACGGAGAGGTCATCTCCCCCGGGCCACACTGTGACAGATGGGGCAGGGAATCGGGCCCGGGCAGCTCAGCTCAAGAGCCTGCTGGCTGAACACAACATGCGTCCACCACCCGCCTGCGATGTGCCCCGTGGTCAGCCAAGCGCTCCTGACCCAGCTCTGTAGGGAACACAGCACAAAGCCAGACTGCCCCTCCGCCCACTGACAGCCCCTTAGCTGTGTCACGCTGACCCCCCCCCTCAGAACCCCTGCCCCCTAACGTGGTGCCCCAAAGTCCTACGGTCTTCCCTCATGCACTTTCCCCTCACCTGCCAGCTCCAATTTCCAAACACACCCCAAATCTAACCACTGCTCCTCACCTCCGCAGCCGCCACCCTCGTCTGAGACGCCACCACCTCTCCCCCGCTCCCTTGCGAGAGCCTCAAAACTGGGGTCTCGGCCTCCACTCAGCCCCACAGGCTGCTGCCGTAACGGCAGCCAGAGTAGCCCTAGGAGTCAGAAGTCAGGTGACACCCTTCCCCCCGCTCAACAGCCAGCCGAGGGGCTCCCCGCCACTGGAACAAATCCCTGGCCATCCCCCCTGAGCCTTCTGCCTCATCAGACCCTTCTGCCTCAGGGCCCGCACACCTGCTTTCCCTCTACCTAGAATGTTCTCTCCAGACAGCCCCGGGGCTCACTCGAGTCTCTACCTAGACACAGTCCCTAAACCACCCGATTTAAACACTGCTCCCATCACTCTCCTTCCTCTTGGCTGGCTCTACTCTTCCTCAAAGCAGGCATTACTTCCTAACGTATTTATTTTTATTTGTTTGTTTGTTTGTTGTCTGCTTCTCCCACTGAAATGTAAGCTCTGTGAGGGTAAGGACTCTATTAATTACCTATTTTTGTTCGCTTCTGTACCCCCAGGGTGTTGAACAGGGTCTGGCACACTCTAGAAGTGAAATAAATATTTGTTGCATAAATGAAGGGATAGATGGAATGGACGAACGGACGGATGGATGGATAGACACACACACGGATGAAAAGACGGCTCTCCCAGCTACAGTCTGCAGCTTGGACAAGCAGATCTCCCCTCGGTAATGTGACTCCACTTGTTTATTAAGTTGGGGAACAGAAGAGGCGAAGTATAATGCCCTTTGGCCATGAGGCCTTCTTGCTCTGAGAATAAGTCGTAAATTCTTTCAGTTGGGGGTGCTTTTCTCAACAGTTGGATTACATCACGCGGTAAACACCTCTCCCTCTATGTTCACAAGGAGCCTGGACTCTCTGGCACCATGAGGACTTTGGACTGGTTCCCGCTCCTCTAGAAAATTAAGTGAGATGAAACCGCCACAGTTCTAAAGGCCTGGGTTCTTCAAGTGCCACATGCCTCACCCAATCAAGATTCACTTGGTCTCTGGCCTCAATACACAGAGATCCTGTGAGTCTAAGAATTCATAAAGAATGAACGATTTTGGTGAATGAGTGCTGGCTCTCGGCGTGCACATCTGTTTTAATCTTGCGATGCCCTGGATGCTATGTCCACTGTCCACTGTCCTGCCCGATGTCCGTTTGCCCTTCCTCTGGGACGAGCATCCCATCCTTCCGTGGAGAACCATTCACACCCCACTCGGTCGCTGGGGTACATGAGGCACTGACTCTAACCTCTACGAAGGCCACGTAACCCAGGCCTGGTCAATCAGAGGCAATGAGGTCCGAGCCCAGGGCGTCAGTGGACAGTGAAAGGGAAGAGGCACTTCCTCTCCACTGGGGTTGCAAAGGAGTAGCCCTGAAGCCGAAAGGGGGGCCCCAGCGGGGTGACACGTCCCCGGGACATGCCAAGAGAGACAGAAGGCGAGGGGCAGGCCAGGACACAAGGGCCCCCGGGCCCCCGAGTGCAGTTATGCCTGAAACTGTACAACCCTTGACCTCGTCACCTCTCGAGCCAGCAGACTGTGTTCTGCTTCAGCTCCTAGGCACGGCTGCTGGCAACCAAAAGTTGTCACACAAATCCTTCTAGAATTTTGCCATGAGTCAACCCTAAGGTTGCTGACGGCTTCTCACACCACCTCTCTTCTCTCTCAGAAGACAGGCTGCACACTGACACCTCCGGTCTTCCCAGCGCGGCCTGCTCCCCGTAATTTCCCAGCACAGCCACAGCCGGTGGCACCGCGGGGGCTCACCTGGCACCGTGGATGCTTCCGTGCGCCAGCCTTGCCTGCCGGGGACCCCTCCGGGCTGCGTGTCACAGCTGTCCTCTAGCCCTGAACACGGACAACTGAGAGGTAGCTAACTGCTCCCTATGCATGAAAGCTAAGAAGTGCTCGCTCCTTCCAGAACCGGAGGGGCTGGGAGGAGGCTCTGAAATGGTTAGAGGCAGGGATGATATTATACTTTAACTTCTTTGCACCGCATTCCACAGCACTCTCCAGATGATGGCATCCTGTGATCCTCACGTCGACTCCCAAGTCCACAGGGAAGTCACCTCCGTTTTACAGTTGCGGAAATGGAGGCTGAGAAAGGGGGGGCCGCTCTCATTCATTCCCTGGGTTTATTCAACAGAGATTCATTCGGGGCCCAGTATGTGCCAAGAATGTTGCCCACTGCAGGAATCCCGGGGAATAGAACCACTCACGAGAGTCTAGTGAAAAAGACAGACATTAAGCAAATGTGTAAACAGGTACCACCGGAGAGAAGTGGAAGGCAAGAACGGGACTCTGGGAGGTAGTAACAGCAGGTGAAGTGTAAATTCAACTGGGGAGGTGGGCGGGCTTCTGAGGAAGGAGTGAGGCCGCAGGGAGGAAGCCTCAGGGGAGAGGGGAGGGCAGGCCTATCTCCCCCCACCGTGTACCACGGGAGGCGGCTGAAGGCTCAGACGCAGCAGAGCAAAGCAATGATCAAATTTTCCTTTTTAAAAAATGCACGCTGCCGTGTAAGAGACCAGAATGATGTGGGGAGACCAGTGAAGAGGGCATTCGGAGGGAGAGAACGGGCCGGGTCCAAGGAAGCAATGAGCAAGCCAGGAACCGAGCACACACTGGACGTGCATTGTGGAAAAGGGTCACCAGGACTCGGGGTGGATCCGAGTGAGAGCAGCTGAGAGGCGGGGTGCCGGGGCTGTGGGGACACCGCAGGAGAGAGCATGCCCCTGATCACACTGTGCTCGTGGCAGGGAGAACAGAACCTGGGACGTCTCCTTCCCATCACGGCACCACCTTTCCAAGCGATGGCAGTGGCAGGGGGTGGGGATCCACTCCATCCGAGCCAGGGTGAGGGGCAGCCTCCAAGTCACCGGGTCTGCTTCTTCCACATGTGGATAGAGACTGGGGCTGCTCTTGGCAGTTACTAGTGGGGGCTCCTTAGAGCACACACTTACTTGGTTCCAATGGCCTCCAGCTTAACTCCTTCCACAGCCCCCATAGGAGGTTTGGGGGCGGGGGGGAGGGGACCCTGGTGTCATACACAGCCTTGTCCCAGGGGACGGTCTCCTGACAGCTTTGCCAGAGACCCAGTCGAGAAAGCCGATCCCACCCCCGCCCAACAGGCAGCCAGGGCAGGGCCCCACAACAGAGGTGACCACTCTCAGAAAGTGAGGTCACTCAGGTCCCGCTGCCATGGCAACCACCAGAGGCCTGAGCTAGGCGGTCTCCACACAGTGCCAGGCTGAGCTCCGACAGGCCCACACTGCTGGCCCTCCACGACTGGGTTGGGACGGGGGTGATCGTTTTCATCGAGACTCCTCAAAATACGCATAAAAATGAATGCCAACCTCTCATTCCCAAAACTCCATCCAGAAACCCAATAAGGAGGTACTCTAGGAGTCTTCTGGCTATAAGGATTTAGGTGGCTATGGGCTCCTGCTGGGCACACCCAGGGGCCCAGAGGAGGGTTGTAAATGGGACCGGCCCAACCGGAAAGCATCCAGCCAACATGGGAGGCCCCAGTCGCCTGCCCAGCCCCACCTCTCACCTCTGCCTCATTCACATGCCAACTTCCAGACATGTTTCGTAAATGTGCCCGGCTCTTTGCCCCCTCAGATTTTACACGTGCCCGTCCCTCTACTCGAAGCGGTTTCTTCCCTCTCTATCGGGTTGGCCCCTTCTCTTCCTCCCAGTCTCAGCTGAGATGCTCCTTCTTCCAGGAAGCCCTCCTGACTCCCAGAGGCTGAGGTAAGGTCCCAGTGGATGTTCCCACAGTGCCCCATGCTTTCCCTCTGGCGGGACTGGATGCACCACATGGTAAGGGTCTGGATGCCATCTGACCTCCCCTCTCCTGAAAACAAGTCAAGAGTGGCCGTCATGAGGGGGGACAGTGGTCAGGGGATCTTGCAGCTGGAAGGCCTGCTTTGTTTTCCTATTTTTAGTCATTCCTCCTTTCCCCCATTACCTTACATACAATGCTTTTCTGACTCTGAAGGGAATCCACGAGCTTTTATCTTTTTTCACGCCCCCATCAGCACAAAAGCGCCATCTCTTTAGACCACCACGTGCCCAGCACTGCCAGTGCTTCGTCACCGACACGTTGACATGTTCACACGCCTCTCCAGTGGGTGTAACGGGGCCATTTTACAGATGAGGGACCTCTCACGGTGACCACCCTGGGCCACGGGCAGTGAGCAAAGGGACACAGGGTGACACTGAATCTAATCCTTGCGCTCAGAGTGGCCGCCGTGAACCTACTGGCAGTGTCTTCGCAGTACTTTTCTTTTTTTTTTTAAATATGAAATCTATTGTCAAATTGGTTTCCACACAACATCCAGTGCTCATCCCGACACGTGCCCTCCTCAATGCCCCTCACCCACCCCCCATCAACCCTCAGGTTGTCCTCAGTTTTTAAGAACCTCTTATGTTTTGGCTCCCTCCCTCTCTAACCTTTTTTTTTTTCCTTTTTTTTTTTTTCGCAGTACTTTTCAATGCATACTTTGTTTTTCCTGAGATCCCGCTGAACACATAAATCTAGCATCTTGCTTTCCTCACTTAACATTTTCCAATGTTCTTAATAACTTCATTTTCAAAAGTGCAGTTACTCATCAATTCCAGAAAAGCCTAGTACAGATCCGGCAGCGGCCTTGAACTTGCCCATGTTCCCCTGGTGCCAACAGCTATATGCACACAGCAAGAGGATTTAACAGCCTGATTCAGCGCAGCGGGAAGGAGCAAGTTGCTTGAGTCTGGGAAATACATTACCTCAATCTCACAAATGGTTTTTGAAAACCATTTAGGCCACAGAATTGTCATTCTGCAGGCCTGGCTTCTGCTGCCTCCCCACCCCAGGTCACGGCATCAGACATCGACAGACTCTGAGCATTCAAGTCTGGGGTGGTAGCAGGCTGAGACCCTCGGCCCAGAGTACCCCAAATCCCTCCTGTCTTGGCCCACCCTGACCTGCTCAATTCGGCGACAGTCCAAGAGCTGCTGACACTCGGCAAAGAAGCCCTACCTCCACCTGGAGGTTTGCACACGCGCGGCTCAGCAGAAGTTGCTGCTGGCTGCCCAGAAACTCTCTTTGTGATCTCCAGATTGGTGCCCAAACATACCATCATGGTAGATTTATGGGCCTCGAGCCCAGTGCTCAGAAACGATCCCCAAGTCTAATTCCTTCTAAAAGGGCCAGTTAAGGACTAACTAACTAGTTTCCACCAGCTTTGAAGTCACACAAAATTTCTCAGGACTCAAGCTCATGCCTAGGCCTGCGGTTCTCTGGGGTTGAATATCACTCCCTAACAAACTGAACCTTGCATGCATTAAGTGGTGTTATAAATGGAGCCCCCCAAATTTCTAATAGTCTTGAATTAGCCTTACATTGCACCACTTCAATGAGCATGAAATTATTTTACCTATAAAAGTTTAACAAGTGGGGTGCCTGGGTGGCTCAGTTGGCTGAGCGGCCGACTTCAGCTCAGATCACGATCTCGCGGTCCGTGAGCTCAAGTCCCGCATCGGGCTCCGTGCTGACGGCTCGGAGCCTGGAGCCTGTTTCCGATTCTGTGTCTCCCTCTCTCTCTGCCCCTCCCCCACTCACGCTCTGTCTCAGAAATAAACATTAAAAAAAATTTTTTTTAAGTTTAACAAGTGATTCTAAGGAACTTAAAAAGTTCATAATGGGATAACAGTGATAAGTCTGCAGCACTTAAGTCAATGACTTCTGTGGTCACAAAGCCTGTAATTTACAGAAGCTGTGAGCATGGCAGTCAGAAATCCCTTTATCTGTACCTGTGCTGACAGCAGCAAGAACTCATATGTCAGGGAACAGCAGTTCCCCCCAAGAGCCGGGTGTGATCAGGAATCCTGGTACTGATTACAGAGAGCCCATTTGTCTATTAGTCAGCCTGTCTCTCCCGCGCTCTCGTTCACTAGCTCTTGGGTACGGCACGTGGCTTCCATTTTTTTCGTAATAGAACACAGCACAATTGCTGCTTGACTTTCAAGCTGTTGTTTTAAATTGTTATTATCAGTACGGTGCTATGCACCGCGTGTTGCAATTTATGCATTCTTACCGATGCCGATCATCAGCGTCAACAACGAACCTGTTGCAGCTGTGTCATTCATCAACACCCCTCAGCATCCCCAGGTGTGTACGAAGTCAGCCCCCTCCCCCTCTCTGGGCTCTGAGTGGGCCTCATGGTCCCTCCTTCCCACCTCACCAGGAAGACAGGCCACAGGGCTGAAACAGACGGCAGCGGGGGTGGGGGGTGGTCCCCGAATGTCAGCAGGGGTGCGAGGCCAAACTTAACACGCTGAAGGCTTAGGGGCGCCTAGGTGGCTCAGCTGGTAAAGCGTCCGACTTCGGCTCAGGTCGCGATCTCACGGTTCGTGGGTTCGAGCCCCGAGTTGGGCTGTGTGCTGACAGCTCAGAGCCTGGAGCCTGCTTCGGATTCTGTGTCTCCCTCTCTCTTTGCCCCTCCTCTGATCATGCTCTGTTTCTCTCTCAAAAATAAATAAACATTAAAAACATTTTTTTAAAAAAACAGGTTGAAGGCTTAGCATCATTGTGGATTGAGCCTTCGCTTCCTTTACTGGGACTGCTGACTCCTTCCCTTTAAGGTCAGTATCATCCAGCAGGCGACGCGATGTCCAAGTGCAGGGTTCTAAACTCCACAACAGTGGAAACAGGCTCCCAGGACCACCTACACCTGACACCCGACACTCAGGTTAGGATAGAAAAGTCTTTCTATCCCAGCCCTTCTTCCCCCTTCTTCCCACGGGGGGAAGTCAGAAGCTCAGTGAGGCTTCAGAATAAAGGTGTATGGAAGCTTCCTGTGGATCCATAAATGAGGAGCCTGTGACCCAGCAGGTCTCCCTTCTGGCTCCGGCAACGGGGCAGCTTTCGGCTGACTTCCCAGGCCCCAGGTCCAACGGCTGGGCTGGCCTATCCTCCACCACTCCCACCCCTGTGCTATATGGCTTCTAAGCTCTGTTTTCAGCTTTACAAAAGTAAGCTTTAAAATCCTCTTGCTGTGTATAAGTTTTTATGATAAACTAGTTGCAAATCTCTTTTGGAAGTTGCCATGGAATAAATTATAAATAAAGACCAACAAAGCCAAGGCTCTGAGGCAAAATCTTATTACCACCTTGAAGGAGTTCAGTGTCATTTTTCTTCCAGTAAACATGTAAATCCGATGTCCAAAACAATACAAGCTGCTTTATTCCATGGCTTATTTGCATGATTTTTAATGGCAAACAATAATAAAGTGTAACCGAACCCTCTAATCCTAAATTCATCTAGACTTTGCTGCAGAGAAATGCATTAATAATAACTTCCAGAGTTCTGTGTGACAACTCACAGTGCGGACCTCTGAGACTCTGGGGGACGGGAACACTGTGAGGAAGCAAGAGGTGGGGGTGGGGACACGGGGTGACAACAACAAGGACATCACAGCTTGGGTTCCACCAGGCACCTCAAACACCCCGTATCCTAACCCTCCTGTGCCCCTTCGAGTGACACGGCCCGAGCAGAGGACCGCGTCTCTGAGCTGCCATTTCCACAGCTAGAAAACGGAGTCCTGGGGAAGCTTCACAACGTAGAAAGTACAGCCAAAGGCTCCATGGGCCTGTCGTTCTTTCTGTCCTTCACCACCTGCCACCAAAATGACGGTGTGCACAGGGCTCGAGACCCTACCCAGCGAGGCTGGGAGGAGCTGTCTGTGTGCCTTCCTTTAGGACACTTGGTCCGCCAGATGAGTCAGCAGCACGTGCGACCGTCTCAGCTGTCCGTCCTCAGGCCGGTCCCGAGGCCCCAGAGCCAATGCGGACCTGAGAGGGACACCTGAGGCCTGCGCAGAAGAAGGTGTGGTGGGCCCCGAGGCCAGTGTGAAGAGACGATGCCTGGGCCACGTGTGCCCACAGAAAGGCCTCTGTCCTGACCACTGCCGTCTCGGCCTTCAGCATCAGCCCTGGCCTCAGCCTCAGCTAGAGAGGAGACCTGTCCTAAGCCAGGACAGAGCGGAGCCCAGGAGCTCAGGAGCCCAGGCCTTCAGAGAGTCGTCAGTCCTGCTGTCCACTGTGGCAGCTCTCCTGACCCACAAGTAAACGGAACGGGATATGCTTGAGAGCACGACTCTGCGTCTCTATGTCTCTGCAAAGGATAAACCACTACTTTCAAGGTCAAAAGAAAAATGACCTTGGGCTTCAGTGGAGCCCCAGCCCCTCTTATACATCTCCCAACTTCAGTTCCCAGCCAGGCGCGACTGTGCGCTTCTCGTGCTCGCCCCTGTAATCCTATCTGTCATCCCCCTGACCAAGTGAACGTGTGTACCCCCAGCAGGGGGCTGGCCACAAATCAGGTACTCGGGAAAGGTCCGACTCAAGTCCCAAGCCACTTGTGGGACTGAGGTCACCACTGGTGGCCTGAGGATCAAATGGGGTCCCCAGGGTCAGATGCCTCCCTGGTGTCCGGGCCTGGCTCTCCCTCCAGCTGCCCGGACGGCCTCCGCCCTGTTGCGACCCCTCTCTGAGCTTGAAGACCCTAAAGTGTAGGACAGAGAGGGGAATATCCACCACCGTCCCAGGGTGCCGGGAGGCTACGCTGAGAATACGCACCGCGCCAGGCACTAACGACAGCGATTATTACGACTCGTGCTCCAATCACTCAACAGACACTCTTCGAGCTTTCCGAACGTGCTCAATTCACACCAGCCCCGAGCGCTCCCAATTAATGAAAGAACAAATTAAACTGTCATTACTTCGCTTTAATTCTGTAATTAAAGAACTTCAAGAGGCGACAGGCTCTAAATAATGCATGCTTTTGTCAAAGAAATGTTGAGTTCTGGGCAGAGAGAAAAAAGTACGGGGGAAAAGCTTGGGGGAAAAGCTTGGGGGAAAAGCTTGGGGGAAAAGGAGAGAGAAGAAGATACGAGGCAGGAGCCATGATATTTATCCCCAAAGATCAGAGGGAACAATCAAGTGACAGCTGAAGGACTTAATTTGTTTTTGAATTAAGGCTTCAGCTATCAGCGAAAACAGGAAAATATACGGCCCCCACCCCGCACTCCCGCTCCACATCTGCCATAAACAGAAACGGTGTCGGGAGTAATTCAATCCGTGGCTTTTCCAGTTGATGAGGCAAAGCGCGGCAGTCATTTTGACATCTGCTTGTGTGTGACTCTCCTTTTTATGTCAGTTCAGGGGAAAGAGAAATAAAGGAAAAGCATGTGGCACGTAAATTTTTTTAAATGTGTGTCTCTTACCCAGCAGATCATGTGGCTGCCGCGTGTTACAAACCTAACAAGGTTGTCCTGTGCAGGGGTGAGGGAGAGACGGGCTCCGGGTCAGATGGACGGGACGCGGTGCCCCGACCCTCCAGCGGATCCCGGCCCCCACCTCCAGGCGAGACAGGGGCAGTGAGTGAGCGTCTGGTGAGTCAGCGCCTGGGGGCCGACGAGCAGAACAGAATGCCAGGTCTGAATTAGGAAGCAGCAGCCAGGCCCGCGACTCGAAATTAAATAACTCACTGAGATGTTTTCTTCTCGTTAGGCATTAATGTTTTCATAAATCTCATACACAGTGTAATTGCGGCGTCCTGATCCTCTGAATCACATAAAGAAATGGCTCTCAGACATGGCTTCCATTTATGCTTCTATTAGCTGCAGAGCCCAAAGGATGAAACGTTATTAAATATAACTTTTTTCCCTGCAATATCGCCAAGTTCCAAGAACAGCTTGGAGGTTTCCCTGAAAAGGCTGGCAAATGTGCTTAGTACACAGAGTAGCAGCTGCTTTACAAACTGCATACTTTTATTAAATTACTGCCCCTGCAACATCCTGCCAGCCACAGGATTAAAAGGGAGAAGAAATTAAACTGATGGGAAAGGCTTCCAAGCAACAGGTCCAAGTCACAAGTGATAAATCTCCTTCTAAGTGCGAGCCGTGTGGGGAAATGGAGGGGGGCTTAGCTGGGGTGTTTTTTTCAGCGGGGGGGGGGGGGGGGGAATAACATAAAATTGCAATAACATCTACCACCATCTCGATGTTGAAATGTCACTTATCCACACTTATCCAAATATCACAGACACGTGGTAATTGCTTGTCTTTCCTTCTTGCCCCACTGGGTACCCACCAGGGTATCTGCAGGTACCCGGGGTCTGGGAGCACGCCTGGCATGCCGTAGGTGCTTACTAAATACTGGCATAGTGACCAAGGGAATGCGTGTACCCCCAGCAGAGGGCTGGCCACAGAACAGGTACCCGGGAAAGGTCCGACCCATCGCTCCTTTCAGGGGCAGGCCATACCCTAAACCCCCTCTGCTACACAAGCCCCCTCCCCTCAGAGGAGTCCCCCCCCACCCCCCAGCCCTAGTACTGCCTGCACAGCTGTCTCTTCCACAAGGAAGGACTTGAGGGCAAGCAGCAGCCCTGCATCACAGCGTCTCTCCAGCCCTGTGTGACCTGGGGCAGCTGCTCAAACCTCTTAAGAAGAGGTCTCTCAGCTATAAAATGGGAATCAAACTACCTAACAGAGCCCAGCACATGGCATGCTGTCAGTGCTCACCACATGACCACGGCCACCACAACCGTACATCTCCACACGGCTCCCCCTCCTCCTCCATCGGCATCCCTGCACGACTGCAATGACCAGGCTCCCCTGCCAAGCACAGGGTGGTCCGGACCTTTACTCCCACTGTCATTTCATCCTAAACAGCCCTGACAGATGTGAGGTTATGACTGCCCCCATTTCACAGATGAGGAAACTGAGCACAGAGAACTTCAGTAGCTTCAGGGGCAGGCTGGGACGCAGCAAAGCCCACACTGTGCTCCATTAAGCCCCCATCCTATCTGCAGGGCCCCCCAGGACACTCTTGCCAGCAGCCCTGGATGCCTTTCACCCTCCTGCTCTCGGCCCCTCCATGCCGGCACTCCAGCCTCTGCCTGGAACGCCCCTGAGGTGAGATCCGCCGGGAGAGGAGATCCCCTCCGTCTGAGACCCAAATCACCTCCTGTGCTACCTTCCCCCCCCCCCACCCCCCCGCCGCGAAGACGGCCGCAGTCCTGCCCCCAACGACTCGGGTCACAGAGTTATTCCCATGGACGTCTCTCCGTCCCCCACTCTGCAGAGATGGCTCCCCGGAGGAGAGGGCCCTCAATCCACACCTGTGCACATCAGGACCCAGCACATACAGTAGGAGCTTCCCTAATGCTTGATGCCTAAGTGGGTAAATGAACAGAGTGTCTCCTAAGAGTCCACCATGATGCTGGTACCAGAAAGTTCTGAACGTCTCAGCCACGAAGCAGAGCCTTGGCTCCCGGGCCTGGTTTCAAGACCAAATCAGGCAGGGCTCTGTGTGCCTTGTTTGATTAAAGCGATGAGCAGGAAGTAAACACACGGCTATTTCTTGGCTCCACACAGAATCCTCGCTCAAAATGCCAGGGACCGGGCACTTCGACACAAATTCAGCAGCGGCACCTTTAATCATTTCAGGGTTAATAAAAAATGTCAATTGCATTTGTCATCATGGCCATCCTGGGGGAACAATCCCAGCGCAGACAATCTCTGGCCAAATGACAGCCTGGTCTGTTTGTCACACATCCCTCCAGCTGCCTCACTGACAAATTAATCGAGTTGGTTACCTCCCCCTGGCCTGTCCCTTCGTAAATAATCAGAAGGAATATGGATCTCCCAAATAATCTGACCTCAGAACTGCTGCTCTCACTCTCCCTGAACAAGAAAAGAGAACAAAAGCAAGGAATGAGAGTCTAAATACCCTGGGGGTGCAGACTGCCTGGGGGTGAGTGTGGTGCCGCCCAGGAGGGCCACTCTTTCCACCCCAAGGCCCCTCAGCGCTGAGCAGGCCCCCTCGGAGCATGGCGCTCACCAGACACACACACACACACGTAACCTTATGGGGGCCCCGTTCTACCCCCATGCTAGAAGCGAGCAAACGGCAGCTGAGAACAGACTAAGGGGCATGCCACAACGGGGACTCTGACCCAGGTGTCTGGTGCCACCCCACTGCCCGCTGCCCGCAGCCGAGGGGACCCTGAGCGTGGCTGCCTGTCTGCATTTCGAGAGTAGCGATTTTGCAATCAAGGACTTCCTGCACATTCAACTTGCCAGGTGCAAACGCATCCAAGAGGAAACGCCCCCTGGCATAACTGACACTTAACACGTAAGGACAGGAATGGAGTCGGGTCGAAATTGGAAAAAAAAAAATGGAAAAAAAAAAAAAACAAAGAAACCACTGCTTTCTACCCCGGGATCACTTCAAATGCTCCGAAATCATTAAATTTGCCTAAATTAAGCATTCTGTCTTTATCAGAGAATGACGTGAAAATGACTATCCAGGGGCTCTCCCGTGACAGTTTCCCACATTTGTTTTTAAACAATGAACCCTTTCCTGGCTCTGTGAATTTGGCCACGGGCCAAAAGTCAGGGTCCCTGCTTTCCTCACCTAGAGGTGGGGCTGGGACAGACCTCGCGGCAGCCCCCGCAGCACACAGGAACGTGGCCCCCGCAGCACACGGGAACGTGGCCCCCGCAGCACACGGGAACGTGGCCCCCACAGCACACGGGAACGTGGCCCCCGCAGCACACGGGAACGTGGCCCCCGCAGCACACGAGAACGTGGCATGCTGGTGCCGCTGCACCCACCACAATATGCTTCACGGGCGGGAGGGGTTTTTGTTACACAAACCTCGAATATTCAAAATCGCTTTTATTTTCAGAGAAAACACAGAGACGATGAAGAATATACAAGTATTTCCCAGATTTGTTTTAAAGCCTTCGCAACTGGAAGGGTTAAGCTGAGCACAACTCCTCTGAGACCACTGTTAATTTCTGCAACTCACTGTCATATAAAAAGCCTCCACCCCCACACGGCAATCAGGGGCTGCCCAACTGCCCTTCCAGAGAGTTCTGTCTCCAGTGAGAAATCCAGATGACACGTTTTCGACAGCCTAACAGTCATTAGGTTTGCAAGTTAACTTTCAGGAGACAGGCAAAGGCTCTTATTTTGATGGCTTCCCTCCATTTTGGCAATTTTATCACCTTCATAAACACTAATGGCTCTTGAATACCTGCCGTGGGTGCGGCGTGCTGTGCCAGGCTGAACTGCACAATGCCACACAAAATGCCATCAGATGAGTCACCAGCCTCCACTGGCAATCAGCTCTGTGACGCACAGGAGCCCGGGGGCTGAAGCACCGGCAGCTTCCTGGCCAAGGCTGGTGCTGGAGGAAAGGAACAACTCCGGAGGGCAGGGCTCCTGGCCACAGGACCCAGCAGGTGCCAGACACGGCCAGGTGCCTCACACATATTATCTGTACTCCTACCAACAACCCCAGCTGACAACATGACAGCCATTCATTCGCCAGTGGGGAACGAGAGGGTCAGAGGCGAGAGAGGCCCCTTGCTAGGGGCCCAGGGTTAGAAAGTGCCCAGGAAACTGAAGCCCAGCCCCACCTCCACACCACCCCTTGCCTCAGTTTACAGGAAGGCTCCCAGTGCCAGGCCGTTTTCACGGCCAGGGGGGTCAGGAGGACCCGCAGTCTGCTGGAGGACACGCAGACCTGCAGAGGGCTTCTGGGAGGAACTCTGGCTTTGGAACCAGAGGGTTCTGTGCTCAAATCCCAGCTCCTACCAGCTGTGTGACCCTTGGCACATCACTGCCCCTTTCTGAGCCTCAGTCTCCTTAGATGTAAAATAGGGAAAATGCATCGAACTTGAACTTCACCACAGGAAGGAGGGCTTGAGAAGATTAAACAAGATGAAAGGAGAGGACACACAAAGGCACTCAACCTGTCTCTCCTCTCTGATCAGCCCAGCATGTAATCAGCTGGGGATGAAAGTACACGAGAATCGGATCTCACTTCAGATCCCACTCCCCGTATTTGCCAGCTGGGTGACCATGAACATGCAGTATAACCTGGCTCACCCCCCAGAGCCACCACACAGGCGGTGCAAGGGTTAAGGAAACTGTGTCTGGCAGGCAGTGGGCGTCAGTAAGAGTTCATTCAATTCAATTTGACTTAATTAAAAAACCTTACTCATAGCCTCCAGAATGGCAGGAGCACAGAGGGCTAAGACTACAAACTCAAATCCATTTGAAGCCCATAAATTTTATATCCTGCCGATGAATGCATTTTCTTATTAAGCGACAATATCATAAACCTCTTCTGAATTCCTGGCAATGTAAGAGTCGTATCTTCATTGGGCTGAAAGCTGTTGTCAAATCACAAAGAACTTGAAGGGTTCTAAAGGAACTGATGAAAAGGAATAACGGAAACCAAGTTTACCGAACAAATCAAATTATTTCACTGCCGTGCCTGTCTTTGCAAAGCCTCTCCAAATTACACTTCATTATGAGACTAGAAAATTAGATACCAGTAACAAAATGAGAAAACCAGAACATATAAATATTTACATAATCGTCAGAATAATATTCTTCTGTGCAAATCCACCTACTACTTTGTTTATTCTTATTAACTCAAGTTTAGAAATGGGACAATCATGTGAAACGGGGCCCTGGGGATTGCTTTCCCTGACTCAAATCAGTTCATTTTCTTTTTTTTTTTCTGTTTTATTTTTTCTTCCTTTCTTTAAGGAAACACCGGTGTTTCGGGACAGAAGAGGATGAGAAAGTAAGGAGGTGGGGAGGGCACCTTAGACCCTCAGTTCCAAGCTCCGGACTCCGAGCAGAGCAGCCTGGCAGACACAAGCAGCAGGCCAGCTTCTCTCCTCCCTTCTCTCCCTGAGGGATGTCATAATACCCTAGGGCTGTGGGTGAAACACAGGGATGGAGAGAGCTAGCAGGGGGGCAGTGAGGCTGCACCAGTAATAGCAGGGACGACTATAACCATCGCAACCAGCGTCTCAGTGCCCGGGTGCTGGGCAGTACCCAAGTCACCCTGAATTCCCACAACCACTCTGTGCACAGTGAGAGGTAGGTTCCCCATTTACAGAAAAGGAAACCAAGGCTGCCGGAAGTTGAGCCTTGTCCAAGGCCACAGAGCTAGTGAGCACCAGAGCCAGGGTGAGCGCCCGGCTTTGTGTGGTTTTTCCCAGCACACCAGCACCAGGTACCGGGTACTAAAACCACAGCTGCAGTGAGGCTCACCCCGACAGGGACTGGGCTGGTGCCTTGGATATGGGTCTTGCTACAGCCAAGCTGCGGGGTCTCTAAAGGGGAAGGCAGGGCTGAGGCTGGATGGTGGCAGGGATGGCAGGGCCAGCTCTCTGCAGCTAGCTGCTCTCCCAGGAGCAAGGCCAGTAAGCGGGCTAGTCCCAAACAGAACCTTCCCCTTTCTCACCACCCCCTTCGGCCCTAAGTCGTAACAATCAAGCATTCATTCATTTATTTAACAACCAAGCACTGAGTCCCTACTCCAGCTCCAGCCCCATGCCAAGCCCTGGGGGGACCCAAACGGCTAAGGAGCAGCCCTAGCCCTTAAAGGGCCTTCTGTGCTCCACCAGGCAAGACTCTAACTGTTGTGCCACGTTTTCCAAAACAAAAAGGCAGAACAGATGGTTCGGCATATGGCGTGGCACGGGGACAACAACTGAAAGCGGGCACCCTAGCAAACCGAGGCCCTCTGGAGCCAGCACGCTGGCTCGCAGGGTGTGTGCATGCCCTCCGCGTCTCAAGGGGCTTGAAGGCAGAGACTCGGACTTTCTCTCGCACACGGAAGATGCCTGGCCGGACGTCACTAGGGAGGAAGCAACCTCAGCGATGACCAAAGACCCGGCAGAGTGAAACTGAGCTACACGGGAGACGGACTCTCTCTTCTCCTCTCCCCAGTGCACAGAGGCCCCCTCACCCCAAGAGACACTGAACACCCGACTCAGAAGCCGCGCGGCCGGCCTGAAAGGCAGCTCAGGCCACGGTTCACGGCCAGGCTACCACCCGGTGCCATTACATGGGGAAGTCAGGATGACAAAAGTATCTTACTGCATATCCATGGAGACATCATTAAGATGCCATTAAAACAGCATTAAAACATGTGAGCTCAATGTAAAACTCTTTCATCGCAAATTATACTGCTGTAAAATAAACAAAGCAAATGAATTCCAAAAAGCATTAAAGTAACATAAAGCAAACTGAACCCCTTTTCCAAGTACAAGAGGATTCTAAGTAAGAGAAGGAAGCGCGCAGCCCACGGTAAAAAGCAAGCCCAGACTTGGCAGTCAGCCCCGTGTTCCGCCTGCCTTGCCTCAGTGTCCAACTAGCTATATGACCCTCCGCAAGCATTTAATCTCTCAGAGCCTCAAGGTCCTGTATGAAAAATACCACATTGATTAACTGATGGGAGGGTTAAATGAAACGAGACGAGAGAAAGTCACACAGACAGGCTCAGACCCGACACGTCCCAAGGACACACAGGTGGTCCGCAGAATATAGTGCCTGAGTCTGGACCCTGAGCATCTCCACTAACCTGAGAAGACTCGAAGGGCCCGCCCCAGGGGCTGGCAGTACTCTAGCTCCCACAGAGAAGGAGATCAGTGACTGTACCCAGTCAGCAGCCACAGTCTCCCCTCCTCCAGGGCCCAGGGGACCTCCCGGCCCTGCCCATCTGAAGCTGCTCACCTACAGCAGTACTCGTGTCACTTGGGCGGCTCCCGGGAGATCCACACACGGGGTTCTTTCCCAGGCGGCCTGCCCAACTGCCCTTCAGCCCTGCAAGTCCCCATCTGGAATGGAATCTGCTCCCTGAGGTCTGGACAACACCCCCCCATTCACCACATTAACCTCACTGCCTAGGGCCGAACTGAGCGAATGAATCAATGAATGTGTGTGCCTCCTTGCCAACCCCTTTCCCCATCTGGACCTGAGGCTCAGGCATGCTCTTTCCACTCAGGCAGTTAGGACAGCAATTCTTTCAGTGGCCTCCGAACTTTTTTTTCTTAAATCACGTATCACTATTATTTAAAAAAAAAATTTTTTTTTGAGCATACAACTTTGAGTACATAAATTTTATTCTACTGGTATATTACATACATTATAAAACATGTACACACACGAACAGAAATTTTAGGAAGATGGTATGAAAAACAGATCTATGTGCAATGTCCAGCGCTATCTACTGGATCTTTTTACATGGCACCAGGGATGTGAACCCTGCTTTCAGGAGCATCCTCTAGATGATCCTCATCTTTCGGCTGAGGACAGGCATCTAGAGACAGGCACAAGCTGACCTCAAACCCCCAGACCCAGCTCTCATGTGCATAACACGTGGTCACGCCTCAGTTTCCTCCTCCAAGCACACTGCCACTCTTCTAACATCAGGTGGAAATGAGACGACATCCAGGAAGGTTTGTGCTATCACCAGCACCTAGATACACAAAGTACAATTCATTTTCAGGCACCCAAATAACAGCCAGAAAGAAGGGAAATACAATGGAATACTCCGCAGAAGTGACAAAGCACCAGGGGAGCTCTAGGGACTGGTGTGGCCTGACTGAACACGTTGGTGAGTGGGGGGAAAAAAGCAAAAGGCAAAAAAGGATCTATAATATGCTATTTCTTATAAAGAAAGAAGAGCAAAGAAAAAACTACTTATATGAGCAAAAAGAAACAGGAAGAAAACCCAAAGACTAATGACACTGGCTATCTACAGGACAGGGCTGCAAACTAGGTAAATGGGATAAAGAAAATGGAGTGGGGGGTGGAGGGAATGCCTCTCTAAATAGAATTTTTTTGTATTGTCTTGACTTTTGGAAATATGTTAGTGGTTCACATGGAAGGAAGGAAGGAAGGAAGGAAGGAAGGAAGGAAGGAAGGAAGGAAGGAAGGAAGAAGAGAGGAGAGGAGAGGAGAGGAGAGGAGAGGAGAGGAGAGGAGAGGAGAGGAGAGGAGAGGAGGAGGGAAGAAGCAAAGGGAGGAAGTCCACAAGACTGGGGAACCCTAAAATAGAATTTAAAGGAAAACAAATGAACCAAACTGTATTTCAAACAAACAACAATACCACACTGAAGGAGGAAAGATAAAAAAAAAACTAGGCCAAGGAGCATCTGAACACATGTAGACTATACGCTCTCAGGCTAAAGGCAAAAACTCTAAGAATGAATTCACATTAGTAGGCTTTTTTGCAGACATTAGCAATTCTGAAACAATTTTTTGACATTCAAGGATTGAGCAAGTTTGTAAATATGTTATCAAATTGGGAGCCACGTTTCACACTATTGGAGAAGGTAGTCACAAATATGGAAACGGATAAGGCAGAATGAACCCCACAGTGCTGGATGGAAATATGAAAAATCCATGTGAACTCAAGGGTTTAACAGAAAGAACCGGATAGAGGTGTGTATGGGTATGTGTATGCACACACTGCTGCCCAGATGTGTCTTCTAAGAAGTACTGACACCCCAGTAGCAGTGAGCACACCTAACACCCAAATCTTGGTTTCTAAATGCAAGGAACCAGAACTCTTTGCAGATGGGGTAGAAACAGAACAAGATGAACCTGGAACACCTTGCTGTGCCAAAAAGCGAGAACGTGTTCCAAGAATGACGGCAACATCTCAAATGGACTCAAGAGCCAGCTTGAAGGTTAGCTTCCATTGGCCAAATGATAAAAACAGATTAGAATTTATTTAAGTGATAGTCCATGAATCCACAGTGATACAAAATAAACAGACTGATGGGGGAGGAAAAGAAAACTCCTCTTTTTAATAGGAAGAAATTATAGAACTAGAAATCACCATTTGTCCACTGTCATTGTAGGAATTGATACAGGCAGGTATCATTAATGGAAGCTACAACTAGAGGATAAAAGTTTGAGGAAAAGCAGGTTATTTAGGTAGTGTCAAAGTGTCTCCCCACATGATACTTAATTACAAAAGGTAAAATAGTAACTATACTGGAGAAACCTGGGAGATGTCATCCTAACCAAATGATCAAAGTTAACATCTCCAGCAACAGGACCAATTGACAGCAGGTGCCTCCTGATATGATGTACCAAGAAGACACAACATCACCCCCGGGACATTCCTGCCAGGAAGTCCAAAATCTGAATCTAATCATGACGCACCAGACAAACCCAAGATGAAAGGCAGTTTACAGAACAACTGGCTTATCCTCTTCAAATATGTGAATGTCATGAAATAGAGGAACTGTTCTAAACTAAAGAAGACAGGACAATGATGGTAACACATGATCTTGAATTTTCTTTCGCTATAAAGACCATTTATTATGACACCATTGGAAACAATCTCGGTAAGATGCATACAGTAGATCAGACAATAATGTTTCACTGTTGTTTTCCTGATCTTGATCATTGCACCGTGGTTATGTCAGACAATTCCTTGACTTTAGAAAATACACACTGAAGTAAAGTGTCATCAGTCTGCAACTTACTCCTAAGCGGTTCAGGAAAAAAAAAAAAAAGTATGTGTGCATGTGAGTGTCTATAGATCTATATACTTACACATCCGAATCTCTACATATCTTCACATACGGAGAGAGAAGACTAATTAAATTAACATCTGGGGAATCTGCATCAAGATTTTCTGGAAATTCTTTGTATTATTCTCACAGCTTTTCTGAAAGTCTGAAATTACATCAAAAATTTTTTTAAAAAGAAGGAGAGAGAGGTTTCTTTTTTGGGTGGGTTTTTGTGAGCCTTTTGTTTTTGTTTTTTTGTAGGCTGTAAATTTGATCGAGTTCTTTGCCAGGTCCATTATGGCAGGCTACAATGTGGGGAGCTGTTTGGCATTGTGAAGGTAAGCTTTCTAAAAGTAACTAATGGGGGGGGGGGTGCCTGGGTGGCTCAGTAGGTTAAGAGCCTAATTCTTTTTTTTAAGTTTATTTATTTTGAGAGAGAGAGAGAGAGAGAGAGCAGGGGAGGGGCACAGAGAGAGGGAGAGAGAGAATCCCAAGCAGGTTCTGCGCTGTCAGCTCAGAGCCTGACATGGGGCTTAAACTCACAAACTGTGAGATCATGACCTGAGCTGAAATCAAGAGTCAGACACTTAACCAAATGAGCCACCCAGGCACCCCAATGTCTGATTGTTGATTTCGGTTCAGGTCATGATCTCACAGTCGTGGGATCAAGCCCCAAGTCAGGCTCTGCACTGAGCGTGGGACCTGCTTGGGATTCATTCTCTCTCTATCTCTCTCTCTCAAAATAAATAAGTAAACATTAAAAAAATAATTAATGACAGGAATCGAGTGTCTTACAAATGGAGTAATAGCCACTGACTTATTACATCTTCTTTACAGTCAGTATTTCTACAAAATAGTTTTTTCTTTTCATTACTTTGTTTGGCAGACTTCCTAGTTCCTACACTGAGCGAGGTGAGAATAAACCCGTGAATTCTCCTCGACTCTCCCCTTTCGACCCCTGTCCTAATTCCACAATGTCCAACGGCCGATGCGCCACGGAGCCCGCACAGAAGAAACACACACCAGAACGGTATTCATCCCTGAGGGAGAGCCACAGAAGTTCTGGTCAGAAATGCATGCCCGTTTCTCGGGGGTCAAACAGCTCTCCACTGTCAGACCCTCTGCACACCATCCTTAGAATTAATTCAGTGCTTGTGGATTGTTTCCCAATATATAAAGAGGGAGACTTTAATAAATAACTCTTTAACTCCTTTTATCAAATGTATATTACTTCTAATTTGTATTAAGCAAAACCAAATGAAAAACCAATTTCTTTCAGTTAACTAGGGAATTGAAGTAGCTTGCCGGGCAGTTCTGTGATTCCAGAAAAATCCTTTAGAAAATATAATTAAGTCTAAATGTTCTAAAACCACTAGCCTTATCAAAAGTTGTTTTATTAACTGAAGCTCCAAGGATACAGATAACCAAATCAATTCATGTCAATATTTTAATGTCATGCATTAATTAGCCACACTAATAAAATAGGAATGCACCTGAGAATGAATGTCAGGGGCCAAAGAGAGTGACAGGTTAACTAGCTGAGCAGAAATAGCATTGATTTAAACCTGTAAGTGTGGTTAATGTCTCCTTCCGTTGACTCACTCACTCAGGAAATCCTTGCTACCTGGAGACCCCAGACAGGCCAGAAGGAAGACTTTCTCCAGCAGCCTGTCCCTGCAGGCTAAGGCTAGGGGGCACCTCTGGGGTAGACACCTCCAGCTCCCCCACGCCCCCTGCTACTAATCAGAAAGACACAGGCACCAGGTGGGAGGAACAAGAAGTAAGCCCCACCCGTAAGGTCCACCCGGCCTGGTCCTCCGGAGACTCACCCTACATCCCGCCCCGAGCCCGGCAGGACACAGGCTCCCTCACTGGGCACCCAGTGAACAAGCCACAAGTCCCCTCTGTGCCTCGGTGTCCTCACCGGCCAGTGGGAACGGCAGATCTGCCCAACCTAAGCTGCAAGGGTGCCAGCGCATGAAGTCATTTTGTGCACCATCGGAACCCTCCATTCTTTTAATTAAGTCAATGACCATTTAGAGAACACCTACTTGGTGCCAGACGCTGTTCAACATGCTGGTGACAAAACAGTCAAGCACCCTGCTTCCCTGGAAGCTAATCACTCAAAAATCAAGTATTACTATTAATAAGTAGATTAAGAACTTGGGCTCCATAGCATATGGCTCCATTAGCCATACCTCGGCCTCACCTCACCTCGGCCAAACATCCCAATTCTCCCATCTCCCCCGGAAGAGTCAGGACGTCAGAGACCAGGGGCTCTGGAGATAGCTCAGGTTGGAAGGGCAAAGGTAGACCTCATTTCCAGCCTGCCACCTGGCCCTGGCCAGAGCCAGTAGGCTGACCTCAGGACCTGCCTTCCTGAGAACACACACCACTCCCTGGGGACTCCTGGTCTTTACGATTTGACCAGAATCTCTGGAGCCGATTCCATTTTATCTTCCTGGACCCTTATGATCTTTCAGGTTCAAATGCAACGAACATTCACTGAGCAGTACCCCCCATGTGTCCAGCGACACGCTGCATGTATTATGGACTGAATTCTATCCCCCGCAGATTCACACACTGAAAGCTTAACCCACAGTGTGGCTGTATTTGGATGGGACCTGTAAGAAGGTAATTAAGGTTAAATGAGGTCATAAGGGTGGGGCCCTAATCTGATAATATTAGTGTCCTCAGTAGAGACACGAGAGAGCTTGCTCACTCCCTCTCTCCATCCGGGAGAAAAGGCCAGGGAGGATACAGTGGGAAGGCAGCCATCTGCTCCCTAACAGGAAAGACCTCACCTGACACCTGCCACCGGCTGGGCACCTTGATCTTGGACTTCGAGCGTCTGGAACCACGAGAAAATAAATTTCTGTTTTCAGAGCCACCCAGTCTGCGGTATTTTGTCCTGGCAGCCCAGGTAGACTGGGACGTGGCATTTCATACGTGTTGCTGCATTGAATCCTTGACTTCCTGAGGCTCTCAAAGGCTGTATGTGTAGGACTGCCTAGGCCTCCCCCAAGCCACTGAGATCTTATGTATAAAAGGCATCTTGACAGATAAACAGTTATTCCTCCTGTAAGAGGGACAGATGTATGTCCTGAACCATTTGAGCCCCTGAGACTGGAGGGGACAGCTCCCCTACACCCCCGGGCCCCACTCATCTCCTGAAGGTAGGTCTCCTGCCAGCCCCAAGCAGGGGGAGCGTGAAATGCCCTCTCCTCATTGCAAGCTGGCCCCTGCCGTGCTATCCTGCCCCCAGAGCTCCCCCTGTCCCCACGGAGAAAAGCTGCTGGTAACAAGCTAAGGGTCCGAATTCTAGAAGCTGGGTGGACCTCCTCTGATAGAGCAGGCGGCTGGGGGCAGAGGGCAGGGATGGGTCCTGTTCTGCAGCCCCAGACCAAAGCCGGAGGCACAAGACACAAAGTGCCAAATGGAAAAACGAAATGTTCCCAAGTTTTACAAACGAGCACCTGCACTTGCTACAAAGTTCCCAGTGACTGCACGATACACTGATTCAATAAGTGCGGATCCGAGATGACTTAGGCGGAAGTGAAGCTGACACACTCTGGAAAACTACATTAGATGACTCACAGTGCCCGGGGGATCATGACGACTCCGGTGCCAGAGACGCCGGGGGAAGCTCGGTGATATTGCTTCGTGAAAGGTAAGAAGAAAAACAAACCAATATCATGAAATTAATACATATGAGATTTTAAATATGAATGCGCAACGAAATTAAAGTTACATTCAAAGTAGAATAAAACTGAACTTTTGGAAGAGGGATCAGAAAAAAAAGACAGGCATATCCGTTCGATTAAAGAAGTGAGTGGCTCCTCGCAGGGGCAGCACCAGGTAGGGCACCTGAGAGGGAAAAGCAACAGGGAAGGGTCTGCTCGCCCAGTGGGGTTCAACAGGTCAGACCAGCGGTCAGCACCCGAGTGACCGGCTCAGGGCTAAGCCCTAGGAGCTCAGGTACCTCCCCATCCACAGAGGAGGAAACTGAGGCCCAGAGAGGCTAAGATGGTGAGTGGCAGAGCCAGGCCCAGCGCCCGGGCCACCTGACTCTGGACTCCACGCTGACCCGCCTTGCCACACACACGTGGAGTGGCAGGGAAGGAGCCTGAGCTCAGTCAGCCGGGTCCTCCTGCCCCACCAGGCCGCCCACCTCCCAGGCCGCCCTTGCTGGAGGGCGTCTGGAGACGGAGGGCACCTGCACCCGGCCCGTGTCTGGGGGACCCGACACAACCTCAAGTACCATCGCGGGCGCTGCGCTCCGAGTTCTGGACGCCGCGCTCTCACGCACCAGCGGCTTCGCTTGGGTCAGAGCACACGACAGATGCTTCCTCGGAAGGGAAAAGTGGCCTTGGGGAGCACTCCCCAGGGGACCAGGCTTCCCTGAGAAAGGAAAGGGGGCAGGTCCAGCTCCGGGTGAAGGAGCACCGAGTGAGGGGACGGCAAAGTCACCACAAGCACCAGCTGGCCGTCCAGCAAGGAAGCCCACCCAGCCCCCAGGCCTCTCCCCGCCTGGAGCCACAGCAGGGACGAGGAAGGAGCCAAGGCCAGGGTGCTGCGGGGCCCTCCTCGCCTCCCCCACCTCAGGGTCCCTGTCCCTACAACGGGGTGGGGCGGGGTAAGGAAGCCCCTCAGGGTCGGCCCACTGGCGAGCCCCGCCCGGCCGAGCGCTCTCGCCAGAAGTCATCTTTCTCACAGCGGCAGCAGCCCAGACAACCCTGAACTTGTACATTGAAACCGGCTATTCTTCCCTCAGTGGTGAAGGATGTCAAGTGATAGGACCGGTTTAATAAAGAAAGTGATGACTGGGACCCCAGCGCACATCCTTCACCACACGCCACCTCCAGCTTGTGCCTCGGCAACCTCCACGAACACGCTGACAGCGGCCAAGGCCGTCACCTGGTCTGCGATGTGAGGCCAGCCCCGCAGAGACAGCTCCTTCCTCCAGGGCCCCGGGTGTCACTCCACAGACGTTTACAAAGCACCTACTGCGTGCCGCTCACTGTGATCGTGCCGGGGACACAACGGGAAGCAAAGCACAGTTTACAAATGGGACGCGGTCTAAGAGATGACAGAGAAGTGCTGTGAGGGAGACCAGGGGCAGTGGGAGGGGGCACTGACCCGGCCTGGAGTGTTGGGGGCGGGGCTTACTGGGAAAAGGACCAGGAGGAATTCCTCCGATGATGATGATGATGATGATGATGATGATGATGAAGACGCACAGGAGGTGATAAGGGGGGCCCCCGGCGGCCTCAGAGGCGCACCGAGGGATCTGGGCTCTATTCTGGAGACAAAAGGGAGCCTCTGGAGGCTTTTAGGCAAGACACTGAGTGATCCCCTGGTATTTAAGACCCTCTGCCTCCAATGTCAGCAGCTGCTGCCGGAGAAGCAAGCACAGCAGGCAGTGGGCACAGCCGGCGGGGGCTCCCAGGGTCCAGGAAGCGGACAGCGGGGAAGACGGGCCAGCAGCCACACCAGGCAGCATCTCCAGGGCAGGCACCCCTCTTTCGTTCTGTGAGCTCTACCGCCTGGCACCACACGGGCACCCAGCAGGTTCTAGCAAACGGGGCGTGGAGACTCTTCTCCTTCAATGCGAAAGACGCTACGAGACAGCACGGTCGGGCACCCACTCCAGAAGGCTGGGGCTCAAATGGACCGCACGCCACGGCAGGCTCTGGGGCGCTGGGAGGCTGCGGACTGAAGAGCGATGGAGAACTCGCTGTAATCCACCTTCTAATCCTGCGCAAAGCACATGCAGAACACTTGACAAATGCTGGCTGGGTACAAGCTGGCGCCCGAGGACTTTACGGACTTGTGACAGCTCCACACGCCCGCCTGAAATACAGTGCCACAGCGCCATTGTCTAAGATTCATGCTTTCTTCAGAGAACTTGGAGCACAAATTTATAACTTGTTGTCGAATAGATGCCCACTGTTCTCTGGAAGGGCAATCCCATTTGGGAAAAATAGCCAATAACTCTTCCGAGTTGGAAGCCCATTCTCGGGTTGATTTCCCAAAGCACGGAAGAAGAAAAACAAAGAAAAGGGTAATTGCAGAAAACAATAACCCTATAGACATAACCCAATACAGAGCCCATTATCTTCTCCACACTGACTTTTCAATAATTTTGTGATGGATTCTCCCAGAAAGCTTAATTTGTACTTTTAACCACAAGAGTTAGTGGGCCAGAAAAAATTAATTCCAAGCATTGGCTCGTGGAGAGAGAAATAAAGGACATATCTATTAATTCTCTAAACTGCCCCGTGCAAAGCTGCAGAAGGCACGTGCGTGAGGACGCCGTGCCGAGAATAACCGCACGCTCATTTCGTGCTTGTGCAAATCCAGCTTGGGGTGGAAACGTCAGCACAGAGCCCTGGGAAGGCCTGGGGTCTAACCCAGACCCTGCCTGGATGTCCCTTGGTTCACCTTGAGCGCTCTTCCCCGCAGATGGCTTCTCTGCCTAAATACCTTTGCCCGAAACAAAGCTGAAAACGTTTTAATTTTGCCCCTAGCTCATTACCTGCAAAAGTTTTGGTAAACAGCCCACACGTTTCAGCCAGGAAACTGTTAGATTTAACAAAGACCCCTGAAATGAAGCCTGTCATTTCTGAGAAGTCCTTTAAAACAAAAACTTGACAAGGCCTTCATAACAGCCTGCCGAGCGCACGTCAACACAGGACCTTCCCCACCATCATCGACCTACGACGGCACTGCCTAATAGGTTTCATGCACAGGCCAGCCAGGCTGCCAGGGACACTTACTGTGACATACACAAGTCAGGCTTTGGCCTGGGTATCTTTCCCTGTCAAGAATTGAGTAATCAATGGGAGGGGTCATAAGGAGCAGAGATTTTGGACTCTAACAGATGTGAGTCCAAATCATGGCACTCTGTGCACCCGCAGCGACATCTGTATATTCTCCCAGCAGCTACTCCCTGGTGTCTGCTCCATGCCTCTCCCGCACTGGGCATCACAGGTGACAGCCCTGCCCTGTCACGGCTCCGACCCACGGGGGTCACTGGGTGTGCACACTGAGGGCAGCGGGCTGGAAAACAGGCAAGCATCACATGAGGGAGGGCAGGCTTGGTCCTGAGCCCTGCAGGCCGTGAGGCTAGTAAGGAACACGCTCATTCTGGCTGCCCAGGAGGAAGAGGGAGGCAAGGAAGAACATTTCTCAGACTGCTGCAGAAAAGGGTGGTGGCAAGGACCAAGGAGGTATCAACGATGACAAGTAGACAGAACCATGGGGCACTTCAGAGGGAAGCCACGGGCTGTACAATCAACGGGATGACGGGAGGGGTCGCCACACAGGCAACCAGATCATGCACCATGAGGGGCAGGAGGAAGGAGCATGCATGTGTGCGGGGAAAGGTATCACCTCGTCAGGCCTCAGTTTCCCTACCAGTGCAACGGAATGATTAAACTCTTGCTCTGCATGACTCTGAGACACCCAGCAGAGTCTGGCCCACAGCAGGTGCTCACCAGGTGGTGATGGTGGTAGATGCTGCTGGAAGGAGCCCTGAGATCAGCCCAACTCCTGAATCTCACCAACTAGGACACCAAGACCCTGAAGGAAGGGCTGGTCCCAGAACCCAAGCCCAGGATGCTGCAGCCCAAGCACCAAGCAGGTGGACCCCATGGGAGGCTGGGGCCCCTTGGCTAAGCACAGACAGGTCACATCTGAGTCATGAGACAAAAAAGCGCTAGGGTCAGTAGGTAGTCCCCAACAGCAAAGAGTCTGTCCTATAAATTCTCAATATGCAAATGAGGGGTGAGGTTTAGTTAGGACAGCAGGCACTGGTGTTTGTTTACCCAGCAGACAAACCGTCAGGCTGGGAACAAACTTGTCAGAGAAGTGGAGCTGATGCCCTGCCCTCGTGAGACTTTCACTGGCACCTAGAACATGGCGTGAAACTCCACAGGCTCTGAAACGAGGCTCTCTGCAGTGGTATGGCCCTGACAGTGCTGGGGCTCGGGGACAGCCACTCCGCCAGCCTCAGAGGCCCTGCCCGACTAGCCCAGGCTGGCCCGGCAGCTCCAGCAAAGAGAGAAGCTCCCCTCCCCTGAAAACCACAGACAACGAACCCCTCACTTATACCCACTCTGGTGGGACAGGCGGGGGGCAGCACCGGTTGTCCCCCCTGCTCTGTGATGCAACACCAGTCACCAGCCTCCCCAGAACCAGCATTGAGCCTGGCCCGGCCAGATGCTCCCCCTGCACTTCCTGGGGTGACCTATCTGCACCCCCCCCCCCGCCACCGCCCCACCGCAAGGCAGCAGCCATACTGTGAAGACCTACTGTGCCCACCCAAAATCTAGAAGGTCTGGCCAGTGGTGCGCGTGGTTCATCAGCAGCGGAGGCTGCTTCCGGATCGTCTGGAGAGGGTCTGAGCTGACTCTTCAGCACACAGACGAGACCTCATTTCCGCAGCAGAGGCTCTGGTTCTAAACACAGATAAGAAGCCGAACACCCCTTCGCAGGGAAGCAGAAAGATAATGTTCTCTAGCAAGCCACGGACAGAGTGTTCAGACAGAACCTGATTAAGTTTAAAAGTAGCCAAAAGTTCACTTTTCAAGGAAAGCTGAGGAATTCACTTTAAAACTCTTGGTCAGACATGGCCATTTTCTTGATATTCTGAAGAGCCAGTGGGGCAGACCGATCATTGTAATAACCAAGCATTTTGAATTACTTGGTTCAGTGCACATTTCCTGAATGCTTCCAGGTACCAGTCTTTGTGCCAGACCTGAAGGTGATGGACTGCCTCCTAGGACCTCATGGCATCGCCAAACAAGGTGTGAGTCGGCAATGGGGGGCCATGTGGCCCAGAGAGGACCCCGATCTGGCTCATATGGACCCAGGTGAGCCCCCTAGCCCAGAGCCTGCTGACCCCCGACAGCAAGTCAGTTCAGGGTAGCCTTCTCTCTGGAAGTTTCCCACACACGCTGTTCCTGCAGGAGACCAGAGTGGGGGAAATCGGTGCGAGAAGTAATTAAATGACCAAGGAGATAGCAAGAACTCGAAGAGAGACACGTATCGGCACCATTTCTTAGAACCCTTATTGTGATAACACATAGCAAGAACAGGACTCACAGACAAGGAGAAAGCGAGCTTCAGGGCATTTTTAAATTGGGCAAATTACAGAGAGGTGAGAGATTAAATGAAAATCCATCACATTACAGATACAGCCTGCAGTTACTGAAATCATATTTTTTTCATAAGTGAGTCACACCAATAGTAACTCCAAGGTCTTCAGAATAGTTTGCAATAAACTCTGTGGGATACTCACCACCTCTGTCTTGAAAAATGGACATCATGAGCCAAAAAACACGGCACTTTGACGTTTCTGTCTTCTTGAGGGCAAGCAGCTGGGAAAGGCAGTCTAGCACCCTCAGCGGAGGTGGGGCAGGGTTTGGCCTCCCCGGCGGGCAGGCAACGTCAAACAGCAAGATCCTGTTTCACACCCGCTACGGGGGCAAGAAATCAAAGTCTGTAACAGCAAGTGCCAGAGACGCTGTAAGGAAACGGATCCTCAAGTACTGTGGTGGCGCCAGTGGGGCAAACACCCAGGACAGCAACCTGGCAACACGGAGTCTGATCAAAGGGGCACACGCCAAGGCGTACCCACCCACCCGGAAGGGTCTGAGAGCGTCTCACGGGGGCGCACAAGAAGGCACACCTACGGGTGTTGGCTTTAAAACAGGTGTGCAAGCTCCGGGACGCTCATCCGTTAGGAGTGGGGCTAACTGCCCTCACCCCAAATGGGAGCCAGCCTTAGAGACTTGTTTTCGGCAAACGCGAGGCAGCAGACAGCATGCTGCCTGCTCTCTGAGGCTAGCTCACAAAGAAAATCCAGTCTGGGCCTGACGCTCTCGCTGCCATGGCGGGAGGAAGCCCAGGTGACATGGAGGAGGCACGTGCAGTGCCCTAGACAACAGCACAGCCAGGGACCCGGCTGACATGCAGAGGCAGCCTCAGCTGCATGCACGAACAAGCTCCAGCCTTTCAGCCACCGCACAGGACACCGAGTGGAGCACAGATGAGCTCTTCTAACAAGCCCGGCCCAAACTGCAGGTTCATAAGCGAAACAAACATTACTATTTGAAGCCACTAGGTTCGGAGGAGCTTTATTAGACAGCAGTAGATAGCTGGACACGTGTTCACTGCCATGTTGTTTCCAGGAGACGAAAAGAAAGAACTACTTAACCTTCAACCAGTAGGGGAATGAATAAACTCCAGTTTACCCCATACAGTGGAATTCGACACAGCGGCTACAGACTGTTCCAGACAGAAAGGTGCAAAAGCACGTTTAATGTTTCACCAGTTACAAAAGGGATATAGAGTGTGATAACATTTCTATACATCTTTAAAATACAGAGCTAATATTATATGTTGTTTATGGATAAACACATGTCGTCAGCATTCAAAAGCATTTCTCACCAACCTCAGCAGCGTAACCACTGCTGGGGAAGGAGGGAGGCAGGGCTGTAGCTGTATCTGCAATATTTTACTCCTTACAAAACAAAAAGAGAGACCTAACACAAATATGGCAGAATATTAGTAACCATTATATCTGGTGGTGGGTCCACGGGAGTCTTTTATTATCTTTTATTTTCTGTAGGACTAGAGTAGGTCACAAATCACTCATTTCAATGCCCGCTCGGCTTGGTTTATGCGATTAACAGCGTAATGGTGTTTCTGCCTGTTTCCTCCACTCTTCTGGGAGCTCCCTGAAGGCAATGCCTACACTCACAATCCCCCCTGTATCTGCTGGGTGCTTGATAGACTTCCCCTTACAAGACCAATCAAAGGAACTGACAGGCCCCAGGGAGATTCTGTTCCCTCCCCCAGTGTAAGAGAACCAAGCAGAGAGCAAAGGATATTTTCTAACCCAAGGGGCTTCGTAGGACTAGAAACACAGGATGAAAGACGACAATCCCATTAAAAAGAAAGATGAGCTCCTTCCTAGTCCTGGGGTCCACTGTTCTCCTCTCTGCCTCAGCACTGCTAAAATCTCAGCTTTGGCCACACGGTATGTCACAACAGGCAGCTGCAAATGCAGGATAGGCAGAAAAAAGAAGTGACTATCGCACTATAATGGCCCGAATGCATGAGACACTGTCTGAGGACCAAAAGCAGGCGGAAATAAAAAGACTCACCCAGTGGAAGAGGTGGGAGAGGTCGTGGAGAGGCAGGGTGAAGCAGCCGGGGGGGCGAACCTAAGAGGGGGTGCAGGGGGTGGTGGACATCGTCATGGCTGGCAGGGCAGAAAGAGGGAAACGGCCAGGGTCTCTCCTGCCACGGCTCCACCCAGGAACCAGCCATGGAGACGGGGAGCCTGCACCTCGTTCAGCCACACTCAGCGGGTCTCCTGTTATCTGCGGCCTAGCGCATTCCTAGCTGCTACGGTGGTGAACACAACATGAGGGGAATCTGGCCACCTTGATTTTCTTATTTCTACCATTTTCTATTCTCTAAATACTATTACTGTAATAAGAAAGTGTTTATTAAAAAAAAAAAAAGTTGTTCTTAGTCTTGGCTAGTAATTCCATCCCTAGGACTCAAGCCTAAGAAAATAACTACACAGAAGCTACATATTATGTACATAAAGATGATCGCTGAAGCCCTGCCTATAAAACAAACAATCTAAAACCTGTGGGAACAAACCTCAATGTTCAGCAATAGGGATGCAATTTAGCAAATTGTGGTACAACCACTTGAAAGAAGATGACTATTTTGAAGGCTGTAAAAACAGGGATAAAGATTAAGTTTCAAAAACAGGATCCAAAACGATATACAAATAATGCTCACAGAACTGTAAAAAATACGTTCACAAGGGAAGGGTAAAACACCAAGCCCAACTTACTTGCTGCGGGCTGGGATGCCCGAGCCAGCAATTGGAAGTAGGGGAGGAGGGGACGGCCAGGACCTGACTCCCGTCCCGTGCAGGCTGGGACCGTGGAGGCAAGAGGGGTCTCCTTGCCCAGGAGGCAGCAGCTTCCAGGCCTCCGGGTGCCCTCAGAGGTCAGGGCAACACAGCTGGGTGAAGGAGGCGCTCCTTGGGGTGCCGGGGGCTCTGTCCACTCCTGGCTGCCTTCTCGCACAACCTCAGGGTGTAGGGCACCTGACACCAAGAGCCAGGAGAAATTTCAGAGCATGGGCTCATGTGTGCAAAACTCTTCAGAGAAGAAAATTTCCCATTAACTTCAAACATGCCTATTCTCAGAGGATTTAACACAGGAAGAGTTTCTGAGTGTTTATATCCCTAGCCCAAAACACAAAGCCTAGCCCGGGGACGTGAACTGCCCGTATCTGCAATGTCATGGCCATTTGTGGGAGATCAGATGTGAGGTTCCACCTCTTCACCCGAGATCTTCCTCCAGCTATAAAAACAACTCTTGATGTCAGTGTCTGAAATTACTTGCTCAAAATTGTAATTATTATATTAATGTGGATGACTGTAAAACTATACCTCAGCTTTCTAAATGAAAACGCCAGGCTGCCAAACCTTCTAGAAGAAATTAAACTGTTAATGTGTTAAAGACTATTACATCCCCAAAGACATTACCACAGGATTTTCCCCCCATTTCAACAAGGCAAGATGCTGGACTATATTGGAAACCTCTGTGAATTGCCTAATTATAGTTAATAAGGTCATCATCTTCCCATGAAATAGCCTTTTCTGTTTTCCAACAGAGCTTTCAACAATTCTAAAAACTGTTCATTTGAAGACTCCCTGAGAAGGCTATCACATTATAGGGCAGACAGCAGGGGAAGGAAGTGAGAGGCAGGCGGGAAGAAGACGAGCCCAAAAAGCCACAGAAAGAAGGCCCCCATGGAGAAGGGAAACAGAACTTTCTCAGAGTGTGGCATCTGGAGGCCAGAGTCCCAAGAAAACACAGGAGAGGCAATGGGGTGAGTGGGGGGTGTGAGGAACCCCCCACCCCAACCCCACCCCACCCTCCTGACCCCAGTCTGGTGGGGAGGGAGCTTCCACTCACTAATCATAGCCCAAGCTGCCCCATAAACCCACACAACTCTCAGCATAGAACCTGCCATTTACCCTCCTGGCTGAGACTACCACAACCCATGCTCAGATGTTTCCCTTTTATGGATGCACGAAGTCCGAAAGTCAGTGCAGGGGTCACTGCGTGTACCATGTACAAAATCACGGGTAGGGAGAGAGTGGGACATAAGGACTTCAGCAATGACCTTCGTGCCAACCTAAAAGAATATGCACGGAGCCTAAGCATCCGGGCCAGCGCAGGGGGAATCGGTTACCATGATAAGCCCATGCATGAGAGAGGCGACAGAACGTGGGCAACAGTGGCCGGGAATAGCTCAGGGTCACTGCAGCAAGTGAGAAGTCAGGCGGAAAATGGGATCCTGGCCCCGTGTCTGTCATGCAGACACATCACACAGCATCCTGGTAGAGGAGACGTGCTCCCGGCTCACTCTCCATGCCTCACTGGCACAACCAGGAAAAGACTCGGTCTCTAGCACCCCTATCTGCAAGAGGAGGGAACGCTCGGGCAGCTCTCCCTTCCCTGCAGGGGGAAAATGGCTCACGGCAGCATCCCAGCAGGGAGGGGGTGGCTGGAGCAAGAGCCTCGTGTTGGGGTCCTTCCCAGGGAGGTTACCCCGGTGGTGGGAAAGAGGCTGGCCCCAAACCCTGTTCCATCTCTAGCTCTGCGGGCCTGAGGTACTCTCTCCTGACCTCCCCGGGTGACTGAAGCCTGAAGCATGGACGGCACAGGCACGCGCTAAGTGTCCTGCTTAAGGAGCTCCTCGAGGTGGCGGCTTCCCCCCTTAGCTGGTTTCAGTGCAGGTGTGGCACAGGAGATGCCCACAGGTAACTGACAGGTGAGGGTATGAGCAGAAGGATCGGCCATGGAACCCACCAGGACCGCAGCCCTGGTGCAAAATAGCCTGTTTCCCCAGGCCCACAGAGAAGGGGCTTAGGGGTAGGGTTCAGGCTTGGCTCACCGGGGCTCACCCCCCTGGTCTGGGGTGCCCGGACTGTCCTGCGGGGACTCTTTCCTCCAAGGGTAAACGATGCTGCCAAGTCACGGGCTTTGGAAATAATGTGATTTCCAGATCGTCAGCCCGGATCTTACCGCTGCACCAGCACGGGTCCCTCCGGACCAGGGCCGGTGAGGGCGTGTCTCCCTGAGGTGGGTATCATGGCATTTTCCCCTTTAGTACACATCAAGCAGCTCGTGACCATCAAGGCGCTAGGTCATACATGTAAGTCACAAGTGCCTGCTAGATCAGACTACCCCAGAGTCTGTGACGGCACTGTGCTGCTCCCTAGGGTCACAGAGCCCAGCAGTCTCTTTCCAGTGAGCACAATGACAGGCAGGTCAGGTGCACGGTGTGCAGTTTATGCCTGCCCGGAATGTGGGAAAAAAGCAACCACAAGGAAGGTATAGAGAGAAGGGGATCCTGGAGCCGAGTCCTAAGGCATAAATAGGACTTTGACTGAAAGAAAAGGAAGGAAAAGACAAAGGCATAGAAGGATGTGCCATGTTTGGGGAACAGCAACCAGACCAACTGGGAAGAGTTCAAGCTCAAGGAAGACGGCCGGTGATAGGGCCAGAAACAGGGGGAGGGTAAGACGGAGTTTAGTTTGCATTCCATATTGTCCAGGCTACATTCCACATTGTGGGCTGGGACAAAAATAACTCAGGTTTTACATCAAGGAGTGACAACCAGAAATTACAATAATCAGTAACATATATACCAACGGCAGTCACCTTTCGGGTATCCACTGTTTACCAAGAACTGTACCGGGCCCTTCCCTAGTACCCACTCTTGTTCTTGCAACAACCACAAAGATATACATCCCACGGAGGGAGAGACCAAATGGCCGTGAGGATGGAGAGAAGGAGATCAGGTGAGCAGATAAGTCACAACTTAGTAATGGATTGAACGGCAAAGGCTGAACGACATATGCTCCATGAGGACTGAAACCGCATGTGCCTTATTCGCACTGTCACCTGACCCTAGACCTGCCATGAACAGGTACTCAACAAATAGGTGGGCAGCAGCATCTACACAGGTGCAGAAGAAAAGAGGGACAGCAGCAGAGCAGGGGGGAGGAGGTGACACAGCCAGTTGTGTTAAGGCAGCCCAGAGGCATCATCAAGAACTGTGTAGGCTCTGACATAACACCCTGCTAGCAAACTAACAAACTGTCACAGCTTTACAAATGCCAGCAGAAGACACGAGACTCCAGGTCAGAGACAAAAAAAGTTTATCACAGCAGCCATAGCAGCCAGAACAAGAATGCAGCACTGGTTCCAGGTCCCCACTCCCCCAGGGTGACTCGATGAGGGCCAGGTGTGACCTGTACAGAGTGGGATGTATTACAAGAGGGGAATCCTGACATCAGGGAGCCCCAGTCTTAGATAAGGGGCTGCAGTAAATGTGTCCAACCTCTGTTTTGGAGGGAAACATTGTCCGTATCGTCCCGGAATATAAGTAAATCCACTCCAAACGCAGATGCTACCTCTAATCTTCCAAAACTGCTGGCTATACAAACATCTTTGAAAAGATAGGCCAGAGGAAATTAACTCTTCATGACGTTGCTCAGAAGATTGTGCAGAAACGTGAGAGACCCTCATACTGTCCCCTGGAAGGCAGCACACGTGTGCAACCCGCGAGACGCCCACCTCCCACTGAGGCACCCTGAGCTGCCTGCCACCCGTCCGAGCATCTCCTCCCCTTCTCTTGTTCAGAAAACAAAACGAACACTTACTTTCCAGTCCCACCAGACTGAACAGAAGTGAGCCTCTGAGAAACAGAGTAACAGGCCCAAAGCTTCCTGGGTCTTCCCAGGTCTGTCTGGAGCACCTACAGTCACCTGTGACTCCCGGCATCATGCAATCCATCGCCAAGCCTCAGCCATTCTGTCCCCAAACCATCCCTCAGGGCCAGGCACCGCCCCTCTGTCGTCCCCATCCAGCCACTGGCCCCGCACACCTGACACTGGTAACAGCCAATTCACAGCTCTCCCTGCTTCCAGCCCAGCCCCTTCTCCACCCAGAAACAAAGGGACTTTTTAAAGATGTAAATAAAGAAGCGTCACACCCCTGCTCAAAACAGGTGGTTTCCTACCAAGTTGAACAGGACACTTACCACACAACCCAGCAGTTCCGCTCCCAGATATTTACCTAAGAGAAATAAAAACAAAGGTCCACACGAGTGGCCAAAAAACTACTCTCTAACAATCCCAACCTGGAAACCGACCGAATGCCTATCAACCCCAGAATGGATTCATAAAGTGTGGTCTTTTCACCCAACGGAATACTATTCAACAATGAAGAGGTGTGATGTGCACAGCAACGAGGATAAAGCTCATGAACATCACATCAGGTGAGAGAAGCCAGACACAGAAAATTACGTGCCGTATAATTCTATTTTACGCGAAATTCTACAACAGGCAAAATTAATCTATAGCAACAGAAAGCAGATGAGTGGTTGGCTGGAGCTGGGGGTGGAAGGAAGAGACAGACCGAGAAAAGACACCAGGAAATTTCTGGGTGGTGGAAATGCCCTCCATGTTGATGGGGCGGTGGGAGGGGTGTGCACGAGTGCACAGACTTGTCAAAACCCCCCTTTTAAGCAGCACGCTTAAAAGATGCATTTCCTTATATGGAAGTTACCTCTCTACAAAGTCAAATCACTTTTTAAATTTTTTTTAAATGTTTATTTATTTTTGAGAGAGACAGAGACAGGATGCGAGTGGTTAGAGGCAGAGAGAGAGGGAGACACAGAATCGGAAGCAGCCTACAGGCTCCAAGCTGTCAGCACAGAGCCCGATGTGGGGCTCGAACTCACGAGCCGTGAGATCACGACCCGAGCCGAAGTCGGACGCTCAACCGACTGAACCACCCAGGTGCCCCAAATCACTTTTTTAAAATTTAAAACCATCGATGGCTTTTTTCGCTTCATTCTGAGTAAAATCCTAAGGCCTAGCATGTCCTGGAGACCTCTCACGATATGATCCCCACCTAAATCACCAACCTCAACACAAACCACTCTCCCCTTTGCTAATATCCCAAATCTAAGGCAAACCACGGGGACCTCCCTTATTTTTCCAATGAGACGAACAAAAACAATACAAAAAGGCTAGCGGCCATCTTGAATACATACACTTGTAGACATATTGAGGAAATAATCAAACGTCTATGCTTTTATTTATTAACTTAGACGTACATGCATATTTAAAATAACCTATTTTAACAGATTTTGTAAAGACTGTATTTTTCCAATACCACCGTCTCTCCCTAGACATTCTCAAGACTCATGCCTTCTCCACTCCCAGGACACATTTCCATACCAGCTAAAGGGAACCTCTGAGGTAGAGGGACAGCAACGACTAAGCACCTAGTACCAGGCCCTGCCCTGAGCATTTCTGCAGATCATCTCATTTAACCTTCGCAAAACCACACAAAGGAAACATCGCTGCAGTTCCCAAACTGTGCACCAAGACACCCAAGGGAACCCCAGCAAACTCACAAGGGTGCCACAGGATACTTTAACTTTTCAAAGGAAACACAGCAGATCTGTTGGCACCATGCAGACTGCTAGCTGAGGTAGTGAACATTTCAACATTAGACCACTCTGCATTTCTTTTAATGATGTCATACCTCCACAAAGCTGGGTTTTCAGCAGAGCAGGTATCATGTGAAAATCAACGTGGAACAGGAAAGGAGGGTGGTGGTGTCCCACGTGCCCCCAACTTCTCAGAACGTGTGTGCCCAATAGGTGTGACGTGGTCAGGACCCAAATACTCATTGTCAGACCCTAACACCTTAGTAAGTGGGACCGGGGACCGCGGAGTGTTTGCTTGGGCCCGGAAAAATGGGGGCGGGGGGAGTTTCTGTGACACAAAGGGTGCTGTGAACTGAGGAACTCTGAGGCCCTGTGTGTGATTTTCTCGATTTTACAGATGGAGAACCTGAGACCCCGTGAGGCCGCTTGCCCAACATCACAGAGCTAAGGTTCAAGCCCGGCGCAAGGCAACGTGACCCTCACAAACCAAGATGCCATTAAATGGTTTACCAAAGACTGTGCACGACGGGCAAACGGTTCCAACAAATTAGGTGGTGGACGACGTGCCCAAAGACCCGCTCACACCCCGTGGTCCAGAACTAAGACCGTGCTGTCATCTGAGAAACTCCCTACGCACTCAACTATAAAGGAAACGTCTTCTCGAAGGACGACGTGAAGTGAAGCCTCGCCTCGCCTCCCACTTCTCGCCGCGCCGAACTGCGCCCGGCCTCCACGCGCTGGTCCTTTGCTTGCTCACTGTGGACAAGCCCTTCTCGCACCTCGCCTCCGCCTGCGTGGCATCTTCCAGGGGTTCTCCCCTATCCACTGCCCATTCTTCTCTATTTCCCCGCAAATAGCACTTTGTAATTTATAATTACCTTGTTAATGAGTTGACCTATGAGTCTGTGAGCGAGTAGAGCTGGCCCCGGCACGGTGTGTGGCACCCCGCAGGCCCTGAGTAGTGGTTGCTGTTATAAACGTCCTTCCTCCCCGGGCCGCGGGGTCAAGAACCAGACAGAAGCAGCATGGGAGGCCTGTGTTCTATGCCCTCCATCCTCCCTGTGAGGCCCCCGAGCATGCCCGAACCCCAGAAGGGCTCCCAGAGAGCTCCCTGATGCCAGGGACTGGCACTTACACGTCTGACGGAGGCAGCTCTTGCTTCTTCCTCATCTCAGTGGCCGCCGTCCCCAAGACCACTTTAAAAATAGAGCTTTAACTGTCTCCCTCTGGAAACTCAGAAGGGCTCTGGCCCGGAGTATTCTGATCTGAAAACACCTATTTTCGAAAATGGTAAACTTTTGCGGCTACTGCAAACAATTAAAATTGAGAGAGATCCATGGGGAGAGGGAAGGGGGGTGGGTAATTATTATCAACAAAACCAATGAGAGGGAACAAATGTATTGGGCCAAAAATCTAATAAAATAAGTATGAGAATTCTAGCGCAGCTCTGCGGGAAGCAAATTACTCTTCTGAGTCTTCACAGACAATACACGGGAGACGCAATTTATTAACTTGCGCCACGTTGGCCTCAGCATTAACCTGTATCCCTAAAGTACTTAACTCTTACCCAGGAAACTGCTTACTTAACTTGCATTAGGACACGCAGGGCCAATGCACGCTTGCTATTCGCAGCTTCAAATTCAATTTAAAGGGATTCCTGTTCCAATTTCCTGTAGAAAGTTACTCCATGTTCTAATACATCAGTGTCAGGAAACACGGCCTTTACTTAATTTCTTCTCATTATTCATACAACCAGGGATCACCCAGAGCAATTTCTCCTCCTTTGTGTGCCTAACAGCAATGATGGGGCTTTTACTTTTCATCTTTTCAAGCGCCAGCTGCTCGAAGGTCTCCCCTTCCTTGAAAAGCATGCCCTTTAGGGACCCCTGGTGGGCTTCCTGGGGGTCTCTGCACGCTGACATACCTTGCAATGATGACGTTCACGTTTAACTGCTAATATTTCTAACTGATTCATATTCTAAAAGGTAATGCAGAATCAGAGAGCAGGAAGACTGGCCCCAGGCCACCACGTCACCTTAGGCCAGGCACATCTCCCAGTGGCCCCAGGCTCCTCACTGATAAAATTACAGGCTGGGTCCGGATCACTGAGTCCCCGACCTGATAAGCCATGGAGCCATTCGCTCAAAGGCAGCCATGTGAAGAAACCGGGTGAGACAGACAATACGGAGCTGGGAGGATGGGGGCGGGGCGGGGGGAGGACGGGACGTGGAGTGGGGGGACGGAGAGGAGGAGGGAAGGATGGGGAGGGATAGCGTCTCGAGGCCCTCAGCTCATGCTCCCCAGGGGCAGCCCCTAAAAATTTCCATGGAGCCCTTGGAGCCCCCAAAACACAGGCTGCAAATCACCGATCTGAATTATCTCGACAGGCCCCTCAAATAAAATAAGTCTAGTGTTCCAAATTTCCTTTGCAGAAGCAAAACGTTCTTAATAAGACTGTAATGGAAAAATAATTCATGCATTTTATTTCCTATTTAATGCATTTATGTATTTTCCACAATGAGCATACATTATTTTAATAATCAGAAGAAAACAAACATTATTAAAAAGAAAACAATTCACATGGCTTAAAAAACAAAACAAAACACCCGAGGCACAGAACAGACAAGCAGAAAGGTTTGCGTGTTCTTCCAGCGTCATCTACCAGCGTTAACTGCTAATTACTTTCCTCCCTTTAGAGTAGCAAAATATCACAAGTGTTTGGAAAAGGTCTGATGAGTCACCAAACGCTCTGTGGCTCTCAGCTGCGTCACTGAGTCCTATGCAGGCCTGCGTAAATATTCATAATATTTATACACACACCCCCTCCCTGTTCACCCTGGGCTTCAGAGACTAGGGGAAGCGCTGGGGATGGGGGAGGAATGGCATGGAGGGAGTGGGGGGCCTGGGCTGTGGATCTTCCACAGAGAACCTGACCTTCTCCCATCACAGGTCTCTTCAACCCTAACACCCACCACACAGGGCTGAGAAATACTGGGATTCAATATATGTAAAAGTGGGTTTCCAATAGATGGAGGCATTTTTAAGCCCCCAAAGTGTAACTGCATTTGTACTTAAATCTTGGGAGTCTATAAAAAAGGAGAGGGGTAGAGGCAAAACTATGTCAAGTCCGGGCAAACATAACCCCACCCCTATCTGCTCTATCCTAAGGGCCCAGTTTCTATCACCAAAGCATCATGGGCGGCCTCCCCAGGGGTTTTCCCTCCAATTCCACACCCAGCAGTTCACACATTTTCCAAGGCTCTCAGTTCCTACAGGAAACACTCTAGATTCACCCACACGCCTCACAAAGCCCCGATCCCCCTGCCCTCCGGGCCATTACCATGACTCTCTACCCTAGCCCATTCCCCTCTGCCAGATGTACAAACATCTGTGCGGGGGTCCCAGGGCGCTCAGCCTACCCTGACTCTCTCCCAGCCCCTCCTTCCCTCGCCCCCAGGGCCAACTCCAGTGTCTTCTCCCACCCCAGTCAAGTCCGGCTCTCGTCCTCTGTGCTGCCCAATACCGGCCAAGCATCCTTCCCAAGGCCTATCTTCATTTACCTGTCTGGACACTCAGCGAGCACCTCAAGCTCTCAGAGAAGAGTCCCCACTCCGACCTCCGGCACCTAGACTCAATCTAGCGAAAGTAGGCATTGGAGCCTGTTTGGGCCCTAAAGTGCAAAGCCGTGGTTCCTGCTCTCAAGAATTTTATGCTTCAGGGGCAAGCTGCCTCCAAAGCTTGCAGAAAGAAACAGCCAAGGCTCCCAGGGTGCATGTGATCTCAAGGGTTTCTCTGGCTTACATGTACCAACCAGCCACCTGTAGCAGCTGCGCCGGGAATGCACCAGCTTCCAAAAGGACACCTGAGGAAGGCAGTGGAGGAGCCTACAGGCATCCCTCCGCCCCTGCCCGCCACCGCCAGCCCCATCCAGAACCTGACAGCCGCCACCAGCAGGCCAGCCAAGCTTACCCAAGCCAGACTGACTTTCCAATCCCATCTCACCTGAGGTGGGAAGATGGCTAGAGGGCTTCGAATTAAAGGCTTTTCCTCGCTGCCTCCTGGACTACGAGAGGCATGTGGATCTGAGAGTAAACGGGGTTATTCATGTCAAAGGAGGACAATTACCCCAAAAATGTGAGCACTCCAATAAGAATCTGAAAGCAACTTTTCTGGAACACAGGACACGATGTAAAGTAAACGTCTCTGTGCCGCGTATATATCAGCACCTGATCTCTCAGAAACTCTCCGGTCACTGTCACAGTGTTAACTGCCTACTCAGCCTGGCATCCGACTTCTTCCCCTGGAAGGACGGCAGCAAACTTTGTGTTCCGTGCGGAACCCACTCCGTTCTGGAGCTGCTGCCGCTATCCGGCTGACTCTACACGAGAGAGGAGCCAACACGTCAGTGTCCTCACGCTCGGAGCCTCTGGTCCTGCTCAGCCGCCCTCTGCCCGAGGGCAGCTGGGAATCCCCACGAGGCAGAGAGAGGGGGATGAAGACGGCAGGGGGCCTCTACCGATTACTGCCAGCTCTAACTCATGTTTCGCATCTGGCCAGCTGCCCTGGGCCTGCCCTTCTTTCTCTGGCCCCACGTGTGTCATTCATTCAAGAATTCGTTCGTCCACTCACTCACGACACAAATGCCTATCCAGCACCACTCGGTGTAAAGCAGAGAGGACAGGAAGTTGCAGCCCTGACCTTAAAGAACGCAGCCCCGCGGACGGAGAGAACATGGGGCGCGGGGCTGCACACATATGGCAGGCGCCAGCTCTGGAGAGGCACAGGGACAGGAATTAATGAAGCTGGGGGCCTGGATTCCAGGTCTACCACTTGGCAGCAGTGTGACCCTGGGCAAGCCACCCAGGGGGAACTTGGTGCCAGCCACCCTGCTGCCACACGGCCTTCCCCACTCACCTCCCAGCTCTTCACGCTAAACACAGACTCCATCAGCTTAAGTCTCAATTGTTTCAACTGAAAAATGCAGAGAAAATGCCTAAAAGCGACTTGCGAAAAGTGGAGCTGTCCACATACAGACCCCAGCATAGAGTGAATACTCGGTAGAGGGCAAACGCTTTCTTAGGACGTCTCTGAATATTCCCACATCCCGTCCCATACCCAGAACAGGAAACACACCTGCCTTATGCTCCTCGCTCAAGCCCACACCAGTAAGTCAACACTGGACAATCCAAGTGGCCAAACCAAACCCAATCACTCCAGATCTCAGTGATGGGACACACCTATCAATAGGAGAATGAGGGCTCCCTACTCTGCCCTCTGCTTTGAACTTGGACCCCCATGTTTTGATCGAGCTGGAGCCTCTCGACCTTGGGACAATCCAAACATCTGATCCGCCCTCTCAGGGCAGCAAGGGAGAGTGGAAAGAACTTGGGCTCTGGAAGCAAACAGTCCTGAAGTCCTGTCCCGGCTCTGCCATCTGCTAGCGGGTGCTCCTGGGCCCTGCAAGCCCCCTTGACTGCAGCATGGGCATGCGACCAACATCTGAGGGGGTTCCAGAGGATTCACCGTATACGTGATGCCAGGCACTGATCTGGGCACATGGTGGGATCTCAGCAAATGGGAGTTGTCATTGCTATCAAAATTCAGTCCCGGGGAGCCGACCACCTTGAGTTCTCGGGATACCAGATAAAGTTCACACCAGCACAGCACCCTTCTACTCAGCGCACTTCATCAGGCAAGCCAGAAGCCAGGCCAACAGGAATTAACTTAATGCTCCGTTTGGCAGTGCTTCCCTAGGTCCATCACCCATCCTCATTCCCTGGAAGCTGCCAGCCAAGCAAACTGGAATATTGATCACAGCAACCATCTCAGTATCTCAGTGCAAGTCTGAGGGCCAAACACTTTATATGTGTTTCCATTACAAGAGTAGGCTTGCCATTCTAATTCTGCTCCATTCCAGCCAGCTTCACTCTGGGCAACAAAGGGGACCCTAAAAAGTTGAGTTAATCACTAATCTATTAATGGAATCACACCTCCACATTGATTTCACATTATCATTTCAGAATGATGCATATTCATTCTCCATCTTCAGTTCTAAGCGTGGGGGAGGAAGCAAGAGTTACCGTGCCGATGCCACGCTCCAGGCATCTCTCAGGGCTGCCGTCCTGCTGACTATGCACGACACCCCACGGCACCAGGAACTGGCGGGAAAAGGCTGAGGGCATTCCCTAGGCCCCGACAGAGAACCGCGGCTCAATGACAAGCCTGCCCGGCTCCTTCCACAAGTCCCACCGATCCCAATAATTCCTAAGGCTTTTGCTTCCAATTTGCCCCCTCAGTATTTGGCCGTACACGCTTTGGTAGGAGAGGCGGCCAGATCATTCTAATTCAAACGAGCAGGTTTGTTTGCTGCACGGGGGCTGAGTGTCCCCTAAGAAATCGAGATCAGTCAGGAGCAGATCCTCCAGAACCAGGGCAGGGGACCTGGTGGCAGATGGGATAGAGGGGAGGGAGAGCCATTTTTCAGACACGTTTTTCCTCTGTACATCTTTTTGTCTCCTTTTAATCTTGCACCAAAATTTGTGTACTTCTATTCTTTAAAAGAAGTTTTCGGATGAAATAAGGAAAATGGCTTCTTCCCCCTTGAGGAAACTTACAATCAAACAGGAGGGACCAGATTGGATCTACAAAGAAAATTTTAATTCACCCCAACAGCCATTCATTGGGCACTTTTTGCACGGAAGCCCTGAGCTGCTCAAGACAGGTTCACACCTGTAGCGAAACTCAGCTGTCAATTCCTCAGACAGGAAAGGACCTCACGACATAGGGTATCCTCCCAGTAGGTCTCCCCAGATGCTGGCCGCCCAAGTTTCATCCCCCTGGCATTTTACTTCATCCCAAGGCTCTGCTCCATGGTGATCACAGGTCTTAGTAACTTCTCTGCCTGCTTAATGATGTCCTCCGGAGGTCATGTGGAGAGAAAACCGATTCAAAATCCCGAAAACTCATTCAGCAACTCTGCAGGAAGACTTGGGAGGGACACCTGTAATCCTCTCACTACCTCATTTAGCTAAAGGTAGTTTGGAGATCGCAAAACCGCTCGGCATAAAAGGGCCTTGGAGATCACAGTAGAACCTCTGTGTTTTCCAAATGAGACACCAAAGCCAGAGCTGACCTCACTTGCTCAGGGTCTCAGCTGGTGAAAGGCAGATACACACGTGGACTCCTGGCCTCTGACAGCCGGCTCATTGCTCTCTCCATCCCCTGTGGCCCACCTGTCTTGTCCCTGTCCACAGTAATAACCCCGCAAAGAAATGAGTCACTCACTTGCCCACATCACGCCTGTGAAGTCAGAGGGTTATTTTTTTAGAAAAAAGTAATAACAAAGGAAAGGGGAAAAAATATCTTAAATAAAGGTTGTCTTTCCTGACATGATGGATGGAAAGCTTTCGGGCGAGCGACGGAATGGAGTGTGATTATACCGAGGTAATAATGGCTATCACATGTCAGGAGAGCAGATGTCACTACTTTTTGACAGAGGGCACTTGGGAAGAAGTTACAAATAGAAAGCTTTCCCTCTACTTTCTGAGGGGGTAGAATAAGAATTCCACCTGAATTGCCAAGATCTGTTCCAGGCAGCGTCTGTGCAGTAGAGAGAGGGGCAGACAGAACCCCCCCGCCCCCCCGCCCAATGCCATCACAGGCAGTCATGAGAAGAGCAGTCAAAATTGGGTTTTAAAAGCCTCGCACAATTGAGCACAAGTGCTGTCCAGCACTTAACTACTCCTTCACCACCGCCTACCAATGCCAGTCATACCCCAGGAAGATGCACCGAGGAGCATGAGGGGCACCCCTCCCACGAGTGTGTACTAAGATGAGAGCCCAGAACTGCAGGGGGAAAGGGTGGGCACCGGCATCCAGAGAAGAGGGCAGAGAGCCACCAGGAGTGTGAGTTAGGGGTGACTCACCATGCCCCTGCTTCTTAAAATCTCTAGTACTTTTCAGTTCCTCTACATGGACAGTTTTTCTTTTAGGATCCAACCAAGAAAAAATTAAAACCAACACAGACGGTTTTTAAAAGAACCACAAGAACCTGTCAGTACAAAGCTATGGGAAGAAAGAAGTGATTGATTCTGGAGCAGGGAGGTTGGGGGTTGGGGGGAGGAAGAGTGGAGGGGGGCGCCCAGAGGAGACAGAACTGGAGGCAGCCCAGATGGACAAGGATTTGCATCATGGAGAAATGGGGACGTGGGGACGTGGGGACGTGGGGACGTGGGCTCAGGGTCACTTCTGCCAGAGCTGTGGAAGGGACAGGGAAGCCGAAGACAATGGGGGGGAAGGGAGGGGTCCCGCCCCCAGGACACGGAGAACTCGTGTGCCGGCCTGGTCTGAGACTCCCGAAGCCACCAGAGGTGATAAGCAAGGAAATGCTTAATTAGGTGGCACCGGGGGGATCCAGGAGGGACTGCGGCCACCAAGGAGGCCCGGCAGAGGCAGCTCCGTGCAGCAGAGGCCTCGGCCGGCCGCCGGGGGCCGGGGAGAGGCCCCGCCTGCTCCAGCAAGCCGCCGACGCGCCCCGGAGGCCCAGAGGAAATATTACTGCGAGACAAAAACTGAATTATGAAATCCGCAAGCAATAATTAGTTTAAATTACTACTTCTACTTGAATAATTAAACACGCTTATTTTCACTCACTGATGTTTTATTCATTACCATACATCTTTCCTGAAAGTTGTTTTTAACGTGAATATTCTTTTATTTGCAAAGATCCCACAGAGATTTACTATGCTAATTTCAAACCTTTCTTCTAAAATAAAAACAACAATAACAAAAACACTCCAGATTATCATCCATTAGTGACTGCTGTGTGGGGTCCATTATCAACTTAAGTCACAGCAACTGACTGGAAACATTGTGGGTAGTGGTGAAGTTATTCACACGCCAAAGCTTCCTTCCTTTAAAATTCACTACTGAACGGGCGATACTTAAATAAGCCCGAAATGAGTATGAAAATAAAAAGACCCAAGTGCAGAAAGACCATTTAGGCACAGACAGAACGAGCCTTTGCTTTTTATCACACCCTCTATTAATGAAAATGTTTTTGCATTTCCACAGATAACGGTTGGATTTTATAAGTCTTATTTTCACACCCTGGAGCCAGGATACCCATAAGCACAGTAATAAAGGCTTAAGGTTTTTATTAAGCAAAGTTACCTTTGGGAATAAGTACTAACTTAAACATAATCCACGAACTAACTCTTCCCCGCTGGGCTATTAGCTGGTGTTGGCTGAATGGCAAGATTCCAAATCCGAGCTAATGCCAACAAGCCGAGCCTAAGTCAAACCCTGAACAAACAGAAAGGAACAGGGCTGCTGCCGCCATAAACCGGCTCCACGAGGGTCCAGAAGCCAAGAGCCCTCCAAGGGGCCCAGAAAGCCTACTTCACATGCGGGCACGCAGTTGTGCCGAAGAACCGGGCTCACTGATCACTCTGACAAATGTCAGGGAGTGTCAGCTACTCTGGTAAAGCACAGGCTGCCTGACACACACACACACACACACACACACACACACACACACACACACAGAGCCCTGTGGCTCCAGGACGGACCCCTCCCTGGGCTGGGACCCGCAAGTCCTCCCTGAACATTTGTTGAGTGAAACTCAGTATCTGAAGATTTTCTAAGGCCCCGATTCTATTTTCTCTGTCCCCCAACATCTCTGAAAAGCAATCAGTCATCCATCCCTAGAACTGAGCAAATGTGTAGACCCACCTCCCACCTGAAACTTTAGTTACTCGCGGAACCCACGGCACCAGCACCTTCCGCTGTGCAGTGCTCTCCCTCCGCTAATATAAGTAAAGTCAGCTGAATATTTTTCATAGCGGTTGCAACCGGTCCTCTGGAGCAACAGGAAAATGGATTACTCAAATTTTGAAGTTTCCAAATCAAAAATGACCATCTACTGGACAGAATTATGAGCTGGGGCACCAGTCTGGCCTTTGGAAAATGAAGGGACTCCAGAGGCCACAGGCTAGGGCTTAGCTGATTCTAGAACTCAACAGTATCTGCGTCACCATCGTTAGAAGCATCCAGAAAGCAGAGCAGAGCTTCTGCTGGGCTTGTTTCCGTGGCAACAGCTTCACTGGCCTGTCTCGGGGAAACGAAAGGAGGAAGGGCATGGAAGCTGCACAAGGTGGGGGGGGTGAAGCGGGGAGGGAAAGGGGGAAGAGCGGGGGGTGGGGGGGGGGGGCGCAGTGGAAGGCCAGAGAAGCCAGGATAGAAAAGGTAAAGAAAGGAGGAGAGAGGGAGAGGCAGGGAGGAGTGCGACACAAGGAGGGGACCAAAGGAAAGTAGGGACTTCTGTCTGAGGCTGTGCGTCTACCTGCACTCAAAGAATGTTCTCATTTCCTTCACTAAATGTCACACGTCACTCCCAGTCAGTGCCTTAACACACACTAAGGTCACTCACTAAGCCCTCACTAAGGTCAACACGAGTCCACAGGTCTGGCTGGCTTCAATCTGGAAGGAAAACAGGAAGAAAACGAGCAGGCATGGAGATCTGTGATCACTAGAGCGCCACTGGCCCGTGGGAAGGGAGCACAGTGAGCCTCACTGAGGTGAAAAGCCTCTGCGGGCCTTGCTCAGGATTCAGCGGGGCAGAGATTCAGTCGGCTCCCTGCCCCTGCCCCTCACCCTGACCCAAAACCATTAACAACAAAAGTAACAAGAGCCCTAAACGCAACGTTAGACCCTGGGTTGGATCCTGAAAGAGAAAAGGGACATTAGTGGGGAAACTGGTGAAATCTGAAAAACTCTACAGTTGACAGTTACACTGACACCGATTTCTTAGTTTTGACAAACGTACCAGGGTTATGTAAGACGGAGGGGAAGGGGAGTGACAAATATACAGAAACTCTCTGAATTTTACAACCCTTCTGTACGCCTACAATTATTTTCCAAAGTTTTAAAAGGAAAATAACAAGGGCTGCCTAAAAGCAAGACTCCTGTTTTTCTGACAATGACTTATTTCCTTCTCATAGAAAACCAATGCCCTTGACGGGGCTTAACTATCCTAAAGAAGTGCGATGCTACATTCAAAGCGTGTTAGCAGTGTCCCTTCCGTGTGAAGTGAAGCCACAAGGAGACGAGCCTCCACGCATCACGGAGCGTCACGGAGCAAGGGCCCTGCGCACCTGTGCAAAAACAGATACGACCCCGTCACACTCCACACTCCTGATTTCCCGCCTCCCAAGTCTCCTCCAGTCTCGCTCCCTTGTTTTACGTGTCCAGCCCAGCACCCTCACCTAACTGCCTTGCAGTCAGCTGCTGGCAGCACATTCCTCCACACCCTCTAGCCTTCACCTAGTCTGTTCCCTCTACCCAAAATGCTCTTCCATTTCCTTGCTACTGAACTATTTCTACCCATCCCCCGAGACTCCCTGTGACTCTCGCTGGCGCTGCCCCTCGCTGGGGCTGTCCTTTGCGCCCCGTAGCATTTCATCCTCCTCCACCCCACCGGAGCAGGTATGATGCTACAGTGTATTTGTCTACCTGTTCCTTCTTCCCAGAGTCCCAGAGTCTTTCAAGGAAGGGTGAGACACCCTACTCATCTCTGTACCCCACCCCCATCCCCAGCACCCAACTCTGGCATCAGATGCCGAATGAATGAAATACTACGGAGCAAGAATGCAGGCAGTTCTTTTCAGGGAGAAAATACTGATAACAACCTTGCATCTTGTGTTAAAAGGCCAAAAGGTTCTATCTGTAAGAAGTGAAGGAAGCCAGTCCTTTCAAGAGCAGATTTTGTTACAGAACGACAGGTCCATTTCCACAGACATAAGCGCTGTGCAAGTATCCTCTTCCGACCGGGAAGCTGAAAAGCTTTTCCAAGGTTTTGGTCTCCTTGACAACAGCAGTGCCAGAGACAAGTAGGGAAATAATTAAAAAGTATGTTCCCTTCGCCTCGAACTTCGCAAGTGTTTTTAAGCAATAACGAACAGTCCACGCTCAGGGTGGACGGCGTCAGTATGGACCGGGCCGAGGGCAATGCAGGGACATGCCATCCTGTCCCCCCATCCGGCGCCCCTCCTCCGAACGTGGAAGCCCAAGTGAAGGAGCCAAGCCCTCCACCCAGGACGACATTCACCGCAGGAACCACAGCCCATACAGGGCAAATTCGCAACCGCACCTTCCAAGTGCCGGGTCCCACAGGTCAAACACTGCCGCGTGTAATCCTCACAAGGGCTCTTTGAACTCTTTGAGCCGGGTAAGTATTACTGTCGCCATTTGGCAGGAGAAAAACTGAACTGCAGAAAAGCGGCCAGGCAGTGTGGTCCAGGGGCCCACAGCCCTGGCTGCACCTCAATGCCCCCCAGGCTGGCTTCTAAAGAAATGCACTCCCCCTACCCCGCCCTGGCCTCCCCTCTGACCCTCAGAGCTCATCCCGGGATCTGAAGCCCTGAAGGAAGCTGCCTTCCTCTGAGCACCGTCCAGCTGGCCCATGTCCCCACACAGGGCCACTCGTGCCGGCTTCATTCCCTTCACCCCTGCCCCAGAGCTGCGAGAACGTGCAGGGCGAGATGGGAGGCGCCAGCCCTGAAACGTGGTCAGCTCTGATCTTGACTGATGTGTCTCCTTCTCTTTTCAGGGTGGCTTTCCATGGTCTGTTTTGTTTTAACAGCTTTACTGTATTCGTATCTTTTATTGTAAGCCTCCTCAAATCCTTTCTGGATTTATGATTTATAAATAAACAATAAATAAACACATGAGCTGCAAGGAGCGACCAAGCCCATTACCTGGGAGTATAAACGCACGCAGTTCAGCAGACTGGGAGTAATCACCACTTTGATTTAGCTCCCGGCTACAGTCCTCAAAGCCCCCCTCCAAAGCGTGCTACCCACCCCCCCCACCACCACCCAGGGATGCTTCCCGCAAGGGAAGGGCCACGGCATGCAGGCAAGACCAGCCCCGAGACTGCCCATAGCCTGAGGTTCACGGAGGCCCACAGGAGTATGGTAGACTGAGTAGGGGTTATTCATTCATGCACAAGTGTTTTTAAGCACCTACTATGTGTTCAGCTCTCCTCCAGGAACTCGAGAGACAACAATCAGGAGAACAACGTCCCTGCATCGTGGAACTTATATTGGAGTTCTGCCCATTTTGTAGGTGAACTAATTAAGACTCCAAAAGATTAACGACCTTGCCCACATTCACCTGACTACCTTCCGAAACTCCCAAGCAGGAAGGTGACACAGAACCGCCCCAGAACACAGAGGCATCAAAGAGTGAGTTCAAACACCAGCTCTGTGTTCAGGAGCTACATGCCCCTCAATGTCCCTCTCTGGTACTCAGTTTTTCTCGTCTGTAAACCGGGCACGAGGAGGCCACTGCCACTGCTGCTGTCAGCTTACATGATGAAGGGCTCGCTACGTGCCTGGTACCCTCCAAAGAGTTCCCCACAATTTTCCTTGTTTAAACCTCAGACAAGTGAGGCGGATGCTATCATTACCCCCACTTACTGATGCAGAAACAAAGGTCCCAAGACTTCTGTAACTTACACAGAGCCACAGTCAGAAGGAAGGGGCCGGGGCTCAGGCCCACAGGGGGACTGTCCTGTGCCCCCACTGTCAGTAAATGAGGCACAAAGGCCTGGTGTGGCCCCCGACTGTGCAGGCCTACAGCCCACAACAGGACCAGCCTGGATCCCTTCAGTGGACACCAACACTGCCCAGACCTGCCGGCACAGGACCCTCCCTGCAGCATGGCCGTCATGCAGCACAGGGCTAGCCTCCCCACCGAGCTGGCTACTCAACCCCTCACCTTCCGAGACCCAGCTCAACCTTCCCCTTCCCCTTGTGCCCTGACCCCAACAGACCCACCCTACTCCCCACTGCATGCCCAGACCCATCACAGATGGCCCCTGGAGGGCCTGTCACATTTTTACGCCCTGGTCCGTTTCCACGCCTGGCCCCCGTTAGCTTTCTTGCCAGCAAGGGTATGGCCGGTGCCCTCTGAGCCCAGAGCCTGTACACAGCCCAGCATTTCATCAATGACTGGACCAACGGACGACCAAATGAAGACAGAAGCAGAGACACCAAGTCTCCTGGCACAGACTCCAAGGGCCATTTCTCTCACACACTCTGTGGCACCTGATCTCTGGGGCCCTCACTGCTCGCTCACACACACACACACACACACACACACACACACACACACAGCCTAACACAAGGCCCGAGGGATTCGCTGGCCACACAGCAGTCCAGGTCTACCGTCCCAGCCACCAGGAGCCAACATCACACTGCGGAGCCGCGAAACAGGAAGCCACATCTCGAGGAGCCCAGGTTCCTCGACGGGCCTGCCGACGTCCAGGGCGCGCACCGTATCACGTGTTCAACGAATCAAGGTTACCGGGGGCACACTGCATTGCAAGCCTCCGTGCTTAAGAACTTGGCCTAGGAGGCAATTATAGAATAAACCCTGGCTTGAAGTTCTTGATAACACCTTCCATCTGTAAGGGCTTTTACAGTCTACACGGTGGCTTCACACGTCTAACCTCGTCTGATCCCTTCAGCCCTGTGAGGTAATTATTTCACAGATGAGAACGTGGAAAGCCCAGAGAGCTCAGGGAGGCGACGTGCCTACCTCATCCGAGTGCCCACGGCGCACCGAGCGTGGCGCCGGGTCAGGCTCCAGCCCCCGAGCTCCGGGCCGGGCCCGGGGCTCTGTCCGGGACAGCAAACAGCCGCCAGGGCGCACATCATCCCAGGAGGGCCCTTAGAGTCCCTGACCCCTGCTTGCATCTACTTCCCGGCCCACGGGCAACGTGGGCTCCCACCTGCGCTGAACCCTTCCATCCCCACCCCTTCCCAAGGAATCCGCTCCCCAGGGGGACCGGTCCTGAGTTCTGGAAAGTTCTTCCTCACACGACGCCAACCTCTTCCCCCGCAGTTTCCACCATTAGTCCTGCTTTTGCGCTAGGAGCGAACCAGAGTACAACCCATTCCTCTTCCTACCGCAGCCCCGCCGGCACCTGAGGACAGCCACCGTGCTCCCCCGCCTGTCCCTGTCACCAGGCCGGCGGCATCATGGCAAGACTCCAAGGAGCCAGGACATTTCAAACACACTTGAATGAGAGCAAAGAACACGGAAAGAGACCAGGACGAAAACAAACAACTTTTCTAACCAAAGGTTACAATGAAAATGTGTTTTAATTTGTGTTTCTGTACCTTTCAAAATAACACTTCGACTAGTTCAGAAAGAGACCACTTGTGTTTATAAAAGCTCTTCAGTTTTCCCCGCAGTTGTCGGGCTGTGTAAACACACTGTGAGCAGGGAGAGAAATTGCTCCTTGTGATACTGTTAATGCTGGCTTGTATGCGAATTAGAATTCTAAACTCAGCAGGTTAAAAATGTTCTGAAAGCAATTTTGGTGTTAGTCTAAATAATTATAGATCACATTCACTTAGAGAAGGGCCTTTGCCCCCTCGGGGCTCCGAGGGAAAATTCTAGGCATGATAGTTAAGCAAAATAGTTGGCTATTACGCAGGGTCTGCAGTGGCAGCGCAAATTGGTATAATCCTTTTGGAAAGCAATCTGACGGGAGACGTATCTGGACCCACGAAAACGTACAAGCCTTTGACCCAGCAGTCCTACTTCTGGGAATGAATCCGAAAGAAATAATCCAACAGAAAAGGATTTCATGCACGAAGATAACCACTTCACCATTATCTATAATAGCAAAAATTAGAAACCACCTAAGTGTCCAAGGACGGCTAAGTAAATTACAGTTAATCAACTCGATAGAGCATCATGGAACCAGCACAAATTGACGGCCCTGCAAAGACACAGAGGCGGCTGGTGGCGCTGCAGCGGGAGAGGCTGGGGGAGAATGTGACGTGGGAGAAGCAGGCTGCAAAAGTGTGTGCGTGCTCTGTGAAAAACACAAGGCCGTACGGACCAGAAATTGGTGGGAGCGTGTTAAAAGGATAATCACAATTGAGGTGTATGTTGGAATTGGGAGATTCGCTGCCGTCGTTTTGGAATGCTATCAAATCACCTTCAGGAGGGGAGAAGGGAGGCCAGGGCCCTCCCGGATCATGTCTTGGTCACACCGTTTGTAAATCTAACCAAGCAGGAGGAGGCAGCGACGCACATCCCCCAGAGCCGCGGCGTGACACCGTTATTAGCAATACGTACAGCCACCTAAAATGAAATTACAGACGCAGATAAAACCATGCTATTCAAGGCGTCTGCTTGGACCGTTTTACACTCTCTAAAGTTAGCGGGGACTCCAAAAAGCTGCTGTTTATGAGGGTTATTTTCCATCTGTATTTAGCATATTTGAAATCAAAACTGAGAACACTTAAAAATATTAACTTATGTAAACGTGACGCTAGGAAGCCCATTACATGTCAACATAAATAACATGTTTTATGAAAGATAATTATATTTTCCAAGACAAAAAACAAAATTCAGTGAGAAGGCACTCTTGACGTTTCTGCAATCTCCTTAATGGCTGGCTTAATAAAAGACAGCTGGGTTCGCAGAGCCGCTTCCGTATTTAATCTATTGTAACAGCACACGTCCCGTAGCCTCTGGAAAACTCCACGGACGCTCATGAGAGGGCGAGAGTGGAAACGGCAAACAACTTCTAGGTGCTATTATGAAAACAATTTTCACCCCCCTGGACCCCATGAAAGGACCCCGAAGACCCCCGAGGGGCTCACAGACCACACTGGAAACCACCGCAATGAGTCACGGCATTAAAACCCAGCTGCTGGCAGTACGTGGGGGGAAAGAAGGGTTTAAAATTACACGGATAGTTGGAACTCAACCACGTTGCCTTTTATTTTCAAAGACTGGATGGAAATCCACCAAAAGTCTACAGTCGTTGCCTCTGGGTGCAGAGATAATGGACAATTTTTTCCTTTATACCTTCCTGTTTTTTCCATAGCGTACATGTATTTCTTTCACGGTCAGAAATAACATTTCATTTTTGAGGAAAGGTTGGGGCGGCCGTGGTGCACCCGTGCCCTGCGGAATAAGCTGGATGGGAAGAAGGTCGTTTTAAATCATTAGTAGCCAGCATCAGTGTGGGGGAGCGTCACAAAGCAGGGCTGCTTCTTAATATACCAATCGATCCCTGGCACTGAGCACACATTCATCACGGCGGGCACTGCCTGCCCCGGACCCACAGAAAGCCTGGAAGAGATGACGAGAATTGAAACTGGCTCAAGCTAATCACTGCTAGATGAAGGTCAAATATAGGTGACTATTTATCAGATCTCAAGATGATGGGGGAAGACATGCCACGCTCTAAAGCCACAGGACAATTACAAAGGGAAAGGTCCGTGGACTTGACCACAAAAAAAAGTCAGGTTTTCTCTGTAAATAATGATAATAATAATAATGAAACACCAAAACTCAAAATCAAACAACACACCATAGGGGGTATGGATATGATGACAGGTCAATACTGTTCTAGGTAAACTGACAGATAAGAGAAATACTACGACTGCAGGAGATTGATGGACAAGACCCAGGGCCACAGACACTTATTTAGCATTAACTAGGTGCCGGCTCGCTTCTGAAGGAGCTGCACGTAAATGGATTCATTTGGTTCTCACACAAGACACCACCCGATTAGTGAACGTTTAAAAAAGTTAATAATTCTACCGCTGTCAAGGGGAAGAAGACACGGTCACATTTACACATAAATGATGGCGTGTGTCACAAACGGAAGGCCACGTAGCCACTACAAAGAACAAAGTAGATCCGTGCACTCGGAGGAAAAGGTGTGCGCCAGACAGGAGTGGAAAAAGGCAGCGGGAAGCCACCACAGACAGCAGGACGTCTGCACAGCACGCACAGAGACCCCCGCCCTCTTCCCGCTCAGGTGCTGGAACGGGGGTAGCCGGGGCGTGAAGAGTCACGTCTGGGATAGTGACCAGGCTACTCAAAACACCTAGAGGGGTTCCCACGTGGGGGTCCTGTCCTAAGCACCGGCCGGCTCATCACCCTGCAGCAACCTCCCTGTGGACAGGCCCCATCCACGTGAGTGTGCGTGTGCGTGTGCGTGCACACACACACACGCGCACACACACACACCGAGCCTCTGGTCAGATCAGTGTTTCCGGGCCTCCTTCCTGAACAGGAATGAGCGGCAGAACGTCCCGCACATGAACCACAGACACCAAAACAAAAGAGAAAAGGAGGTGACAAGGGGCAGAAACATTTTCGAAAACACAGCAAAACTTTCAAAGAGCTCCAAGAGCTAAGAAAAGACCTTGTAAATATGCAATAAAAAAAAAATGACATCTTCTTCAAAAAAAGGAACATTCAGAAAACGAGAAACAGCTCTTGGAATGTAAAAATATGATAGATCAGAATAGAACACTTTCCTGAATATAAGTTATACTTCAGTAAAAAAACAGTTTAAGTATATGACAGCAGAAATACAAAAAGGAAAAAAAAAAGGATTGAAAGAGAAGGTGGAGGAAATTTCCCAGAAAAACAAAACAGAAAAAGGCAGAGAGATCAAAAACTAGAAAGAAAAGAAGGCTAGCAGAAGCTCTATACATCCAGGGATACACAGACCACCCAAATAATCAGAGTCCCCAGGTTGAAGCCCTTGACAGGCAGCCCAGGGGTACTGCCATCTCTCTGTGGCCCAAGGTCCATGGGGGGGGGGGGGGGATGGTCCCTGATGCCTCACCCCGAGTGAGGGAAGACGGGCCTGGAAGCAGCACCAGGAGCCCCGGCTAGGGCCACTTTGTTGCCAGGTGCCTACGGCCATCTGGTCCTCCTGCTTTTCAGCCTGGGTCACAGCACGCGGGGAGGGACTTGAGGCGTGTTCTCTCTGATCTTGTCCCGTCGAGAAACCTGAGGAAGCTTGCTGGAGGGAGGCTGTGTGAAGGCAGGCTTCCAGGGTCCTGGGCTGACACCACTGGCCTCCCTCACATGTACTTCTGACCATACCCCGGTGCCCTCGCCCCTGCACCCCACCCCACTGTCCCCATTCGGGGGTCTCCGTCTGGAAGAGATGCCTGAGCAGAGACAGCAGAAGCTGCGAGGAAAGGCTGGGAGGCTGGACTGACTTACCCACCCCTCCTTTTAAGGGGTAAAAATACTAGCAGTTTGCAGGGGGGGAATAACCGTCACGTAATTTTTAAATGCTGCTTACAAAAACAAAGTACCTACAGTATAATTAAAGCCAGCCGATGCTCAGGGGAAAAGAATACTGAAAGGAAAAACTGCTTACAAAACATTCACAGTTGTTATGCTTGAGTGGAGGACCTACAATTACATTTTTCATTTCTACTTTTTTTGGATTTTTTCCCAAAACTTGACTACTTTTACGATAAAACTAAGTTCAATCTAAAATAACTTTTTTTTTTTTTTTTTAATCAAGAGGACAAAGCCATCACTGGGCACTAGATGGTGGCCTTTAAGAGTCTTCTGTGTCCAGGTTTTAAAAGCAGCAAGAAATAATTTACTAGACTGTCTCAATTCCTAACCGGGCCAATTTTGCAATCTGCATTTTTCAATTACATTAAAAGCATTTTCCCAAATTGCTCTATTCTTCCCTTAATGACACCGGATGAGACTGGATGAGGCTGGTTCCCTGAGGACAGAGTCTGCACCTTCACACGGCACTGTTTTCTCCCTGTCAGCATCTGGCAGGCACACGGCCCTGCCCCGGGTACAGTGAACTGTTAAAGTTCAACGGAATGAAGTTTTCAAAGAGCAGACAACACAGTTTGGGTTCTGCCACAGTCTCCTTTTCTTATTCCTCCTGCAACCCAGGGGTTTTTTCTGCAAGGAGAAAGCTTGCAAGGCCCTTCTGGCAAGCAAACGGAAAGTGGGAAATGTCTCATGTGTTGGCCTCGGAAACGTTGCAGCTTTCATATGGGGGAGAGGAGTGTCAAAAAAAAAAAAAAACAACAACCTTCACTTCCCACGAAGAGAAGGTTCCAGCTCAGGATCTCACAGCAATTCCCAGAGGCTCGGCAGCCCCGCTGTCGGCCAGCCTGAGGCCCTCACTCCCACCCCTGGGACGACTGAGATGATCATGAACTTTCCCCGGACCGAAAATACACAAAAGGTGGGAAGGGAGAGGAGCAAACGGTGTCCAGAGGGAGAAGCATCGGAACACTTCCTACACAAGGCTCCAAGTCCACATGACCACCTGACCTCACTGTGTGCCCCGGGACCAGTGTGTTCCCCTCTCTGGGCCCCTGTCAAACGAAGACGGACCCAGATGAGCTCTGCACACACACACACACACACACACACACACACGCGCGCGCACGCGCACGCACACGCACCACCCATTCTCTCCTCGCCTTCGCCTAATTACCCTCAGTGCACTGTTAATCATTCACTCCCCAAATACCAAACGCCCACCACCACAGCCCAACCCTCCTCCCCAGCTGTGCGGCTCTCATTTCCAATAGATTTGCCTCGTGCTTGGAATAAATTGCCAATCATCTGCATAATGCCCCACGACTCCTCACTCTGCACATCAAATCATTTCTCCACCTCATTTTGTAAAATCCATCAAGAATAATTCTTTCAAAACTGAAATAAACCTTCACTCTGGCACTTGAATCCATAAATTCCTTGTCTTTGAGTCTGAGATGTATTACTTTCTACAAAGCACATCTAAGATACCCTAATATAATCAGATCCGCTAACAATGATAAATCAACGGGATCCTGTAATACATAAAAATGCAAATCCAAACCACAGTGGAAATCATCTCTTCTCCTTATGTCCCTTAACAGAACCACAAGACTTTCAAGCTGGGACAGAGCCTGGGCACCACGTGGACAAGGGGCTATGCCTTCCCATCCTTTATTTTCAGAGGCAAAAGACTCATCAGAGTGTATTTGCTCTGACAGCTTCCCATCTTGTTTCTACACTTTGCCAGCTGTGTGACCACAGACAAATCCCTTAACCTCTCTGGGCCTCAGCTTCCTTGTCTGGAAAGTGGGAGTAAGACCAGCCCTTGCTTCACAGGCCTGTGCGAAGGGGAGCTGGAGAGTAGGGAACCATTCCTAGCAGATGACGAGAACTCAGGGATGGTGAGCTCTCTCCAGCCCCTCAATGGCACTCACTGCCAGAGGCCACAGAGCTGGCGAGCAGCACAGGGAGACTCCCAATCTGGGCCTTCAGCCTCCAGAACAAAATCCTTTCCTTCACACGCATACGGGAAGGGGGCCTGAGACCCATCTGAGCCTGGTGCCGACCTCGGTGGGTGCCTCCTCCTGGCCCCCAGACTCACTCCTGGGCCTCTTCAGGTGTGAAACCACTCCTCCCAGTGCTGCCGGACGCCCAGACACAACGCGCTCGCTCTGAGAGCAGGCAGACTGCTGCCCGATTCACTTTCTTCGATCACATTTTAAACGTGATCAGTTCAGAGACACGGAGCCAGCCCTCCGGTATATGCTTTCCAAATGTGCAGTTCAAGAAAAGGGAGTAGGTACAGGGCGCCTGGGTGGTTTAGTCGGTTAAACATCTGACTTCAGCTCAGGTCATGATGTCACGGTTCGCGGGTTCGAGCCCCGCGTCGGCCTCTGTGCTGACAGCTGGGAGCCTGGAGCCTGCTTCAGATTCTACGTCTCCCTCTACTCTCTGCCCCTCCCCTGCTCATGCTCTGTGTCTCTCTGACTCAAAAATAAATAAAACATTTAAAAAAAAAATGTTTTTTAAAGAAAAGGGAGGAGGTAAACAGCTTGGTACAAACAAACCCAAAAACTTTTTGAGTTTTAAAAGTATCTGTCTCAGGAGTACTGACATTGAAACGCTTGGAAAAACATGTATCTATAGACAGACCATTAAAAGATTCACAAACGCAAGAGTTACATTAAGTTGGAGGTTTCCGAGTGACTCATCTTTTTTCTTTTTCTTTTTTCCCTAATTGATCAATAAAGGACCAGGGGAGTCAGGAAAGTGTTTCTTCAGCCCCTCCCATATGCTAGGCATCGAGCTGTATCTCTTCATCTCTTCTACATAGCAACAACCCTAACCAGCAGCCATTCTACCCATTTACCAGTGAGAAAATGGGGGAATCAGAGAGGCAAGGTGATTTTTCCCAAAGTCACCCAGCTACCAAGCACCAGATAGGGAACAGGAACCCAGGAGTCTCTTGTAACAACAGTGCCCGAGGTTTGCCCATCTATTCAGGCTCCGCTCACCACACGCAAAGCCCTTATTCATTAGCGCAAGCCTGGGTATAAATCAAAGCCCATCTTAACTACATGAAGGCAGCAGAAAAGACGACACCCGTGTATAGCCATGTCCGCGGCAGTACTGACCATTTCAAAAACTAAAGCAAGTCATGACGGGAAACAACGCAGATATGACAAAGCCAAGTCTGGGATCGGAGACAGTCCTGAAAATACGTTTGGGGAAAGTTTTGAATAAGGCAGGACAATGCCCCTTACAAACAAAACAAAGGATGGTGGGGGGCGGGGGCAGAACCAAACCGGCACATAGTGTGCAGTGAGCCCAGCTCTGTAAACCCACGGGAACGTGGGGGTCCAGACCAGAAGAGGCCCCCAGTGCCAATGAGGCGCCAGCTCGGGGTTAGGATCAGCCACGGTTGCTGTGTTTGCCTTCGCTCCTCGTGTTCTCTGCACCTTCAAAGCTTTTCACAACAAGCTTTTATTACGTTTGTGATCCGAAAGGGAAAGGTTTAAGTATCATAGGGAAGCCTGTTATCGAAAGAATTCCTAAAGCAAACCATTTTGTAAAACAAACGAACACCTAATTCATACATTTTACTTAAAATCCTTCTGTGCTTCAGAACTCCAGGATTTCGACGCGTGGACGGTGGTCCCTGGAAGCAGGAAACATGTCATGGGCCTTTGAGAATTCATCCGGTGCCTAGCAGAGGGCTCCGCGTGCGGGGCCGACAGTGGGGGCCGCCTGTGTTCGGCTGCAGCAGGCCATGTCTGTACTTCTTCCAAGGGCTTCAAAGTCTGAATTCTACCTTTACGTGCGGTGGGTATTCAAACGTGTCGAGCCAAATGAGGACACAGGGAAATGAAAAGAGTATATAAAAGGGTATCCGTGCTGGGATTACAACTGTGAGAAACAGATGCTTCTACACACAGGGGCAGGAAGGGATCATCAGGAAAGAAAACAGAGCATCAGTGCGGAGTTATGAGTCATTGTTTTATTTTACTTAATTTCTCCAGCTGTAAATTTTTCAAAACCAATATAAGCATATTTTACAGCTCACAGAACATTTAGAACATATTAAAATAAGTATCTTTCCACTGTAATGTACCCAATTGAAATTTATGAATTCCAAAGCTACATTTTAAGGAGACGAAGGAACTGTGGCACTCCACGCTCTTTAGATTAATCAGATGGATTGTGTTGTTTTTCTCTTGATCAGAAAAGAAGTCATATTTCAGTAAATGTTACCTTGAATCAAGGATTCTTTCACATTCTAGAAGCTTGAGTGAGCTTATAAGAAGTCTTACTGTGCCCCCTAGTGGCGAATAAAATCTATGCACTTCAGAGAAAACCCTTCCCCAAAGGCTGGAAATAAAATCCAAGAAAGATTTTTTTCAGTCTTCACTGATCACTTAACATGTACAAAACTTTGTGCCAGGTGCTAAAGATAATATATAAATGGGTCTGGCACGGTTCCCACGTTCAAGAAGCTTAAAATCTACGAGGTGTAGCAGATCTGGTTCGTGGCTACGCAGGCAGAAAGAGACGCCACGACGTGGTAAGGAAGGGACAAGACTCCCGGGGGGAGCAAACTCGGCAGCACGCGGCAAGTGCCTACTATGATGTGCCAGGCGCCGCCCCACAGAGCTCACGCCCAGAGTTCATCTTTTCTTCACAGAAAGCCAGCGAGGCACACAGAATTATCTTGTCTGCACTTTGCATTACGTTGGCTGAGGTTCGGAGAACTTGCCCAAGATCACGGAGCCAGTCAGCGGCAGAAGGATTCAAACCGAAGTGCCGTGACCCCGGCCCCCAAGCTCTTCCCTCCTTCCTGATGCAGGGGGGCTCAAGAAGGCACCCTAGGAGGGGAGCACAGAGCTGGGGCGTACCCTGTCACAGCACCTCTTCTAACCCTCTCCCCACCGCGCCTCCCGTCCGCTCTCCACCCGGGACCGGGCCGTGAGAAGCCAGGACTCCCCCCTGCGCCCACAGCCCCGTTCCCACTCGACGCTCGGCATCCGCACCCCCTCCACCCCGTGGGCCCCCAAGGTCGACCGCGCCACGCAGCCCCGACACTAGGGGTGGGGAGAACACCATCCTGCCTGGGGCTGCACACCGGCTCCACGCGACTGACGACTCCCCTCTCGGGTTCCAGCCCTGCCTGCGCCTGGTCCCCGGCCGGTTTTCCCGGCCCGGCTCCTCCAGCCCCTGCCACGCATTCGTCGCGCTAACAAGTTGCTCAAAATCAGTTTGCCGAATAACTCTGTCACTGAACACCGTCAAATGCCTTCAAGCAGAGAGGATCCCGGCCTGCCCCTTTGCACGGACGGCTTTTAAAAGCCCTGCTTTTTCAAGACCCACACGAAGAAGAGGGGAAGAAGAGACACCGACGCCAGCAGCCATGACGGCAACCGCGCTGGCCCCGCCAAGGGCAGTTCCACAGCAAACGGCCCCGACCCAGGTCTCAGTGAATCACCCCAAGCAAGGCTTTTCTACCGAAGTCCCTCGGCCCTGGCGCCTGAGCAGTTTCCCAAGCTGGGCCAACTGCGCCCCCTTCTGGTCACGAGGTGTCACAGCTGGTTGGCTGACGCGGCGTCCCCCGTGGGGGCAAGGAACGGGACAGAACATCCCCAGTGCACAGAACCTGGCACACTCATCTAGTCCACAAACACTCACTACACGACGGAACAAACACAACAGCCCAAATCAATGGTTTCGCTCAGACACGCTCCGTTTAAAAACTAGACTGGGGATGCCTCCGCTTAGAAAACCTCAACTTGGGCAAAAGTGATCCAGGCGGGGCCCACGGGGCCCCTCGCTGATGCCACATACAGACCGGTCCCCACAGGACTCCAAGCCCGTCCCTCCCATCAGCAGACACGACCCCTCGGGTGGGCGGGCAGGTGGCAGGTATCCTCTGGACCTGCTGCCCTAAATCCCTCCACCCGTCTCTGCCCACAGCAACCTGCTGATGAGCCGCCTCCTCCTCCAGCCCGTGCTGCCAAACATCTGCCAGACCGCCCCCTCCCCCCAGGGTCCTAGAAGGGGGCTGCCCGTGCCCCTCAGGTGGCCCACCCGTAGCCACACTCCCTCCAAAACTGCACCATGCGCCTGGCATTAGACAAGGGGCTGCAGACACATGTGCCTGGGCACGTGTCCCATCTCAGAAGTGCCAACTGTAGGTCTCATAGACTCGTGTGATCGGGGGGGGAAACAGACTCTGAGAGGTTAAGTGTGTTGCCCAACGTCACAAAGCTGACCCTGAGCCCAGACCACCGTGACTCCAGCCAGACACGGCCTGGCACCACACAGGCCCACACGAGCCCGCCAGAAACCCCCCAGATGTGCTTCGGACGAAAGAGACAAGTCTGCACTTGGCCCCCCGCGGGCGCAGCGTCTCAGGAAGGAGCGCTGAGAAGCCCCAGCAGCATGGGATTGAACCAAGCCTGTTACAGGGCACACTGGGGACACCGGAAGCCTCCTGAGCCCCCACCCCCATAGGAAAAGCACCAAAGACCCGAGTGTAAAGTCCCTGGGCTTCAGACCGAAGGCAGAGCGCGGCACTGTCCCCGAACGACTCTGTTAGCCCCGCCAGAAGAGAACACAGATAAGTGGGCTCATGACCCAAACTGGTCACTCAAAAATGACAACGATACCCATCGATTTAGCTTATTTCAAAGCCTCACTGTCCTTAGGTTTCCTTTCTTCATTTCAGAAAACGCCTCCTAGGAGAAAAGCTCAAAACGTAATTCACAAGCACAATGTCCTGGGCAGGATGGTTCCAGAACAGTAAGAAAATAGAGGGAGGAAGCTGACACTCACCGAGCACCTGGAGGGGTACCTAGCTCTGCGACAGGGTTTTGTAAGTGTTTCTCTCACCTGGTCACACGACACAGGTATGACTGTGCCCTTTACAGAGGAGACACCAGACCAGAAGTGGGGCCAGCCGACCTGCCCACCAGGTGCTCTGTAGCAAGACTGGATCTGAAGCCATGTTCCCTCAACTCCAAAGCCATTTTCTTTCCAGGAAGCGTTCGTTCAGCTCGCGCTTACGTGGCACCTATTGCATACAGGTGACTTCCTAGGTGCTGCTGGGAGCGAGGGGGAGGGGCTGGAGACAGGTCAGAGGAGGTGTGACGCACCCGCCGCACGACATACCTGAGTACGTGGGGTCTGCTCGCTGGAAGTCTACGTGACATCAGGAGCTTTTAAGATAAGTAACAACGAGGGTCACCCGGGGGCTCAGTCGGCTGAGCGTCCAACTTCAGCTCAGGTCATGATCTCGTGGTTCCCGAGTTCGAGCCCCGTGTCAGGCTCTGTGCTGACAGCTTGGAGCCTGGAGCCTGCTTCGGATTCTGTGTCTCCCCCTCTCTCTCTGCCCCTCCCCCGCTCATGCTCTGTCTTTCTCTCTCTCTCAAAAATAAATAAACATTAAAATAAATACAATACAACACAATACAATACAATACAATGCAATACAATACAATAGGTAACAACGAGGAAAAAGAGTTTCTGTGGAACCCGGAGGTCCTCCACGGCATCTGCAGCCATCCCCTGGTCCGGCCCCTACCCGCTTCCCTAACCTCAGGACCCTCACCCCCACCAGGCCCCTCAAGACTTCCATGCTTACAGCCAAAGACATCCTTCTGCCGCATCTCACCCCCTTCACCACATGAACCTTCCCCTCCTTCTGGAAGGCTTCACCAAGCCCCCCAAGACCGGGCTGCTGTCCCTCCCGGCGGGTTCACAAAGCACTTGCATCCCACTGAGAGTCTGGTCCTTACACTCCAGAGCCGAGGGCTGGGAGAGCCTCTCCCCTCGTCCACGGCCTCTACCACGAGGCCAGGGACCAGCACGGCGCCTGGCACGGAGTTGGCGAGGCTCAACACTCAACGTGGTTCACAGGGGCCCGGGACTCGTCCTGGGCCTGCTTTCCGAAACTCTGACGCCCTCGCTCAGCGACCTCACCCACCCAGGGCTCCAGCGTGCCTGCGCGTCCTCAGTGTCCCCACAAGGGACAAGGACTGGTACCCTCTGGTGCCCTCGGCGAGGCGGCATCGGGGAAGAGTGGACAAAACGAACCTGCAATCCAAGGTGGGCCACTGAGAACACACTTTCAAACACGACGGAGAGAGTTATACAAATTTCCCCACAGAAACGTGCAGCACCCCTACCTCACTGTCGTGAAGAACAAAATACCCCGGCAGCTTACTCCCAAGAGCCCCTGAAGAAGGGGGATCACTCAAGTCTTACCTTGAAGGTTTTGTCCATGGAAGCTGAGAGAAGCATGTGACTCTTGGCGAAGACTGGACACCACTGAATGCTGTTGACGGGGCCCCTGTGGCTTCTCAGGTGGAAAAGCACTTTCCTGGGAATCGTGGTTTCTCGATACGGACTGTCCAAGTATGGCTCAATAAACTCGGACACTCTGGGGGCCACACAGAGAGGGGCCGGGGCACGCCCCACAGAGGGACCCTGTGCCTCCGTATCTTTACTCTCGCCTGTTTCTGTGCTTAATGCCTGCGACTGTCTTAATCTTTTGGGGGTGTAGGGCACGACACAGTCCTCACACCTTTTCCTCTGAAGAGAGTTGCCATTTTTACCTGGGGTTTCAGATTTGGTTTGGGCACGGGACGACGGGTCGGGGGAGTCGTAAGTTCCCCAGGAGAGTTTCACCTGCTTAAAGCGGGCAGCTGCCAGGGGCACATGGCCAGCCGGAACGTGGCTGGTCCACAGGGAAGGTCGAGGAGGCTTGCCTGTGGGGAAGGTGGCTTCAGGCTCTGTTCTGGGCCACTGTAGCCTCTGGCTGGGGCAAGATCCTGGGTCACTTCTCCAGAGCCGAACCAGGGGGAGACGATGGCCAGCTGGGTCTTCATGAGAACCGTGCTTTGTGGGCAGTGCTGCCCCTTCTGTCACACCTGGGGTTTCTGATGCAAAATCCTGCCCACGAGGTTTGACCACATCAGAGGTGTCCTTCACCTGGCCGGCAGCATTAAAACTTTCCGCAGGCTCAGTCTCAGCCTCTGACTCTGAGTCATCATAAGCCACCAATGAGGCCATTGAAGACAGTTTCTTGCTATCGTTGGAGGACAAACTACCTAAGACCAAACAAAGTCAAATGTCAGAAAATACGCATGGAAGAATATTTACCACCACACGTAATTAAAAGAAAACATGCCATCTAGCAAACCCATGATTGGAAAACTCTAGGAAGAAACACATTAAAAAATGAGGGCTTTTTTGGGGCACCAGGGTGGCTCAGTCGGTTAAGTATCCGACTGGGGCTCAGGTCATGATCTCACGGTTCGTGAGTTTGAGCCTCACGTCGGGCTGTGTGCTGACAGCTCGGAGCCTGGAGCCTGCTTCGGATTCTGGGTCTCCCTCTCTCTCTCTGCCCCTCCCCTGCTCACGCCCCCACCTCTCAAAATAAACATTAAAAAAAAATTAATTAAAAAACATTTTTTTAAATGAGGGCTTTTCCACATACCAGGTATAACTAGAAGATACGTATTTTTTTTTTCAAATGAAGACTATGGAATATCTGGGAACAACTTTAGCAAAAAATTAGCAAGATCTATAGGAAGAAAACTAAAACTTTATTGAAAGACATAAAAGAGGACCCGACTAAATGGAGATAGGCTGCCTGGACAGAAAGATTCAGGACTTTAAGATGTCTTTCGTAAGATCAATTTGGGCCTTTGAGGGTAGGTCTGAAAATACTGAAATGGGAAGAGGTCCAGAACCCACCAAGTGGGAAAAGCACGTCACCCGTACCTTCCTCCACCCCTTGTGCTCCAGTCCTCCAGTCCCTCCTTTACCCTCGCCCCCCACTGCCTACATGTCCTGTCTCAACAACAAGCCAGCTGGGGAGACAGACCCACAACACAAGACTAGGGTGTTCAAGCAACCAACCCCCCCAGTTTTGAAGGTGTGGTCTGAATCCCCCAATTTCACTCCAAACACACACTGACACAGCAGTGAATCTCCCCTTTCTAAAAGACTCTTCCTGGGACACCTGGGTGGCTCAGTCAGTTAAGCACCTCGCTTGAGTTCAGTCACGATCTCGCAGTTCATGAGTCTGAGCCCCACATCAGGCTCTGAGCTGACAGTGCAGAGCCTGCTTGTGATTCCGTCTCCCTCTCTCTCTGCCCCTCCCCGACTTAAGCGTGCACGCTCTCTAAATAAATAAACTTTTTAAAAATTCTTTAAAAGATTCTTCCTGAAATTCTGAGCCATCATACACAATAAATGTCTGCCACCTAGTTTCTAGAAAGAAGTACTTCAGTCTGGAGTCCCATTCAATGTTTTTTTATATATATTCAATATAATTTATTGTCCAATTGGTTTCCATACAACACCCAGTGCTCATCCCAACAGGTGCCCTCCTCAATGTCCATCACCCACTTTCCCCTCTCCCTCAACCCCCATCAACCCTCAGTTTGTTCTCAGTATTTGAGTCTCTTATGGTTTGCGTCCTTCCCTCTCTGTAACTTTTTCCCCCCTTCCCCTCCCCCGTGGTCTTCTGTTAAGTTTCTCAGGATCCACATATGAGTGAAAACTCATGTAGGGTATCTGTCTTTCTCTGCCCCATTCAGTGCTTTTAAGAGGAAGCACAGTCAGGAGGAAGACAGGGATGCCCAGCACATCCAGGACAGCAGATGGCGCAGTGGAGCAGCGCTAAAACTTGGCAACCCACCAACTTCCAAGAACGCCCCACCCTGCCCTACCTTACTGTACCACACTGAACCCCTACTCCCACACACGGGGTCAAGTCAGCGCCAGAGATTCCCTCTGGGTCCTCTGTTAAGCCACTCCAGACAGCCTATCACCCAGCTCTTTCCCTGGGCGGTGGGTACCAAAGGGTACCCATCACCTGAAGGGCCCCACGGCCTAACACGTTACGTCTTCATTCAACAAATGTCTGTAGTCTACCTCCTCCAAAACTTGCACCCCCACCTGCAGCCCAATCTAGGCAGGTAAAATAAGACTTCTATAACTGGCCAGCGTATCTCAAGCAGAACTAATGTAATGGACTAATTATAAACTAACGGACTGTGCACCGCAAACAACTTGGCATTTCTGTTCTCTACATACTTAGCCTGGTCCTGAGGCCCATCCTGATGAGACCTCTCACCTGTCTCGGCTCCTGTGCACAGCACCACACACCACAGCATGCCATTCCTTCCTGTCACAGGGAACCCACCAGGTTCCCACCAGCAGGGTGCCTGTGCCCAGCCGTGAGATGGAATCCCGCCCACCTGGTTTCCTGCAGCGGTCAGCTTAAAGAAAAGAGAGGCCGATGGCTGGAATTTCTAAAGCGGTCTACGGCAAAAGATCAGGGAGTAGTGGGGCTGGGGCCCGTTAGCCCACTTCCTAACAAGGCAAGGCAGCAAGGACTGAATGAATGCAGAAGGGTGGATGATAAGGCTCCCAACACTACCTGCTTCGTGGACGCGTCGTTCATTTATTCGATATTGATGGAGCATGGGCTACTCACCAAGCCCCACCCCAAGCACACCGTGGCAAGCGACACAGTGAAGGATGCCCCGTGCTCACCATGCTCACATGCCGGCGGGAGAGACAGACCATAATCAGGTGAAATACAGGGTGTGACGTAGTACGAAATCCTAAGGAGAAAAGTAAAACAGGACAGTACAGGTGGCGGTGAGCTTGGGGCTGCAGTTTCCTCTAGGGTGGCCGAGGCAGACCTAAGACAAACGGTGACATCCGAGCAATTAATGCTCTGGAGGAGGTGAGGGAACAGAGGTGGTGAGAAGCACTGGAGAATGAAACAGCAAAACTAATCAAACGGGGCAAGAGAGAAGGAGGCAAGGGTGATTCAAGAAAAACACGCAAAAGTGGGAAAGAATGGGAAACATCAGGAACAACAGAAACTTTAGGGGGGAAAAGTGCTGCCTTTTTTGTTTCTAAGGCAAATGGGGAAAAAAAGGAAAATATTTCATGGTGTGGGGACGTTCAACTAAGACAAAGAGGTACAGGGAGAAAGGTAAGAGCATTGGAGAAACGAGGCCACAAAACGGGGGAGTGGCCCTGAGAGTCACTAGCACGTCAGCTCCACGAGGACAAGACTCCTTGTGTTTTGTTCACTGCTTGATCCCCAGCATCTAGAAATATTTGTGAAATGCAACCTGGTGGGAGGGGGGCACGGAGAAAAGTAAAAGAAATAGGATATTCTCCTTCAACAAACGTATCCTGATTACCTACTCTGTGCCAAGCCTTATGTTGGGTCTGGTGTGTACAGCGATTAAACACAGAACACGGATCCTGCGCCGGAGGCTACAGACCGACGAAGGCAACAAAGAAGATACGACCAGAGATGGGTTTTGAAGGATGAATAGAAGTTAGCCGAGCTGTCAAGAGCTGGAGGTGAGGCTGGTCCAGAGCAGCGCGCATCCGGAAGGCAGCTGCGATGAAGGACGGGCGAGGGACGGGGAAAGGCCCGCGCTGAGGGGTGTGGTGCTCTCCGACCGCCGCCGCCGCCGCCGCCGCCGCCGCCGCGGGGTTCCAGCCCCCTCCCGCCCCCGGGCCCGCCGCTCACCACACGCACCGGAAGCGCTCGGTCCTCCCGGAGGCAGTCCCGCCGGCACCCGCAGCCCAGTCGCGTTCCGCGGGTGCCGGGGCCTCCAACCAATCACCCGCGGCCTCCGTCCTGCCCCCGCGCGAACAGCCAATGAGGGTGCAGCCTGGCCGGAAGTGGTTCCGGCCGGAAGGAGTTTCCAAGGACGCCCAGGAGGCCGTCCGTGGCTGAGCCGGCGGTGCTGAAGGGCCCGGCTGGGCCGGTAAGTGAGGGGATGAGGGAGGGCGGGAGGCCGGGGCGGTGCCGGAAGACCTGGCCCTCCCGGAGCCGCCTGCAGGCGAGGGCCCGGAGTATCCTCCTCAGAGCCCGGCTCGCTGCCCGCCGGGTTCTGGCACCACGAGGGGCGCGGAGGCTGGCACGGCGCCCCTCGCCCCCTTCCTCCCAGCGCCGGCGTCCCCGTCTGTCGCCCACTCCTGCCGGCACCGACCCTGCATCGTCTCCTACCTCTTCCCTTTCCCCATGGGGAGAAGCCCCCACTTTTAACGGGGCTCTGCCACGTGCCGGGGGCTTTGCCTCTGGTATCGTACTTAGTCCCCTCCACGGTAAAGTTAGGAGGCTTCTTTATGCCCATTTCACAGATGAGGAAACCGAGGATGAAGCAGAGAGGTAATGTGACTTGCCCAAGGTGTTGAGATGCCCGAGCTGGGATTGCAACCCGGGCCCGTCTGACCCCAGAACTCATGATCTTTCCACTGCATTGCGCTGCCTCAGTGAACACCTGCAGGGAAGGCACAGTCGCCGTTCGGCCTCTGCACGGCTACACATAACACTTACTCACACTGATGCTCGGGTGGGGAAGAGGAAGAGGGTGGAGAGGTTATACGGAGGCCAGTCTAGGGTATGTATGGGGTGGCTGATGCAATGACCGGCTAGCGACTCGTTTCTCAAGAGGGTTTCATTGGTCCCCACCCACCCCGCCCACCCCACCCACCCCTGATTGGACAGTCTCCTCAAAGAGGTTGGTCAAGAATCTCAAGTGTTTCCGAGAAACTGAGTGATTTCTTTAAAAAAAAAAAAAAAAAAAACAACCCTACGTGCAAATAGCTGAAGAGTGGGGTAAACAGGAAAAAAAAAAAAAAACAGAGAAGAGCCTTTTGCTAAAAAGGAAACTGAAAGAAACAGGGAAGACTATTAAAGAAGACCGCTGGCTGTACAGGGCAGTCTCAGCTCCTCAACTGCCCGGCGTGACCAGTGGCCACCTCTGCAGTGTCTCCCACAACCTGGGTATGTATTGCCATCTTTGCCAGGCTTGGAGCTTATTGGTATTTTTTGCCAGCCTTTTACCAAAGTGCTGGAAACCTGGGCGGGGGCGGGGCAGGGGAGGTGAGGAGTGGTCTCTCCCAGAATCAGGGCTTACCGAGCGTGCATCGTATTTCGTCCCGTTGACCCAAGTTCATGTGGTTCACGGCTTCCCCAGGGGATGGAGATCCCGGGGGAGCAGTTGCCTGTTTGGGTTTGTAGCTTGACTTGCCACACTTCTGTGTTGGCTGTCCTGTTTCTCCCTGACGAGGACTCCTTACACCGTCGGTACCCTAACGTGTCGGCATTCTCATTGTGACACGCCAGTTGTCTTCGGCCGGCTTCTTGCACGTTGACGTCTTCTTTGCGTCACGTACGTTTTATTTGAAGGGGAGATTTGAAGATCACGTACATCTTATTATTTGAAGGGGAAAATTACCTCTCTTCCCCGCGTTTAACAAAGAAAAGGTGGACACAATCTGTCCCAGGGTTCCAAGTGTTGAAGAACTCCTTGCTCTACCGGTCACTTTCCTGTCCTCTGGGAACAACGAAGCTGTTGTCACCCACACTCCGGGGCCAGGATGTGAGGGATGGGAACCCACCTCCTGGTGGTATTCCGGGCATCCAGAAACTACTGGGTCGTCTGCTCTTCCCGGCTGCTCTAGAATTGGCTGTGTTTGTGCCCCCTTCCCCCGGATTGCGGAGTGTTCTGATCCTCTGTGAGATGATTTCATTATGGCCCAAGTCCTGTTTTTCAGTTAAAGAGTTCTGTTACTTTCTGTTCCTCATCCCAAAAGCAGCCAGTTTCCTCAGGTGCCTGTTAAGCCCCTCCGGAACAACGGAACTTGTCAAAATGAGCCCAAGATTCAAGTTCTCTAAAAAGAGGAATGGAGCATTAACTTTTAAGAGCTCTTGACTTTTTCTTTAAAGGTGCACTGTGGTCTGCTATGGAGTATGCAGTTCTCCTCTTTCCAGTCCCAGTACTTTTTTCGGAGGAGATGATAGCTTTGTTTCTTTGCTTTAGATCGCAGGATTTGTTAAGCAGATAAAACAACTCTCCTTAAGAAAGATTCAAGGCTGCCTGGGTGGCTCAGTTGATTGAGCGTTTCACTTTTGATTTGGGCTCAGGTCACAATCCCGGGGTCGTGGGATCGAGCCCCGAGTCAGGCTCTGTGATGAGCCTAGAGCCTGCTTAAGATTTTCGCTCTCCCTCTGCCCCTCTCTCCCCCACCCACCTCTCGCTCTCTCTCTATATACGTACAAAGATTCAAAGCCCTCCTTGCAGTTTAAGCAGTAAACACCAAGACAGTTGTCTGTACGCTTTTGGCATCTCAGACCCCGTTGCAGAAGTAACCTGCATACTCTGGAACCTGACTGCTCTGCTGAAAACCACGCATATGCTAGCGTGCATGTCATTTCAGGCATGCTGAACTCTGGGGTAAAAACCTCCGAAGTTAAACTTCATTCTAGATCGTGTCAACTCGGTGGGAGAGAAAAGGACAGCGTGCACATGAGACGGTGGTAGATGGGTGGGTGCCTGGAACAGAAGGGGTTTTGTTCTGTTGTCTCATCACTGAGGTTGCATCATACACACACGCACAGCTTATCGTGTGGGTGGTTCCCATGCACTGTCTGCCTCCCCATCACAAGAGCGGGGAGACCTCATCTGCTGTTGTCTCATCGGATTTAGCTCCCGTGTGCTTCTTCTCAAATGGAATTTTGCTATGGAAAGACATATTTTTCCCTACATTGCGGACCCTAAGCACAGACCCCATTCATCTAGCTGATCTCTACAGTGATCTGCTCCATTGTAGTGGGGAGATTATCTGTCCAGGCCTCACCCAGTTGTCCTACCTGGTGCTTTCCTTAGGAATTTTTTAGGGGTAATTCTGGTCTGTACTTGCTTTTAGCCCTACCCACAGACTTTAGAACCTTACTGCTGTCACCAGTTTCCTTTTGTGGCAGACACTGTGTGTTCGGAAGGACCGGGATAAACCAAAGGGAATTCCAAAGAGAGTGACCAGGATGGTAGGCAGATGTTAGTAGTGGGGAAAGAAACCAAACTGGGAGTGTGAAACCTGGAGTGGGTGCCATGCCATCAGCCTGGCCCTTCCCAAATCCTGGCAGGCTCAGCTCCACGATAGGATGCTAAAAATGAGGCTGTTTAGGGGCGCCTGGGGGGCTCAGTCGGTTAAGCGTCTGACTTCGGCTCAGGTCGTGATCTCACGGTTCGTGAGTTGGAGTCCCGCATCGGGCTCTGTGCTGACGGCTCGGAGCCCGGAGCCTGCTTCTGATTCTGTGTCTCCCTCTCTCTCTCTGCCCCTCCCCCACTCACGCTCTGTCTCTCTCTGACTCTCAAAAATAAATAAATGTTAAAAAAAAATTTTTTTTTAAATAATCAACTTGCCAAAGTGGCATGTTTAAAAAAAAAATGAGGCTGTTTAAAGTCCACGTGGGGGAAATCTACCTTAAAGTGGGAAAAGCACTTGTGAAGATAACATAAGGATGGAAATCTTATGGTGAAGATTGAACTGGGCGACTGATGACACTGATTAATTCAATAAATGCTGATAAACTGCTGCACATGAGGCACTAGAAGCACATGGAAGAGAAAGCCCGGTGCCTGCTTTCACCGTCTGGTGGAGAAGACGTGAATCAGTAAATGCAGTGTGAGCGCCCTGGTAGAGTTACTGACAAAATGCTTGGGGACCACCGACGGCAGAGGGATCGGCTTGGCCCCAGAGGCGCAGGAGTCAGGAAGAGCTGCTGAAAAGAGCTGAGGCCTGAATTCGTAAGATAACAGGAAGTGTGCGTGAAGAGGAGGGTATCACATTCCAGGCAGGGGGAGCGGCTGGAATTCTGAGAGAGCACGCGGCTTAGAAGAGCTTTGGCATCAGGTCCCGGCTTAGCTACCCTGGCAGTGGAACCTCAGGGGCTGGTTCTAACTTCCCTGGGCCCTCAGCCTCTCATCTGCTAACGCAGAGCATATCCTATGCCATGGGATGTGACGTTTGGCCATTTGTGGCTAGAAGTGCTTTTCATCCCTTTGATTGTTATCTGATACGAGCCTCAGTGTTTGTCCTCACAGGTGCTCCTCAGAGGCTCTTCCGCATTTCTTTTTTATAGGCTTCCCTAAACTGGGGCTTTGTTATCTGAAACAATCATTTCACCCAACTTCCTTTTCTGGGAATTGAGGTGATTCTCAGCAAGGGGGGAAAAGAAAGTGACTATTGTCTCATCCTGGTTTCAGTATTACAGTTTCATTGACTTATATAAAAATTGGCCCAGTTAAAATTTATGTGCTTCTTAAGTAAACATTTAACAAATTGATAAAAAATAAATTACCCCTGGGGCGCCTGGGTGGCTCAGTCGGTTAAGCATCCAGCTTTGGCTCAGGTCGTGATCTCAAGGTTCGTGGATTCGAGCCCCACGTCGGGTTCTGTGCCGACAGCTCAGAGCCTGGAGCCTGCTTCGGATTCTGCGTCTCCCTCTCTCTCTGCCCCTCCCCTGCTTATGCTCCGTCTCTCTCTCTCTCAAAAACAAATAAATATTAATAAATAAATAAATAAATAACCCCTTGAGGCACCTGGCTGGCGCAGTTGGTAGAGCAGGCAACTCTTAATCGTGGGGTCGTGAATTTGAACCCCACAAGTAGTGTTTACTGGGTGGCTCAGCCGGTTAAGCATTCGGCCTGCTCTCAGCTTGGGTCTTGATCTCAGGGTTGTGAGTTCAAGCCCTGCATTGGGCTCCATGCTGGGCGTGAAGCTTACTTAAAAAAAAAAAAAAAAAAAAAAAATTACCCCTCAAGTTTGTGTGTTTGGTTCAGAGAGTTAATAGAAAAAAACTTAAACAGTTAGACACAAAATAGTCATTTATCGAACCTCTGCCACGGGGCTAATGCTGCCCTGGACTGTCTGTTCACCCACACTGTCACACTCCATCCACACGCCAATCCCGCAGGTAGTGTTACCATCAGCCGCGCCTCGCGGTCGAGAAGCTGAGACTCCTCGCAGTCAGGGAACGTGTAGGACAGCTTTGGAGGGTGTAAGGTGCAGCTGCTTGAGCTTATGTCCCGTCTCTACTGCTCGTGTTATCTCGGGGAAGTTTCATAACCTCTCTGTGCCTCGGCTGGCTCATCCGTAAAATGGGGACAACTGATCTGTCTCACAGGATTGCCGGGAAGCTTCAGCAAGTGGATGTGTATAAGGTGCTCAGAAAAGTAGCAGGTACGGAGGTGCCGGGAGTTAGCTGCTCTGGCACAGCCCATTGTCATTGTCCTGTCCTCACTCGAGGTACAGCTGCACGTCATAGATGGAGCTGGGGTTCGGCCGAGCCCCGGAACCCTGACGACAGTACTCGTAATAGGTGTATGTCTTGTTTTAGTTTACGAAAGGCTACCAGCTGGTTTTTCCTCATTTCTTCTTTAGAGCAGCCCTCAAGGTAGGTGGAGAGGTTCCTGATGGTGCCACTTGCTAGATGAGGAAGCGGACACTGACCCAAAAGGGGACTGACTGTGGCTGGTCTCTGCTCCAAGGCGACACTGGGTGGCCTGCCTTGTGTCCCACCTTTTTCAAGGCTAACAGAAAATAATAACTACTAAAAGGTGCCGGTACACCTTCTTCAGAGGTCTGCAGTGAAGTTAGTCGGCACGTAGAATGGTCAGGCTGTGTATAGTTTTTTCCCTGTTTGGAGCCCGGGACAGATAAGGCCCTGCCCTCCACCCCACCTCGCTTCAGCTGAGGACAGAGCAGCTGGCTGGCAGAGAAGGCCGTTTGTTCAGCCATATGTTGGTTATGGCTGCAAAGGCCTGGAAACTCATCCCCGGCACAATTAAGATAAAGAGTAAATAGCAGTCTGCCAAATGTTTTTAGCTCTAGTGGACTTAGGTTTGTTAAAACACTTTGGTGTTTGCTCCCTGAACAAACACGCGTCCTTCCTGCGCGCTGGGCACCGGGTGAGGCTCACATGCTCTTAGTTAGGGGTCCTCCTTTGCTGCCCTGAACTCCCAGCCCCTCCGTCCGTCCTCCTCACTGCACTTGCTCTTCCTCTTTTCTCCCTCATGGCCCCAAATTCCTGCCGATGCCTTTTTATCACCGCTGTTTCCCCCATGCCCTTTCTTGTAACTCCTCCATCCTTGTTGGAAAGGCGAAGGACTAGGTAGATGCATGAGCGGGAAAAGAGCTGCAGTGGTTGGTTAATCGGTCTTCCCCCCCTTCTCCCCCTTGCCCCCCACAGTTTTGTCCGGACCACCGAGCAAATCTTCCAACGCCCTAGCCAGCTAGAGACCTAGGTCCTGGAAGATGGCGGACGTGCCCAACGGCGAACAGGGGTGTGCCTCCCCTCTGGAACTGTTCAACAGGATAGCCGCTCAGGGGGAGCTCGTGCGGTCCCTCAAAGCTGGAAAGGCACCACAGGTATGGGATTTGTCGGGTTCGCTGCACGTGCATCTGGGCCAAGTCTAGGGTTATGTCTCCCGGGAGCAGACTGTTCCCAAGACTCTGTTCCCTCAATAACTGAGGTCTTTTGACTATGAATTTATTTTCTCCGTTATTGACGTGCGTGTGGTCTAAACAAAAGCCTCCGAAATTCAGCAGCCCTCCACCTTTCCTGTTCCATTTTCTTTTCCCAGGAACAAACATTTCAGTTCTTTGAGCGGATTCTTTGATAGGTACCCCCCATTTCTCTAAAAATCACACTTTTACATTGCTTCTTGTCGATATTCAGGTGTGGGTGAGAGGAGTTAGCACCTCCATCGGCACCTCCCATCCCTCTGCTGTCCCGCGCGTGTCAGTCAGTGTCAGCATCGATGCTCTTCTGACCACATAAGTGCTGCTGGCAGCTGACCCACTGAGTATACTCCAGGTGCCTTGCCTTTCCTGCCCCGGAGTTGATGTTTGTCCAGATTCCTGTTGGCTCAGTGTCTTGTGTACTAACGGTAATGGGGCTCCGGGCCCCCTCCAGCCGGGTGAGTCTCCTCCCAGGGCACTCACACCAGCCAGTCTGTAGCTCATCTTCTTGAAAAGCTGTCTCTCTAAATAAAAAAAGTTGAAAAAAAATTTAAAAAAAAAAAAAAAAAAAGGGGGCGCCTGGGTGGCGCAGTCGGTTAAGCGTCCGACTTCAGCCAGGTCACGATCTCGCGGTCCGTGAGTTCGAGCCCCGCGTCAGGCTCTGGGCTGATGGCTCGGAGCCTGGAGCCTGTTTCCGATTCTGTGTCTCCCTCTCTCTCTGCCCCTCCCCCGTTCATGCTCTGTCTCTCTCTCTGTCCCAAAAATAAAAAAAGTTGAAAAAAAAAAATTAAAAAAAAAAAGAAAAGCTGTCTCTCCCTTCCCTCCCCCTGTGGGTTCCCTGTTTCCTGATCCTGTGTCTTACTCCGCCTTTGTTTACTCTGTCTTGACAGAGCAAATCCTCCAATAGTTTTCTGAAAAAATTAGCGCTAAAGAAATAATTTGGGAGGACTTGCATGTCTAAAAGTACCTTTATTTTGTCTACTATAACTAGAAACTTAAGACCCTTAATTCTCAGGGCGCCTGGGTGGCTCAGTCAGTTAAGCGTCCAATTTGGGCTCAGGGCATACTCTCGTGGTCCATTGGCTTGAGCCCCTCCTGGGCCTCACTGGGCTTGCCATGCACTCTTGTGTGTGTGCTCGCACTCTCTCTCTCGCTCTCTCTCTCTCTCTCTCTCAAAAATAAATAAACTTTAAAAAAAAAAAAAAGAGGACCCTTAATTCTCAGAAATTCTATTATGTCTTTGATTTCTTCTCTCCTGTTTTCTCTGTTCTCTGTGGGTCTTTTTTTCCCAGAAGCTGGCCCCCTCTGTTTTTGTTTTTGTTTTTATTTTATTTTTTAACTTCTCCTTTCCATTGTGTTTTCTTGTTGCTCTTCTTTCAGATATATTTCCTTAACTTCTTATGTTTCCTTTTTTTTTCCCTTTGAGTAGGCTCCACACCCAACGTGGGGTTTGAACTCATAACCCTGAAATCAAGAGTGTCATGTTCCACCCACTGAGCCAGCCAGGCACTCCCTCCTCAACTCTTAATCCTCCTATCGTGTTTCGTTTATCCTGTCATTTTTAACTTCCATGAGCTCATTTGCTTTTCGAATGTTCCTTTCCTTATAGCAACCCGTTCTTGTTTCCTAGGTACAGTAAGTGACCTTTTATCTCTGAGATCTTGGTGATGGTTTTCCTGATATCCTCTGAGGACAGAGGGGCTGGGCTGTGTGGCTGTCCCTGAACTTCCCTGTTCAGTGCCGTGTGCCCCTGATCTAGATACTTCTAACTCCACCTCCCTGGCACAGAGCCTCTGTGTGTGTGTGGGGGGGGGGGGGGGGGGGGCGGGGCGGGAGGGGGGGCAGGGGGGGCAGGCAGAGAGCTGACCAGCTGTTTCTTAAACAGACTTTCAACCTGTGCTCCTGTTTTTAGAACCCACTTTCCCCCTCACTTCCACTGATGCCCCAGCCCCCAGCCCCAGGACTCCCCAGCGGCATAATTCCAGTGTTTTCACGACATCCTGCTACCAGTCCATCCAGCAGCTCTGCAGTTTCCGAAATCTTGTTGCTGACGCCCTCTTTTTGTTGCCTTTGTCCTCACGGGGTTACGCCTTTCTTAAAGGTCTCTCTGCTGTTGCCGCGAGGTTTCAGGAGTGTAATCCGTTCCGTCTGCGTCTCTAATGCACGGAGGCACTGCCTTTCCTTCTGCGATGCCTCCACTCTTAGGACCCTCAGCTGCTACATCTCCGTGACTTCCTCGTCCGTCACTTCCAGCCCCGGTTGTCTTCTTTTCAGGACCGCTTCCTGGGTCCTCCACCGATGGCATCAACCATCTCCCACCCACCCTGGCAGTTTACTTCAACTCTTTGGACCCCGAATAAACCATTATATCTTAAAAGAAATAAGTGGTACTGTAAGACAGTGATGTCAAAACAAGGAGTTGGTTATTCACAGACAGAGGTTTACACATCAGGTAGGACTTGGTGGATGAGGCGAAGAAGTTGTTTTTAAAAACCTTGAAATAGATAAAGGACCCAAATGTTGTTCATTTACTCTTTAAACCCATTCTTGGAAACTTGGCAGTGGTATTTTTACCTATTTAATACTAAATATGAATGCCATTTCAGAAGTGTTTTTAGTTAGTAATTCTTAGTGACTCCGGTTGTGTTCATTATTAAACACACGATACTTACCACCATTTAGAATTACTCTTCCTAGTGTGTTCTTTGACTTAAGCCATCAGCTGACCAACGAGAGAGATCAGAGGTTGCACAATGAAGTCAGAGCAAAATGGTAAAAACTCAGAAGTAAATTTGGCTCTGGAATGTGTTATGATAGAACACCTGATGTTTTAGAAATTGACTTTGTGCAAATACTTGAGCCACTTTGGGAGCACCAATACAGCGAGGGCACCGGGAGTTCTTTCTTCAGCCGTCTCTGCCATGTGTGTAGGCTGGGGTCCTCACCATTCTTCTCTCCTCCATGTACCAGGGGGATAAGACCCCCTGCTTTCGGCCACAGTTCACTAAAAAGCAGGGTGTTTCCTGGGGGGATAGGTCAGAATCCAGGGGCTCTGAAGAGAGACAGTGGCTGGGAGCATGAACAGTTTGAGCAGGACTCGAGAAATGACACTGGATCAGGGGTGCCTGGGTGGCTCAGTCGGTTAGGCACCCGACTTCGGCTCAGGTCATAATCTCACAGTTTGTGAGTTTGAGTCCCGCGTCAGGCTCTGCACTGACAGCTGTAGCCTGGAGCCTGCTTCCGATTCTGTGTCTCCCTCTCTCTTTCTCTGCCCCTCCCATGCTCATGCTCTGTCTCTCTCTGTCTCTCAATAATAAATGTTGAAAAAATTTTTTAAATCAAAAACAAAACAAGAAATGGCACTGGATTGTAAAGGTTAAGCTAGAGAGCAGTCGTCTTCCTTGTCCTCTTAGTTTAAGTAAACTTTTTAATTGGAAGTGCACCATTTAACTAGAAAAGTATGGAGATCGTAATCAGTCCTCTTACTGAATTTTCACAAAATGACCACACCTATGTAACCAGTGCCCACATCAGGAAACCAGACAGCAGCGCCCGGAAGCCATCCTCAGGCCCCTTCAGCCACTGCCTCTGCCCTCCACCCTAGGCCTCCACCATGGATAGTTCTGCCTGTCTTGGAGCTTTATATATTCAGGTTGTGTATAGTCTTTTTTTTCTCCCCAGAAAGTCAGCTTTTAAGTCCTCTTTCAGTGTCCTGTTCCATGTTAGATTAAGGAAACAAGAAAATCCACACGGCAGGCTTGTCTGTCTATTTAAATCCCACTCCAGACTGAAGACAGTTCTCGAGCAGGGATACTGGTTGAATGTTTGACTTTCGAAGAGCCTCCAGGTTGCAAGCAGAGTTCGAGCAGATAGAGTATTAAATGTCAACATAGCCGGTGATAAAAGGGTATTGACCAAAGTGTACTTCAAAGCACGCTAATCCTTCCCACAGATAATTCGATAAATCATGCTTGCTAAACATTATGTGGTTGCACTGAACCTAGGCGCTGCAGGAATGAGATGAGTAAAACGTACTCACCTATGCAGCCTGGCAATCATCCTATCTCTTCTCTGAGGGTTAGCCATGGAGTTATTCGGCCCACGGTTCTAATTCATTTTAAGAACGAATTCCAGGTAGTTTCCGAATTTGGAACTCAAATCTGTATCTGCGGAATCTCCCCAAGGTGTCAGTTCTCTGTGGCCCCGGGGCTGCTCCTGATGCAACCGTGACATCTGGATGGAGGTCGGTGTGGTGTCTCCACCGGGAAACCCAGTTTATGGAACATTATGTGTAAACTCTAAACAGGAATGTTTGTACTTCCCTTGGCAGGCAAATTGGACTGTGTATATTCTTTGTTTGTGATCTAATCCAGCAAGGCCAATTACAGGAGCAGAGCTCTGGGCATAGCATGACTAATGTGCCTAATTAGGCCTGCTCTTTCAGAGGCCAGCCTTCATGGGTGGCTAGTGTGGGCTTCTGGTGCAGAAGGGCTTTGATAGATCTCCAGAGTACCCACGGATGTCGTCTACATTTGTTTTCCTCCTGCTTATTTAAAGCACTCAGTATGCAAACACTTTGGACAGCTTGATAAGGCTCCAAACTACAGTAATATAACTGTTTCCCACTACATCCCTCCTTAATTTATGACTTGAAAGCCTCTATTTTTCCTTGCCTTTATCTGTTTCCCTGTGTCTAGGGTTGCCATTACCATCCTTGGTGGCATCATCTAAGCTGCCGCAAATACTCGTCTCGACTGTGTGGCACAGGAAAACAAGGTCCGATGTAGAATTCCGTATACTCGGTCCAGGGAGCTTGCCGCACACGTTCTCTGGCATCGGTGGTGTTTGAGAAATCCTTAGTGTCTTCACTGTGTCGTAAATAACAGTGTATATCATGTCACATTCATCCGGTAGCGTTTGTGGTGGTAATCCATAGATTACATAGATCCACTAGAACAATGCAGAAGTGAACTATATTTGGGCCCGTGACTTGCCGTGTGTCCCTGGGCAGACTCCTTCACCTCTGTGAGTGTCAGAGTCCTACTGGAACAGCACAGTGACAGTGATGCTGCCTGCGTCGGAGGGCTGTCTTGAGACTGAAGGAGGTAACGTGTGTGAGGGCATTTAGCACAGCGCCTGCCACGCGACAGTCACGCTCAGCAAGATGTTAGCCATGTTAGTATTTTTAGGTTTCATCCTTATTTCCTTTGTCCAGGATGAAATCGATTCTGCAGTACAGATGCTGTTGTCGTTAAAAATGAGCTACAAAGCCGCCATGGGGGAAGATTACAAAGCCGACTGCCCTCCAGGGAACCCAGCACCTGGGAACAATAGTGGCCTGGGTGCCACAGAAGCTGAAGAGGATTTTGTGGACCCGTGGACGGTACAGACCAGCAGTGCCAAGGGCATTGACTATGATAAGCTCATTGGTACGTCCTGGGAGAAGCCCCAACTTTTAGAAGTGATCCCATTGGTCACTAGTTGATCTCGTTGGTGTTTTTTTCTCTTGAATTATAAACCCAGTCAAGCTTCAATGGCAAGAAAAAATAGATGCTAAAATCTTTTGGTCGTGCATTATATTCCCAAAGGATTCTTTTCAACTGAAATAACAACGTAAAACTTATTTCAAAATAATGATCTATAGTAGATAGGTTAGTGGAAGCGTTCTCCTTTTTTTTTGAGCAATTCAGAACTTCAGGAAAGGTCTTTTGGAGTGGCATCTTTGCAGTCATTCAAATCACCTTTCACTGAATGCTTAAAGTCAGAAATGGATCACCTAAGTCTCCTCCAGTGGTATTGACTGTGGAGCTGAAAAGCTGGAAGTCTGCTTAAGAAGGGTGACTCCTCAAGGGGACAGGTCGCCACTGGCCAGCCCTTCCCCACAGGGCTTCCTGCTCAGGGAAGTCCGTATTCCAAGATCACTGGTAATCACCAGAGAGGGGGCATTACTAAAATGTTTTGATCAAAGTTGAAAACCATTTTCCTAATTTAAGTATCGACTACCAGTGGGGGGAAATTCACTGGTAGACAGATGCTAGTTCAATCCAACACTAAAGAATATTAAGATTATGGTTGTCAGTGTACATAAAGTCCCCCGTAATTAGCAACTGGGGGGCGGGGGTGGAGGTGAAAAGTTGCTAGGCAGGCTGAATTCTGGATAGGTTTCCCATCAAAATCCAATCCCAGACAAAACACCGTTTTATTCTGTAATTTGTTTCCTGTTTTGCTGGTTGCCGTCTCAGCTGTCATTGTTAACATGAAAGGCATTTGACTGGGGTTGAGGTAGGGACTAGGAGCAAAAGTCCTGGAGAGGACTGAGTTCATTAGGATTGTACACGGATCACCAGCTTTTCCCCTTCGGTAATACCTGATCACCAAACCCCACACCACCTAAGATAGTCATTTCCTCATTACCATTTTTTTTTTCCAGTTCGGTTCGGAAGCAGTAAAATTGACAAAGAGCTGGTAAACCGGATAGAGAGAGCCATCGGGCAGAAACCACACCGCTTCCTGCGCAGAGGCATCTTCTTCTCACACAGGTCAGGGGCTTCCCACCCTCCGCTCCCTTTAGTTCCAGGCATGATTAGGAGGCCCCTCCTGCAGGCTGCCTGCTATGTGGGGAAATGATAGCCAGCTGTCTGAAGACTGGGGTCCGCCTTCTGTCCTGTCAGTAACTGGCCGTGGGTTCATGTCCTGTCCCCTCCCCCTCGGGCCCCGACTTTATTCATTTGTGAGCTGTTCACTTCACAAGGTGGAGGTCACATACACGGCAGATGAGATTCACGCTAGATTATGCACTATAAAATCGTAAAATGTCATAAGATAAAAGAGATTAATATGTCCAAGTTTAACATTTCCCACGCGATAAGCAAGAGGCTTCCTGAAACCGCGCCCTCTTCCTGCCATTGTACTGGCTCCCTCGTGAGTCATGGCAAAAGAGAAACCAATAGAGTGTGCCTTGAACAGACTATCCCTGCCTCCTGCTATAAATTCCACGCAGATTGCATCAGAAAATGGGCAGGTTCCAAGAGGGTTCTTGTAGCTCATTTTTGAAACTCTGCTCACGGGACTTATGGTCCGTGGTGGGGCTGTTCTGTTGTGCTTGCACTTCGTGGTTGTGGGAGAGCGCGCAGGATGGCACTCGGCCGTCTGCCGGAACACTTAAAATTCCGTGTGCGGAAAACGCCACGCCCCACTCAGCCCTCTTTCTGGACAGAATATAATCAAAGCTTTTCCCTTAGGATTTAATTAACCTTCTTCAAGTACACAGTTCAGTGGTCTTTAGTATATTCATAAGGTTGTGTACCCATCACCGCCACCAGCTCCAGAACGTCTCCACCCCGGGAAGAAACCCCATCCCCCCACCCCCACCACCCCGGCAACCACCGTTCCAGGGTTTTCAAGGTTCCTCCGTGTTGCCGGGTGCATTAGTGCTTCACTCCTTTTATACCTGAATAATGTGCCATTGAATAGATTCGCCCCACAACATTTTGTTTATGCGTTCACCGCTTGCTGGGCATTTGGGTTCTTTTCACTGGAAAGAATGTATGTTGTGTGGACATACGTTCTCCGTTCTCTCAGGGTGTGTGGGAACAGAACTATTGCATCGTAAGGTAGTTCTGGAACTTTCTGAGGATCTGCCAAACTGATCTCCACAGTGGCTGTGATTTTTGTACTCCCACCAATAGTGCACAAACAAGGATTCCAGTTTCTCCACATCCTCACCAACCCTTACTGTTTTCTATTTTGTGTTTGTTTTAGAGTCATGCTCATAGGTAGGAAGTGGTTTTTCTTTATCTTTTCTTTCTTTTTTTTCCTTGAGAGGGAGAGAGAGAGCACAGGCAGGAGCTGGCAGGAGGGGCAAAGGGAGAGAAAGAGAATCCCAAGCAGGCTCCGAGCTCAGCAAGGAGCCTGATGCGGGTCAATCCCATGACCTTGGGATCACGACCTGAGCTGATAGCAAGAACCAGACGCTCAACCGACTGAACCACCCAGGTGCCTCTGAAGTGGTTTTTCATTGTGTCTTGATTTATGTTTCCCTAATGAGTAATGATGTTGAGCATCCTTTCATGTGCTTATTGGCTATTTTTATATATTCTTTGAAGAATATTCTGATCCTTTGCCCACTTTTTAATTAGGTTATCTTTTTATCACTGAGCTATAAGAGTTTTTTATATAATATTTCAGATCCTAGTTTCTTATCAAATATATGGGTTGCAAATACTCCAATTGTGTATCTTTTCACTTTATTGAGTGTTCTTTGAAACCCAATACTTTTTCGTTTTTATGAAATACAGTTTATTTTGTTTTTCAGTTCCCTTTGCTTTTAGTGTCCTAAGAAACTGTTGCCTAGTCCAAGATCATGAAGATTTGCTCCAAAAGTTTTACTTTTACATTTAGCTGTGGGTTTTCCCCGAAGTATGCCCTGAATTATGTTAAGGAAGTTTCCTTCTCTTCTTAGCTTGTTGAGTATTTTCATCATGAAAGGTGTCGGATTTTATTAAATTCTTCTTCTGAGTCTGCTGAGATGATCATGTCTTATATTGATAGGGTGTATCACATTGATGGATTTTTGTGTGTGGAACCAACTTTGCATTCCTGGGACAAATCCCACTTGATCATGATACATCATCCGTTTTATATGTTGCTGGATTTGGTCTGCTAGCAGCTGAGGATGTTGGCATCTGTATCACAAGGGTCTGCAGTTTTCTGTCGCTTGTGGTGTCGAGATAACCCTGGCCTCAGAATGAGTTTGCAAGTATTCCCTCTTCAATTTGTTTGGAAGAGTTTGTGAAGGACTGCTGTTGATTGTTGTTTTTTTAATGTTTGATAGAATCCGCGATGAGGCCATCTGGTCTTGGGCTCTTTGTGGGTCATTTTTTGATTACTAGTTCAGTTTCTTCACTTGTTCTAGATTTGTTCAGATTCTCTATTTCTTCTTGAGTCAGTCTGGTAGTTTCTCTCTAGGAATTGGTCTTTTTCATCAAGGTTGTCTCATTTGTAGCCATACGATTGTTCTTAGCATTCCTTTATAATCCTTTTTATTCCTGTGAAGTCAGTAATAACGTCCCTTCTTCCATTCCTGACTTTAGTAGAGGCTTCGCACTTTTTTTCCCACCTTGGTCACTTTCGCTGAAGGTTTACCAGTTTTGTTGATCTTAAATCAAAACTTAGCATTTTACAGTTCTCGCTGCCCATATGACTTGTTTACTTCTGTGAGTAACCCTGTAGGCTCTTGGCTTGGGGAGGCATGGAACTTGCAACTTTTGGCCATTGTCAGGTTTGAGAATGCCCCTCTAACGTTATCATCTGCAAAATGGGGGGTTAGGGGAGAGGTAGCACGTGCTGTCAAGCTGCAACCTGTGGGCTTTGCCTGGGCTCCTTCACCTGCTGGAAACCATCTTCACGAAGCTGAGCTCGATTTGCAAGCCTCAGTCCATTCCCTGTGCTCCTTAAGAGCGCCTGGCCCCCAGGGCAGTCCTTGGGGAGCTCTCAGAGACTTCAAGGACAGCTCGTGGGACAGCTACATTTTTTTCTTGCTTCTTTAAGCCCATAAAAGTTAATTGTGAGAACCAAAGAAAGACTCTTTTCTTCCAAAATTACATTTTTTTAATTCTTTCCTTATTTCAAAAACCGTGTATGATCATTTCCTGGAGGTAAAAGAAGCTAAGCACAAAGAAACAGTCCCCACGACCCTGTGAGCCCGAAGATGGACGCTGTGAACCCTTGGTGTGGGCTGTGAGGAGGGGTCACTTCTTAGAGTATTCTTGCGTGGGGTCTCCCAGCCAGACCTCTTTTATTTGGGGACACTTTGTCCAGAAATGAAGAGCGTTCACACGCTGGAGTAGTGGTTTCACACCCTGCCAATGAGGTGGTTACTGAGGGAGCTTTTTAAAAATGCAGATTCCCAGGTACCACCCAGATTCACTGAGTCAGACTCTCTGAAGGTAGGGTCCAGGGGAATGCAATATGACCAGGTGATTCTGCACAATCAGGAGGGAGGACCCTTCATGTGCATTGTCTGTGGACCCCAGTCCTGGGGGAGGGCCGATGATTCCACAGTGACTCCCAGATGAAGACACTTGGTCCCAGCCTGGCTGGGAGAGTCCGAATCAGATCTGCAGCTGGGGACCTGACCTCTATACTCCCCATGCATGTTCTTCACTCCCAGCCCCGAGTCAGGACTGTGCAGGGCCCTGCAGCCTCCCCGTCTGGGTCTCCAGAGTCTCAGGGCTGGGGTCCTAAACAAGGGATTGTGTAGGGCTGGCTTGGCATCATTCCCAGGAAAGCAGATGACGTGGGCACACTGATATTTGAAAATTCCAAAGGGGCTCCACTGGCTGCCCAACTGTATGCATCTTTTATTCCAAACCTGCGTGTCTCATACTTTTAAAACAAACACAGGAGAAATCATGTCAGTAGACATTTCCTGTCATTTTTCTAACATAAGTGCCAAGGATAACAAACTCTAACTGTTATCTGTGTTGTATTTTCTCTATCATTTCCCAGTGAGCATCAGTGCCTTAATTTTTATTTCAGAAAATCACACTATTTCCTTTTCTCCGTTTTCATTTAGAGATATGAATCAAATCCTTGATGCCTATGAAAATAAGAAGCCGTTTTACCTGTATACAGGCAGGGGCCCCTCTTCCGAAGCAATGCATGTAGGTCACCTCATCCCATTTATTTTCACAAAGTAAGTATTGTATCGGGTACCTTTTTTCACTTCTATTGGTAAACCAGGAATATTATTTATAAACCATGTCTAGAATGACAAGGCAGCCCTACTTTGTGTTCGTTAGACAAACAAGGTGTGAGGGGACTGGTACCTTTCTGGCTTCTGTTCACTTTGTTCCTGGTGTCACTTTAGAAAGCGTGGCATGATGGGGTCAGCCAGCCTGTTTCCTCCTGTTCCTGTTCCTGTGACCGTGGCAGAGTCCCTTCCCTGAGCCTTCATTTCCACGTCTGCAGGAAGGGAGTGATAATACCTACCTCCTAAAACAGTTGCCAGCCTGCAAAATAATGTAAAGCAGTACAAAGCTGAATGCAGGGCCTTCCAAGTTAATCGGTCGTAGTGGTCAAATTTCACAGCATGACACTGTGCGGTTGTGTAGACAAGAAAGTTTTGCCATGCATTGTTAGCAGGGACTGTGTCTTCGGATTCAGAACAGAGAAACGAGACGGTAGCCTTCTTTCCCGGTGTGTCCTAGGTGGCTGCAGGATGTGTTTAACGTACCCTTGGTCATCCAGATGACAGATGATGAGAAGTACCTGTGGAAAGACCTGACCCTGGACCAGGCCTACGGCTACGCCGTGGAGAACGCCAAGGACATCATCGCCTGTGGCTTTGACATCAACAAGACTTTCATCTTCTCTGATCTTGACTACATGGGGTAAGGAGAGGATGCTCAGCTGCCTTCTAAACAAGCAGATGCAGACGTCAGGGCCTCATCTCAGCCACGGCTGAGTCGGAGACATCGGAAATGGCCTTTAGGTCTGGTGAATGTTTTTCTCCCTTTGTGAAACATTAGGATATGGTTTGTTGGTTTCGTTCTCCAGTTAAGGTTTCCATCCACAGCTTGAGACAGAATTGTAGTTTCTCTCCGAGGACCGTCAGTTTGCCGGGTTAGCGCCTTTCTCTTTCTTGGCATACTTTTCTCCTCACAGAGAAGGACTCGCTGGCACACAGTCCGTTCACGGGCCAGTTCTTTAAGTTGACCACTCAGTAGGCCAAAATCCTGCATTTGGAAAATCCCTGAATTGAAACTTCTGAGGTCTGTTTCATCCCAAATGACTACGAAGAACTATGTTAGAAAAGTAAGGCTTTGTCAAGTGTCCCAAGAACATGCTGTTCGGCTCAGCAAATACATCCTGAGCACCTGAGACACAGCTCTCCCCGCAAGGCACAGGCAATCCCCACGGAACCTAAGGAGGGTGGCCCCCATCATACGAGGGCTCATTACCAGGCCAAGACAGGATGTGGTGAAAACACGGGACGGGCTGCGTCCGCACTCAGTGCAGAGGAACACGCTCCATACCGTTTCCCCAGAATGTCCCTTTTTATAAGGACTGAAATCTGAATGGTGGCTTTATATCCACAGAGAGACATAGTTGCCTTGATAAGAAGTCTGGCCTTTCTACCAACTAGTAAATGAATTAGTAATTTTTTAATTTTACCTTGAGATTTTTAAAATCGCATCTCTGGGCATACAGGCATTGTGGTGTGGTGTCCTCGGTGGGTTGGCCGGTGCTCCTCTCCGGCGTCACTGCCACGTCCGGCCAGATGGCACACCCCGTGGTCCCACTGCCCCACCTTTGAGTGTGTTCTGACTTCTCCTCTCCCTGCGCCACCTCCAAACACGCCGTCAAGCTCCCTTTTCCCGGGAGCTGTCCCTCCTACAGCCTGAGTCACATGCGCCCCCTTCACCCCCCAGCACCCCGGGCTCCACTCAGCCACACCTGGGACGCAGCGAGGGGTGGCCCTGTTCCGCTTAGTCAGTACAGTAGACACGGGGTGCCTTCTGTGGCAGGCGCCCTCCTCGGTCCTGAGAACACGGCAGTGGGCCAAACACAGTCCCTGCCTCGCTGCCCGGAGATGCCGGTGAGGCAGAAGCAAACGCCCCTTGCAAGCCCACGAAGATGACTGAGAGGGTGGGCACATGATGGGGGGTGGACTTTTGAATAGTGCCCGTGAAAGGCCACCGCACAGCCCCCCACCCCCCGGCTCTCGGCACATTCTGAGAGAACGTGGGGTCTGGGGCAACTTTTCCAGCCTGTCTCTGGTAACTGCACTTGTGTGTCCTGTGGCTTTGCTCGGCAGGAACTTCCTCTTCTTCCGTGAACATGCAGGAGTGATGAAAACCCGGATAACATGTAAATCAATGGTTCTGTGCTGCCTCTTCTCCGAAAGACCTCTTTTGTTGAACCTAAAGTCAAGAGAGAAGTTTTAAAAGCTAAATCCTGTTTTCAGCAGTTCCTTTTAAACAGTTGAGCATTTTACTTTTTTTTCTTGAGACTTAACTCAGAATCCAGATCTTTGATTGAAAAAAGCTCCTTCCTGGTCTTTAGGAGCTGAAACTACAGCAAAGCCAGCCTCCAGCCCCTCTCTGGGTGGGAGCGAAGCAGCCAGGGCCCCGTGGGGAGAGAAGTCCACGGCAGGCAGGCTGGCCCCGGACACCCTGTCCCCACACACGTTTCTGGCCCTGTGCGTGGGCCCAGAGAGGCCTTCCTGCCAGGAGCCACGAGGGACGAAAGATACTGCACCGGGGATCTGCGAGCTGGTGTTCCAGACCCAGCTCCGCTCCTGGTTGGTGTGGTTCCTTGGGGCGAGTCCGTATGTTCTCTGAGCCTCCTGTAAGTCGGGGGTTTAGCACAAGTGGCGGGCAGCCCAGGGGAGGGTCCTTCCGTGTGCCCTGCCCGGGTTCCCATCCTGACCACCGTTTACCGTGTGCCGGGCAGCTGAGTCACCTGCCGTCCGCCTGCTTGCCCGGCTCGCTCGCTCACGTGTTCCCTGAGCATCTGCGACGTGCCAGGCTTACGCAGGGGATACAGCTGCCCACGGGACACTTATCCAGCAGCTGTGTCGGGTTATCTGCAAACGGCGAGAGTCGGCAGTTTAACAGATGCCAAACCAGGTGATAATGAGGGCTGTGAGGACAAACGAAGGACAAAAGTCGGGAGGTCATGGCGCCCCTGCTGCAGTTTCATGAGGACTTAGTGAGGTGCTACACGCAAAGCGGCCTTTGAGCAGTATGTGGTGAGCGCTTCGTAAATGTACGACCTAAAATCCCGTTCGGTTCTAAAACCCTGTCACTCATGGCCCGTGTGAGGTAACCTGGGAACTGTTCTTTAAACCGTGTGAGTGTGCAGGGCAGGTGCCGTCCCGAGGGGAGCGAGGTGTTCGGCCCTCACGTAGGAGACGCGGCCAGATCTGCTCCTTGGCAGCAGGGGCGAGGCCTCGGCGCGCGGCCCGGCATCGCGCCGCGTGGGCCCCGGGTGCGCCTGGGGAGCCGAGGTCCCTTCCGGGGAGGCTGCGGTGCTCACGGGGCGGCCCCCGCTCATCCTGCGGCCCGCATGGCCCAAGCACTGGCCATCTGCTAAGAAACGGCAAGGTTATCTTACTCAGAACGCTGCTCAGACACCGCCGGCCCGGAGCGCTGTCGCCGTGGGGCTGCTGTAGACTCCGCTCCTCTCGGGGCTGGGGGCCCTCTCGTGCAGCTCGCGGCAATGCCACGGGCAGATTGGCCCTGCTGGTTAGCTTTCGTGGTTGCCTCCACCCAAGGCAGAGTCTTGCTGTGGCCCTCGCCCCCGGGCGCCACACAGCGGCTTGTCCTCCCCGGGTGTAAGCAGCGTGAGGCCGCACCCCGCCCCCCCCCAGGACTCTCTCCAGCACGAGGGAGCTCCTGTCTCAGCAGGACCACAGAGCAGGCGTCTTTCCAGGCGGCGGCTGCGCTCTGCTCTGAGTGGGCGACCCGCGGGGGTCGGGGGGCACTTTGCATGTCGCCAGGTTCCTAGTGTCTCCTCTGTAGCTCTGCTCCCCGGCCGGTGCCCTGGGGCCGAAATTCGCGGGCTGCTGAGTGAAAGCTGCCACCTCCTCCCGAGTGGGGCTCTGCTCAACTCGGAGCAAACTCTGGTGTGCTGGCCTTCCCCTTTGTACCCTCCCTGCCTTTCTGACACTCCCCTCCCTGCCTGCCCGGAGACCGTCGGCAACCTTCCATCCAGGAGCTAGTCTTAAACTCTTTCAGAAGCTGTGCGATGTGGTGAGGAAAGCAGAGGCTTTGCGGCCAGACGAGCCTGCGTTTGGGTCCCAGCTCCTGTACTCACAGGGTCTGTGACGTGACCCTCAACCTCTCGGAGCCTCCGTCTGCCTGTAAGGGGAGGTAGAGCTACTATCTTAAAAGAGAGTTGGAACATAGCACGGCTTCCGCCACAGGATGCAAGCACCTAGTAAACACTAGCTGTCCCCGTTTCCCTTTCTGTCCTGAGGTGCCTGACACATGGTAGGGCTGGAGACCAGGGCTGCTGAGTATACTGGAGATGCTGTGCAAGAAGTCACTCTGGGTTCTGCCCCTCCCTGTGTCAGCTTCATCCTCAGCCTTAGGTTCCTCTGGTAGCAGAATGGCTGCCACAGATCCAGGCCTCATATCCACATCCCTCAGTGTCCAGAAGAGAGAATCCAATTGCTTGAATCAGCCACTGTGGGCCCAGCCTTGTTGCTGAGCATGGGGTCTTCCTGCCCAGACAGCACGGCCGCCCTGCAGTGGAAGGGGCATTGGGGGCTGGACGTGGTGGTTTCTGTCCAACACTGTCCGGCAACAAGTTGCAGATATCCTACACACACACACACACACACACACACACACACAACCAAACAGCGTGTGTCAACAGAAAAGCTCCCTTGGGGCTCAAGTCTTGGGGCTCCCAGACTTGAAGCTCTGCGGTAGCTTGACCACCCACCCGGCTGAGTTGAGATACTCGGTGTCAGCCCGAGTCGGCCTGCGTCGGTGTGCTCTTGCCTCATGTGCTTGTCTTGTGTTGGTTTCATGCTGGTTTCCACCCTCCCCCGGCCACTCTACTTTGCCCGCCACGGGTACCTTCGCCTACAAGTGCCTTCTGGGAGCCTCCCTGCCCACTCTGTGTCCTCAGCCCACACGCGTGCACTCAGGTTTCACCGGCCTCTGCTTTGGCCTCGGGGGCAGGCCACCCTGTAAACCTGAGGTTTGATTCTGATTGTCCTTGCAGGACGAGTCCAGGCTTCTACAAGAACGTGGTGAAGATTCAGAAGCACGTCACCTTCAACCAAGTGAAAGGCATCTTCGGCTTCACTGACAGTGACAGCATCGGTAAGGGGTCGCTGCTGCCTGCGGCCCTGCGGGCTGGCGTGAACCACGGGTGTCTGCCCCGGGGCGGAGCTCTCTCAGCTGGTGACGTTTGCCGCTAGCCTCCACATAGTGAGCTCCCGGGCAGGTCCCCTCGGGAGGCTGAAGAGCTTTGTGGTGCCTTCGGCCCCGTTTCTGGGCTGCGTGGAGCAGAACTTCAGGAGAACATCTGTCATCCCCTGGAGGTTTAGAAGAAAGAAGAGGGTAGGGATGACTGGAGCTCCTCTGCCCACTCGTGGGGTCCCAGCCAGTGTGGGACACCTCTGGCGGAGACCCAGGGGCTGCAGGACGACCTGCTCTGATGCCCGGGAGCCTCAGTTTCCCCCGTAAGAGGACAGGTTTGACCAGAGGCCCTGTGGAGCCCACCCTGGCCACCCTCGCTCTCTTTCTGTGGCTCGGGCCCCTGTACATACGCTCTGTCCCTTTCCACCTATCTCCATGCCTTTCAGATGCATCAGCCTTCTCTCCTAGACTCTTAGCTCCCGAAGCTAGGACTCGATCCCTGAGGCTCGTGGTGGGTCGCCCGACCCCCTCCCCTACTGTGTTTTGGGGGCGCGGCTCCAGGCCTGGGCAGCATGCCAGGATGTGCCTGCAGGTGCCACGCGGGAATTTGCCCTGCTGGGAGGGAGCACGTCCCAGGGCCCTGTTGGCGAGGGACCCTCAGGGACACGTGCAGAGAGAAACGCCTTGGAGAGTCCTCACCGGGAGGCTTTTCACATGAGCCTTTTCTTTGATGTTTCAGTCAGACTCAATCCTGACAATTGGGGCATAAATCCTGTGCTTTTGAAAGGGTTTTTATCCTCGGAATCCCAGCATCCGTTGGGAAGATGTCGCAGAGAAGGCCGCCCTGGACAAGAAAGGAGACAGTAGACGTACGAATAGCTGCGCACACTTTGCTTCCAGACGCCCGGGTTTGAATCCTGGCCCAGCCAACTGCTTGCTGTGTATTTGCTTTGGCAAGCTGTGTAAACAGTCTGAGCCTGAGTGTCCACGACTATAGAATGGAGGCCACGTGGCACCTTCTCATAGAGCTGTGAGCAGAGATGTGCCCGGGGAAGGCCCTGAGCAGAGCCCAGCACCCACATGTGGAGAATGGCCACCACCGCTCTGTGTTTTAATGGGGCGCTGCTGGTGGGGGCAGCCATCTACCTGGTCCCTCAAGAATAATGGGACCCCCGAAATGGGGTGTCTGCTAGGAGAGAGCATCACAGAGGCAGGACTTTCAGGGGGAGAAGAGAAGCAGCGCCCCAGAACTCATCCTGCAGTGCCTGAGGAAACCCACATAGCACAGCTGGCGTGGGTGGGCCCTGCCCCACTTTCAGGGTCATACGAAGATCAGTGTGGCCCCGCCCCACTTTCAGGGTCGTACGAAGGTCAGTGGCCCCGCCCCACTTGTCAGGGTCGTACAAAGGTCGTCGCCCCTTGACCACTTTTGTGGGTCTAAGCAAGTAGCAGTAGCAGTGTTAACAGCAACACCCAAAAGATAAGAAAACAGCTTTAGGTTCCAGGGTATCATAATTTGTAACGACTGGAGATGAGGAACACCCGTGGGTAGAGGGTGGCCACACACTGCAGGACACGGTTGCGGGACAAAACGTATTTAACAACATGGGCAAACGTCACCAAGTAGGAAAAGCGGTAAGGGGAAACTAGATAGAGAGCAGTCGCAGAGGGAATTGGAGGAAACAGACGGAAAGAGACGCAAGCGGAGACCGTAGAGTTGTTTCTTCTCCCCACTGTTCTGTGCTTTCAGATTCTCTGAAATGACTCTCGCTTCTCTAAAGGGGATGAAGCCCATCGGGTTCATCCCTTTCGCTGGGAGAATGAACCAGAACAGGAGTTGGCGTCCTGTGTAAAAATATTTTGTTGGCACTTTCAGGAAAGATCAGCTTTCCTGCCATCCAGGCCGCTCCTTCCTTCAGCAACTCATTCCCTCAGATCTTCAGAGACAAGACAGACGTCCAGTGCCTCATCCCGTGTGCCATCGACCAGGTCAGCAGGCAGAGCAAGGCGTTCTTGGTCTGGGGCGCTGCACCCTTTGACGGGAAAGGAGGTTTTAGGAGGTGTTGGGTGGGGGGGGCGATTCTGCTAGCTAACTGGGAGCTCGGGAGCGTCCCTGGAGGCCACGAGGGTGCTGCTCACGGGCTGACGGCCAGCCCCTCTCTGCCCACTGTCCTCAGAGGCCCCTCTCGCCCCGCAGGATCCTTACTTCAGGATGACAAGAGACGTCGCCCCCAGGATCGGCTACCCCAAACCAGCCCTGCTGCACTCGACCTTCTTCCCCGCCCTCCAAGGGGCCCAGACCAAGATGAGCGCCAGCGACCCCAACTCTTCCATCTTCCTCACAGACACCGCCAAGCAGATCAAGACCAAGGTGAGCACTGCCCAGGGTGCAGGGGCAGCCCGTGCACACAGCAGACCGCGCCCGAGAGACACACAGGCACGCACACGGTGGCGGGACTGTCCTTCGGCGTCCTGGGTTCGGGGGTCCACAACTGCTGCCTGCAAGCGCGCGGCAGCCTGTCCCCATCCCCGGACATCAGCTGAATTTGTTTTGTGTGCGTCGTTCTGTTTAGGCAGAAGTGGGGATTTTTCTTCCTTTTCTCTTTTCCACTTGCCCACCAGCACCGTGCCCGAGCGGTTTTCTTTAAAGTAAGCAAACAATAGGAAACGCGTTAGTGCGTTTCTGCACAGCAGCCATGTTCCAGGAACGGACCAGGTGCCTTACGTTTTCTGTTTCTGTTTCTCACTGGGAGGTAGTGGTGACTTCCTCTTAGAGGAACGAGAGGGATGAAGGCCAGAGGGATGACCGGCTTGACCAGGCTTCCACCTCAGAAACCATCAGAGTGCCGCCTGGCCTGGCCTGTGAGCGGCCACGACCAGGGTGGGGTGCAGGGGCCGCACATTCTCACGGAGACCCGACGTGGGTGGGTGCCCTTCAGGACAGTTGTGTCCGGCCCGGCGCGCAGCAGGCGCTCATTAAGTGTTTGGTGTTGACGCACCAAAGAAACCAGAGTTAGGAGTTTCTGTATTTTCCAGGGCCCTGTTTCTGTTCCCCAGTGCTGAAATGCCTGTACGGGTATAATCCCCTCTTGTTCCACAAAGCAGTGAATGTCTTATTTGGAATCCAGTGAGTGTTTGCAGGTTGGAAGATTACGGCGGGAGTGACCAAAACTATTTGAGGCACGTAACGCAACCCTCTGAGTCACTGCCCGCCCTGACCCTCGTGGGGTCCCTAGCGGGTTCTAGTTGACAACGGGGAAACCCTTAATGTCAAAACCCTCTTCCAGGAAATGGGTGCCGTCAATCCTGCCCCCCTCTGTTGGAAGCTGATGTACTCAGGGGTTTTTTGTCTGCTTTCACTACTGGCTGGAAGTTCCAGAGCATGGAGTGCAGGGGAGGAAGGGAGGCTCCTCTTTTCTCCAGAGGAGAAGTCATCTTGTTTGGTTCTGAGTTGTTTTAAAGAAGTCATTTATGGGTCTGGGGCATTTTTCATTAACTTGGGGACCATCAAGGACCCTGAGGGCTGGATGGGCAGTGAGCATGGGGTCAGAAAGCACACAGCTGCAGAGGCCACCAGGGTTGTGAGCGGCCTGTGGGGCAGACAGGGCAGGCTAGCCCTCGTTCTCAGTCCCCAAGCCCACCTTCCACTCCCGAGTCCGAAGCTCCACACGAGCCAGGGTGGGAGCATGTGCTCCAGCCCTCCTGAGAATAACCGCAGTAGACGAGCTGGGGACACGGCGGTTCGGCTACGGCACCACCCGCCACGTGTTGACATCTGTGATCTCAGTCCTGACAACCACCCAGGGAGGCCGTGACCATTTTGTAGGCAAGGAAATCAAGACTCAGGGGCCAGGCCGCTTCTTCTGTCCACACAGCTGGGGAGTGGTGGGGTCGGCACCGGTGCCCAGCTCCCCCAGTGCATGGGCCCCTCCCATAACCTAGAGTCAGGAACCCCAGGTTTTCTGGGCCCTGCCACTTGGCGAGTGACCTCGCCGTCCAGGGGAGTCATTTGGGAAGTGGAAGCAGCCGTACCGATTTCATAGCCTTGAGACCAGGCTTACGTGAGATCGATCATACACGTGCTGCCTGAATTTAAGGATTTAGTTCAGAAACTGAATGGTTGGACGACTCCTTTGTAGTACAGGCCAAAACAGGCCTTCCCCAGGCTGCTGCAGGGCTCCACCAGAGCCCAACGACTCAGACCCTCCTTCCTGCAGGTGGCCTTGGGGTGTGGAAGCCCCTCTTCGGGATGAGTGTCTGTAATACAGTTTGCCAGCCTGGCCACCCCCCACCCCACCCCCACCCCCCAACCCCCCCCCCCCCCCCCCGGCTTGTGATTTCTGCTAACAAGACCCGTTTAGTGCATACTCCCAGACTGGCCTCTGGCTCTGGGGCGGACATTCAGTGGCCCTCCTCTGCCCTGTGCCTGGGGCTCCTGCAGGCCAGCTCCCCTCTCCCGTAGGATCGTAGCAGCCAGAGTTCACTGGCTGTCAGAGCTCGGTGGTTGAGTCAAGTTCCCCCATCCTTCAACTCAGACGTCCTTACTAGTGAGGTTCCTCTTGTAGCAAAAATCGCATGGTTTTGGTACGTCTCACCTGCTTCTGTCATTTTGGATCCTGACAGCTGCATTCTGGTCGCCACAACTAAGGCTGCTCTCCACCCTAACACAAACCCGTTTTCCTGCTGGCTTCCCATGAGCAAGGCCCCAGTGGTGCTAAGGACTGGCCAGGCCCACAGCAGGCAAACTTAAGCCACTCTCAGAGGTCTGGTGTCCTGGGGAGGGTCAGCCCGGCTCTGCCGTTCACTGCCACATACCGCAGGTCCTTGACACGGCACCTCATTATCATCCATAAAGTACCGAGGTCATTGGGTTGTCGGGGTTAACTAACGTGATGACGAAGGCACGCCTGTGTGCCATCATTGGACGAGTCCCTGCCCGGGGAGGAGTAGCACACAGGAGGCGGGTGTTCCCCGTGCATCTCCTAAAACATGCGGCAAACACGCCTTTCCTCCTCTTCCTCTCAGACAAGGACTGGGAACTGTCACCTTTAAAACCACCCCGTGGAACCTGGCCAATGCTGTCCCCAAGACTTACGTCCTGGCACTCGAGTGTCTTCCCTAAGGCCCAGCAGTGGCCCGGCGTGGCCCAGGAGTCTGAACACAGGAAGATGTCCGTGCAGGCAGGGGCTGCCCCACGACCCGTGACCCCATGAGACCCCCAGCGCCTACCCGAGGGCACCAGACCTCAGGAGAACCCACTACCGTGTGCTCTTTCTGCTTATTTTGTGTCTTCAATAGCTTTTGTAGTTTGCTTACACTGATTTTGTTTTATAACTTGGTCTTTTTTATGAAAAAGAGGAAAGCTGAACCCGCACTTGTCTTCATTTTTCCTCCCCGCAACCCCCCCGCCAGCATCTACCCCTCACCAGTTGCCCCTTGCGCAGGGCACAGGGCAGGTCCCGCTCTCCCAGAGCAGCCGCTTAGCGGCCACCACCAGCGGGAGTGGGTGTCCCTGACTCCCTGGTGCCGGAAGAGCCTCTGCCCCTGGTGTCCCCGCTGCTGCTTGTTCGTGGCGTCCAGTCAGTAATCTGCCCTGCGGTCCTGGGGAGAAGGGGTAAACATCTCAACATAGAAACTGTCAGCGCTGCCCCCCTTTTCCCCATCAAAGAAAAATAGGGTGACAGGCCACCTGGGTGGCTCAGTTGGTTAAGCGTCTGACTTTGGCTCAGGTCATGATCTCGCGGCCCGTGAGTTCGAGCCCTGCCTCGAGCTCTGCACTGACAGCTGGAGCCTGGAATCTGCTTCCACTTCTGTGTCTCCCTCTCTCTCTGCCCCTCCCCTGCTCACGCTCACTCACTCTCACTCCCTCTCTCTCTCTCAAAAATAAATAAACCTTAAAAAAAAAAAAACAGGGTGACATTTGTACATAGCAGGTTTCAAATGTTTGTGGAAAGAAGGTTGAGGAAAATTTGTCCTCTTTAACTTCTCTTCTCTCGTCTCTTGGCCCTGATTTCTCCCAAGATTATCTTCAGCGATTCCAAAAAACCACTTCTGTTCGTTTCCGAGTCTTTCTTCAGTTCCTGAAACTGCGTATCTTTAGGTGGGGCTGCCGCAGGCGCTGTCTGCCTCTGTGCTTCTTGTGGGCTCTGCTCTCTCTTACTAGCCCCATTCTTGTGGCTCCCACTCTCTCTTCCACGCGGTGAAGGCAGCAGCCGCCCTTCCGTGGTGGTCTCTTTCACTCTGAAGGTGGCTGGTGGCTGCCCGTCACCGGAGAACTGTAGGCCACCCCTCCCCGCTCCAGTGCAGGCGGTGCTTTGGCTTTCCCAGCTCTGTTCTGTCTCTTGGGGTCGGGGGGACCAGAGCTAATCCCCACCCCCACGCCTCTCCAGTCAGCCCCGCTGGCACATACCCGGGCTTGATGGACGGGGAGGGACAGTTCGTGGGGCTCCTCCTCCCGACGGTGAACCCCAGCCTCCCTCCATCTGGGACCTGATGGGGCAGAAGGCAGTCACTGGCCCGACCACCACCCTCGGCTCGCAGCCAGTTTCCGCACGCGGGGCGGCCGAAACCAACCAGCATCTCTGTGCTCTTACTGGTGCAGGTCAACAAACACGCATTTTCCGGAGGGAGAGACACCGTCGAGGAGCACAGGGAGTTTGGAGGCAACTGTGATGTGGACGTGTCCTTCATGTACCTGACCTTCTTCCTCGAGGACGATGACAGGCTCGAGCAGATCAGGAAGGTGGGACCACAGGCCACAGGGTCCAGCGGTCCCCGGCTCTGTCATAGGGGCCGTGGCGGGGAGGGGAGAGGGGTGGCGGCCAAGCTTACGGGGGTCGGAGCCTCTTAGGGCCCGGGCGTTGGGGACAGGCGCTCAGCCGAGACGAGATGAAAACCGAGGAGGTCCATCTGCTTTAACCACATGCAGGAAGCCTCATAACGGGTAGTTCGTGGAAGAGAAAGCACTGAGTGTGGTGTGGTTCCCGCACACACAGGTCTGCTCTTACTGGACACTATGGAATCTGTCTAGATAGGTTCACACAAGACGGCATCGGAGTTAAAATAGTGCCCCCACCGAGTTAGCAGGTTTGTGTTGCTGTGGTGTTTGCAGATGCTTCGAGGCCCACGCGGGTGAGTCAGGTGTTCGCGGCACGGCCTCTCCGCGAGCAGTTTGCTGAGAAGCATGAAGAAAGAGCCGAGGGAATGTCCGTAGCCTTTGTCTTAGGTTTTCCAGGCCCTGGAATCTTTTGCAAGGAAGTAGTCCCGAGTAAGAAAGAGCTCTCCATACAAGGATGTTTAACACTGATAATAGCAGGAAGTTCACAGCAGACTGTACAGCAAAAGGGATGCTGACCGGGAAGGACGGGGGATCACGCAGGCACGGGTTTGCAGTGACACGGACAACGTGCCCATGACAGTGATCGCAGTTACCAGACTGGAAATGCAGTGAGATCAGCTATTCTTAAAGTTAAGAATCTAGGAGGAAACACGCCAGGACGGCAGTGGCTCTCGGCTGCTGGGTGCTGGCTCTGCAGGGGATTTTCCTTCACCTTTGCTGCTACTTTGTACTTTGTGTCAAGTTCGCTCAGTGAGCACGTCCTTCTTTCACAGTTAAATGAAAAGAGAGTCAGCAAAGATTTAGACAAGCTGGTAAAGCTGAAGGGAACGGCCGTTGTTCGGCCTGGAGTCCTGCCGCCCCAAAAGGAGGGCGGGTGGGGCGAGTGGCGGGTCGTGGCTACTCGTCGGGGGGCGCGTATCGCGCAGTTTAAGATGCAGGTTCTTGTTCTGCCGAGCGCCCCCCGTGCACCGGGCCCCGCGTGGGTGAGCCGGGCACGTGCAGCCGTGTCTCACTGCGGTCTGTCTCCCTCCGGGCAGGACTACACGAGTGGAGCCATGCTCACCGGTGAGCTCAAGAAGATCCTCATAGAGGTTCTGCAGCCCCTGATCGCCGAACACCAGGCCAGGCGCAAGGAGGTCACGGACGAGATCGTGAAAGAGTTCATGACTCCCCGGAAGCTGTCCTACGACTTTCAGTAACATTCGTTTTATACACGCTTATAAAAGAGATGTAATTTACCAGTAATCCCAGCCCAATCGAATCACCGCTATCCGTAGGCTCTGTCACACGGTAATTCCTGGCCTGGAATCTGTAAGCCCTGTGTGTGTATCCATACTGTTTCTTCCTGTGATGCCCTCCTTTCTGTCTCTTGCGGCAAAACCCTTGGGGACTGGGTGCCAGCTAACGTTTCGTGGTCGGACGGTCCAGCTGGAGTCTCTCCCACAGAGCAGCCCCCAGAGGTGAGACCTTTGGCTCAGTGACCACTGGCCACCCTGTCGGGTCCGCAGGACAGCTGCCATTGAAAACGTCCTGCGGGTTCCCAGCCTACTCTCCGAACCTGCTCTGTGAACGAATGTGGAGCGTGCATACGCATCTGCAGTCAGAACGTCCCGATCATAGAGTGAGACGTGCTTCGAAAAGTCTATGTGGGAAGTTTAACGGGCACAGATGTATTTCCCCCTGTGCCCCCCAAAATGTAAAAGAATCGCCAGCTAAAAGCTTTGCTGTCCGTTTGGCTAAGAGGGCTCCCAGCTTGAAGGCTGCTCTTCATTGGCCCAGGTTGGCCAGTTCTTATTAAATTGAGTCTTCTGTGGGCAAGACTCTCCAGTTCACTTACCACACTCCAGACCGTGCATGCACCACACTCCAGCAATCGTGCTTTTCCCTGAGCGTACTAATACTTCGTCCCCACCAAGTAACCCTGACACTCCACGCTGAAAGCCGGTGGCTGCTTCGCACTGACGGTGCCCGGGGCTGAGGGGTCTGTTGTCTTTGCAGATCCTTTTGTTTTGACACTTGACTGGCGTGGAAGTCTCTCTGCACAGAGCAGTGCCCTGGGGCAGGTGGATGTAGCTAGACCGCGTGCAGCCGCCGTCACGGCCCTCGGCGGCGCGTCCACGGGAGGCCTGTTGAACCGTGCACCCTGTATGGTTTTGGAAAAGCGGAAGACCTATCTCAGGGAAAGCCCTTGGTTGAGGTGTCTGTCCTTCCTGGAGGCACAGGGTCCACTCCCTCATGTCACTCGTTGGCGTGAATAAACTTGCTTCAGTCCTGCCTGTGTCTCGGTGCCGCGTCTGGGGTTCAAGGAGCAAGCAGGCCCGCGTCAGGCCCAGGGCCGTGCTGCGCCTGCCGCCAACAGCGGAGGCCTCTCCGAGGGTGGCCCTTGCGTCCCGGGGTCCCGCCAGGGGGTGACGTGGGGCGGAGACACAGACAGAAAATCCCCTTGGTGCTGGGATGCAGGCTCCCAGGAGTCGGCCGGAAGGTAGCCCGTCTGCCTGGTTTCTAGCCCTCGGTGGCCACCCTGGTGCTGGCTGTCCTACGGCGGTGTCCCCGCGAGCGGCGGTGCTGGCCGTCACGCAGCGGAGATGCCCCAGCCGGTGGCTGTCCTCACCCCGCGGGCAAGGGAGCGGCCATGGGGTGGGCAGTGGCGGTGCCGGTGGAGCGGGAGCTGGGCTGTAAGCTGGGCCCGCCCTGCCGGAATGGGAGCCTGGAGCCCTCCCCCCGCCCATCCCCATCAGGTGGGGAAACAGCCTAAGAGAGGGCAGTGGGGCTTGTCCGAGGCCACACGCTGAGTTGCGACTCGGCAGGCCCGTCCGGCCTTATTTGCTGTCTCCACACACACAGAGGGGCCGTGTCACCAACGAGGGTGCCGAGGGTCCCACCCTGGTACCGGTATGTGGTACGACCTCACCCGTCTCCCTTCCCGCCCCCCACCCGACCCGACTCCTGCTGGCCAGAGTCCCCGGCCCCGTCTCGGCCGGCTGCGGCCAGTGGGGCGAGCCGCCACAGAGGAGGGCACGGCCGTGTGGCCCTCCGCAACCACACGACCTCTCGTTACCCCCCTTGCACCCACGTCACAGGTGTGCCATGAGGCTAAAACGAGGGGCCGCGTGTGAAGCTGCCAAGGCGGCAGAGCACTGGGGGAGGAGTGTGGAGGCCGTAGACAGGACAGGCTGTGGCCCCTCACAGGCCAGCTCCTCCCCACCTAGGCTGTGGGACCTCGGGCAGGCCTCCTGACCTCTGGGGACCCCCACCCCCTCCCCTGTAAAACCGGAGCAGCCATACCTCACGTTTGGTTCTTGGGAGCAGTACCGTGGGTCAGAGGTCAGGTGACTCACCCAGTGGTCACTGCTGTTAAGGGCCACTGCCCCTCCCGCACCCACATTTTGCTAAAATATATATATATATATTTTAGGGAACACACACTCCGGAGCGCACGTCAGAGCGAGAACGAGAAGGGGGCTCCCCGCCAGCAGACTGCAGCTCTCCCAGGGAGTTCTGCCCGTGGCCCTTCCCAGAGCCCTGGATTCTCCCGTGAGCACCGGCGGTGGGGGTCCCGGGGGGACCACCCCGCACCTCCCACTTGAAACTTCCAGTGCAGTCTGGACTTTGTCGAGGTGGCCACAGTTAGGGTAAGATCCAGCTGGGCCCGTCTTCTCTTCCCCATTTCTGAAATTCGGGGCCGGGTCCGAAGGGCCATGTCACCTAGCGGTTGTAGAGAGCTTGAGGACCACCGCGGACCAGGCCCTCCTGCAAAGCCACTTCCCCGCCACGGGCGGGGCCGGCTGCTCGGGGACCGGGGGTCCCCACGCTCCCCGGCTGCCGGGAGCACTGCCAACGACTGTCCTTCCGAGGCCAAAGCAAATAAATGGGTGCTTCTAGTGGTCTTCCCGCCAAAAGCGGACACAGGGCCCGGGTTTTGACGGACCATCTTTCGCTCGGGGCACCGTTTCCCTAGATCCTGGCTGGAGCACCAGCCTCCGCACCTTGAAGCTGGATGAACTTCCAGGAACCTACTGCGGGATCATCCGCTCATTCCACACCCCCGCTGAGCACCTACTATGTGCTCGGCCCTGTGCTGGATGGAGTCCACATCAGACATGTGCTGCCCTCAGGCGGCTCACAGTCTCGGGTGGAGTGGGGTGTCGGGGGTGAGGGGCGGATGAGAGACCAAACGAGGAGCCAGGGTCCTGTGGGGGCCTAAAAAGCAGCCCAGGTCGGGCAGGGAGAGCTTCCCGAAGGAGGTGGTGCTGGGGGTGCCGAGTCAGCCGGGCAGAGGAGGGGGAAGCGTGTTCCTGGCAGAGAACGCAATGTAAGCAACTACTTGGCTCAGGGTGACAGGAGCGGGCTGGGAGGGGAGGGCCACCCGTGTGTCCCGGAAGCAGAACACGAGAGGTCTTTTCGGGGCAAGCACACGCTCAAGGCCAGTGTCTGTGAGTGAGTGTCATCGAGGCAGGTGTTGGCTGGCTTCACCAGAGGGCTCCAGCTGCCAGCCCCAGCCCTGAGGGCCACTCACTACTGGAAGCCACGCGGGGCCGACAAGAGGGCTTCAAAAGTGCAGGCGCGAGTCCCCCCACACCTCCCTCTCGGAGCTGTTTCCTCACCTGCCGCCAGGCTGCGTGGTGACCTGTGTCAGGTACCTGGCGCACCCAGGACACACCCACCCCTCCCTCCTCCAGACCCCCACGGAAAGGTGGCTCACAGCCAGATGTCCCGGCAGCGGAGGGGCCAGAAAGAGGTAGGTTTGGGGTGGGGGTGGGGGGTCAGGCCTCAGGCTGAAAGCTGAATGGCCCCCTGTGGCAGGGCTCGGTGCCCCAAAGGCGCAGGGAGTGGAGCCAGCCAGCGTGCTGGGCCTCAGTGTGCCCATCTGCCTAGTGGGAACGACGGCCACACAAGTGTGGAGGCTTGGCCTCTGGGGAGGAGCCGGTCACCCGCCCCACGGACCGCGGAGCAGCACCACTGAGCACATTCAAACAAAAACGTTTTATTGTCAACGGCTCCCCGCGGAGTCTCGGGGATCTCCCAGCAGAGCAAGGGTGTGTGAGCGGGTCTGGCACCAAGCTGGTCATGGCCGTCCGGGCAGTGCCCTCTCTGCGCAGCCCGGCGCAGGGGAGCAAGCGGGCGGGTGCATAGGCGCTCACCAAACAGAGGAGAGCTGAGCGGGGGCCTCGCGGGGACGGTGGCCAGCGGACACTGGGTGAGTGGACGGAGGTGCAGGGGTGCTCCGAAGACACGGGCGGCAGGGAGAGGCCCCGGGGAAGCTGGAACGACCAACTCACCAAACGTTCAAACGACTGCGCGTGACAGATGTCCTCCTCCAAGAGGCTCACTCCTCCCTGGCTCACGAGACCCTCAAGCCAGCCCCAGGCTGATGGCAGAGGGGCCCCTGAACCTCCTCGTGGTCCGTAGCTGGGTGAGCAAAGCCCCAGGCACGGCTGACTCCGGCCACCGGGTGGTGGCTCAACGGGGCCCAGACCCCCACACTCTCCTCCGCCACCTCCAGCTACGAGACGTCTGCAAGCCGCTGGCGGGCCGGCCCTGGGGCGCGGGGACTAGCTAGGTGGACAGGCCGCGGGTGAGCCCCAGCACGGCTTCGTAGGTGACAAAGACCACCATGTTGACGGGGAAGGCACGACAGCAGTTGAGCGTCAGCCCCTTGAAGAGGACCCGCGGCCCCTCCTCCCGAACGCTGCTCACCACGCAGTGCAGGAGGCCCCGGTAGCGCCGCTGGCCCTGGCCGTCCGCCTGCAGGCGCGACTTGATCACGTCCATGGGCGTGGCCACGGCCCAGGCCAGGACCCCGGCACAGCCCCCGGCCACCAGCACGCCCAGCACATCTGCAGGGAGAGACCCGCCAGTGCCCCGGCCGCCAACCGGACGGGGACGCGGAGGAGGGCCAGCGGGGCCCCCCGCGCAGGGGCCCCGCCGTAACGCAGCCCGGGGCTCCCCCCCACCACCGTGACCCGCGCGAAGCCACGCGGCGGGTCTGGCCCGACTCGGGTTGGAGGGCGCCGCGGCCCCCACCCTGGGAGGCACCGCGGCGCCCCGTTTGGCACGACCTCGTCCACGCCTCCTCTCCCGGCCTCAGTTGCCACCTCCCAGGCCCCGGCCCCCCCCTCACCTGGCTGGCTGCGGCCCGTGGGGGTGAGCTGCTCGCAGAGGATGGCGTAGGACAGGAAGTAGGTGGCGAAGGAGTGGCCGTCCCGGAAGAGCAGGGCCGAGCTGCCCTTGTAGAGGCCCCGCAGCCCCTCCTCACGGGCCACCGTGGCCAGGCAGTGCAGAGGTCCTCGGTACTTGGGCCCAGGCCCCGAACTCGCGGAGGGCGCCGGACACGCGGGGGGCGTGGCTGAGGGGCGCCGCTGCTGCGTCTGCGTCTGCAGGCGGACCTTGGCCACCTCGGTGGGCGAGGTCAGGAACACCTGGAGCGGAAGTGGCAGAGATAAGGGGGTGCCCGCCGCTCCGCCCCTGGACCTGGCCTCCGGTAGCCTCCTGTTGCCCACAGCAGCATCGGGGGCCCGGCCTCCAGAAGCCTCCGGCTGGCTCCCTCTCTCTCTGCCCCTCCCCTGCTGCACTCTGTCTCTCTCTCTCTCTCTCAAAAATAAATAAACATTTAACATAAAATAAATAACATTTTTTAAAAGGCGGGGGGCACGCCTGGGTGGCTCAATCGGTTAAGCGTTCGACCTCGGCTCAGGTCATGAGCTCGCAGTTCGTGGGTTCGAGCCCCACGTCGGGCTCTGTGCTGACAGCTCGGAGCCCGGAGCCTGCTTCGGATCCTGTCTCTCCGTCTCTCTCTGCCCCTCCCCTGCTCGTGCTCTGTTCTCTCTCTCTCAAAAATAAGTAAACATCTAAGTAATAATAATCATAATTAAAACCAAAAAAAAAAGTAGCCTCCGGCTGGCCCAGCAGTCACGGTGCAGCAGGGTTCAGAGTCAATGCTTGTGCCTGAGCAACACAACTCTGCTAGCACAGAGTGGGCTCAGCGCACAGTAGGTGTTGGGTAAATATGTGGGACAGTTTCGTGCAGGTATCACAGAATTAATATGTTAATGACCTTTACGTATTACGCAATTAACGTAGGTATTTAACGTAAGAATAATATAACACTAAATGTAGACATTTAATGACATTAGTAAGTAACAGGACATCACTGATGACAATATTACTAACAATACCGTCCGCCATCCTCTGGACGCTCATACCTGTCAGACTCCATGCTGGGGGCTTTCCCTTCCTAACCTTACTTGCTCTTCACCACGCCTCTTACTGACGAAGAGACAGAAGCTCAGAGAGATCCCCTAGCTTGCCCAAGGTCACTCGCCTAACGAGAATCCACTGAGCCCTCAGCCACAGCCCCCAGCCTTCGCCCCGTCTCTGCCCTCACCGAGCCTCAGTTTCCCCATCTTCCGGGCTTGGTGGCCTCCAGGCGGCCAGCTCGGGCTCTCCTGACCCTGCAGTCCCGAGGCCCCCTGTCCCCACCACCCCGCCCCCCCACCCCCCGCCCCACCACTCACGCGGACCAAGCCGGAGGCAAATCCCGAGAGCGTGATGTCGGTCTTGGCGGGCTTGATGTCCGTGCCGCCATACCGAAATCGGCAGATGTGTGCCAGGCAATGGCGGTAGGTGCCGAAAGACACGGACGAGACCAGGGACACGGTGCACACGGGCAGCGAGAGGCCTCTGTAGAAGCCCCACACCTGGAGGGCAGGCAGACGGGACCAGGGGGCCCAAATCAGGCTGGGGGCCCGGCCAGGAAGAGGGCCGTCCAGAGGGGCCCTGGGCCAACGGGACTGGGTCTCACCCCTGCTCTGCCCTCCCTTGCCATGGGAACCTCAGGCCAGTCTCTTACTGCCTAGGGCCTCGGTTTCCCCAGCTGTAAACTGGGGATCGTAATACCCCACTTTCGAGGTTATGTGAGGGACTGAAGAGACAGAGGGCTAGGCTGGGCTAGGGCAGCTACTCGATGACGGTGACGACGGTGATGATGCGGGATGGCATGCTTCATTTGTTCACCCCCGGGCCAGCGTCGAGCCCCAAGTTCGCGTGAGTCCCTCCTCTGGACCAGGCTCTGAGCTGGACGCTGGGGACACCTAATGACCACCCGGTGCCACTTTCAAGGGATGCCCAGCCTGGAGGGGACAGAAATGCAAACACTCCGGGGTCCCTCCCTGACCCTCAAAGGCCCCAGGTGCCACCCGTGGACCCTCTCCTGAAGGCAGGACCTCCTTCTGAGCACCTCCTGTGTGCTGGACGCCTGACTCTCGTCCTCAGAAACCCAGCAGGTTGCTACAATCATCCCCATTTGGAAGGTGACAGAGCTCAGAATGGGGTTCAGCATCCCCTGGCTGGTGGGGGTCTGAGGCCCCGACGTCCCCCTGCCCATTACCCTGGCCCCAGGCCTACCCGCTCTCGGCGATACGTGTCCCAGACGCAGTGCCAGATGCCCCTGTACTTGGGCTCTGTCTGGATCTTGACCTGAGAGAGAAGCAGGCTTCAGGAAGAGGTGGCCTAGCACAAGGCCAGTAAGCCTGGGAGAGGGGAAGAGCCAACCCCTTGATCGTCAGAGCCGTGCTGAATGTGGGCAGAGCGGGGACCAGGAGCCCCCATGTGAGACAGGAGACCTAAGGCACAGGTGAGATGAGGGGCTGACGTGGTCCTGAGGGGCATGGGGAGGGCTGATTAGCATGCCGGAAAGTTCTTCTGGCCACGGATGGAAGCAGGAGACTTGGAGGGTAGCCTAATCCCAGCCAAGGGCCTTTGGGTGGGCGGCGGGGGCCTGGCTGTCGCCATACCTTCACCGTGTCCAGGGGGTAGCCCACAGCAACACCGCAGACTCCTGGAAGGAAACCAGACGAACCGGGTGAGGGGCAGGAGCAGGTGAGGAGGGGGGCGAACCCTGACCGGCTCCCGCCGAGAGCAGCCCCACGCTTCTCGTCCACGCGGTGTCTCATCAACGTTGATATCGGTGTTGACACAGAGAAGGAAACTGAGGCTCCGGAAGGTAAGGTCGCTTCTGCCAAGCTGCTAGCAACTTCTCCTTCCATGTCTTGGCCCAGGGGTGCCTCGTGCCGAAAGCCCGAGACGCTCCACAGCCTCGCCCCCGGCGTCACGTTTTGGAAGAGCCTTTGCTCCGACACTGGCTGGGCCCCGTCTCCCAGCCAGGCAGCTCTTGCCCTCAGGCCTGTGAGGGGTTTGTCTGCCTTTGGCTGCAGGGTGTGTGTGTGGAGAGGCAAGGACCCAGCAAAGGCCGGCAGGTGGGAAAGCCCACGTCCCCCAGGGCTCTGTGAAGGACCGCCTGGAACCACAAGTCTGCATGGAACAGAGTGGGACGTGAGGCTTCCTAGACCAGGGTGCTCTCTCCGCAAAGGGCCAGGTGCCACTATCCTGTTCCTTTCTCCCTTCCTGACAGCAGACCTCAATGTCTAAGCCCCCAGAACCACCATGGAGAAGCCAGAGAGCCACAGACCCCTGGGGTTACACACCCTGGGGGCCAGGGGTGGCCTGGTGGTGAGAGCATCTGAGGACAATAAGGCACCTGGGGGCTGTGCCCTATTTACTAGGCATCCCAGGACTCAATAAATGTGCGTGAATGAAAGAACAAAGTGAATGAATAATGAATGAATGAGTGAATGAACAAAGCAAGTGAAGCAAAGGACTGACTGAATGACTTGATTAGAATTACCCTCCTTGACCCTCACACAGCTAGACCTCACCAAACTCCTACTCATCCATCAAAGCCCTGCCACAGCATGACCTCCCGTCTGGGGCCCGCCCTGACCCCTGTATCTGGCCTGCCTTCGTGCCGGAAACCATGTTGATCAGAGCCCCTGTCACGTGGTTTTGCTGCCGCTTCACACACGTCATGTCTGTCCTCTACAAGGCCCTCGTCTGATCTGGCCTGGAGGGAAAATACAGGACTCGGGAGCCCTTCCTGGCTTTGTGATCTTGGGCAAGTCAAGCCCCTTCTCTGAGCCTCCTCCTCAGAGGGCCAACATCCAGGGAAGCAGCTGGCCTCAGGCCCGGCGCATGGTAGGACCTCAGAAAGGTGGCTGGTGAGGTCAGGGCTCCAGTCTTTCCTGGATCGGCACTGCTGTCCCCTCCTGACGGGAGGAGAACAGCCCACACCGTTCCCAGCAGCATCGACCAGCACCCACGGCTGTTTCCCAAGACGACCAAGGCCAAGGGTGCCTCACCCAAAATAGCCTCACAGTTTGCAGGACCAGCGGCCGGGGGGAAAGCCCCTTCCCAGCCTGTCTCCTAACAAGCCGGTTATCTCTCGGGATTAGTCTTTCGCAACCAGCCCTTTCCCCAGAAAGGAAAATAGTTTGGGAACCCAGCAAGGCCGGAACAACATGCATCCTGCCAGCGGGTGGGGCCAGGGCTTGGCGGGGCCTCTCCCCCTCCACGCCACCCCCAGTTTCCAGACCCGGGCCAGTTTGTCCTCAAACTCCTCCCCGACCTCTGGTTCCTTCCCACAGCTCAGCCATCCCTCCCCACACTGATGACCCCCTGGCACAGGGAGAGACCACCTCCTGCTCCCCCACCCCCACCAGGTGTCCCCACCCCCAGACCTGCCTGGCCGCCTCCCAGGCTGAGACAGCCAGGCCAGAACAGACTCCTGTCCCCACACCTCCCCCCGGCACCTGCGGCCCACGCCGGGCCCTGACCCCTTCCGGGGGCCCCTCAAGCCCCACTGCTGTGGGAAGCCTGCTCTCAGGCCACAGGACGTCGCAGCCCCTCCTGGTACCCCTGTCCCTGCCCGTTACCTCCGATGGCTCCAGCGACAAAATCCATGGACAGTGTGGTGGTGTGGGGGGGGGAAGGTCCTGGGGTCTGCCTGCCTGCCAACGGTCCGCACCACCACTGGGGTGGCCCCAAGAGCAACTGGGTCGGCTCCTCGCGGACCTTAAATACCTGCGGCCGGGGGAGGGACAGGAAACAAGAGCCCACTGACCAGTGGCCCCGAAGGCAGAGGCCATGCGGGTCGATGCCCATACCCAGGCGCCGGGGAGCTGGCCTCTCTCCTGCCCCACCCCCCAAAGGACCCTTGTCCCAGTGCCCTCAGGACCCAGGTGTCAGGGAAACATGGGAGAGGCCACAGGAGGTGGCAGGCTCACTTCCACGCTGCCTGCAGGGCTGGGCCCCAGGCCACGTCCTGTCACCTCCAAGGAGGTCCAGGGATGGGGCTGTGCTGACCCTGTCCCCTCATGGTGTCCTCGGGCCTCCCCAGCTCCCCTGGAATTGCTCCTGCCCAGGAGCCCTCCAAGTCCCGTCCTCACTCGTTCAACAAACACCACCAGAGCTGAGGCTGAGCTGAGGCTGATAAGACCCGGTCCCCGTCCTCACGCAGCTCCGGCTGGCAGGAGGGGGTGGGGGTGGGCACAGGCGGGCTGCAGGGCTGTCCCCGCTCCGGGAGCAAAGGCGGGTCACAGCCCAGCGTCTGCCCCACGCGCTTCTCACTGCCCTGGTCCCGCACTGTCCCTGTGCACCCACATCCGTCTCCTGCTCCCCCGGGCCCGGCCAGGTCTGCCTCCACGCGGTCCCCAGCGCCCAGCACCGACTGAGTGGGGACCAAGCCCTGATGGACCCACTGCTAGGGACTGGGCTGCTGCCCGGCCTCTAACTAAGCCAGGGCGCTCCTGAAGGGGAAGCCACTCCAACAAGAGGTCGTTTGCAACCATTATAAAAACAGTGACCGCCCCCCAGCAGCGTACCCCTCTTTACGGTTTCCCAAGCACTCCTCCTCTGCCAGCTCACACGATCCTCATCACAGCCCCGGGAGGGAAGCAGGGCCGATGGTCCCCATTGTACAGATGGAGCCATCGAGGCCCAGAAGGGAGATCTGTCCAAGGCCAAGCAAGTGGCAGGGCTGGATGTGATGGAACACTCTGGAAATACCAGCGCCTCTCGGATGCCGAGGGCCAGGCCCTGAGGCCCATGAGCTCTGCCCCCGTGGCTGTCACCCCACGGGCCCTCCCAGGGGCTCAGCATGTGCTCCCACATGAGCCACAGGGCAGCGCTTCAAGGGGGCCACGCACTTGCCCAGGGTCACACAAAGTGAGTGTCCCGCTGACCAGAAAGCTGGCAGGACCCGGGTAGAGGGGCAGGTGGTGATGTCACAGGGTTCGGACAGACTGGTCCAGGTGGCCCTCAGGTCAGGGACTGTGTCTACCTGTCTTCTTGTCTTCTGATGGGCAGATGCAGACCAGCCTTGAACAGGCTGGGTGTGACGGGGCCACATCCCCTCCTGCCCAGCTATTGCGGGGTGAAGGGGGGACGGGTTGGTGGTGGCAGCTACCAAGGCAGAGGGCAAAGGGCGGAATGCAGCCCGTCCCAGGTCAATCCTGCCACCCATCCTGGCCTTTAGAGAGACACAGCTCAGTGTCTGCTTAGGGGCCAGGCTGTTTGCATTCAAATCCCAGTTCTGAGGCCACAGCAATAACCACACAGACAAAAGTCCCCGCCCCGTGGCTCTTACATTCTGGGGAGAAGGGAACAGACAACCCAGAGGTAAGGAAACTGCCAAACAGCAGGGAGTGCCAAGGACAGGGGCAGAGTAGGGAGGGGACAAGGTGTGTGTATGTGGGGGTGGGCAGCATTGGGAAGGGCCGCCCAAGACGGTGACATACAAGACAAAGGTGTTTTCTCAGTCGCTGCAGCCAAGTTTCACCTGCCCTTTGTCTCCCGAGCAAACATGCCCAAACTTTACCCTCTCTGCAGCAGAAACAGAAAACATGCCACCTCACTGTTTGGGCTGCTTTGGGACAGGTCTAAAGGTTCCCCACCCAGCCGTGAGCTTCTGGCAGGCAGGGCTGGGCCAGATTTGTCTCTGAGCCCACAGCACCCAGCAGAGGACAGGCACCCTGGGGAGGCCGGGTGAATAAATGCATGAGGAAACAAGTCAGTGGATGGATGGGTGGGTGGGTAGATGGATGGACAGCTGTAAATACAGATGGGCAGATCAAAGGATGGATGGATGGATAGATGGATGGGTGGATGGACGGATGGGTGGATGGGGTGAGTGGGCGGGTGGGTGGATGGATGGATGGATGGATGGGTGGATGGGTGATAGATGGGTGATGGATGATGGGTGGATGGATAGATGGATGGGTGGATGGATGGATGGGTGGATGGGGTGAGTGGGCGGGTGGGTGGATGGATGGATGGGTGGATGGGTGATAGATGGGTGATGGATGATGGGTGGATGGATAGATGGATGGGTGGATGGATGGATGGGTGGATGGGGTGAGTGGGCGGGTGGGTGGATGGATGGATGGGTGGATGGGTGATAGATGGGTGATGGATGGATGGATGGATGGGCTGAGTGGGCACGTGGGTGGGTGGATGGATGGATGGATGGACGGACGGATGGGTGGGTGGCTGGGTGGCTGGGTGAATGGATGGATGGGGTGAGTGGGTGGATGGATGGATGGGGTGAGTGGGTGGATGGATGGATGGATGGATGAATGGATGGATAGGTGGGCGGCTGGGTGGATGGATGGATGGGGTGAGTGGATGGGTGGATAGATAGGTGGGTGGATGGATGGACAGACAGATGGACTAAATAATGGACAGGTGGAAGGACAGATGGACAGATGGAAAGATGAATGGATGGGGTGGAAGGGTGAGGGGTAAGTGGACTGACAGTTGAAAATACAAATGAATGACCCCCCCCCCCCCCCGCCCCAAGGCAGGTGGAGTCACCTGCCCACACTGGCTTGAGCTGACACAGGAGGTGACAGGCCAGTGGGTTGCTGGGCAGGCAGAGGTCTTGGCTGGGGAGACCCCTACACGGTCTGGGGAGAGCTCAAGCTGGGCCCCCACAGCCTGGGTTTGGCTCCAGGCTCTGCCCTCTCAGATGTGTGACCGTGGGCCAGTAGTGTTACAGCTCTGAGTCTAGCATGGATAGCAGAAGGCACAGGCCAAGGGAACCCTCTGGGGCCGTTCATCTCAACGGGCAAGCATTACCATTATTAGCACCAGCAACACCAGAGCCCCGCTGAGCGCAGCCCTGCTCAGCCGGTCTTCTAGAAGGAGACACACATCACACAAACAACCCAGGCCTGGGCGGCCGCAAAGAGCTCTGGGAAAGGGGTTGGCACTGGCCCCACTAGGCACAGGGACTTTCTGGCCAAGGGGCTTGACACATTCCAAAATCCATTGTTACATTTCACAAGAAAAGGAGTAAGTTATTTTTTTTTTTTAAAGCCCTCCAGACAGAAGAGAGGCAGCAGAGTGAAAGCCCCACGTGGAGGTGTGGGCCCTCCTTTCCCATCAAATGCAGGCAAACACAAACATTTTCTTTTTTACTATCATTTTGTGATTTGCTTCCGTCCTTTATCAACATGCCTGGGACGGCTTGTCACCACGGTTCCTGCAAATTCCATTCCTGTGCCCGTCCACGGGTGCACGTGGTGTGGCCAAGGGGTACAGTGCAGGGCGGCGACGGGGGGGGGGGGTGGTGCAGGAGTGAGCCAGGCTGCCTGGGCTCGGCCCGTCCCCACTGTGTGACCCAGCTGAACCCCTAGCCCGCCTAGTGTCCTCGTCCGTGAAGTGGAAATTCTATTGCCTACTGCTGTACAGCTTTGGGAGGACCGAAGGGTCAGTGGCTGTAAAGTTCTTGCAGCCACTCCTGGCAGGCAGCGAGGCACTCTAAATATCACCGCCCCGACTTCATTCATCAGTGATACACGTTGGCTTATTTCCAGTTTATAACAGAAAGGCCTCCCATAAGCCTGCTTTGGGGGGTTTTGTCCTTTCGGGGGAGCACACTCAGAGGGGGACGGCTGGGTCAAAGACACCTGCTCTATCCGTAATTTTCACACACTTTGCCACTGGGGCAGGGTTTGGAGAGGTGGAGGAAAGGCAGTGGGGTTTCTGGGCGAAATGGTTCAGGGGCCCGGAGCGGGCATGGGGGCCCAGGCTGGCCCCAGAGACTGCCAGCCTTGGCATTTCCAGAAAATGGGCCTCCACGGCCAGGAGAGCCCAGGCTCTCACCCAGCTCGCTCTGTGACCGAGAGCAAGCCACGGACCCCCCGAGCCACGCTTTCTACATCTATAACACGGGACGGGAGACGAGAGTCTACGCACTGGGCCTGTGCCCTACCGTGCTTTGATCTACGTAACACCCAGCTGGTTGCTGCAGACCGCACGGCCCCAGGCGGTGGGTAAGAATGCACCCATCTTTGGAAGGAGGGGGTCTCCGGGTGTGGCTGGGGTGTGGGGTGAGATGAGCCCCAGACCCAGTCCTTCTGGACACCCTACCCTTCCTGACATCCCGAGGGGTTAGGGCCCCGGGCCTGGAGTCTCTAAGCCTGTGTGGCCCCCTCCCCGGGAGGGAGGGACCTCAGGGCTACTGAAAGGAATCTAGTCAAAGCCCCCCCGCCCGCCGCCCCCCAGCCAAGCTTACAGACAAAATTCACAGGTGTCTGCACTTGGCCCGAACTCTGTTTTGCTCGGTTACAGGGCCCTCCCTCCCTTCTCAGAAAATAGACCACAACTACAAAACATATTCTTCTCTAGCCTGACCACAGCCCACATCCCGGACAAGCCCCAGACAGAGCCCCTCCTGGCACCCTCCTGCCCTACCTGGCCACGTGTGGACCCCTCCCCACCCCCCACCCCTCCACGGGCACAGCTACAACCCTCCCACATCCTTCCAGACCCCTCAGAAGGCCCCTGACAGAAACTCGGGGCCGACATCCCTCCTGATGTCTGGCCCTTACCCCCCTCACAAGTGAATCCCCTCCGTCCCCACTCATGGCTCTACTTGGTGCGATTATAGGCCGCTCGTGTCACCGGCCACCCCAGCAGCTACAAAGCATGTAACAGAGCGCTCCCCGCCGCCTCCCTGCCCGGGCACTGCCTTTACCCCTGACGTTGGCACAGGCTTCAGACTCAGGCTCCCGGCCCCCTGGAGCCACTCCCGCGGGACAGACGGGGACACTGTGGGCCAGAGACAAAGAGCAGGTGGGAACCAGCAAGGAGAAGAATTCGAGGCCCGCTCTGCCGTGATGACATCGATGGACTCAATCTCCTAGATGCAGTTTCTCTATCTCCAAACAGGGACAACAGCTACCCCGGGACAGGGGTCGAGGGAGGTAAGGACCGTCGGGGCTCCTGAGGCTAGGAATCAGATGCGGCAGGGGTGGGGCTCGGAGGGCCGGCCAGCAGCGTCAGGCCTGACCCCGCTGCTGACAGTCCCCGAACTGTCGGCCCCTTCAGCTCCCGGGCCCGGCCCTGCCCACACCCTGGCAGTGCCTCTTGCTCCCTCGGCACCCAGGCCAAGGCTCAAGCCCTTCCTGTCCCGCCTCTTCCAGCATCTCCCAGACCGTGGCGACCCCTTCAGGCCTTGCCCGGGAAGCATCTTGAACCCTGGAGTGCACTGGCCCGAAGGGCTGAGATGGTTGCTGGCCCGGGGTCGTCGTAGGTGTTGCATCTGAACAAGGTGACCTCTGATCCCCCACCCCCACCCCCATCCAAGATGCAGGGAGTTGGACTGAGGAACAGGAAGCCCCCTCCAAAGCGGGACCTGAAGCCTAAAGCCTTCTGCCAGGCAGGCATTCGTTCACCCGCTCATTCCGGCGTGCGTGTTCCCGTGCAGGCCTCGTGCTGGGCACTGGGGTCCAGAAGTGGCCTAGATGCTACCCTCGCCCCCCTGCAGGCCCGGCCCGGCTGGGGAGTATATACTATCCATTCTCGCATAACAAATTATCCCCAAACTTAGCAGCTTCAGATGCCACATATTTATTACCTCGCAGTTTCTGAGGGTCAGGAATCGGGGGAGAGCTTGGCTGGCTGGCTGTGGCTCAGGGTCTCTCGCGAGGCTGCGGTCAAGCCGTGGGCACGGGCTGCACCATCTGAAGGCCTGACGTGGGGCTAGGGGGACCCCCTTCCAAGGTGACTCTCTCGTGTGGCTGTCGGCTGGAGGCTTCGGTTCCTCAACGCAGGGACCTCTCTACAGGACTGGTCCCCACATGGCTCCCAGCTTCCCCTGGAGCTGGTGATCCAAGAGGGAGAGAAAGGGGGCGGCCACAATGCCTCGGTGACTGTCTTGTAAGTGACACAATGTCATTCCCAGCGAATACTTTTTCTTTTACTAAATTTTTTTTAAATGTGTATCTTTGAGAGATTTTTACTCATTTTGAAAGAGCAGGAGCAGGGGAGGGGCAGACGGAGAGGGACACACAGAATCCGAAGCGGGCTCCAGGCTCCGAGCTGTCGGCACAGAGCCCGACGCGGGGCTCGAACCCATGAACCGCGAGATCATGACCCGAACCGAAACCAAGAGTCAGACCCTTAACCGAGTGAGCCACCCAGGTGCACCCCCCCCCCGACCCAGTGAATATTTTCTATTTACTAGAAGTGAGTCACTCACCGTAGCCCCACACTCAGTGACAGGCACATTAGGAAGTAGGGAGTCTAGGAGAATTAGTGGACGTGTTTTCAAGTCGCCACAGAGAGCCAGGGATGGAAACGGGTAGGTGTGGCCAGGCTGTCACAGAGAGAAGCCAGTCTCCACTGGGGCGGTCACAGAGGCCTCCAGGAAGGGGGGGCACAGCTGAGCTGCTCGGGGAAGATGGCAGGGACTCCCAGGAGCTCAGGCGACCGGGCATCCCACCCCCCCACTGGACCAGCAGGGAGTGGCCCCCAGCCAGCCCCACGTGCCACCCGGGGGACCGAGGACAAGGACTCCAGAGAGCAGAGCCCAAAGCAGCAAGGCAGGTGGGAGACGAGGGACCGTCCACATGAAGCGGCCCCAGGAAGATGCTGCCTGGCCGGGCGGCGGCACAAGGCCCTTCCTTCAGGGAGAGGTTCTGGAACAGGGGGGACTCCAGCTCCAGGATTCTGCATTCTAGGATGCTGCAGGCTTTCTCTCTGTCCCTTCCTCCGCCTGGAAGCTGCCCCAGGCTCCTCCCGCATCTGTCCTCCCCGAGGGCCTGCCTGCCACATCGGACTGTCCCCACGCGCCTCTGGGCTCCGTGTGCGTCGTTCTCTGTCCGCCGCCACGCCGTCCCCCGCCTTCCGTGGTGTCAACTCCAGCTCACCCTGCCACCGGGACCACGGCCCAGGTGGAGACACACTGCCCTCCTCTGGCCACTGCCCTCGGATGCCCGCCCCTCACACAGGCCATCCGCCCGGGTGGGCGGTCTGTTCATCCGTCCCCCAGACCAGACGGTGTGTGGCCCCAGGGAGGGCACAGCCAGGCGGGCTCTCGCGGGGCCCCAGCGCCAGCCCAGAGGGTGGGCTCCAGGAGGCCCGTGCGCCACACGACCTCCGAGTGGGCGGCAAGCACATGCTGTCTGCCTCACCTGGCTGGGCGCCTCCGCCCAGATCCTCTGTCCTGACCGGATGGCCCGACCCAAGCTGCAGACCACCGCTGGGGCCCCCGGGTCCGGCACTCTCGGGCAGGCCCCCTGCAGGCTCTATTTTTATACTTGAAGCATTTGCCCTGCGTTTATTTATATCATTCCCATCTTGAGTTTCTGGTCATCTCACAACCTGGCCGGAGCCGGGGCACCTGGGTGGCTCAGTGGGTTAAGAGTCCGACTCTTGACTTCGACTCAGGTCATGATCTCGCGGTTCGTGGGTTCAAGGGCCACATCAGGCTCTGTGCTGACAGTGCAGAGCCTGCCTGGGATTCTCTCTCTCTCAAAATAAATAAACTTAAACAACACTATCTGGCCAGAGCCTCCCTCGCTCCAGTCTCTTGATCACTCCAAAGCCAAGTGGGTTGGGGCTGGTGCCCAGCACAAGGGAGGCCCACAGCTCACCTGGAGAGGCAGCCCTGGGGAAAACTATAAAATTTCCAGTGGAAATGAACGTGCAAGAGGCCCACACAGCATGGTGGCAACTTTGGGGTTGACTCAATTCAAGCAAATCGTTTCAAGTCTACCTAACAAGAGAACTCTGGGCACCATGAACTTGTGAGGACAGTGGCTGCCTGTCTCCAAGGGGTCCCAGGCCCTTCAGCCTCTGAGGCCCAGAGTAGAAAGACTCGCTTAGCCGGGGGGGGGGGGGGGGGGGTTGAGTCGCTGTGAGAGTGGATGGGATAAGAGGGGCGGAGGCTCAGCCCCATGGCAGCCACATGCTCGCTGGGGGAGAGACCTGGAGGGTAGTTAGTTCTCATCAGTGCCAGGCAGCCAACCACAGCTCACGCCCCAGTGCCCCCCGCCCCCCAGACCTGCTCGCTGCAGCCTTCAGAAGTTCTGGGGCCAGAGTTTCCCCTCCCCAGCTGGACACTTGAAGATGCCTGTAAGAAACCCCAAATACCTCAGCTGAATAATTAAGTCAACTCTTCTGTTTCCTACAAAAGCACCTGCCCCGTGGGGCTCTTTGAGTTGCTCTGGCCCCTAGGATCCTCCTGAACCCATTTTACGAATGAGGAAACTGAGGCCAAGAAGGCTCACAGGGTCACGCAGCCAGGAGGGGCCCAAGTTGAGACTGCAGAAGTCAAGTTCCCGAACCTGTCCTTGGAGACAGTCTCAACCTGCGGCCCCCAGAGCCACCTAAAAGCCCCGGAAGGGGCCACTTTCAACGCCGGTTTCTCGGTGCCTGAGGGGCTCAGTCAGTTAAGTGTCCAACTCTTGATGTCAGCTCAGGTCATGAGCTCACAGTCCGTGGGATCAAGCCCCAGGTCAGGGCTCTGCACCAACAGCAGGAGCCTGCTTGAGATTCTCCGGCTCCCTCTCCCTCTGCCCCTCTCTCACTGCCGCATGCTCTCTTTCTCTCAAAACAAATAAATACACTTAAAAAAATAAATGCAGGTCTCGAGCCCCCCTGCTCCCTAAGTCTGATTCCTTAGGTCTGGTGAGGTGTGTCTTAGCCACATTTCTGGGAGGCTCCATGCCGGAGGTCTAGAGTGGGGAGCCTGTGGCTGGGGCCATAGGGCAGGACGGGCCAGGGCCCCACTCCCCTCACCCAGGCCTGGCTCCTCAGCTGCCCGCTCAGCCCCTGCCAGAGCTGGCAGGCTGATCCCTGCTTTCGAGTCAAAGCAGACGGGCAGGGTTCTGGCTCTGCACACACACACACACACACACGGACATGCACACACATCCCAACCCAGGTCCCATCCTGCCCCTCTCTCAGGCTCCTCCTTATCGGGGCCCACTGCAGCCTGGAGGAGAGAAACTTTGTTTCCGAAGTTTTTAATTCTAAAAATACATGTTATTATTTTTGTAATGCTTAGTTATTTTCGAGACAGAGAGAGTATGAGTGGGAGAGGGGCAGAGAGAGAGGGAGACAGGGGATCCGTCATCCCAACTGGGGGCTCAAACTCACAAACCGTGAGGCCATGACCTGAGGCGAAGTAGGATGCTTCACCGACTGAGCCACCCAGGCACCCCTCTAAAAATACACTGTAGGAAAAACTATCACCCAGAACCCCCACCAGCCCTCACCTTCTTCCCAGAACACGCATCCCTGGAGAAGGGTCAGGCTGTCGGCCGGGAGGAGCCTCCCGCCTGCCTCCCCCTCCACCCAGGGTCTGTCACCTTCCATGGCTCTGGCCACTGAATGATTCTGTCCCCCACTGGGCACCTAGCTTAATGTTAACAAAGAGGACAGAGAAGGTCCCTGCCCTGGTGGAGCTTACATTCTAGGGGAAGAGAGGGGATAAACACATAGAGCAACAAATGAAGTCACTCCGGGAGCTGAAAGAAAGCAGAGTGTGGGAAGGGGTGGCAGACTCCCCAGTGTAGACGGGGAGGACCAGCCAAGCCCCTTGTGCACAGGTGAGAAGTGAGCAGGGGCGCCGAGTCCAAGTGAGTGGGGAGCCAGTTGACCGTCCTGCCCTCCCCATCCCACCTCACCTGTCACTGAAACAGCCCCTGTCACTGAATCCAGCAGATTCAGGGGTGGGGAGAAAAGAGGTCATTTTCCTTTCCTCTTTTCCTGCTGGTGTTTCTAATTCTTCCACACTGGATCCGTCCTGTGTAGGAAATGATAAAAGCTGGGCAAAATAGAAACCGCACCATGTACTTGACGGTGACCTGGCTTGACCTCCGTCCCCTGTGACGTTCCCTCCCTCACTGGCTGTCCTGCTCTGGCCTTGGACCCCCCCCCCCCCAACCGCCACTTAAAGTTTAGGGTCTGGGAAGAGCCCTGCAGGGAGGCTTTCCCTGGCATGGGGGTGGGGCCTGGGGCTCTGCGGAAGGTGAGGAGTTTGAAAACATCATATTCTGTGCTGTAATGTATCCTCAGGAAATGAAACAGAACACGCATAGAACCCAACCGCTAATGTGATAGTGCAGGCTCCAAAAGACGGACACGTGTAACTCTTTGCGATGACTTCCTCATTCTTTCTGGTCTCTCCCTAACCGCCATGGGAGCCCCTGGAGGTCAGGCTGCTGACCCCCAGGAATCAGGGCTCCTGCAACCTGCCTCAATTATGACACTAACTTAAGGGCACGTGCATTCTCTTAAGGCAAAAAAAAAAAAAAAAAAAAAAAAAGTAGCTCATCCTTGTTTCCTTATCAAATGCCCCATTATAGCTTTGTGACTCACTGCCTCATTAAAGTACTTGACTTTCTACTCAAGCCCCCCAAAACACGCTGCGGGCATTTTGCTTTACCTCTGGAGGCCGTGGCAACCAAGGGACAATGTGTTTGTAAGGGTGGGTCTCCTGGATGTAAGTTTAATCATCATGGCCTTGGAGGCCTCCAGCCACAGTCAACTCCTGCCCCTGTTTTGGGTCTGGGCTTCTCCTGGGGCCCACACGTTATTGTTTTCCTGGCTCCTCGAGGTCAGAGGCTGGCGATATTCAAACCCAGGCCTCCAGACCCCTAGTTCAGGGCCCACCAGCCATCACGAGCACTGGACTAGGAGTCAGCAGACCTGGCTTTGGGTCTCTGCTTAATGAACGTTCTATTTAGATTCTAAGAAGAATCAAAGGAAACCACTAATGATCGTTGGATCCCTGGTGGCCTTGTATCACCATAGTCACTACTTACATGCCCCTGAGAAATCCCCTCCTAGCAGAAATATATAATCTTTAAAACCTTGGGTATATGGGGCACCTGGGTGGCTCAGCTGGTTAAGCTTTCAACTCTTGGATTTTGGCTGAGGTCATGATCTCACTGTTTGTGAGTCAGAGCCCCGCTTGGGGCTCTGGGCTAACAGCACTGGGGCCTGCTTTCTCTTTCTCTGTCTCTCTCTCTCTGTCTCTCTCTTTCTCTCTACCTACCTCTCTCTCTTCCCCTCCCCTACGGAAGTGCTCTTTCTCTCAAAAAAATATACCTGAAAATAATAAAAGAATAAAACCCTGGATACATATCTATTGTAATCCCCATCCTTCTTCCAAAAATGGTAACATGAGAATAAAAGAACTGTGGTCTGTAATCCGGAAACACGCAGGTCCTGACCACAGAATCTTGAAGAAGGAAGTTGAGCCGCAGGCCTGACGCTGTTATCTGACTCTCATTGTGCAGGAGAAAGCGCCCAGCCAAGTCGAGTCCCAGCCGGACAGTCCAGACTTCACAAGGCGCTGGGGAAGGAGGGCAGGACACGTCGCTGAACAGGACACTCCCCCAAAGACCAGGGAGGGGTCCTTGTCACCGCCAATCTCAGGGACTCTCCAGGCGCAGGACCTGGCTCCTCCTCGTCCCCCTCGTCCCCCGCGGCCCAGCGCCCTCCCACTTGGGCCGGCTCGCCCAGTCCTTCCCGAGGCCTCCCTCGTCGAGGCCCCGCGCCGGCGCCCTCCCTGCCACCGATGGCCTGTGTGCGCCCGTCCAGGAACCTGCCCGGATCCGCACCCCTCCGCGGCCCAGCAGCGCGCAGGCAGGTGCGCGTCCCCGAGGGGCGCCCCACAGCCCCCTTCCCCTTTCCAGCTCCCCGCCGTCCCGGGACCCCGCGTGCGGGCCCGGCGGGCGCGCGGGCGGAGGGGCGATTCGCCGCTCCAGGGGTATCACAGCTAGTTGTGTCGGAGCCTTGCAGGGCCCTGGCGCTCCGCGCCCCTTGACGCGCCCGTGTCCCCATTACACGGGCAAGGACTTGAGGTTGGGCGGCCGAGTCGGGATCCGGACCCAGGCCCCAGGTCCAAGGGTCCAGTCCAGAGCGAGCACACCCCGCCTCCCGCTCAGCTGACCCGTGTCGCTCACGCCGGGAGGTTCCCACCCCTGCACAGGCCGCCGTCAGACCCCGGGCTCCCGGGCCCAGCCCCACCGTCCCAGCACCGCGCGCACCCGGCTGCTCTCCCCTCCGGAGCCGCGCGGGCGGGCGCACGAAGCACACTCTTTGTCTGCGGCGCCTGTGCGCCTCCCCCGCCCGCCACGTCCACCCCCCCGCCTGGCCCGCCCCGGACACGCCCAGCCAATGAGGCGCGGCGGCGGCGCGCAGGGCCCGGGGTGTTGTCCGCGCCTCGCCCGCCCATTGGCTGCGCTCCGCACCCCCGCGGGAGCCCGGCCGGCAGGCCCGAGGGGCGGGGCGAGCGGCCCGAGGTGCGGGACCACTGGCTGCGGGCGGACGGCAGCGAGGGCGAGCGAGGCGGCCGGCCAGGGACGGGCGCCGGCGGAGGACCCGCGCTCTGAGCCGCCGCCGCCGCCGCCGCCGCCCCCTGCCCCCGGCTGGCCCCGGGCTCCGCGCCAGGAGGCGGCGGCCAGGCCGAGTCCCAACCGTGCGAGCCGGCGGGACCCCCGACGGCCACCAGCCCGGCGAGGGGCCAGAGGAGAAGGACGAGGAGGAAGGGCAGCCTCGCCGGGGGCCCGGCCATGGCGCTCGACTTCCTGGCTGGATGCGCTGGGGGTAAGCAGGCGGGCGGCGCCCACCCGGACCGCGCGATCTCGGGAGGCCGGAGCCAGGCGTGTGCGGGATGGGAGGCCGGCTCACCTGCGGGCGCCGGGCTTTCCTCGCCTGAAGCATGGGGGTAACGATGCTCTCGTCTCACGGGGCTCTCGGGGACGTGCCCAGACAACAGGCCGGGAGGGCGTCTAGCACGCCGTCCGCGAGGGCAGGTGGCGTTCGAGTCCTTCGGGGCTCGTCCAGACGAGAGGTCTGGGGCGCCGGGGCAGCACCGTGGCTTGGCCAAGTGGGGGACCGCCAGGAGGACGTCCCGCCGCCCGGTGCGTCCCGCTCGCGCGAGGCCTCGGGCGCATCTCCCTCCCCGGTTCCCGCATCCCCGGCCCGCGCCCACGGCCCCAGAAGTTGGGGGCTGGCTCCACCCCCTTCCCCGCAGGTGTCTGGGCGGGGCTGGGGCCACAGGAAGACCCCCTAGGGGGCTGGCCTTGGAAGGCCCGGAAGGGCGCCGGCGGCCCCTAGGCGCCGAGTCATGCTTTGGGCATGCCTCACCTCCCTAATCCGTTCAGGGAACTGCTGGCGGGGGGTCTCCACCCGGGTGGCGGAGTGGGCCTGACACGCGCGGTGTGGGCTAGCCCTGTGCTCACGCGTGCGTGTCACCGGTGCGGGGCACCTTCACCCAGACCAGGCTGCTAGGGTCCTCCCCAAGCCTGTGTCCCCGGGAGGGCCGCTGTCAGTGTGCAACCCAGGATATGCCATGGGACGACCCTGGGCATGGAGCCGGGCCGGGCGCTTCCCAGTTTGGCCTTTAGCTTCGTTGCTTTTACTTGGAGAGTTAATTTATTTAACGGGTATTAACTGCGAGCCGGGTTATGTCATTCCCCAAGGAGCTGACGGAAGAGCTGGCTGCATGGCCCCAGGCCTGGTCCTGCTCTGATGGTGGATGTCCCTCCTCCAGCACCTGAAATTGCTTTCACTGTTGATCCGCTTGGGTTTGGCGTTGGGCACCCTGGAGGAAGAGGAGTGACAATGGCCTGGGGCATTTAAGCCTCTGATTTCAGCTTCCTGCTCTGGGCAAGAAGAGACTGGTGGGGAGGGCAGTGTGCCAGGGAAGCGATGTGTGTCAAGAGATTTAAGAACTTCCCAGCCTGTTACCCAATCAGGCCTCAGGAAACCACGGGCCTGGAGTCTGCTGAAGGGGGAAGAACCCCAGGGCCTTTCGCAAATGCGTGAATTTCTCCCAAGCCCAGGCCAGAGGAGACAGGAGCGGGCAGCCTCTGCAGATCCGGGGCTCAGCTCCCCTGTTCCCCTCCCCGCTCTGGTGACTGCACCTGCCACCACCCCTGCTGGCTCCTCCTGAGCCCCCAAACCCTCCTCTACCCACCCCGCAGTGGTGGCTCAATGAGCTTGGACTGCCCCACAGCCGAAGCCCCTTTCCAACTTCTTGGGGAATGTGGGTTCTTTCCCCAGAGGAACAGGATTCCTTCTGATTTCTCCCGGGTGTCCTGGGAGCTGTGGGGTTTGAGGTGGGACTCATCCTGACGCCAGGCCTGCTTAGGGACCCACCCCACCCATAGACACACGGGTTCGGTCACTGTAGGCTCTGTGCTCAAAAGGCCATGCCTTCCGCCCTCCCTCGCCGAACCCACCTAGGAGGGATCCTGTCCAGGCTGCAGGGTTGGGGCAAGGTCAGGGTCCAGCACCACGCGGAGTTATGGGCCCCAGCCCCTTCCCCCAACCCCCAACTGCCCTACTCCCACCCAGGGGCAAGCCTGGGGCTGCTGGCGGCACCTACCTCCCTGCTGTGAGTGGAGGCCTGAGTCTCCCAGGCCGGTGAGGATGGCAGTGGCCGCCACAGAGCCTCTTTGTGAGGGTTGTCGGCTTCCGCTCCCCTGAGATCCTCTCCTGGTCTTATGTGACCCAGGAGAAACCTTGGCCTTGAGAAGTGGAGGGACTAGTGAGACAGTGACCTGATTGTGTCCCTGGCACGAAGTAGCCTGTGCAGAGGGACTGTCTAGGAACTAGGCGCGGGCCGCGCCCCCAGCTCAGCGCCTGGCCCTGGAGGCCCCTGCCTCGTTACTTCGGCTTGGGCTCTTTCAGACCTGGACCCAGAGCAGGGGGTCGACGGAGCTTCTCCTCGGCGGCCCGGGGTCCCTCTAGATTCAGATTCCTGCGAGGGAGAGCGGTACGTCACCTCTGATTGGTGGAGTGTCGGGTCACGTGTTCAATTTCACCCGCGGGGAGGTGGGACAGGTGCCTTGATTGACGGCATCCCGGCGCTCACGTGGTAGGAAGGGCAGAATGTCTGCCTTTGCTCCGCACCAGGGGGTCAGTCCCAGGCCTGCGGGCCCACCAGCACCCTGTGCCCCGAAGGGGGGGTCTCGCTGCCACGTGCCTGGATAGGCGGAGGCGCGGCTCCGTGGTGGGGCCGGGAAGCCTGTGCGGGGAAGACAGGTCTGCCATCCAAGTGTCTCCTGCAACGCCTGCCTCCGGGACCGTCGCCCCCCCAGTCCTACCCCAGAGGGCCCGGCGGTGCCCCCGAGAAACCACCGTGTGTAGGGCAGTGGGCACTGGCTGTGGAGGTGGGAAAAAGGATCTCCTTGTGGTGCCTCAGCTTCCTGTCGGGGCGCTGGCCTGGAGGGGCTTCCCCGTGAGGTTAAAGGGTAAGGCTTGGCAGGACTGGGGGCCCTGATGGAGGCAGGCCCACTCTGTTCCTGTGAATGGGGATGTCCTGGATGAAGGCACTCAGCCCCTCCCCTGGGGGCATTGAAATCAGCCTCTGGAGCAAGTGGCAGTGCAAATGGCTGCCACTGGAGGTCTTGGGGGGCCTCCCAGCTGAGGCTGGGGGGGGGGAGGGGGAGGGGAGGGGGAGAGGGTGGTTACCCCTTCCATCCTGGAGGCTGATGAAGGCCGGAACCTGAGAAGTCTGGGACCAGAGCCAGGACCCGCCACCCACAGGAAGGGGACCCCCAGCATTTCCGGCACCAGCTTCTTGGGGACCCCACAACTGGGCCTGGCTGCAGAGGGCATGGAGGTCCCCAGGGGTCCGCAGCTGGAGAGAAGGGAGGTCAAACAGCATACCCCCCAGGCAAGTGTCAAGTGTCTAAAACCCAGGGAAATCAGAGCCCAAGAAAATAAGTTCTAGAACTAGGCTTTTCAAATTTAGAAAATTCACAACATGCTATGACAGAGAAGGTGGATCTCAAAAGATAGAAACAAAGTGTGTCACAGAGGACCAGAGGCACGGGCATGGAAGTCTTGAGGGAAGAGACACCTTGGGGAGGTCTTTTCATCTTCCTGTGAATGTTAGGGGTTCCAGAAGGAGAAGAAGGTCTGGAGATGAAGATTACGATGAATAAACGATAGTGGAAATTTCCTCTGATCAGAAAAAAGGCCTGAGTGTGCAGAGAGAAAGGGCTGGTATACCAGGCAGGGGTACTTTAAAAAAAAAAAAAAAAAAAAGACACACCCTTGGCATCTCCTGGTGACATTCCTGAAATCTGCAGATAAAATCTCAGAGGCTTCCCGATAGAATGCATAAATTACTGACAAGGAGCAAAAAAACGTACCGGCAATGGATTTCTCAGCTGTGGCACCAGAAGCGAGAAGATTCTGGGACACGGCCACCCTAATGGCCTGGGCCTGGGAGCCTCACCAGAGCACAGGACCGTTGTTCCCGGATGGTGTTAAAGAAATAGACTCTGTAGGCCGTTTCCTCATGGGTTAACCTCCGAGGAGAGTAATCAAGAAAGGCTCCAACAAAATGGCAACTGATCGGGGTAGAGACCCCAAGAAGGGGGTAGAGGGGAGGAAGTGAGGGAACAGTTCTGAATCTCGTGGGGTCTAAACGGGGTAGAAGAGGAAGCTATCAGAGTTGGAAACCTTGTTGGGGCGGCTCTTACTGGGCGGGGGGAGGGGGAGGGCAGCAAGGCGGGGGGCAGAGAAAGCCTTCGGGGGGGGTGGTGACGGTTCTTGTCCTGTTTCCACATAATGATTAAAAGTAAGAAACAAGAAGTAACCTTTAGCCGAACTTAGACACTAGCAGAAGGCGGAGAAGTGGCGGGTGGCCCGAAGCAGCCAAAATGTAGAAAGACAAAGGGAAGAAATGAGCCATTCACGTAAAATGAGATGGAGTCGTGTCAGATGTCCCGTCTCGGCAGAACCGGAGGAGCCTCCAGACAGGAGTGGCGGAGAGCGGGAGCTCGCTTCCAGGAGCATCGAAAACAAGGGAGTAGGACCAGGTTGAAAATTAACCGTCACCAAACCATGCCAGGTGCACGCAACCAGAAGGAAAGCGGGACTGGCCAAGTTCGCGTCAAACACAGCGGATCCTAAGGTCCAAAGCGTGAGACAAGGTGAGGGGGACGCACGACAACACGCAAGTTGTAAAGAGGCGCGGTGACTCCCGCTAACCGCTGGGCGCCCACCACCCTGATGAGCAGCCCCAACGGGGGGCAAGAGAGGTGAGCGGGGAAGGAGGAGGGCTCCAGGCCCAGGAGGCCTAGGCTGCAATCCTCGCCTCACCACTCTCTCGCCACGCAGCGTGGACATACAACTTCCTTCGGCCTCAGGTCCCTCATCTGTAAAATGGGCTCATAGTCCTTTCTCTACATGTGAGAGGGAGAGTTAGTACACATGCCAAACTGAGAACAGTGACCGGCAGGTAGAGACGTTAATACTGTCTTAATTATAAACACTCCCAGCGGTAACAGACCTTTAAGAGATTCACACACAAAATTCTAGGGAGGAGAGCGTGGGAGTCGAAGCCACCTTCACCTCACTGAGCCTCCCTTTCTCCTTCTGTGAATGGGGTCACGAGGTGCCTGATTCCCAGCGATAGTTACACCTGAACAGCACTCAGGACTCCGAAAAGGGTTCAGAAGCCAATGTGGAGAGTGATGAGCCTTCGTCCCCTGAGGTTTTGGGGTTTTGGCAGAGGCTGGACCGACGCATCCTTGTGCGTGATCACAAAGTCCCGAGCTAACTCCCCGGGTCCCAGGCGGCTCCCACGCGGGGAAGGGAGTGGCCAACCAGTGCCTGTGCTGCCTGGGCCCTGGGTCAGTTTTGGGGGGTGTGGGGGGGGCACTTGATGCTCTCACCTGCACAGGCAAGGCGAGTAAGCCACAGACCCCGAGTGCTTTGGGAGCTTGGCCAGCTGGTGAGTGGCGGAGGGAAGAGTCAAATCTGGGTGGCCCTCTGACCCCAAGTCCACAATCCCTGGCCCCCCCCCCCCCCCCCGCCACACCAGGAGGTGTTTGGAGCAACGGGACTATCTCAGAACTAGTGTGTGCGGCTTCCGGGGGCCAGCTGTCCTCAGGCACACGGACCAGTCAAGTGCAGTGGGAAGCAGGGGCTGGAGAGACCCCAGCGTTGGGTTGGACAGATCCAGGCTTGACCTCAGGGATGTCATTCCCCCCCACACCCCCACTGCTCGTGCAGGCATGAGGATGAAGGAGCCCACAGGGTGCCTGGCACACAGTAGGTGCTTGATAAACGGCTTTTTCCCCTCCAGTCCCGTGGCTCCCATGCAGTCCTTGCAGGAAGACCCCTGTGCTACAGGTTTCTGAGGCATTTGGGTGACATGCCCCTTTCTTCCCCCAGGTGTGGCAGGCGTGCTCGTGGGACACCCGTTTGACACAGTCAAGGTGAGTCTCTTGTCACAGTTTACTCTCAGGTCCTTGGGGAGGGGCAGACACTGGACATGCGCAGGGCCGGGACGGCTGGGGTCCCCTTTCCAGTGACCCCCCCCTTTTTTAAAAATATTTGTTTTTGAGAGCGAGCAAGAGAACGAGCGGGAGAGGGGAAGAGAGAGGGGGACAGAGGATCCAGAGCAGCTTCTGCGCTGGCAGCAGACAACCCGACGCGGGGCTCGAACTCATGGACCGTGAGATCGTAACTTGAGCTGAAGTCGGACACTCAACCGACTGAGCCACCCAGGCTCCCCCAGACATCTTTTCTTTTTTTTTAAGTCTGTTTATTTTTTTAAGAGCGAGCGAGCATGAGTGGGGTAGGGGGCAGAGAGGAAGGGAGAGAGAATCCCAAGCAGGCCCCGCATCATCAGCACGGAGCCTGATGTAGGGCTTGAACCCACGAACCGTGAGATCATGACCTGAACTGAAACCAAGAGTCAGACACTCCACCGACTGAGCCACCCAGGCGCCCCCAGACATCTTCTTGAAAGAAAGAGCAGTTCAGAGAGAAAATACAGAAATACAGAAAAGCCAGAGCTGGCCAGTATTTCCCATGAACGTGATCTTCACGAGTGGTCATCATTGGCACGAAACAGAGTGTTTCCCGAGGGCTGGCGTCCACCTGTGCGGCGTGTGTGGCCCTGGGCCAGGTGCTCAGTTAGCCAGTTTCTCGTCGATAAACTGTCCAGGTCCAGGCGGTCAGATGCTCCAAACAGAAACGAAGGAAATCCACGTCCTCCAGCTGGAAATTCCCAAATCGGAGTCTCTCCCTGCTGCTGGGGTCTTGTGTCCCACCGTAAACACTGAACTTGGCACCTCATCCTGCTGGAGCGAGGGCAGAGCCAAGGCAAGGATGTCATCCCTAGCTGGGGTTGAGATCACTTCCTGTCCCCTCTTTTTTCAGCAGAAGCCAAGACGGTCGCTGGCCAAGAAAAGGACTAGGAACTCAGGGGCTGGGGTTTCCTCTGGCACAGGCATGAGGGCCTAGCTTTAAGTATTGGCTCTGGCCTTAAAAGTTCTGCCCTAGGCCTTGTACAGCCCAGGCCTCCGGCTCGCCAGTCTGCTGTGTGACCTCAGGCCAGTTGCTTGACCTCTCGGCCCAGCATTCTCGCCGGCAAACTGAGGGGTCGGGCAAGATTACGGAGGCCGTCGTGGTGCCCTGTGCTCAACAGTATAGTTTGGGTTGCGTGAAAGGCCAGTTCTGAAGAGCACAGATTTTCTTCCAACCCATCGTATGCAAGTTAGGGGGGAGGCGGAAGGGCCACGCTTTCTTGCCACACGGCGACCCCTGCCCTACACAGGCCTGCCGAGAGCCTGTCCGCACAGCTGCCTGTGCACCGCCTAGCTGGCCGTCCTGTGAAGCCCGTCCACAGGCCAGAGCAGCCCAGGGCAGCCTGGCACTGTCCACGTTATGCTTGTGGTCACATGTTGTAAATGCCTCTGTATCCAGCCAAGAAGTGACTCTCGATTCACTTCCTCAGCCCAGCTTTGCGGGGGCCACGCCTCTCTGAGCTATGACTCAGCCTGGGCAGCCCCAGGCCCCTTCAGCTAGCCCTTGCCCCCCCCACCCAGGCTGAGGCTCCCGCTGGGCCCCCTCATCAGTGCCCCCAGGCTGGGAGTACTTTGTCCTGGGGTCTCTGTCCCTCTAAGCCCCTGGGTGATTTGGGTGCAGGAGCCTCTCCACCCCACTGGGTTCCTCTCCTTGGACCCCCTTAGCTTGCGCCTGGAGGGAGGTCTTTGAAGAAATCCATTCGGTGACTTTTTTTTGGCCACTGTGGCCCAGCAGCATCACATCTAGGCAAACCTGTCTTTAAAAAGCCAATCTCTTTTTTTGTTTGTTTTAATTTTTTTTAATGTTTGTTTATTTTTGAGACAGAGAGACAGAGCGCAAGTGGGGGAGGGGCAGAGAGGGAGACACAGAACCCGAAACAGGCTCCAGACTCTGAGCCGTCAGTCAGCACAGACCCTGATGCGGGGCCTGAACCCACAAATCGGGAGATCGTGACCTGAGCCGAAGTCAGACACTTAACCGACTGAGCCACCCAGGCGCCCCAAAGCCAATCTCTTTGAATGTTTATTTATTTTTGAGTGAGAGAAAGATAGAGCAGGAGCAGGGGAGGAGCAGAGAGGGGGAGAGGGAGGAGGAGAGAGGGAGAATCCCAAATAGGCTCCGCACCGTCAGCGCAGAGCTCGACTCAGAGCTTGAACTCACTCACGAACCATGAGACCATGAGCTGAGCTGAAATCAAGAGCCAGACGCTCAACCGACTGAGCCACCCAGGAGCCCCAGTCTTATGGAGAGGAAAAACCCGTCCCCAGTAATCACCACTGTCACCCAATGGTGGTGACCCCTCATTCTAGTTACGGGCTGGTACACTCATTTGGTTTAATGTAATGCTGTATTACTAATGGCCATTCTTTTTTACTGGCTATTTTCCATTATGAAAGTTAAACCATTCTCATTAAAAGGAAATTGGAAAATGTAGAAAAGCCAATTAGTGCCTTATACTGACAAATCTTTTTGCACGTTTTGTACACCTCCTTCAGGATCTCACCCTCTCCGTCACATTTTCTTGGTTGGCTTTCTATTACAAAAGTAAGGTAGGCTGTAGAAAAAAGTTTTAACCATCATAGAGACATATAAACTAAAAAGAAAAAAAGTCCTTCATATAGACCCTTCCCCAACCCTTGTTCAGATTTCTGTTTAGAAATCTGAGCAGAAATGTACTCAGACCCATATATATTCCTTGCTTTTAGCAAAAGGGGGATTTCCTTCAATAGCTCTGTGGTGGTTTTTTTTGTTTTTTTGTTTTGTTTTGTTTTGTTTTTAATGTCTTATTTATTTTTGAGAGACAGAGTGCAAGCAGGGGAGGGGCAGAGAGAGAGAGGGAGACACAGAACCCGAGGCAGGCTCCAGGCTCCGAGCTGTCAGCACAGAGCCCGACGCGGGGCTCGAACCCACGAACCGTGAGATCATGACCTGAGCCCAAGTTGGTCACTTAATCGACTGAGCCACGCAGGCGCCCCCGTGGTGGTGGTTGTTTTAACTGAAATTTGACACATGTAGAAAAGTGCACGCATGCTAAGGGTACAAATCTGTGAATCATCATGAAGCACGCACCTGGGAAAGCAGAACAATGTCCCCTCCCCCCATCAGGGGCCCCCCCAGTCCTGCCAGCAACGCTTGCCCTTTCTCTGGCCATCCACTCTCCTAACTTCTTTTTTAACGTAAGCTCTGTGCCCAACGTGGGGCCCGAACTCATGACCCCAAGATCCAGAGCTCTTCCGACAGAGCCAGCCAGGCACCCCCACCCTCCTGACTTCTCACGCCATGGTCCCGTTTGCCTCTTCCCGAACCTCATGTAATTGGACTTATGCTCCAGAATGCGCGAGGGGACACCCGTGTCCCACGTCGGTTCATGCTGTCTCATGGCTGGGACATCCGCTGTGTGTTCCCAGACCCTTGGGACTGGGATTTGAGTCCAAGATTTGGCTTTCCTCTTCTTCTCCCAGAATCAAGCCCCTGTCCTCAGACACACTACCTTCACACCTGTTTCTGTCTGAAGGTAGTTTTCTGTCCTACTGACTAGACACGACTGTAATCAGGGACGCTGGGGGTAAAACCACTTTCACCGGCCAGTGGCCAGCCCAGGGCGGGGGCGGGGATGGCGAGGTGGGGGCTGGCCCCGGGGGCTCCACGCCCGGACGTGCTGTTGAAATTTTGTGTTGCTTTAATGGCCTTTACTTTCTGAGCTAGGGGCTGCCTCCGTCCGTAGCAAAAGTGTAACTTTGTTGTAGGTGAGCGTAAGCCTCGCCCTGGAGAGCGCTAGTAAGTAGACCAGGTGAACCGGACCCTTCTCTGTCCTCACCGAACCTGATCCTGGGCCTGAACTGCACCCTGCCACGCCCCTCCTCCCCACCCCCCCAGAGCCCCCTCCCTGAGGAGCAGGGGACAGGTGAACTTGGCCCAGCGCAGGTCGTGGGGCGGGGATCCGGGTGGGGCTGGTTGGGGTCTCTCAGCCTCGTGGAGAGCTGGGAGCCCTTCTGGGCGTGTGAGACAATCACCACTTGTCTGGGGGTGGGTCCACCAACCCAAGATCCTGTCACCCCAAAATGTTCACCTCAACTCTAGATATTACAAGACCTGGGCCCCATTTCACCCCCAAACCTAGTCCCCCAAGACACCTGGCCAGCAAGCACTCGTCCCAGGTCCGGGGGTCAGAAACAAAGGGGAGAGGGGCCTCTGCGCTCCCTGTGGGACCCGAGCCCGGCCTGAGCCTGGGCCTGAGCCAGTCTGAGCCGCAAAGACTGGAAGCCGCTGTCCAGGTAGGTGTCTGAAGGAAAGCGCAACCCACAGCGGGGACGGCTGTACTTCCTGTCACTTCTGCTACCACGGCCCACTCAGTGCCCATGTTGGGGGCTGCGCGCAAGAGAGAAGTGTTCCAGGTGGGATGTCAGACCACGGAAGGGAAAACGAAAAGCCCTCACGGCACAAAAACCACCCAGAGCGGCGCTCAAGGTGGTCCTGTGTGATCACTGTTCGACAAGCACTTCTGCCTTTCTCTGAAAATCCACCCCTCCCCCCACCAAGAGCCGGCAGCAGCAGCCAGCCACAGGGTGTGCTCGGTGGTCAGCGCCTCTGGGGGCCGTGGCCACCAGCCAAAGAGGTCCTCCTGTGCGGAGATGGTACGTTCGTGTTCTTAGAAAACCTTCTTTTGTAAGTGCACTTAGCCATAGAAGGCCCACTGGAGGGCTCTCACCAGCCAGCACCCCCCCACACACACTCTGGCCCCCACCAACACAGCCGAGCTGCCCATGTCACTGCAGACGACAGACAGCCTGGGCGGAGTTGCAAAACATCTCAGCCTCAGTCTTCCCATCTTTGAAATGGGAGGGACAAGCGCACGCACCTCGGCTGGTGATTCCAACGTTAGGCCCTCTGGTGCTGCCAGGCACAGAGTGGCATTCGTGCCATGGCCCTGGCTGTGGTGATGGTTGCTGAGTCCGCTCCTGAGAACGTGACTTAACCTAGCTCCCCCCCACCAACCCCCGGGACCTGGATTCCAAGTTCAGGAAATGTGCTCCCGCTCCGAGCCATGGGGCCTGAGCATCAAGCCCAGAGATAAGCTCTGGGGTCAATCGAGAACACTTTTTTCACAGTAAGAGGTTCTGGACCACAGGGCTCCAAGGGTGGCTGGGCGTGAGCCCCCAGGCCCCGAAGGTGGTGACAAGGTCCTGCGGTCGCTAAGGAGGCCATGAGCTCCTCTCCTGTCCCTGCTTTGTGAACTCACGACCACTATCCGCACAAGGGGCTACTGGCAGAAATCAGGATCCCTCAGCATCCGAGCCTCCTTGCCTTTAACACCCATGGAGGCACTGCCAGCCCCTGACGAGGGGAGCTGAGTGATAAGAATTAGGTGAGAAGCCCCCTCGGCACGGGCCATGGTTTGCCACCAGGACAGTGGGGAAGTCTGGGGAGGTGCCTCGTGCAGAGACAACTGCCACAAGAAGCCTGGGACGTCTGAGATCCTGGGGGCCCTCTACCCCCTGTGCAGTTTGCCCACGGACACCCCGTCACTGAAGAGGCAAGGATGCCTGGCTCTGCCCCATCCTGGAATCCCAAAAGCCACAGAAGGCTGCCTGGCTCCCTGGCGCTCCTGGAGAGGGAGCCTCCTGGGCTGTCCCCAGTGCTGGGCCGCGGCAGCCAGGAGAGCTCCAGCCCCGCCCGCCCACCTTCACGGGGCCCTGTCCTTCCAGGTGCGGCTGCAGGTCCAGAGCATGGAGAGGCCTCAGTACCGAGGGACCCTGCACTGCTTCCAGTCCATCGTCAAGCAGGAGAGTGTGAGTGGCCTGGGTCTGGGAGGTGGGGGGAGGGGAGGATGAGGGTGGCCCCGGGACACCAGCCTCTAGGACATTTTGGGCCCCAGACCACAGAGCTGGAAGCGAAGGTGTCAGCGGGACTACGGGCAGATCAGCACTTCGGAAATGGGAAGGTGTGAACGCCCAGACCTCGGACATCGGGGACACTGGTTCTGGCAGGATTCTGCTTGGTCCTCCGGAACCCGCGGGCTGGGCTGGGGCCGCCCTCTCCCCACCCCCCTCACCTCCCCTCCCCAGGCCCCAGGCGGGAGCGCACCTGACGCGCGTCTGTGTGCCCCGCAGGTGTTGGGCCTGTACAAGGGCCTGGGCTCGCCCCTCATGGGGCTCACGTTCATCAACGCGCTGGTGTTCGGCGTGCAGGGCAACACCCTGCGGGCGCTGGGCCGCGACACGCCGCTGAACCAGTTCCTGGCCGGCGCGGCGGCGGGCGCCATCCAGTGCGTCATCTGCTGCCCCATGGAGCTGGCCAAGACGCGGCTGCAGCTGCAGGACGCGGGCCCGGCCCGCACCTACCGCGGCTCGCTGCACTGCCTGGCGCACATCTACCGGCAGGAGGGCCTGCGCGGCGTCAACCGGGGCATGGCCTCCACCCTGCTGCGCGAGACGCCCAGCTTCGGCGTCTACTTCCTCTCGTACGACGTGCTGACGCGCGCGCTGGGCTGCGAGCCCGGCGACCGGCTGCTGGTGCCCAAGCTGCTGCTGGCGGGCGGCACGTCGGGCATCGTGTCCTGGCTGTCCACCTACCCCGTGGACGTGGTCAAGTCGCGGCTGCAGGCCGACGGGGTGCGGGGCGCCCCGCGCTACGGCGGCTTCGTGGACTGCGTGCGCCAGAGCTACCGCGCCGAGGGCTGGCGCGTCTTCACGCGCGGGCTGGCGTCCACGCTGCTGCGCGCCTTCCCCGTCAACGCCGCCACCTTCGCCACCGTCACCGTGGTGCTCACGTACGCGCGCGGCCCCGAGGCCCGGCCCGAGGGCGACGCTGTGCCCGCCCCGTCGGGGCCCGGCCTGGCCCAGCCCTCCAGCCTGTGAGGCCGGCGCGCGGGAGCGTCCCGGGCTCCGGACCGCATCGGGCCCGGGCTGGATCCCACGCGCCGGCGAGGGGCGCCCTTGGCCGCAGGCTTGACGTGCGCGGTGTCCTCGGCCGTGAAATGGGGGGCCTCACACCCGCATTGTGCACTCCCCGAGCGCGGAGGTGGCGCCCCGCGTGCACCGAGCCCGTTGCTGTCACCTGGGGAGTCTTCCGGAAACCCAGCCGACACTCCAGCCCTTTCCTGGGGTCCGGGTCGACACCACCGCGGGGTCTTTGATGACCCACCCGTGGGCTATCCAGTGACTAACTCCACCCGGCAGAGCCCCAGGGACACTTCTTGGCCACCTGTCCGTTCTCTGTGTTAGGGACAGAGAGGCAGCTCCACGTAACTCCTGGTGTCCCAGAATACTCTGCCGGCACCCCCCAGCTTCTCCGGTTGGCACGGCTGGGAAGGCCGTTACTGCTGCCACTCCCACTGGAGGGTGACCTGGGGGACCCGCTCAGAAGCTTGGGGCCGGCTGGCGGCTCCGTATTAGCCTAGGGGCTGGGGGACCAGCCACTGGCCACTGGGACGGAAGATGGACAGTTAAGTCCCGCTGCGGAGCCGGGAGGGCTTGCCACCCTCTAGTCCTCAGGCTGCCCGTCTATATAATGGGGACACGGGTCAGCTGCTGTGTGCGGCTCTGGCCCGCTACCACTGGCCAGTTCCCTAGGGTGTGCAGCGGTCATCGGGGACGTGGGTACAGGAAGATCCCCACTCCCCAGCAAATGAGGTCTCTCCCAGGGAGTCGTGCTTGGTGTTCCCATGAGGCCACAAAGGAAGGGCTGTTCGTGGGCACAGGTGTGGCCGGTGTGGGCCCTCTGGGCCAAGCGGGATCCGAGCCTGTGCTCCTGGGACTGTGAGCCTGGGGCAGCCCCAGCACATCTGGAACAGCGTGGCCGTGTGTTTGGACAGGGAGGCGGATGGTTTTGCACAGGTTGGAAAGGACCGTGGCCTCCTTTGCCCTGAGTGGAGCTCAGCCTCTTGGGCCATGTGATACGATCTCCCAGGAGGCAGACTGGGGTCAAGGATGACCAGACTCTAATCCTATTCTCGTGGTGTCATTGCTGTATAGAAACCGCTGAAGGAATAAAATATTCTTTGTTTTCTTAAGAGGCATGGCCTTGTTTGTGTATCCCAGAGGAAGGGGCTTCGGGCCAGCTTGGTGGGGTCTGGGCTCTGGGGCCCTGATGGCAGCCCGAGACCAGGGGAGGCTCCGGGGTACATCTAGACCCTCCGTTTCTCCGTCTGCAAAATGGGGCTACCGTAGGCATGAGGATTATCAGGTGGGTACACTCACAAACATGCCGAAGTCTCAGCCATTCAGCAAATGCTCCCAGATGTCTGCGATTTCCCAGCAGTTTTCCCAGCCTGCGCCCTGTGCACCCTCCCCCCAGGCTGGCCAGGCGCTGTGTGCTGTGAGCCCCTCCGGGGTACCGAGGTGTGGTAAGGGCACAGAGAGGGGACACTCGCTGAGGCCAGAAACGGCCTCCTGGAGGAGGGGAGGTCTGAGTGGAGCTCTGAGAAGTGAATGGATCTGTCCATCTGAGATTAGACCTACCCCAGCCTGAGAGGCCCGTGAGGGCTCCCAGGAGGAGGCCTCGTTTGCCTAAGGGGTGTCTTACTGTCTGCCCACCCTCACTTCTCACCTTCCGGGAGGCAGTTCTGGGCGCCCTGAGTCTCGACAGCTACCAGCCAGCAGTCTCTTTGCTTCTCAATTGCTTGAGCCAAGAAGCTTCTGCCTGACTTCAAGGAAGGGCCCGAGAGAGGGCCGTCAGCTCTCCTGTGCCTTTACACCCTGTTCGGTCCCCCGCATCAGCCCGCGACACTGAGCTCGACTGCGGCGGAGGCTGGCTGGTGACCCCAGGGTGGGGTGTTCTCAGGCACCCTCACAGGCTCCTTTAACCCAGCGGCCCCCCAGCCCGGCGGCCCAGGCAGCACCTTCCCCCGGCGGGGCCCCCTGGCCTCTCTCACTTCTGTTTCCTCAGAAAGAGACCGGGCAGATGCCAAAAACTGCCCCAAGTGCAGAGGGTTAAACATTACCGGCAAATCGGGCAGGAGGAAGGGCTGGGAGGGGTGTGGGTTTTTTATGAATTTGCCATCTCATCTTCTCCCTGTTTTGAATTTATATTTATTTGGAGTAAGTAATGTGTTCACGTGGTAAAAAAAATACAAATGTAAACGGAACCGGACTGTGCTGTGAAGCGGGAAGCCCGTCCCCACCTCCCTGGCCCAGGCAGGGGCGGCCTCCGGCTCCCGGGGGGGCAGCTCCGGGAGGGCGGAGCCAGCACGTGGGAACACGCACTCCCCGGGAAGCGTGACCTGGGTACTGACCGTTCTGTGCTGTCTCCACTTGACGGTGAACTAGCAGTAGTTTCCCTGGGCCACCGTAACAAAATACCACATGCTGTGTGACCGAAACTGACGTTTATTCTCTCCAAGTTCGGAGGCCAGAAGTCTGGGATCCTGTGGCAGCAGTGAGCTTCCTTCTGGAGGTTCCGAGGGAGCATCCCTCCTTGCCTGGTGGTGGCTGGTGACCCTCGGCTTGTGGACACACCGCTCCAACCTCTGTCTTCGCGTGGCCTTCCCCCTGGGCCTGTCTTCTCCTCTTGCTAGAAGGGCACCGTCATTGGCCTGTGGGCCCACCCTACCCCAGCAGGACCTCGCTTTGGCTAATAACATCAGCAAAGACTGAGGCTGAGGACTTCAACATCTCTTTTGGGGGACACAGTTCAACTCACAAACAGAGACCTTTCCCTTATCAGTGTGCTCGAATTGGCCCCGTTTTTGTTAACAGCTGCGTGGCATTTCACCGGAGAAACGCTCCTGTCTATCCTGCTGGGCTCGGGAGAGTCCCCTGGAGATGCCTGAAGTCTCAGCAGAGCAGCAGCCTACCGGGCCACGGAGGGGACAGTGGGGCTGGAGCTGAGGGAGCAGGTGTAACCGAGGCCCTCGGGCAGAGGGGGGAGGGAGGTGGAAGGAGGAGCATTGTGGCTCGATGCGGCAGCGAGGAGGCTGGAGAGGGCCACCGGGCCCAGTCACGTAGCAGGGCTGAGCCTCCTGGGTGCCTCCCTAATGGCCAACCTGCCCTTTTCTAATGGGACACGATTTGCTCTGGGCCTCAGTGTGTCTGGCCTCGCAGCCAGAGGCGGCCCCGTGTCCCAGATCTATCTGGTCAGCGAAATGAAAGCAGCGGCTGGGGTTTCTGAGAAAGGTTTGTAAAAGGGACAAATGCACCATGGCACATCCCGTGACTTCCGACCCTGCCCCCCTCTCCCCGGGGAAATGGGGATGGGAGGCCTGCAGAGGCAGGGCCAGCCTGGTCTCCGGAAGGCCAGTCCCACACTCTTGCTTGGGTTCTCTGTCGTGCGTCACGGCCACGGCCAGGAGCCGGCTGGTTTTGCCCAGGGGAGTGATAGGCTCAGAGTTATGCCTTAGAGACCCCATGGGAGGCTGTGAGGCGAGGGGGCGACAGGGGCAAGACGAGGAGGGCTGAGTTGGGGTGCCTGCGCCAAAGGGCACCTCGGGGCGGGGAAGGGAGGGCTCCGACAGGCAGGCAGGACCACTCAGGAAGGGATGATGATGCACGAAGCCCCCGTGGCAGTTTGAGGGAGACTGGGTCAACCCGACAGACGGTTTCCCCGTTTCTCCAGTGCGAGAGGCCAGGCGTGGCGAGGAAGTGTCGGCCACCTCCTCTGGCGCTCACACGTGTCCACGGCTCTTTTTTTCTCCCTTCGGGCCCCAGGTGCACCGAGTACGGCGTCGTCTCCCTCACCCCCTTCTCGCTGGCCACTTCCACGGAGGTACTCAGCGGCACTCGTAAATCAAGAGCCCCTCGTCCCAGAACGGGGCCTTCTCAGCCACCCTGTAGCCGGCAGGTTCTGGGACGTGACGACAGCTCTCACACCCTCCACTCCCCCCAACAGCCTCCATCTGCAGCGGAAGCCAGTGGGGGACAGCCCTGTCCGAGTTCACTCGGCCCTCCTCACACCCCTGCCCCAGGCCTGGCCGGGGACCCGCTGGGCCATCCTCCACCCTGCCGTGGGGACTGTCACAAGAGCCAGGACCAGCCTGGGCTGGCTCCCTGGGCTCCTGCTGGTCCACTCACCAAGTTCTGTGGCTGCAGGTGACGGACACCCTGGAGCGGCGGGTCAGGCCCCAGAGGGGCAGGAACCTTGGACAGGGCCACGGCCCACCCAGCCCGTGTGCTCCTTGGTCTCTGCTTCCTTTCTGCGGTGGCCCAGTGGCTGCTGGGAGCTCAGCCCGCGGGGACACTGGCTCCCACCCTGCCCTGGCCACACTCTCCCAGGCCGCCTGGCCTCACTCAGGCGGTAACCATCAGTCTGCTTGACCACACCCCTCCCCCACACCCTCTCATCCCTGGAGCCCCCTCCAGGTGTCACCACTGGGTGGCTCTCCAGGGTTGGCAGACCCTGAGAGCCTCCCTGGGGGCGTCCAGGCAGGTTTGGGCAGCACGGGGGTGGGGGGGGGGTGGCTGACTACAGCGGGGACACAAGACAGGGGGCACACATGGGGGGACGTGCTGGGCCAGGGGGTGTGAAGAAAGGGCGAGGTAACGAGTGGACTCCTGCGTGGCGGGTGGCTGACGGACGGCAGAGAGGCTCCTGAGCACAGGGCCAGCTTGGGGTCTGCCAGGCAAGTGAAAGAGGGACAAGGGAAGGCGAGAACGTAGGAGGGAATGAAGCCAGGACAGGGGCTTGGAGGGGCCAGGTGGTGAAGGTATCGGGCCAGGGGCGCCCAGGCTGAGAGGCTGGGGCTCGACCCTGGGGAGGGCAGGAGGGGCCGAGCGGGACCCAGGACAGAGACCGGAGTGGGCAGGTGTCAGCGAAAACAAGGTTTGGGAGCCCCTGTGGCGGTGGCAGGCTGGGGCGGGGTCACCATAAGGAGGCCGGGAAGCAGCCTGGCTAGGCGATGCACCATCCCTGAGGACGGATGTTGAGGTCCCCAGGGACGATGGGTGGGGGCCAGTGACCGGCATCAGAGCGGGTGACTCGGCAGAGCGGGGTGCGGAGGGGGATCTGGGCGTGGAAGCGGGCTGCTGAGGGGGCCTGTCAGACGAGGGTGGATGAGAAAAGCGGCGGGGCCTGGAGGGTTTCCCGCAGCTTCCTCCCAACCCGCTTCACAGAAGCCCCCCCTCCCCCACCCTCCGCGACACCGGGCTCTGACTCTCCCCGGGACACGGGAGTGGTCGGCTGCCTGGGGCCTCTCCCCCCGGCCCCTCCGGTCTGGGGGGTGCACCAGGAGCCCTCCCGGAGTGGCTCCCCTGCCCTGCGGCCGCCCGGGCTGCCCTCCCAAGGGAGAAGGCCCCGCAGCCCGCGCCGAGGAAGACGAAGCCCCGGCGGCCCATCTGCACAAGGTCATCTGCACTTGGGGCTGCGCACCCCCCTCCCCGACCCCTCCCACCAGCCGTGCTCGAGCCCCCGACAGGCGCTGCCGCCCAGGAGGGGACCCCAAGCGTCCCCGCCCCAGCGGGCTCCGGAAATCCCCCGGCTTCCCAGAAGGGCTGGCTTTCCGGGCCCCCGGGCAGCCAGCGCCGCGCGCACGCGCACCTGGCCCCACCCCTCTCCGCGGGGCGGGAGAGCGGCCGGGCACAGCGCCCCCTGCGGCCGGAGGTGGAGGCGCACAGCGAGGAACCCTCGGGCCTTGCCGGCCCGGCAGCCCGGGAAGGAGGGCAGGGCAGAGGCGACCAGGAATTTGCCAAGGCCAGGCGGTGGGGAGGGGAGGATGGGCAGTCCCCCCGCCCCGCCAGGGCCGCAGAGGGGCTCTGGCCACCAGCTCCTGGGACTCATGGGGACTAGTACATAAGCAACATGTAACGGATGATGGGGGGGGGGGGGGGGGGGGCTCGATCCAGGTCACTATCAGCTAGGCGCAAGCTTCCTCAGAGCCCGCCCTGCCACCGCCCCGCTAGCTGTAATGCCAAGTTCCATTAGCACGGAAAACCCCGCCTGACACACAGCTCGCCCTCCGGACTGTTGCACGAATGAGCGAACCTGGGAGTTCCAGGGCAGGGGAAGCTTTGGAAATGAAAAACTGCAAGGGGAAGGTGAAGAGCGGTGGGAGAGAGAGGTTGGAAAAGTAGGTCAGGGCTGGGGCTTAGCTTTGAGCATAGGTGGAAAGCTTTGGATTTTGTTCTGCAGGAAGAGGGGAGCCACTGCAGGTTCGGGTGGGGTGGTGAGAGCCCCAGCTAGGAGACTGGCTCAGTAGTGACTGCAGGAAGCTGGAGAGGAGCAGCCAGGAACCAGAATAAGGGGTTGAGGCCTGTTGGCCACTAGTGAGCAGCCCCAGGAGCCAGCTTCCAAGGCCAGGAATGCCCTCGAAGACTCTGGGCAGGGCGGGTACGGTACTGCCTCCTAAATAGGGACTGCGGCTTTTTCATAAGGGGTCGGAGAGCCACTCAGGCAGCGGGCCCAGTGGCAGGAGGAAGGCAGGCAGGCCTGGGTTTTGAATCCCGACTGCCGGGACCTTTGCCAGTGACCCTCGACCACGACATGGGGCTGTGCCGCAGAGCTCCTCCCAGAGCAGTTTGGAGGAGAAAATGAAACGGTGCTCACCGTGTCGAGCATGGTCCTGGGCAAGTTAGGTTCTCAACCAATGTCCCCACAGCCATCTGGAGATAGGGACAAGGGCAAAGGAGGGACGCTGGCCTCACCGCTATGCGGGGGTGCCCACGGAAACAATTCCACAGCCCTCCATGACCTCGCTTCCTTCCCATCTAAAACCCAGAAATGCACACTCGATCTTCGACCACGGCCACCCCTCAGCTCAGCTCTACCTCAAGCCTTCGCTCAGCAGTTCTGGGCCTCACGCGGGCCTGGGACTCGCCACCTCAGCAACATTCTGTCAGCAGCCCCTTCCATCATTAGCAAAGAGGGAAAGTCACATGAATCTCCTCGATCACTACAGCAGACACCAGGGCCCCAGCCAGGACAGAGCAGGACGCTCCTCTGCATTTTGCTTTTAGCCAAATCCTCAGGAGCTCTCGGTATATAGTTTATCAGGCTGTTCAGTCTTATCCCAGTTAGTAAGCCCTTCTTTTAGGCACCGGAGCTCCCAGAACTGCCACTGGGCATCAGTGGGCCATGAGAATGTCATTTGGCCGTGCCGTGCTTTCTGAAAAGCGGGCGGGCTCTTCATGAAAACTCTGGCCCATCGGCCCATCTCGGAGCAGAGGGATGTTCAGGAAGCAGTTCTCGCCAGCACGGGTGGAATCCTGTGCGTTTCCATTTCCGTGCCGGAAGGAAACCCAGAGGAGCCACCCCAGGCAGCTTGTGGCCAGGTTTCCCGTGTAAGGAGACTCGGGGAGAGGCGGCTTGGAGGACTGGGGGACAAACGAGAACCACAGGCATTGAAAAGCTTAACAACGTTATGCGTTTATTATATTTTATAGAGCCATGTTACACATGCGTGGTGCTTCAAACGGAGTTATCGTTAAATGTTTTTCTGGATGCAAAGCCATCTGATGCTTGATGCGGATGCCTTAAATACTATAATATTTCTGCATCTATGACCTATGAGCTAAGGAAAAACCAAGGACAATTCCAGAAATGGCAGAGAACATTTAAGAAAAGATGTACATGAGACACGACGCTAAGTCCTTGAGTCAGGGCCTACGGAAGTTACCAGAAAGTGAATAAAAACAGAATCGTTCTATGAAAATGGCTTGACCAATCACCGTCCGGAGATACTAGAGCCTGGTTAACAGTTACGGATGTCGCAGAAACAAGGTTACTCTGTTCGGTACTGATGCCCCTTGCCCTCCACTATGTGCGCAGACATCGCGTGGCCCCCAGATAGGGCAGCAGACAGAACACAGCGCGGCGCCTGCCCCCTCCCCGCGACATCCCGATGCCGTTTCTCGCGGCACCTGTCTTGAACGAAAAAGCTGTCAACTGGGTCAAACTTGCCGCTCTGTGGAAAATCAATCATCGCGACTTCGATGGAACGTGATCCCGCCGCACCCGCTCACCCTCTGCAGACTCGCAGAACGCTGGTCGGAAACACGGGGAGCGGAGCGGGGTGACCGGCTCGCGGGGAGTCCCGTTTGCCTGCTGACCTAACCAAGGCCGACGTTTCGTTCCAACATTCCCTTCCAGCTGTTGTAAGGGGAGCGGAGGAAGCGCCTCAGCAGTACGCCACCCACCCCCTCCCACCGTCTCCGCACGGTCCCAGCTCAGACATCCTCTCCAGCACCTTCCAGCATCCTCTCCGGCTTGAAGGGACTGCCAGGAGCCTGACGCCGCTGCTCTGAAGGGCCTGCGTTCACACCGTTCGGGCAAGCAGGGAACTTGTGCACAACGTGAGCGGTGACAAAGGAGGCCGAGGCCGGTAAGTCAGGGGGCAGTGGAGGGCGTGACCGGAGCGGCAAGGAAGCAGAGCTTGCAACCTGGGCTTCCTCCCCTGCCTCGGGGGTGAAGTCTGGGTGCTGCCATCACCCGCCGGACTTGACCGATGCCAACAGGAGCCAGGACAAAGGGCTACGAAGTTAGGCGAGTATCCCTGCCCCCTAAGGCTGGGCGTCTGCGGCCACCCAACGACAGGCAGGCCAGGAGGAGGCCTCCCGGCAGGGTCGTGGCGTGAAGGGAACGCCTGTAAACAGCTTCCGCTCTCCCGCTACACCAAACCTCTGGGATCCTTGCTCTTGCTGGTGGTCAGATGTCCAGAAAACAGAAGGAACTTAAGAATCAAAAGAGGAATAACGCACGGCTCTCCTAAGCCGTGCTCGTCTCAGGCCACAGACGGGTCAGACAAGAAATGATGGATTCTCGCTGCCCGTGCGGGGCGCGGGCGGGGTCGTCGGGTCTCCGGGAGGGCCAGGGGTCGGAGGTGAGTGACAGTGGCTAAGTGTGGCTGGGCAGAGCGGGGGCGGCAGTAAAGCCCCCTCACGGCACCGCAACTGCTCAGGCCGACCGCGAATCTCCCTGGGTTCTGGCTGAACGGAAGTGACTCTCCTCTGTGAAGACACCATCTAGAACTCTGCTCGGAAACACTGGCAGGCACCGAGATACTAGGCTGTCAAAGGGCCTTACTTCCCTCAGATCCAGCAAAATAAGTGACGTTTAAAAGAACTTGCACATGAAAACCGAATGGGGGGTGGGGGGTGGGGGAAATCTTGATTTTCCTCAAATCCTCAGGCCTTGAATCTAGGCACAGCACACAAACACCACGTGAAACCAACAGCGTGAGTTCAATGTCACCTTGGAAAATAAAGGTCACTCTGGGGTGACGGTTCTTTATACAAATATTATGCTTCCCCCTGAGCCCCACTACCAAAAAGGGGGGGAAATAATAAGAAATCCAAAAATAGAAAACAACTTCTTGTAAAGTGTAAACTTATCCTCTGGAGTTTTTATATTACATACGCTAGAAACGTGCATTTGTTTCCGCTGGGATGTAAGAAAATAGGTCTATCAGTATTACTTATAAATCAGATTAATCCTCAAGACAAGTGACTCACTGTTAGAACACCACTTCCAATTTTAGTAAATCACATCTTTAGCAAAATTATAAATTCTCACCACAAGCAAAACGGGTTTGGGTTCCAGCCAATGAGAACAAGCTACTCTTAACACCGCCACTCGCTGATTCGTTTCCTACACTATTGGGAACGGAGATTACCGCCGAGGAACCCGGGACCTTACGTGGTCTTCAAACCCCCAATCAAATTCCCGTCAGCACTGAACTCTGCAGACTGAGAGGTGACACACGGGCAAGCAGTCCCGGGGAGCGACGACGGTTCACTCAGAGACGAAAGGGGCGCAAGAGATGACCGAGGCATCCCCCAAGGATCAAGGCACAGAGGAAGGGGGACCTCGCTCCACGTGGGAGCCTGGCTTCTCTGTAGGTCACGGCGTGGCTCTTGGGGCTGCTGGCGCGACACAAGTCTGTCTTGCCGTGGGTCCCCGGGCGGAAGTCCTGAGGACAGCGCGGGGACCGGGCTCCCGTGTGGCGGCGCTGGGCGGGGTGGGGTGGAGGGGACGAGGCTCCAGACTCCTAACACGGCCACCCCACCAGAGTGGCATTCGGTACGGCCACCCAGAGACTGCTCACCTGAGGGTGGGGAGGGAAGGTACGGGCGTTTTCCGCCACGGGCCTCGGCAGAGGCCTCGGCCCCAGGTCCGGCCAAAGAAGCGGGCGCGCGCCGGGGCGCGCGGCTCTGAAGGGGACCTCCACCGCGGGCTTACCTCTCTCCTGACTGCCAGATACAGCAAAGCCTGGCTTATCCAGAGAACAGCTGGGGTCTTCTCATTAACTCACTTCCATCAAACTACCCAATGGATAACAGATTCTGAACGAATAAAACAAAGCGTCTGAAGTTAAAATTTTCATTTTATGATTCAGAAGGCACTTCAAAATTCCGGAGAGCCAGAGGGTCACTGTCATTAGGTCACCAGCCCTCCTGTGCAGGACCGATGGAGAAGGTGGAAGAGACAGGGCTACATCTTGGACCTGATGGTGTCCTGGACATCTTGTAAATAAATCTCAGGCATTAGCTAGTTTGTCAATTACCTTGCAGAGTCAAGCCTACAGCACAGAGACACCCGGTGTGTTTGCATTTTGAATACATGGGATTTTGCTGTTATCTTGGCGGCTTATAAAACATTCTCACGAGCCCGATATGGGACTCGAAGTAAAATTCAAAAATTATAACCGTACATTTAGGAGGTCACAACGTGAGAGGTCAAGTACTCACTGAGTACAACTTTCTTAATCATCGCATCACCCTGCCAATCTGCGCTCGGTACCCGGCTGGAAGCGTGACGTTAATAAGCCGCTGGGCACTCAACTGCTGCACCTGCCAGCGTGCGAAGACCCCACCGGACGGGGGGAGCCAAGGCTCTCAAGCCAACGGCCAAGAACCGGAAGCGCTTCCCGAGCCGCGGAGGCGCCCGCTGCCCCCTCTGCTCGCGCCCCGCCTGGTCGCCAGCTTACCTGGAGCGCGCGCACAGGCCGGGGCACGACTGTTTCAGCCACGCTTTTGCTGGGGGAGCTAAAATCAAAATCCTATCTCCCACGGGTCCGGCTGGGGGTCCTCTGAGGTAGTTCCTTAACTCGGGACGCCTGTCACCTACTCGCTCTCAGAGCTCAGCACGCGTAGGAAGGACCAAAACATCTATGTGCTGCTTCAATCACCAGTCACCGTAGCTGAGCGCGAAAGTAAAGGAAACTTCAGTTGCTTTATTTGGCTTCCAATTTCTGGGAGGCTCAAGAATTGGAATTATTCTGGACAACAAAAGGAAATAAGACTGTGCTTACAGAGCTTTCTCTGCCGTATTCTTTCTGTAGGATTGCTGTTTTATTGTTGCCCTTTCTGTTACATGGGCTGTACACATCAGGTGGTAAAAGGTACAATACATTCTACAACTGAGCACCACTTTCTGTAACTGAACAGGCAAAGAGAGTACACTGAACATCAGCATCTGGCAGTATTTTTCGGGAAAAAAAAAGTGACTAAAATGGGTTTAAATTGATTAACACTATTAAATCACATCTAATATTTGGTACTACATGATTCAATACAGCTATACGATACAATTATACAAAATGTGTTAACATCAAAGAATACAACCAAAATTAAGATAGCAAACAAAACCTATAGAACTTTTTTTTTTTTTACAGGAAAATACTTTTGAAGTATGCATGTAACTGCCCATTCTTTTAAAGAAAATCTACTGCAAGCAAAGTTATCAACCTCCAGAAAAATCACACGTAGCATTACTAAGCATATCCCCAAAAAGTGTACAATATGCACACTTGGAAAATACAAAATTAAAAAAATTGTAAGCAACAGGTGAGCTTCGTATTTATAAGAATGTGAAAAGAAGTCCCGTTTTCAGCACTGTTGTATAAAGAATCGTCTTTTGATGCGAAGTTCATGAATTGTCCTCCTGTTGGGACCACACTTTACAAAAACACCGTGTTTTTGAAACGAGATTACAGAGCAAGACAGAGCATCGTAGCCATGTCATCTTATTAAAGTTTGTTTTTTTTTTTTTTAATTTTTACTACTTTATCAAAACATGTCCCTTAGGTGTGTAGGATTCATTTTTAAAATTCTTTCCTAGAAACAATATACAAAGGAGAGGCGTCTTTATTCCCCATCACACTCCTGGAAGATGCTCCCCGGGGTCGAGAAGGGTCTTCTCCGTTCCTCTTCTCACTGGTTGTTTTTGGCCTTAGCGTGTGTTAAGATGTGAGATTTCAGGTTAGTCGACTGAGCAAACTTCTTATTACAGCCGTCGAAGGGGCACACGTAGGGCCTGTCCCCGGTATGGATGCGCACGTGTGTGCGCAAATTGAAGTCCAGTGAAAAGCGCTTCCCGCAGCCTTCGAACGTGCACTGTCCAGGAGAGACCAGAGAGAACCCGCTCAGACTCTGACCAGGCCCCGAGGGCGCGAGCAGCTGGCTGCTGCGCCACGGAACGGCCCGCTCCCCTCACCAGACGCCGTTCCCTCCCTGTTCTGGGGAAGCGTGCCCGTCCCGTCACCGGGTAACTCCTGAACCCGCCTCACGACTTATTTCAATACGAGGGAGGAGAAATACCAAGAATCTCCCTCAGTATCATGTTAAGGTGTTCGTATTTCTGTCGATGTTTCAAATACGAAACTACAAATGAGGGGAGCCCGGGGGGGCTCAGGTGGCTAAGGGTCTGACTTCGGCTCAGGTCACGATCTCACGGCTCGTGTGAGTTTGAGCCCAGCATCGGCTCTGTGATGACCGCTCGGAGCCTGGGGCCTGCTTCGCATTCTGTCTCCGTCTCTCTCTGCCCCTCCCCCGCTAGCGCACGGTCTCTCTAATCTAAACCAACATTAAATAAATCAACAAACAAATGATTAGGAAGAGTTCTGGCGTCAAGTGTCAAAAGCACCATGTTGGGATGCCAGGCTGGCTGTCAGAAAAGCATGTGACTCTCGGTTTTGGGGTCGTGAGTTTGAGCCCCACGTGGGGTACAGATATTACTTAAATAAAAGTTAAATAAGGGGCGCCTGGGTGGCCCGGTCGGTTGAGCATCTGACTTTGGCTCAGGTCATGATCTCACGGTTTGGGAGTTCGAGCCCCGCATCAGGTTGTGTGCTGACTGCTCGGAGCCTGGAGCCTGCTTCAGACTCTGAGTCTCCCTCTCTTTGCCCCCCACCGCACCCCCCGCTTGTGCTCCATAAGCATTAAAAAAAGTTACAAAAAAAAAAAAAAAAAAAAAAAAAAAGAACCCCGTTAGAGCTGTATTGCTAGTTCGTTCACTGGTCACGGGTTTCTAAAAAACAAGACAAAACGTTAACTATCCTTATTCTCGTCCGGTAAGATGTCGTGAGTTCCCGGTCGATTAGGAACTCAACATGCTTAAATCAACCACAGGAAACAAACTGCTTGCACACCACCGTGAGCGCACTAGCAATGCAGTTTTAGGCTTACGTGAGCAATCCTGTTGTTCCCTGCAGGTGAGATACGCCCCCTCAACCCCCCCTCCCACCCCCACCCTACAGCCCGCCTCCAGGACCTGAGATCCGGCCTGTGGGGAAGTCGAGAGCCAGGCAGCCCTTCTCAGTATTTCCTCGGGACACCAGTTTTGTCTCTCGCAGAAGAGCACTCAGAGCGCTCGGTCTCTGGGCTGCGTCTCCCGAGCACCCACGGCCCTGCCTACACCTGCAGGCGGCGGGGAAGGGGAAGGGACTGGCTCTACCTGAAAGGGCTTCTCTCCAGTATGAACCAGTTGGTGTCGTTTTAGTTTTGAGCTCTCGACAAAAGCTTTGCCACATTCTGCACAGACGTGGACTCTGGGGCCGTGGGTGTGCAGATGTTTTCTCATGGCAGAGTTATCCCTGAACATCTTTGTGCAGCCCTTCGAACAGAGAGAGAAGCTTAGTGGTTCACACTGCAGCTGTTACAAAGGATCCAACCGCTTAATCGCCTTCACTGATACAAGAAACCACGTAACCCCCCCAACGCCCCCCCTTAAATTTTACTTAGTATTACAATAGAAATGTCGTATCATTTAAGACAAAAAACGAGCTAGCTGGAAAGGGCCTTCTCATTTACCGCAAACCCTTCTTACAGAAGAGGAAACTGAGGCTCAGAGATGTCTTCAGGTAGACTTGCCCAAGGTCACACCGCTAGTAGGAGCCGAGCTGGGAATAGAACCCAGCACCCTGGCTTCCGGCCACACCGCAGCCGCCTCACCTGATAGGCCACCCCCACCCCCACCCCGATGGAGTAACACAAGCCCTGATAAACCAAAGGAGGTGAACTGGCGGCTGTCCACCACGACCTTGGGTGGGCCCCTTATTCTGTGCTGCAAGAATGGGCTGTCCTCCGTCGCCTACTGTTCCCTCTTCTCTCTTTGCCTCTTCCCCTTTCTTGACAGAGAAAGAAGAGCGTCTCCAAGGAAGGACAACTGCAGAAGAAACTGACTCGGTGAGACACCAGAAGAGAAGCAGGCGCGCGGGCACCAGGGCAGGGCGGGGAGGCGGGCGGGCACATGGTGCTCCCGAGAAGCATGGCCTCGCAGCCCTGGCAGTTTCTTCTGCAGTTGCTGTCCAGGGATGGAGGAGTGGGGTGGGCGGACAGCACACCGGGGTCCTCCCGGGAGGGGAGAGCCACAGCTTTTCCGCTTTGACCCTCAGTCTGGGTTTCCATTTAGAAGATGGGATTTTCAAAAACGTAATTTGGAAAAGGAGGACACAGAGAAGTTAGAGGGGACGACAGGCTCGGAAGGCGTAACTGTTTTCAAATGCTTATTTGCTTTTTGGCCCCAAAGGAAACAGTGTCCCACTTCAAGATCCCCACGGTGAGAGCGTTAAAAAAAGGACGCAAAGAAGCCGGGAGGTCAACACGAGGACCAATTGAGACTTCTCCTCCTCCAACTGTCGATCTTTAAAAAACATTCTTTATTCCATTAAACATTTCTCTCTTCTTTCTCTTCGCCTACGTGGTACTTCTTTATCTGTTAGTTTTCCATCCATCCAATTAGGTGTGAAACACACCCAGCCAACACCTCCAAGGACTTTTTGGACCGGCCTTCTGTTTGGAAGGCTAACCACATTTGAAAACAATTAAGCACCCCTCGAGTAACACACAATTGACAGGGTAAATTAAGAAAATTATGCAGGATATGAAGTTTATTAGGCTTGCTTTAGTGACATCCAAAATAATTTCCAAATTTCCACAATGAGTTTACAGTCCCATGAAGGTCCGCGGGTGAGACACAATCCCAAGTCTTAAGACTGACTTGTTAATGATCCAATAAGGAGAAATAAAATCCTAACACTGCATATTCAATATATAAGAAGAGTAAAAACATTGGCACCCTACAGTAACCCCATTTAATACCATTTAAATTTAAGTGGCCTTTACTGAACAACAAAACTTACATCACAAACAGAGCCTCCTGAATTTAGAAACCAAAGATTGTAGTTCCTCACTTAATGATCAGATGGAAATTAAAGTGCAGATTTCTCAGGAGCTCTCTAAATCTTTGCTGGCAGTTTAACGAAGACCTTCCCCCTAGCATTACTTACTTTATGAGGGCAAGCTATTGTTCTTGGAGCATCATCTTCTTTAATTTTTCTTGGCTTCATTCTTACCAAAAAAGAAAAAAAAAAAAGAAAAAAAAAAAGAAGAGAGAGAAAGAGATTTGTAGGAGTGGGTAGACTCATCTGGCATAAATCATATAGCCCCTGAAATGTTTTCCTTATAGATACAAACCACTAAGATCACAACACGCGTCCAGGAGGGAAGGGATGCGACCACCGCAGCGAGCACCCGTGACCGGGAAGCACCTTCCCATTTCACAGATGCGGAAGCTGGCGCTCACGGAGGTGGGGCCGCTGCCAGGGTCTCCCAGCGAGTGAGCGGGGGCAGCTCAGAACGGACCGGCCCTGAGGTCAGGGTGCTTCCAGGACCTGCTCTTTCCTTCAAGCTCTTTAAATAACACAAGAGACCACCAGCCCAGACCACAGAGGAATCTCCTAGCGGGAGCAAAGCATGGTGTCCAGGGGCAGCAGCTGTGATGGTAAAGCTGCCTTGTGAAAAGGAAGCGGCAGGTACGGGAGGGTCTTGGACGTACATCCCTCCGATACCGCTACAAAAAAAGGGGAGGGAGGGTTCATTTCATACTGACGGGCCTTATCTTTAAAATACTTTTTTAAAAGGTACAGAATAGTTCTTGTAAACAGAATTACTTACATTATCTCTGGAAAGAGACACAGTAACAAACTGTTGGTAGCGAGGCTTGACGGGGGAGCCCCTATGGGTTCCTATGGGAGCCCCTGGTGGCCAGGCGGGACGGGAACACCCCATACCCTTTCCCTTTCCCACTGTTTAATTTTTATCATACTACTTTTGGTGGCGGTGGGGGGGGAGATTACCATTTTTCAAAAAATAAGTGCGTTTTTTAAGTGACAGCGATTTCTGGCCCTGCTCCGGGACCGGGTAAAACAAGAGGCCTGATCACGTACGTGGGCAGCGGGGAGAGCCCTGTGCCGAGTCACTACCCAGCGAGCTTGCTGATTTGATAGCTTACCTACCTGCTATTTCCACTGAACCAACCTTTGGTCATTTGTCAAAACTCTCTCTCCAAATACTCCCTACAGATCTGTGTGTGGTAGAGGGGTGAGAGATTAAGAGTTCCTAGAAAAACTAGAAAAACAGATTTACATCTCTGAAACAGACGTTCTCTCCTGTCCCTACGTCTGTCACCTCACGCTCCTAGGTGAGGACACACAGTTAACAGGTAAGCAAGAGAGTCAGTGAGGCCTTCCCAAGAAGAGCTAACTTACCAGCGCTCTTTCGGTACAAAAGATCTCTGTGGTCTTCTTTAAGTTAGCCAAGGCCCTAACGATACCCTTCTTCACCCTCGGTCTGGGAAAAGGGCGACCGGAAGCTTCCATTTGATAAAACCTGAACTCACGTAGTCACCTAGTTAAAACTCTCCATCCCTGGGCGAGCATCATTGAAACAATTTACCTGGTGGCTGTAACTTATTTCTACACTTCACTTGATCTCAGCCAAAAGGCCCGAGAAGTGATGTGTAATTTACTTCTAAGGAGTTTGTTCAAAGTCGCATACCCTTCCCACTTTAAATTCTAGCAGAGCGTTTTCGTCTTGGTACCCGCCCCCATTCCAACCCTGTAGAAAGCACGTTCTTTCTTGGACTTGGAAGATCACCCCATCAGTTAGCAGATACTTTCTAAGTGCCTGTTTGTATACAGGGCTCTGAACTATCCGGTTATCTTAAACACCACTAAATCCTGGAGCTCAAGAACGAGCTCGCAGAACTAAGGAGAACAGAAATTTGGTGCCACTGCGCCACCTGGAGGTAACAGCAGAGTTCGGAAGACAACAGTGATTCACATGAGAGGGTTCTACTCCAGTCAGTAGTATTTTATTAAAAATAAAAAAGGATATATTAAGAACCAAGCTTCAGTCTTTATAATGTTCATCCTTTGACGACTGCACTGAAATGCTCTTTGTCTCGATTGCGGAAGTGGCTACATGACTGCGCCTGTCCAAATTCTCTCAGGTGGCACTCACCTAAGAGAGGGTGGATTTCACTCTATGCAAATTACGTTAATAAACCGACTCTGACAGATTAAGTCACAGACAACCACTTCCTGTCCCACCCATCTGGGGTCAATGTCAGTGAGGTGCCTGCATCAGTAGGACAGGTGTGCCCACGCTACCTTCCATACAGTTTCTTAAATTTATTCCTAGGAACTTGATTTTCAAAAAATGTTGATCATGGAAATTTTCAAATATACACTAAATTAAAGAGCATAGTACCCTGTACCATTTACCAAACTCTCGATTTCTTAAATGTCATTATTACCATTATCGAAATGGTATTCTTCTTAAAATGTCATTTGCAAAATGTGTGCCAGCATTTAGCAGTATCACTGATTTTAGAAAGTTTAAAATGTACTTGGACAAACACCCTTGGACTCAAGAAGGAAGTGGAAGGCTTAACTGCGGCCACTCTTAAGTTCCTTGGCAAATCCTCCTTCTTCACTACAGAGTGGCAAATGAGGCAGTAATGTTGGTACCTTTTACATTTTACTTGAAGGCAAACACTGAAAAGGTCATTTTCCAAAACCTAGATTGAAAAGTAGTTGTGTGTGTGTGTGTGTGTGTGAATAAAGACTAAAATTAAAATCTTCGTGGCACCAACTGATATATAAACCTACAAAATAAAGTGGCTGAAATCCTAAAAAAGAACAAATTTTAAAAAGACTAAAATCCTATGCTGCTACTCAGAGCATCTCCTCAGCCCGTCCCAACTGCTCAGAATAACCAGGACTGGAGTTTCTCCTTGACTGGGATCCTTTGCAAAGGACACCAGGGACGGTGGCTAGGCGTTGTGGCGGAGCCAGGACGGGGGCAGACCTGGCGGGGACTCCTATGGCCGCGTGACCTTGAGCAAATCACTGAACTTCTCAGCCTCAGTTTCTTACTCTGTAAAAAGGCAGAATGCTACCTGCTTTAGAGCTGCCAAGACTGAAAGGGATGATGTACACGAAGCTCTTGGGGGAATGGCAGCTATTATTATCCCCGGCTGTGTGCTAAGTGGGCCTAGCTAAAAATGAGTTCGTTCCTTTAAAAAAAAAAAAAAAAAAAAAGCCAGTCAGACTCAACAACCCAGAAGGTTCTGGTGCTCTAAGCCCCCGTTTTCAACTGAAGGGCTGAGAGACTGAAGAAAAATGGCACAAACAGAAAGGCGCCTTCAATGTATTGCGAATTACAAGCAGGAGCCAGGCAGCCAACAAGAGAAGCTTCTCGCTCTGTTATAGAAACGGGGCCCGGGCTCCCGGTGGCCTGGCCGCCGGCTTCCCACCAGCTCACTCCGCACACGTGGAGGGAACAACCCGGTAAAGCCTGGACTCCGGGGCCAAAACCGGCAGGAGTTTCCTGGCACAATTTTCAGCAGGGGGAAACCGCCAAAGTTCTAAATTGCCCCAGAAGCCAAGATGGAGCGTTTTTGAAGGAGCCGATTCTTGAATGAAAATCAGCCCGTTTGCTGCCAAACAAGCTTCCTCGCCTCCAGACCAGAACCCCCACCGTGACCGTGAGTGACCGTGACCATGACCGTGCTGGTGGGGCTGGGGCGGAAGGCCCCCGGGGCATGGCTCTACCCACAGCCGCAGCTCCCCTCCCTTCCCGGTGCAGAGAATACCGCTGCCCCAGACAGATGAGCGAAGCAGACGGTACATATTCCCACGATGGTCCTCTCGGCCCCACTAGCACATCTCCTCTCTACGCTGACCCCATGAAGGAGTCTCGGGGTGGGAGCGGACAACGACAAAAATGACCAAGCTGGGACTGACCTAACCGCTCTTAATTCTGCTCGTTCTAGACTACCGGTTTCCCAAGGGCTGACTTTAGTTGATGAAAAGGGCACACAGCTTGTCTGATTTCACCAGGAAGTGGAACTCGCCTGGGCCCACCCACCGACCACTTTTTCAAGTATCAAAAAGAACGAAGGCACCGCCCCAATACCAGGACTTTCAAATTAAAGCCCCGATTTCTTACACTTGCTCCCACGCGTGTAACCAATTTACCACTGACCGGTTTTCTAGGCTCGGTGTGGCAGGGCACCCGAACCATTCCTCGCTCAGTTTTCAGGTCCGGGGCGCACGCAGGAGAGGGAAAAGCAGCGAACACGCCGCCTCAAGCCAACAGCTGAGTCACAGAGTGGAGGTGGATAGAGACGGGAGGCCAGCAGAGCAAGTTCTGTGGGTCTTTACAGATGAAGACGACGGGGTCTGGCCACCGACAGTTGGAAACTTGGTGCCTTTCTGTCTTTGGCTTTCAGAGCCCCCGTCCCCAGTGCCAGGGCCCCTGCAGAACCCTATTCGGCAGCTGGTCACACCCATTCTCAAAATGCAAAGACCTAACAAAATAGGGCATTCCAGGCTCCAGCATCTCTCACCACCGCCACCGTCCAATTAGAGACTGGGAAGGCTTGACATGACCCGTTCCACGACACTATGGACAACAGGGATGAGCGTGCGCCCAACCGTATACCCCCACTTTTGTATACACCGTCAGGAAGAGCAAGATCTCATTCTATTCCGTACACAGAATGAAATCTTTAACAGGCTCACCAGCAAAGAGACACACACTATACTCAGATTACGTACACACACTGCCTACTGCAGAACGTACCTGTGCACTAGGACCGCACTTCCTGCTCGAGGGGCCCCACGTGGGGGCTTTAGGACGCGGAGAGACTTGCAGAGTCGGGGCAAACACGTTCTCTGCACTTTATCAAATTTATGCCCATTTTTAGGCCATGGCTTTCTTAGCACTGCCTCTCTCTTCAGGGGGTTTCTGATCATCTTCCTTTTTTAGAAAACTCTTTCCCGTACCACTAACACCTCCTGGCTTCCCCTCCTACCCATTCTCCATTCCCACTGCGGAATGAACTCAACTTTTCCTGAAGAAACTCTTACAACTCACCCAACTTTCTATTCTGAGTTGAACGTGTTTCCAGCCTGCCTCACAGCTGCCTTCTTGACTGTCTGTTCACCAGATTCTTTAGGAAGGCTTCTTTGGATGTGCTGGAGGAGATCTGCAGGTGACCCCCCCAGAAAGGGTGCGTGCAACACCAAACAAATCCTTCCGTGTCTAAAATCGCCACTATTTTGCCTGGTATTTGACTGGCAGCTTGGCTGGATCAAGGATTCCAGGTTTGTAGTAACTTTTCCTCACCAAATCGCAAAACGTGCCTCCATTGTCTTCTAATTATTGCTGGTGAAGAACAGTCTCATTCGGATTTCGTGGGGTTGAAGACAGCCCTGATGCCCAGGCAAGGCCACATGAAAACGAGCAGAAACGTCTACTCCACAACAGTGACACGGGCCTCCTGAGTATAGGGCCGAGCTTTCAGATCAGCGACCCCAATTCGTCAGCGAGAGGGAACAAGGCCGAGGGTCACCGTTCTGCTCACCAGCCCCAGGTTCCTTCTCTCCGTAAAACCCTGCCTCTACCCTCTGCTCCTCCACTGAAATACTTCGTGATGTCGAACTTAGAGAAATGTTATTTGTCCCTCTCTCGGACCTTCTGACCAGCCCAGAGGCTTCGGTGATGCTGTCCTTACTCTCCCAATCCACCCCCTATCTGCATGAACGGGCCCTCTCTGCTGTCACTGGTTCCCTTGCCCTCCGGGCACAGGGTTTTCCCAAGCCTTTGTGCTGCGGTCTTTCCTCTCAGCAACCACCCTCTCACCTTCCGGCTTCACCCCCCCCGCATCAGAGCAGTCTAGCCCTAACTTACTTCCTGAAACCACCTCGAGTCCAACAGGGATGACTCATTAGCATCTAAAACCAAACACTGCCGACCCTGAACCCCAGACCGGCACCCTCTCCCAATCTCTCCTGTCACCTAAGGTGCGAAGCTTTGAACATCCATTTTGATTCCTTTCTCGCTGAGACACACAGCCGGACTGGCTCTCAACTTTTTCCACCATCCCCTGCCACGTTGATCGCATCGATTCTTTCATAGTCTGGCCGCCACAGTCCTGGCTCGGGCCTCCGTGACCTCTCCCTCTTGCTGGCTGCACCTGCACCAAGCCAGCCTGGAGACGGCTGAAACGGAATCCTCTCCACGTCCACCTCTGATCACAGAGCCCCTTCTCTACTGTTCACACACCTTTGGCCCCGCCCGCTTCACGCTGAAAATGTCCACATACGTTGGCCCAGTACTCACAGAGCTCAACGATCTCTTCAACTGTCTCCCTGTGAGCATCTGAATTCCCAGCCAAACCTATTTTTCTGAACACACAGTGGATGAGGGCTGACTACGCACCTTCCACTGTGCACATGCCACACTAGCCATCAGTCCCGAGGAAATCCTGTCTGCCCGCCAAATCTGAGCGCCTACAAGGCTCAGATCACGTGCCACCCCTTCTACAAGCTTTCCATGACTCCTATGCTCCGTGTCTCTACCCCTGAGAGAGCAGCCCCTATCCTCACTGAAGTCCAAGTGCAGTAACGAGACGTGACTAACTTTAAAAATACGTGACAGGGGCGCCTGGGTGGCGGAGTCGGTTAAGCGTCCGACTTCAGCCAGGTCACAATCTCGCGGTCCGTGAGTTCGAGCCCCGCGTCAGGCTCTGGGCTGATGGCTCGGAGCCTGGAGCCTGTTTCCGATTCTGTGTCTCCCTCTCTCTCTGCCCCTCCCCCGTTCATGCTCTGTCTCTCTCTGTCCCAAAAAAAAAAAAAAAAAAAAAAAAAATACGTGACAATACTAAACACTGGCAAGAAATCGGACTCAGATCTGTCCAAATACTCTAATCTCACTGCTGACTATGTATCTACAGACTCCATTTTTATTTGCGTTTTTGGAGGAAAGTATGGAGTTAATATTTGAGTAACATACCAGTATTTAAAATATGAAGGCAACAAAAGCCGGGACAAAGTGTCCTCAACAAGAGGACAGAAGCCTGAACTTTTTTGGGTAAGCCGTGATCAGTCAGAAATAAGCTAATGCGTATGATTCTCCACGACTGCAGTTTCACAGGATAGGACAAAAGGGCACAAACCCCTTTTTGACAACACATCTGACACGTGGTGAAACGGAGGCCCCAAATGGCAGGAGGTTACCCACCTTGTTTTCGGCAGGGCTGGGAGAAACGAGGACATTCCAGGGCCTCCAGCTCTTATCTACTCCCCTCTGCTCTCAGGAGAAAGAAAAGAGAGGGCCCCGTTCTGTTCCCAGATGGTGTGGGATCACAAAGATTTCTCTCTTCCTGTTCCTGTCCCTGCCTAACTAAATTTCCTGGCTATTCCAGGCTTCATTCACCCTCAGGTTGGGAAAAGACGTAGTCCTTCTGCTCCAGAGTTTATGAGTTCTTTTCACTTTATTTACAAGTTTGTCTTTGAGTGTGTTCTCACATCCTCATAACGACTGCCAAACGGCACTGGAAAATAAACAACATGAAAAGCGGCCGAGGCTTCTGTGGGAACCCAGCCCGTCTCAGACAAGACGAACCTGCAGTGGGTTCAGATCGTCCCGACTGCTCACCTTGGACGGTCACGGGGGGTCCTGGCCCTGAAAATGCTTGGTCTCATCCTCTCGCGCCAGCTTTAAGTAACAAAACCCCGGGAGCTTCACTGATGGCGTGCTGCAGTACGAACGGACGTGCCTTCCCAGTGGCCAGCTGCGCAGGTCTAGAAGCAGCCCAGGGCCCCTGCAGCTGGGTCCGGCACGATACCCTCAAATTTACAATGTACGCCGGGCGGGGGGGGCGGGGGGGTGGGGGGGGTGGGGGGAGGGAGTTGTGTTAAGACAGCGGCTTCCAAACAAATTAGGTGCAGTTTTTTCACAGGCAGTATCAATTATGAAATTAAGAAGTATTCGCTGCATCTCTGCCTGCAAGGATCTAAAATGGTGCCACTCACACTAACAGCATAGTTCCTACTCAAAATAAAACTAACTGCTTTTGTTTTCAGACGTTTCCCTAGAGCAAGAATACAAACCGCCCTTGTAACTTAGGCACCAAAACCACAGCTGCCGACACTCAAGCACTTTGTACCATTAAAAAGCAAGGCAAGTTCTTCCGTCTTACCTAGCAAATTCCGCCAGTTGTTTGGGGTCTGAGAGGTCAATGCCGGGTATCCCTCCAGGAGGAAGCTTCTTTCCTGTCATATACTCTGAGTAATCAGGAGGGGAGTTCTCTCCAATGATCTGCTCTTCAACCACTGTCTCATGGTCAATATCTTTTTTTTCATCTGAAACACGCCAGAAGATTATTTTTAGTGGAGCAAAAATGTATGCGTGGGCAAATACGTTAAAGAACTACAAAAAGGGCTTTCGCGAGCAGCTTCTGACGCGGCTGATTTACAGCCGCTAAGCCTCGTGTCTTAGCCACCCAGGCTTCCTCCTCCATCTCTTGAAATCCCGTTTCTGCTTGAAGGTCACCAAAATCTGCGATGCCAAACCTCTGTGCTAGTGTGGCCGTCTCAGCTGGTCTGGGATATTCTCCATTCCTGACTCCGCCTCCACTTGCCTGGGGCTGCTCCCACTTCTGGAACTGGCTTCTCCTCCCTCCGCCTCTCGGACTTCTGGTCTCTGTCTACCCTACACGCACCCCTGAAGCGGCCCCGCGGACTGGAAGCTCCTGCCCCAGCCTTCGCCCCGAAGCTGGCCTCCCGCCTCCCACTCCAGCCCCACCAGTTCTCGCTGCTATCCCCGTACTCTTTGCTCCGGCTTTGATGGCCTTTCAGCTCCTCTAAGGACTCCCAGCCCTTCACCCCGACCCCGTGGCCTGTGCTCATGCAAGTTCAGAATGACAGCACTATGCTTTTTGTCGGCTTCTCCCGCGAGACCACGAGGACGGGGTCAGTTCTGATCCCAGGGCCTTCAGTCTGCACATAATTGGCTCCTGATAAATACACGTTCCAAGAATGCACATCTCTACTCATAGGGCTTATCGTCACAAGTCCAACAGGTTAAAAAAATAAGGAATACTGACCCCCGTCATTAATATCCTACATCCCAGATAGCAAATCCTACTGATTTTTGAAAGGTCTTCTCCCCTTGCCCCATGGCCATCAAGGTAGCTCCTACCCTCATCTCAAACCTCAACGACCATCATAATTTCTTAATTCATCCTTCCAATTCCGTTCTCTGCTGTAACGATGCCCTGTATGCCATAAAGACCAACTGATGCACAAAATACAGTTGATGTATTTCCACCTGTGGCGTGAACCCTTGAGGTATAACTTAACATTTTTTTTTAATGTTTACTTAGTTTTGAGAGAGACATGCTGAGTGTGAGCGGGGGAGGGACAGAGAGAGAGGGGGAGACAGAATCCAAAGCAGGTTCCAGGCTCTGAGCTGTCAGCGCAGAGCTCCACGCGGGGCTCAAACTCACGAACCACGAGATCGTGACCTGAGCCGAAGTCAGACGCTTAGGCGACTGAGCCACCCAGGCGCCCCCAGATGCCTGCTAACTGAAAATTTCTGCTTCTTCATCAAAATGCTTCACAAACAGCTGTAACCAAAGGACTCTCCAAAGTGAAAACAGGCTTATTCGATTCTTACCTTTCCACCAGCTAAAAAACAAGACCAAAAACCAAATCAAACCAAACCCTACAGATGCCGTTACTGCTGAACAACTATGTTCAGCTGCTTAAACACACGGCTGACATCAGGGTATGTGGGCAAGATGCAGACAGAGGGTAGCTTTACTCGATTCCTTTGGTCATTATCATGTTCCGTCACTCCTGGCGATGAAAAGCACAGAACAGGACACTTTTAAACTTTAAGCGTCTCTCTTCTCCTACCACGCTTCATCTTAGAAAACGTTATTCATCACTGCAAGGAATCAGAAAATAGTAATAGCAGCCAACATGTCACTGAATGTTGACGTGGAGCCACTGTTTTAATTACAGCACGTATCGCCCTGGAAGTGGACAAATGAGGTCGTTCACGTTCCAGGAGAAAAGGCTGAGGCACCGAGACGCTAAGCAGCCGGCTCAGGGATAACTAGTCCAGTAAGGGGCAGGTGTGAACCCAGGAAGCCTAACTCTCAGATGTGTATACGTCACTGTTAGGCCCAAACGCCTGTTGTTCGGACCGAGAATGATCTCGACAACGTATCCCAGGTTACCTCTTTACAGACAAAGCAGCCTAGGGCAAAAATAGCTGCATGCCTTCAGGAAGGCCAGGCGACGTGGTTAATGATCCTAAGCTCGAGAGCTAGGTAGGACTCTGCACTGCAACCGGATTCTTTAACTTCTTCCCAGCACTGTCCTCGCTCCTTCACCTTCCAATCTTCCAATGGAGGCACAACTTCTCCGTCAACTTTCGGGTGCTACAGGAATGCTCTGAAGGGCAGGGGAGCTATGTTTCTTACGGACGTTCTGCGCTCCTGTTACAAGGATGCTAGCAAGGCTGACGATCACCGCTGCTCTGAGGAAGCTACTGATCGGGAGAGGCTAGGGCAGAAGGTGGCCGGCCAGCTCGGCTCCTGGATTAAAGGGTCACAGGCTGAATCATTCCTTGCACGGTTCAACACACATCAACTGAGGCCTCCCTATGCCCCTGGCACCGTTCCAAGGCCCCGGAAACCAAAGCCTCTGCCCTCACGGAACTTCTATTCTAGAGAGAGAGCCGTCCTGGTTGCGGCCGCTGCAGCACAACTACCACAGACTGCGAGGCTTACACAGGTGTTTATTGCTCACGGTTCTGCAGATCGAGGCGTCAGCCAATTCAGTTCCTGGTGAGGGCGCTCTTGCCGGCTGGCAAACAGCCTTCTTGCTGTCACGTGGCAGAGATGGCCATCATCTCTTTCGTGGCCCTTCTTGCAAGGGCACCAATCCCATCGTGAGGCCTCCACCTCATAACCTAATTACCTCCCAAAGGCCTCACCTCCAAATAAGATCACACTGGGGGACTTTAACGTCTGAATTGTGGGGGGACGCAAACAAGTCAAACGAGGAAATGCTTCCTCAGGCTCCAGACTTGGTTCTCAGCTCGAACACTGAAGGACATCAAAGGGCCCAGAAAACAGTCACTGACATCACTAAGAACTACAATCAAAACATGCATGAAATGAGTGTAAGTAGAGACTGACGAGTTTTACAATCCCCAAGTACAGCCAGTGAGCCAAACCCACCCTGCCAGCCTCCCCCACTCCCATTTTCATGGTTTCCTTTTTATTTCTTTAAAAAACTTTTTCATTAAATAGACACTAATATAATGTTGATCATTTTAGTCATCTGTAAATGTAACCATTTTAACCACTGTAACCAATTTATCCACCATAAATGTGCAATCAGTGGCAGTAGGTGTATTCACACTCAATATACATGCATATATTTACATTATATATCACTACTATGTATACCTGAAATTTCATCATCCCCAACAGAAACTTGGTGCCCATTAACAGTAACTGCCCCCTTCCCCTGGTAACCTCTCTTCTACTTCCTGTTTCTACAAATTTGCCTATCCCAGGTAACTTTTTTGGAAGTTTTTATTTTTATTTTATTTTGGAGAGCACGAGAGAGAGCAAGAGTGAGCGGGGAGGGGAGGAAGAAGAGGGGGAGAGGGAAGGAGTGGGGGGGAGGGAATGAGAATCTTAAGCAGGCTCCACACTCAGTGCAGAGCGGGATGCAGGGCTTGATCCCACAACCCTGGGATTGTGAACCTGAGCCGAAATCTAGAGTTGGACACTCAACTGACTGAGGCACCCAGGCGCCCCTCCAGATATCTTCTATAAATGGAATCGAACGGTATCTGTCCTTCCACATCTGGTGTTTTCACTGAGCACAATGTTTTCAAAGTCCATCCATGTTACAGCATATACAAAAATCCCATTCTTTTTCATGGCCGAACAATATTCCCATGTGTACACACATTTTGTTTATCCATCCATCTACTGATGGACACATGAGTTGGTTCCACCTTTTGGCTGCTGTGAATAATGCTATGAACGGTGTGCACATATGCCACCTACGTGGGGCTCGAACCCATGAAGGTGAGATCGTGACCTAAGCTGAAGTCAGATGCTTAACTGCATGAGCCACCCATTCAAGTTTTATTTTGGAGGAGGACTACACATGCCTGGGTTATGAATCAGATGGGTGGGTGGGGGTCGTTAAGGATGTTAAGCAGGCCTTCTGAGTCTCTTGCTTGCATTTCTGGGAGGATGCCATCAGCCAAGTTAGAGAACGATGGGGGAAAGACGTGTACAGAGGACCTGGAATTCTGCTTTAATCTGAGGTATCTGGGAGACACCTAGTGGACAGACTTCAAGGAGATACTAGGATATGCAGATGTGAGGATAAAAGAAATCAAAGCTAAGAGAACTACATGGACATTATTGGCATGTGGACGGAGTTTAAAGCCAGAGAAATATGGGGCGCCGGGGTGGCTCGGTCGGTTGAGCGTCCGACTTCGGCACAGGTCATGATCTCACAGTCTGTGGGTTCGAGCCCCGCGTCAGGCTCTGTGCTGACAGCTCAGAGCCTGAAGCCTGTTTCCGATTCTGTCTCTCTCTCTCTGCCCCTCCCCCAGTCTCACTTTGTCTCACTCTGTCTCTCAAAAATAAATAAATATTAAAAAAAAAAAATTTTTTTTTAAATAAATTTAAAAAAAAGCCAGAGAAATCTATTATAATACTATCTATTGGAGAAAACAGAGAGAGGAGATGGCTCAGAATGAACATCTGAGTGATTTCAACATTCAGTGAATGAGGAAGACGTTTTTGCAAAGGAGACCTAAGGAATTCTGCCCAGATGCAGGAAGAAAACTAGCTTTGTCTCGCGAGCATTGTACTCAGTCACTTACCAAGTGAAAGTGACACACAGTCAAGGCAGTCTGTACCGAATATAGACAATAACCACGTGGTCTGCGCGTGTTGCAGACCACAATCACACGGATTAAAGACAATCTGCTTTTGATGACCACTCTACACCTGCAGTTCTCAACAGTGTCAGTGACAACATTCTGGCCTCGTAAGATCTTTTGTTGGGTCTTTCTAAATAATTGCTGTATGCTTTCATAATATGTATTTAAACTTCATGTTATTACGTTTGTTACTCATTCCTTAGTAAAGAGCATTACACGAAAGTTAACTTGCTAAACTCCTTGAAGACCACCAGCACACAGAAATCATCAAAAGGGCCATTAAGGATTAAACAACAAAATGTCAGGAAATAAACTATTTATATAGAAAAAAAATCACATTAAAAAAAAAAGCTGCTACAGAAATGACAAAAGACGCTAGGTTTTATGGTCCGAGAAATCAAAGACAATGTTTGCCTCATTTTCTCCAAGAACTGGACACACACTAATGCAACAGATCAAAGAATGTCAATGTCTGCTATTTTCTGGTCATTTAATCTCATTTTTGCAAAAGAAAACTTTGGGGAGTTTTTGCCAACTATAAATTTATGATATAATACATTTACAGGCAGTAAGTACATATGTGTTTGCCCCTTAGTTCAAAAAACACATTAGTGAAATGTATTATTTCTTTTTGTACGGTTTTATTAAAAAATGTTTTGCTGTTATGTATTCAAATAAAGAAAAAATTCACTCTCTGCACTGGCCACTATTTTAATGTTTCATTTCATAATTACTACTGAAACAGGTTTGCCCTGTGGAGGGGGAAAGTATTAACTGATCTGCTCTGAATGTCAAGTATGTTACGGACGCCTACTGGCTGGTGTGTAATATCAAATACACACCTGGGCCAAGCAGACTCACGAAGCAAAAGTATCTAAATCTCCTCTACAAATTGCTGCACATATAGATGCCCCTCTGGAGTGTTCCCTGAAGGCGGGACTTAGCTAATTCTCTCTGCACGGTTTCAGGGAGGCAAGCGAAGTCTCACCGCAGTGAGTCTCTATAACGGGTTTGATTTAAATTTAGGATCCTGAGAACCAGAACACAACTGCACAAAAAAAGCAAATTAAAGCCAAATTTCACAGTTCCTATTTGGAAAAAGCGGAGAACACAGGTCACTGCTTCAAAGGGGGGTAGTGCGGTAGGAAAAGGCGTAATGAGAACTTCCAGTCGAAACTGGGATCAGGTTACTCCAGCACCCATGAACGGTGGCCACCCGCATATGACCTACAACCGACAGAATGAAGTAAACTGACCTAAGATGGAAGGGAAGAAAAAACAAAATCTAGCCAATTCCACCCGTAAATGGGGTACACACTTTGTATTCAAATGGTTTGGAAGCAGATGATCTTCCCGAGGTTTGGTCAAAGGGCCAAGGGTAGCCTCACACTGTGGCTCATGCCCCGGGTCCCTCTCCTCATCTGCTCCTCAGACACGCCTTTCATCATCTCACACCATTGTAAGAAGGGTGAGGGACGCCTGGGTGGCTCAGTCAGTTAAGCATCTGACTTCGGCTCAGGTCATGATCTCGCAGTTTGTGAGTTCGAGTCCTGCATCGGGCTCTGTGCTGACGGGTCAGAGACTGCAGCCTGCATCGGATTCTCTGTTTCCCTCTCTCTCTGCCCCTCAAAAATAAATAAATAGTTAAAAAAATAAATAAATAAAGGACGAGTACAGTACCACCACAGACAGTTACAGACGTTTTGTTTTTTTTTTTAATTTTAGAGGGGGTGGAGGGGCAGAGGGAGAGGGAGAGAATCTCAAGCAAGATTCACACCGTCAGCACAGAGCGCTACGTGGGGCTCAATCCCCACAATCCTGGGATCATGACCTGAGCCCAAATCAAGAGTCGGACGCTCAACTCACTGAGCCACCCAGGCGCCCCCTGTGAGACATTTTAAGACAGAAACCACATCCACATAACTTTTAGTACAGCCAAAGGTTGTAACTGTTCTATCATTAGTTACTCTTCATCAGTAGTTTTAGGCATGCGTGGTTTCAGGCCTCCGCTGGGGGTCTTGGAATGCACCCCCACAGATAAGAGGGAACTTATATAAATATCTATAAATACGCCTCTGTCCTAACCCTACCTCCCAACTGCTCAGTTTTCTTCTACATCACCAAAGCACTCATCACTCCCATCCTAGTTTGAGAGGCAAAGCAAAGAGACTCAAAATAATTTCAAATAGTAGGACTGGGGCCCTGGCTAGCAGCTCAGTCAGTGGAGCACGTGACTCTCTCTTGGGGCAGTGAGTTCGAGTCCCACGGTGGGGGAGTAGATAGTACTTAAAAAAAAAAAAACAAAAAACAAAAAACAAAAACTTTGAATAAAGACTCAAATATATTAAAAAAAAAAAAAAAAGGACAGGATTAAGTAGCTAAATATTTGGAAAGGCTGGAAGCACTCTACAGGTCCTAGGTCCAGGTAAGAGGTGTAAAAAGTGGAGCTTGGGCACTTGGGTGGGTGGCTTGGTAGGTTGAGTGTCTGACTCTTGATTTCTGCTCATATCATGATCCCAGATGGGCTCAAGCCCTGAGTCAGGCTCTGGGCTGAGTGTGAAGCCTTCGTAAGTGTCTGTGTCTGTCTGTGTCTCTCTCTCTGCTCCCCTCCCTCCCCCATCCAGGGGTGCCTAGGTAGCTCAGTCTGTTAAGCGGCCGACTTCCGCCCAAGTCACGATCTCATGGTTCATCGGTTTGCGCCCCACATGGAGCTCTGCACGGACAACTCAGAGCCTGGAGCCCACTTTGGATTCTGCATCTCCCCTCTCTCTCTGTCCCTCCCCCACTCATGCTGTCTCTCAAAACTGAATAAACGTTAACAAATTTTTTTAAAAATTCACTCTCTGCCCCTCTTCCCTGCTCAAGTACGTGCCCTTTCTTTAGAAGAAAAAAAACAAACACACACACACAAAAAAAACCCGTGGAGACTCACCTGCCCTCCCCACTCCAACCAAACCAGCCCTCTCACAACAAGTTATTCAATGTCAATGTCGAAGAAAAGCTACGTGGTAGCTACAAACTTGTAGCTTTGCCCACCTCTTACCCTCCATCTACATCCAGTCTGCTCTCCAAAGCCCAAGCCTCTTTCCTGCAAGAGACCTTTCATTCCTGTTACTAAGCCTTACTTGCTTTCCTCGTTTCTGAAAAAAAAGTAGACAGACCATCTCTAAGGCTGAAGCCAGGGAAAGCTTTAAATGGCAGCCACTATGTCTGGAGCACAGCAAGGAGGGAGCCCAAACACCATCCCACGTCCCCGACCCTCCTGGGTGTAAGGGGAATAATCGTAGGTCCTACGCTTGATGATTTTTTAAAGAATGGTGAACTTCTGTTCAACTGGAGAATGCACGGAAAGGCCGTGGAAAATCCAGAATCGCCTTCAATTAGCTTTAAGTCTTCACCTGTCCTAAAACACCACGTGAAATTCTGGACACCAAGCTGGTTTGGAAGCTGCACATCATCACTCAGTGGGCCTCTTCATGTACAAGCAGTGTTTTAGAATTCAGTCCTCAGAAAGGCTGGACTTCTCTGGAAGCTTTCCTCATCTTAGATCAGCAGTAGCACTGTTTCCCTTTCCACCTTGACCCACAGGGAGCTCATGAGGGTTGGCCCTGAGGCTTCCTTTTTCCCCCTGGGATCCTGATTTTCTATTTTCACCAAGGCACACGTGTATTTACCTACTTACTTATTTACCCAGGTTGGCTAGATCTTGTTCCTCCACACCTTTCATCTCAGGTCGTCAACTCTGGTCTGACCCTTCGACGTGACTTACGACAAAAACGACATTACCGACTGACCACTGCTATCACCCAAACCTTCGCTGGGGAAAGGGGGGAGCGCTAGCTATTTGAGATCCAGTGCTAAGCAACAGGCAGAAATCACTCACAGGCTGTTTCCACTCCTTCCCCACTAATAGAGAAAGACAGGATACTGTCATTTACTGCCCACCTGGCTTCATGCTGCAACTGCCATATTCCTCAAGGCAAACAAAACCTTGAAGATATTAACCCCGTGTCTTTGGTCTAAGAAATAAGCCTCAGAAATGTCAAGTCATGTACTGGAAGAAGCATAGTTAAGCGGCAGGCCTAGGATTTGAAAGTAGGATTGACTGAAGTCCACGCCTTTCCTAAAAAGGGAACACTCCTCTGCCCTCGCCTCACCCTTCATGCTTCTTTTCCACCTATGCAGTCATGGATGATGATGGTATTCTGGTCTCTAGGCCATGATTCTACCTTACTGTGCAATTTCCATGCACTCAGTTATTTACCAAGGACCTTCTATACGCCTAGTGTTATACTAAGGCTGCAGGGTTACAGGCCCCAAACTTACTCTCTAGAGGAAGCAGACAGAAGCAAGTTAAAGAAAAAAGCAATAATTTCAGATAGTGTTCCAAAGAGACTCAAACAGAATTAGGAGAGTCAGAGTGGAGGACCAGGAAGGCCTCAGAGCTGAAATGTGAAAAACAACGCAACACAAGAATGTGGAACATGTGGGGTCCCCGCACTGGAAGCAGAGGTAAGAGCAGAGGAACAAGTTCAAGGAACGGAAAGAAGGCTGGTATGGCTGGAGCATAAAGGGAGAGGAAGCAGGAAAGGAAAGCACGGGCCCGATCATGTGTGGCCTCATGATAAGGAGTTTGGGCTTTAAGCAGCGTGATGAGAATCTGCAGGACATGTGTACGTGTGTGTGTAAACACAAACATACTTACCAAACCATTAAACATTTTTTTAAATGTTCATTTATTTTTGAGACAGAGAGAGACAGAGAGCATGAGAGGGGGAGGGGCAGAGACAGAGGGAGACACAGAATCCAAAGCAGGCTCCAGGCACCGAGCTGTCAGCACAAAGCCCGACATGGGGCTCGAACTCACAGCCTCACGACTGGGCCACCCGGGTACCCCACTATAACCATTTTAAAGTCTACAGTTTGGTTGCATTAAATATATTCACACGGTTGAGCTGGAAGGGTTTTAAAGCAGGGGAGTGAATGAAGCCATCTGATTTAAGTCTTAGAAAATTCAGAAAGGTATAGATAGTGTGTGCCTAGATCCCCAGAGGTGAAATCCAGAAGTCTGCACATAGTCCTTGTTAAGATTAATACAGGAGCCATCAGCACTAGCACCAACTGTGAGTGAGTTACCAACAAAACAAGAAATGAAAAGCCAATTGTCAATTTGGAGAAGTGGCTGCGGCTCCCATCCCTCAAGGCTTCTGGGTGCTTATGAGCTAGAAGACCTAGAAGGAAAAGGGAGGATGGAGTTGAGACCCACAAAAAGGCTGTGAGGTACCAGAAATTCTGTAGTTTGTGACTCTCCTAGAAGAAACAGGGTCCGGGGCGCCTGGGTGGCTCAGTCAGTTATGCATCCGACTCCGGCTCAGGTCATGATCTCACCATTGGTGGGTTCGAGCCCCACGTCAGGCTCTGCACTGACAGCTCAGAGTCTGCTTGGGATTCTGTATCTCCCTTTCTCTCTCCCCCTCTCCCCCTCGCACTTGGTCTCGGTCTCTCTCTCTCTCAAAAATAAACATTAAAACAAAATGGGTGAGGGGCGCCTGGGTGGCTCAGTCGGTTGAGCGTCCGACTTCGGCTCGGGTCACGATCTCGCGGTCCGTGAGTTCGAGCCCCGCGTCGGGCTCTGGGCTGATGGCTCAGAGCCTGGAGCCTGCTTCCGATTCTGTGTCTCCCTCTCTCTCTGCCCCTCCCCCGTTCATGCTCTGTCTCTCTCTGTCTCAAAAATAAATAAATGTTAAAAAAAAAAAAATTAAAAAAAAAAAAAAAATGGGTGAGGGGGGACCACCACCACCACAAGAGACGTGGTCCAGGTTCCAACAGAAGTGCTTCCAGCACGCCTATAGCAGGCTCCTTCCCTACTGCACACTTCTTACATTCAAGGGAAATCGTTTACCCAAGAAAAAAAGAGCCCATCGCAACTATTTACATTGTCTTCATGTTTAATCGTATCTGAGACCACTGTGTAAGACCAAAGTGATTTCATGGTTGTTAAGAATTTTAGTCAGGGACACTCTAAGGGCACTCTGACTAAGCCACCAGGGTGGCTCGGTCGGTTAAGAGTCTAACTCCGGCTCAGGTCACGATCTCATGGTTCGTGGGATGGGGCCCAGCATTGGGTTTTGTGTTGACAACTCAGAGCCTGGAGCCTGCTTCGGATTCTGTGTCTCCCTCTCTCTGCCCCTTCCCTGCTCGCTTGCTCTCTCTCTCACTCCAAAAAAAAAAAAAAAAAAAGAAAAAAAAAAAAACCAAAAAACCTCTAAAATTTTTTTTCACTCATTGGGGAAGCTGGGTGGCTCAGCTGGTTAAGCTCAAGTCATAATCTCATAGTTGGTGAGTTCCAGCCCCACATCGGGCTCTGAGCTGACAGTACAGAGCCTGCTTCGGATTCTCTCTCCCTCTCCCCTGCTCACAGGCATGAACGTGCGCGCGCGTGTTCTCTCTCTCCCTCTCTCTCAAAATAAGTGAATGAACTTAAGAAAAAAAAAGTAGGAAGAAAAAAAGAATTTTACTCAAGTTCCTAATACCTCATTCACCAGATCACTTTAAAATTAGAGTTCTGCTTTAAGAAAGTGAGTGTATCTCCCTACTGTCATGCAGGAGTTCAGAAAGTAGAATTTCTTTGTTCTAAAGGAACTGAAAATGCTGTTAGGGATCCCCCAACTCTAAGTCATTTGACAAAGAAACCAAGGTCAGACGTTAAGATTCCAACGAAGATACTTTGGTCAGTGCCCTCTAAAGAGGAAATCTGATGCTTGTTACTAATGATTCCCAGAAACCCAGGCTTGCTATTATTGATAATTACCCACAAAGTTAAACAGAATGGGACCTACTAACATAAGGTACTCAGGAATAGGAAACGGTTCTCCTGTGTCATTAAGTCCCCCACACATAGACAAGTACCAACTCATACAGCACAGTCAACTAACTTCCAAACCTACGCAGCACATCTTCCTAATGTTCCACGAACCGTAATGAAATTATTACCGTCAACCTCCAAACAGTGTTTCAGATGCCAAATTTTAAAATACGAGATCTGAATGTTTACCCAACAATACTATAGAATACAACCCACGGGTAAATATTCAGATGTAAAAATTGTAAGTTTTCACTTTTAGGTCCTACATGTATGGGAAGGAGTAAAAGCAGAGTTCAGAGAATGGTCCCCCGGGAAGAGCGGATCAGGGGTTAACACAGGAATGCAGAGCTTAAGAAATGTTCATTCTAATAATTGTTTATACTCATAACAGGCCCTAAATGTCTCAGCCTTAAAACCAACCCACCTTACTAAGCAGACTTCAACAACAACAAAAAATAAAAAGCCTTTTGTAAGTATCTGTCCAGGAGTCTAGCGTACGTTTTCTAAATTATTACTTCATTTATTCTCTTTCAAGAGCCTAAAATGCTAGTTGTAGGTACCGACCTTTTCCTGATACAGACTTTTCCTTTCCCACCAGGGGGAGTCAGCGGTTGACAGTGGGAGGAAAAGGAAAGGCGAGTAACCTGGGGACAGTCTGTGCCAGCAAGCCAGGCTTTCAGGACTACCAGGTCAGGAATCAGGATCCGTGACTTCGCCTGCCCTATGTAGGTCGCAAGGTTGACAAGATCACTTTGGAGGGCTTCCCTAGCTTGGCTCCATGGGAATTTCTATGCACAGCATCTCAGTTAAAGATAAACAGCAGATAAAAAAGGACGAGGTGGAAAACCCACAGGAGTGGCAAATGGTCAGGACTAGTAACTTTTAGCAAACCTGAACTTCTTAACATGTAGAACTGAGAGAAAATTAAATACTTTCCAACTTTCTTTCAATCTACTGATTTTAACATCAACGGTTTTCGAGTCTTAGATGTTTTACTCAATCCAGTACAAAGCACTTCTATATTTGGTCTAACATAAGATAATTAAAATACCAACAGCCTTGAGTGAAGGTCATAATTTCTGCATACCCGAAACCTCAAGATTTTAAAGCCTTCTTAGTCTTTTCTCAACACTAAAGGTCTTAAATACTCAGCTTTTATCATGAGCTTCCCTATTCGGCCCAATGATTAAGTGGTTTAGCATACAGTAAGCTCTATAAAATAGGATGTCACTCCCATACAATAATGATGACAATTTAGGGAAAAATAGACATCTCAGACTGTGCCCTAAATCTAGCAACATGGCAATGTTCACTAGTCATACTGCCAGGGAAAAAAAAACAAAAGTAAACACGGCCTTAAAGCAATGGATTAAGGATGTTCAAGACACAACTGAAGAGCGATGAAATACTGAAACATACATAGCATATGTAGCCTTACTGGGCCTACATCTTCTCATCTGCAAATTTAAGCAGGTCCTGCTCTAGTATCTACACAATGGAAAACTATTCAGCTTTAAAAAGGAATAAAGTACGTTCTACAATGTGGATGAAACTTGAAAACAGACTAAGTCAGACACACGAGACCACAGAATGTAGGATTCCATTTAAATGAAATGTCCAGAATGGGCAAATCCAGGGAAACACAAAGTAGATTAGTGGTTGCCAGGGCCTGGGGGGCGGGGGGGGGGGGGGGGCAGAGGAAAACTGGGAGTGATTGCTAATGGGGTTTCTTTCTGGGATGATGGAAATATTCTGGAATTAGCTAGCGGTGATGGCTGTACAACCTGGTGACTATAGTGGAAGCCACTGAACTGTGCCCAAGTGAATTACACCAGTTAAAAGAGGAAACAAAAAAGTTGATTTCTAAGGACCTTTCAAGTCTAAAACTACTCTAGTATAGAACCAGTAGATTCCTTTGCTGTCACTCCATTAAAAAGATGCCAATCACACAGATTGTTGTTACTCTGTGGGAAATTAAAGTAAGACGGCATACAAGCAACAGAAACCCATAAAATCCAGATTTGGCTTCCACAAACATGCTGGCTCCCACTACTTTTTTTTTTTTTTTAACTAAGAGGTACTAGCGAATAACTAGAGTTCTGAGAATACCCTGTGTACAATTATTTTTATGAAGACTTCACGTAACTAAGCTTGGACTTGGGCAAAACTGTCACGTCACAGCTCATTTCCAATCTAAAGGACTTTTCATGAAACCACACTGTAGTTAAAACTCTCATGCCTGGGATCAAATGAGATTTGGTGGTGAAAGCACTGAGCACATTGCCTACCAGTCAGCACACAGACACGTAGAAATTCAGCCTAACAGTGAACCTGCTTTGATTTCTTCACCTACTATCAATTATCTCCTTATTTCAGTTCCAAAGATTACACTATATTCAGAATCTGTACTTGGGACGTGCACAGTTAATCACAAACTATTTAGCGTCTCTTTGGTGTTAATTCCAAACCACAAGGACAAGGAAGAGGGATAGCTTACCGCAAAACATGTCTGAGGAAACAGGCCATACTATGTTATTGCCATCAAATATTTATAATCAGCTTTATGTACAGAGTCCTCTGTTATGCAGACAACTAACTCTGCAAGGAAATGGGCATTAAAATAACCCCAAACTGTTCAACTCTGTAAGCAGCCACTTACAGGGGAAATAATGACTTTTCAACGCTGACTTAATTGTAAATTACCTCCCATTAGTCAGGCCCCTCAAATGCCCCCCCACCCCCCGCCCCACTGGCTGACTTGATAGGCATCACTTCATCAAGTAAAGCCTCCATTATCAAGTTGTCTGGGTATGGGAAAGCGGGTAAGCAACTTGGTAAGATCAAGGACAGAATATATAACGCCCTGGTTTTCTAAATTCCTGTAAAACCAACATGTCCTCACTGTGAGAAAAAGTAAATTTACTTTTATGTGGTGGGTGTGTCTTTAGGTATCTAATACCTAATTTCAAATAGTATCCTGATTCCAGCAAAATTCAGTAAGAATTCATATTAATGGAAAAACATGGCTTTTAGTTTCCACACGATCGGTGTACATGCGCTCATTCTTAAGCCACCAGAATCTACAGAAGGTGCTCTGACAACCATCAAGTAAGTTGGTGGACAGGTCTCACGTACCTCCGACTAAACCCAAACTCCTAAGACCTCCACAAGACACTCTGAAATCCAGAACAGCAGCGCCTATTAATACCTGCTATCGAATTCTGGCAGCAACTCGGATCCCTTTGCTCGGTCCTCGGAGTCCCAGATCCGTCCGAGGTTAGCTAGCTCGGCTCGGGGCTTGCAGGAGCTACAACCAGACCAGCCTTCCCTACCGGCCTTTTCACCTCGCGCTTCATTTGTTCCTCTCAATTGTTAACGATCTTTTAATACTCAAGGGTCATCGCGCTTGGAGGCTCCGTCCAATTCTGAGAATTTATGAGACAGCGGTAAAGTAATCCTGGGAGAAGGATTCTACAACACAAACTTGGTACTACGTGTGACGATCTTCACAAACAGAAAATTAACTAGCCATGGCAGGATCATTCTCAGTGTAGTTACTATCCCGGCAATTTAACTAGATAGCGTGTGAAAAAAAGAACAAGATGCCCACAGGAGAAAAAGCCAGCTTTTCCATGGTTATAAAGTTTAAAAAAAAAAAAAAAAAAAAAAAAAATCAACACGCAGTAAGTCCCTTTCGCTCTAGATATTTTCTTTGGCTTCGTAGAATCTCTTCACGGGGAAAGAAAGTAGATGGCCTTCTGTCAACTAAAATTCGTGCAAAGACTTAAAGTACTCGACTTTATTTAGTGACAAACGTCCCCAGTCGCGTAGATAACCGACCTATTTGCAACGCGCCGAACCCGTGGCAAACTGAAACTTCCCCAAACGTAAAGGGTTAAGAGCAATCTACAAAACCTCGCGGACCCTCGCCCCGACGTGCTGCGGGGGGGCGGGGGAGGGAAGCGAGGACCTCGCCGGCAGCGCGGTGACAGGCCCCGGCGGCGCGGAGCCTGCACACGCGGGCCCTACGTGCCGCCCAAGTCCCGCCCCACCGAGGCGAGCGCGGGGAGCACGGGGAGCGCAGCCGCGGGCAGAGTCCGGCCTGCGCGCCGGGCGTGGGAGCGGAAGGCGCCTCTCGGGAGCAGCTGAGGGTCCGGGGAAGGGGAGGGGAGGGGAGGGGAAGGGGAGCGGGGCGGGGCCGAGACGCCCCCCAGAGGAAGGCGGGGGAAAGGCGACGGCGGGCGGCCCGGCCGGGCGCGAGCTCCGCGCAACCCGGCCGAGGCCCGCCCCGCGCCCCCCCCCCCACCCCCCACCCCCAGGCCTCGCGGGGAGCCAGCCGGGCGGGGGCGGCGGACAACGGGCCGGCGGCCGTCCGTTGGCCCCAGCGCGCCCCGCCCCGCCGCGCCGCCCCGCCCCGCGCCGCGCGGCCGCCCCGCCCGGGGAAACTACGCCATTGCGGCCTAGCGGGCGGCGCCGCGCCTCCCGCCGCCATCTTCGGCCCGCCGGCCCGCCGGCCCGCCGCCCCCGCCGCGGCCCGCCATCTTTTGGGGCCGCCATACTTGCCCTGCGAAGAAGATGGCGGCGCCCATCACACACATAAAACATGGCTTCCCTTCAAAACAAAAACATCCCGGGGGCCGGCGCGCGCCGGCGCTCACCTGAGGACCACATGGTGACCGAGAATTCGCCCTCCAGGGTCTTGATCTGCACCTGCTTCTGCTCCCACTTCTTGTTGCCCGCGTCCGCGCCGCCCGCCGCCCCGGCCCCGCCGCCGAGGTAGCCCTTCTTGCCGCTCTTCTTGCCGCCGCCCTTCTTGACGCGGCCGCCGCCCGACGACGACGAGCCGCCGCCGCCGCTCTTGCCGGCCGCCGCCACGGTGACCAGCGTCTGCTCGATGTAGTCGTCGTCGCCGCCGGCCGGCGCGGGCACCGGGATGAGGATCTGGTCCTCGAAGCCGTCCTCGGCGCGCAGCCCGTCCGAGTCGTCGCCGCCCACCACCTCCTCGCGCGTCTGCACCAGGATCACCTCCTGGTGGTGGTGCACCTGGGTCGGGTCGTCGGTGACGAGCGGCTGCAGCGCGATCATGGGCGGGTGGTGGTGGTGGTGGTGGTGGTGGTGGCCCGCGTGCCCGTGGCCGCCCCCGCCGCCGTGGTCGCCGCCACCGCCGTCCTCGTCGTCGTCGTCCTCCTCTTCCTCCTCGCCCACCACCGTGGTCTCGATGGTCTCCACCGGGATGGTCTCCACCTCAATCTCGTGCAGCTCCACGATCTCGGCCGGCATCTCCGAGCCGTCCGTGGCGATGTAGAGGGTGTCGCCCGAGGCCATGGCTGAGGGCTCCGCCGCCACGGCCGCGGCGGCCTCCGCTCCGGGGCTACGGGCGGGCGGGCGAGGAGGCGGCCGGCCGTGGGGAAGGAAGGCAGAGGGAGGAAGGCGGCGGGCGGGCGGGCGGGGGGAGAGGGGGCGGGCGGCGGGGGGAAGGGGCGGGCGCGGCGGCGGCGGCGGCGGGCTTCCCCGCCTCCTCGCCTCGGTGCGCCCCGCGCTCGCTCGGCCGCTGCTCGCCCCGGCGCCCCGCCTCGCCGCGCCTCGGCCGCCCGCTCTGGCCGCGCCTCCTCCCGCCCTCCGGGCCGGCGCTCCGCTTCCCCCTTCCTCCTGCGCCTCCGCCTCCTTCCACACAAATACCAACTCCTCACCCCGAGCCCAGATCTCGCCGCCGCCGCCGCCGCCACACTCCGCTCGGGCTCGGCCTCGCGAGACTTCCGCGCTGGCCTCGGCCCGCCCCGCCTCGCTCCCACTCGCCCACTGGCCCTCTCGCTCCTCCCCCTCTGCCAATCGATCTGCCCGTTCGCCGTCGTGGCCCCGCCCACTCACCCGGGCTCCTCCCGGATTGGGGTCGACGGGGCGGCCCCCGCGCGCGCCGGATGGCCGCGGCGCGTGACGTCAGCGCGCCGCCACCGCCCGCCGCCGAGAGTCGCGCGGCTCCCGCCCTCCGCGGTGCCACAGCAGCGAGACCCGCCGCCCCGGGCCCGGGCCGCACTCGGGAGCGGGGCGTCGCCGCTGCAGCCGCCGCCTCGGGAGCCGGTGAGCGGTGCGCGGTCCCCGGCGCCGCGGGGGAGGGGGCCTGCGGGAGAGGGCGGGGTCGGCCGCACGCGGGGTCTAGGCAGGCGAGCGGCCCGGAGGACGCGCGGGGGAGCGGGCGGCGCGCGCGGGGCGGCCCCGGCGCCCAATAAAGTCTGCTTTGATGAGAAACGCCTGTGCCTCCTTTTTCGCGTCGGGTGGCGTTTGCTCTCGGCGCCTGGCTCCCGGCGGGCGATGGCGGCGGTGAGTGTGCAGGGCCAGGCGAACAAAGGCGGGCGGGCCGCAGAGGAGAATGGCCGTGGGCCTCCGCGGGCCCGCATCTCGCCGCGAGCGCCCTTCCCCGCGAGGCGCGGGGCCCGGGGTGCCGAGCGCAGGTGGGCCGCGCCGGACGGCCGGGGCGGGGCGGCCGGGCGGAAGCGGCGCGCGGAGCCCCCAGGTCCACCGTTGGGAGGATGTCCGTTATCCTTTTGTGACCCGCGGAAACCTGAGACGGGGCCGTTGGGTGCCCGCTTCGCTGTAGAGCTTGGAACCACGGGGGCCCCCGCCGCTCGTCGTGTCGCTCGGCTCCTTGTGGCTTTCTAGAATTTCCTTCTGAGCTTCCCTTTCTTCGCTCTCCAGCCAATCAGTGTTTTCCTTGACCACCGTCTTCACCTATTTCTCACTTTCATAGACACTCCTCCCTTTGCCCACCAGGCTTTGCAATTCGTCTCATCCTTTAAAGCTCCCCCGTTTCTCCATTCTTCGTGCAACAGAGCCTGGATTTTTCCTGGCACGAAATAACGGCAAGTTCAGCCTTCCTGAATGGCTGGTGCAGCGAGGTGATTTTGCCCTTCCTCATCCTTTTGGTCGACCTGACAGTTGGTTTAAAGCAATAAAAATAAAGACTCCCTGATTTTTTCAGAAAATCTGGGAAGGCGTGTCTTTGTTTGCCCAGTTTAATGCCGTGCAAATTCATTGAATGCGTACGTTCTCCACGCTTATTCCTGGAATAGTGTTCCTGCAGTTGAAGCCCATCATTGTTCTGGACTGATCCATCAGTTCTTAGGTCCAACTTGTTAAAACAAGCAGGTGTCTTTGATAACATATTAGAGAAAAGTTGATTCATTCTGATTAACAAGTGACTTGATTTAATATCTAAATGCCATTCGACTTGACTTTTGAGAATTTCAGCATAAAGAGTGAAAAATGAGATCATTTTCTCTTTGCATCTGAGTTTCAAAACCTGAGTAATTCCCCTTGGAGTTCTGCACCCACACAGCTTGGCAAAGTGAAATCTGTTGAAATAAGTCATTTCTGGCTTCGTAGCTTATAAATTGTGCATAAATATTTCACAAGCGAAAACCAGTTGTGGGAGAATTTTGTATGTGGCTTAATTTCACTTTCCCCACTCTCTAGTAATTGACAAGAAAATGTTTTTGTAAGTAGTTGATACTTCCCTCTAGAAACACCAGAAATGGGGGAAGTACCTGCTTAGCTTCTAAATCCTAGATCTGTAGACGTTCACCATCAAGGGGAGAAAACTGAAAAGGGCTTAAAACTCGGGAAGGATGGCAGGTGCAACACAGCATTAAGGTGTCCCTAAGTGCTATCCTCACACCTGCTCCACGGGTAGCTTTTAAAACTTGCCCCAGGGCAGGTGACCTGTTGAACATAGGCCTGGAGTTTTCTGTGGTGGGAGGTATTCTTGATTTCAGCGCTTTAGCCGTGAAGGATCTTACGACTAGATGTGCCAAGATCCTGCGCTGTATGGGCACTAACCTCGCACTTGCTGCAAAAGGTGAATATCAATTTAAAAGGACAGGTTAAATTGCCATTTCAGAACCATGGCTCTGAAAGTTTGGGTAATTTTACTGCTTTTTCTCTTCTGTTTGGGCAGAGTGAATTGAGCCAATGAGCATTCCCTCTGAATGTTCTAGAGTCTAGTTTTAGCAAGAAGCCAAATGATTAGTGTTACTAAATTAAGCTGGTATTTCTCTTAACACAGATCTTGGGTGCTTTTCCCTTTCCAACTGTGAGGGCAAAGGGTATGGCTGTGTCTGTCTCTAGCTCCATCCCTTATACATAGAATGATTGTTTGCTTTTTGGCTCATCAAAAAATGAAGGCGACATGACAGGAGTTCTGTATGATAGTGCTGGACTGTTTCAAGGGTCTCAAAAGCTCCCAACTTCACCCAAGACTTCCAGTCTACTGCAGAAATGAATGGAAACAACTGTGGAAAAAACTAGAATGTTGGAAGAATCCTGAGTCATGCAAACTTTTCCAGGAGCTCGAGAAGTCAGAGCTCACTAATGGTTGAGGAGATGTGGTGACAAATATCTTGCAAGGAATGTGTCCTTTGGCCACCTGATCAGGACAGAAGCAGGACAGAGATGTGGACTGTTAGCCACAACTCTTAAAGTCACCTGCCTTCTTCATCTTCCTAATGGTTTCTTTCCTGAAAGCTCCATTAAATGCTCAAACTCTGTTTTAAGAGCCTGTGGTTTAGGGAGACGCGTGGAGGGGGCAAATGTCAGGAGTGAGCAGAGTGGGGTGGGGGGAGGTAAAGGATGTGCATTAAAAAATGTTGGTACCGCTCCCGTTTTCAGACAGGGTCTTACTTATGGATTATAAGGCTAGCTGTTCAGTTTCATTCTGCCATATGTCCATTTTTTAAATTTCTTTTTTAATGTTTTTATTTTTTTTTTATTTTTCGAGACAGAGACAGAGCATGAGCAGGAGAGAGAGAGACACAGAATCCAAAGCAGGCTCCAGGCTCTGAGCTGTCAGCACAGAGCCTGACGCGGGGCTTGAACTCACGGACTGTGAGATCATGACCTGAGCTGAAGTTGGTTGCTTAACCGACTGAGCCACCCAGGCACCCTGCCATATGTCCATCTGTGACAGATTGGGAATGGTTCAGGTGATGAACTCATGACGCTAAATAATTTCCCTTTCCACATACTGCGGTACCTTCCTTGTGAAATTCCTTTTGGTTAGTTCTAAACATCTAGTCCTTTTGAAGTTACCTCCAGTCGGCAGGCAGTTAGTGGTCTGCATCAGCTGCAGAAAGGAGAATGTTAGAGCCGTGGACATTTTTGGTTTTTAACGGACAGGGAAAGCAGCTGAGGAAGGAACTGGTTGAGGTCACAAAGACACATTGCAAGGTAGCCACGGGGCTGCATGTAGAGCGAGCCCCTGCTTTTGTTAGACTGCAAAGCCTCCAAGTTTGCAGGGGTTGAATTCCAATTTAAGTCCAGGCCGAGTGTCCTTTTTATTTTTATTTTTTTAATGTTTATTTTTGAGAGAGAGAGACAGAGCATGAGCAGGGGAGGGGCAGAGAGAGAGGGAGACACAGAAACTGAAGCAGGCTCCACGCTCTGAGCCGTCAGCACAGAGCCCAACTTGGGGCTCCATCTCACAAACTGAGATCGTGAGCTGAAAACACAAGTTGGATGTTTAATTGAGCCACCCAGGTGCCCCTCCAGGCCGAGTTTCCAATAAAATACTTGGGAAAATCAGGTTGAAATTTCACGTTTGTGCATCTAAGTTATGCTAAGTTTGTATCAATACAAGTCAAATGAGGGACGCCTGGGTGGCTCAGTTGTTGAAGCTTCTGAGCTTCAGATGGTGATCTCACAGCTTGTGAGTTTGAGCCCCGCATCGGGCCCTGTGCTGACAGCTCAGAGCCTGAAGCCTGCTTTGGATTCTGTGTCTCCCTCTCTCTGTCCCTCCCCTGCTCGCGCTCTCTCTCTCTCTCTCTCTCTCTCTCTCTGTCTCAAAAATAAATAAACTTTAAAAAGACAAATACAAGTCAAATGAAACACTATAGGCATGCATTTGCTGTCTTAATCATCTAAACTATAGTTCTCGGTTGTGGGATCTATGAAATCTGGGCCACGAAAAGCATACTCCCCACTCCATCAATGTCTATATTAGATTTGGAGCTTAAGTTGTGGTAAGGTGCCCTGACGAGACCTCTATTAAGCTGACATTTATGTACTATTTCACGTCCTTTTATAAGACCTGAGTCAAATTCTCTTCTCTGAGGCCAAGCGGGTTCTTTCAGTACATGGATCTGGTTACTCCCCATAACACTAAGGAAAGTGGACGCGTCTTCGGTAACACATGAACCTGGTTCTCTGCTGGTCGATAGCCTCCCGAAGAGACGCTAGATCCACTTTTGCACTGACATTGGCTGCTGCCACCTGCCCAGCCAGGCAGACGCAGCGTGTGCACCTGAACAGAGTGAACGGATGCTTCTCTTGCAGCCCCTGTGACTTCTCTAGCCACGCTGGGCTGCATTTGCATGCGTGGGGCGGGTTAATGCAGTGGAACAGAATAGCTTACGAGCACCACGGAGTTGTTAGCTTGGCCTTGCAGACGGGGCGGGGTTTGGAATCCAGCCTCTCGGATGGATTTTCTCTGTAAAGAGGAGTGGCCCAGGGAGTTCAGGTGAGTCTGGCTGGTCATTCTCCTTGCCAAGTGCCTGGAGGACACAGCTGTGAGCGAGGATCACACACTTGTCTTCGGGGAACCCGCAGGGTCGGAGAGGATAGGTCCCAAACGGGTGGCTCGCAGATACTTGCCAGGATTCGGGTTGTGCGAAGTGCTAGGAAGAAGAGGAGAGGTGGGGGATGCTGTCAGGTAAAGGCCTTCCTGAGTAAGGGACAGCTCAGCTGGGACTGAGGCTGAAGGGACCAGAAAGTGCCTGACCCAGTGTTTGGCCGCACACCAGCCTTTCATTCTTTTATGTTAGTTTCTTTAAAAAAAAAAAAAAAAACTTAGAGCGCGCAAGTGGGGGAGGGGCAAAGAGAATCAAGTAGACTGAAGGCTCCGAGCTGTCAGCACAGAGCCCGTCGCGGGGCTCGAACTCCCGAACCGTGAGATCATGACCTGAGCCGAAGTCGGACACTTAACCGACTGAGCCACCCAGGGGCCTCTGTTTTATGTTAATTTCTATGTGAAACAGCAGTAGATAAATCAGGTGATAAATGTGTAAATATTGGGGAAGCCCATAACCCTCATTGTTAGCCTTGGAAATTCATCGAATTAACATTAATCCACTGAAACTGCTTTTGGGGTTGGCTGAGGTTTTCTCACTCATGCTTGGTTACTAACATCATGTCCTACTGTTGTCTTGTATCAGCCATTCCTTCTTCAAAATTCACACCTGAACTTGGGGGTTAATAGTGGAAATGATTTTGGAACTGCAGACCTTGCGAGACAGACCAGCTGCAAAGCTGATCAGTGAGAAGAGCAGACCGGAGTCACCCCAAGCTTGGGGTCAGGTCCCAGTGGCGCAGTTTATCAATCGTGTAACATTAGCAGAGGCTTGTAACCTCTATACCCTTCATTTCCTCTGCTGTAAAATGGGCCTAACAATGCCAGTCTTCAGGCGTTATGGGCGTGCACAGTAATGGTAAGGAAAATGCCCAACTTTTGGGCTTTTTTGGTATGTAGGGTGCTTGCACGCTCAGGACCAGTTATGTTTTCTTCCTACGCTTCTCTTTTCCTGGGTGAGCTAGTTCCTGACCCTCACGTCTCAGCCTCTGCGCCTGTGCTGTGCATTCGGGTGCTGCTGGTTTTGCAACTAATGATTATAGATGGGATCCAACACTCACTTGGTTTCTTAGAGCAAATGAAAATTCATTTACTAGCCAGGTAGATTTGCCATATCAGAGGTAAGTATTTAATCTCTCTGAGCTAGGTGGATTGCTGTCTATTAAAAGTAGAATAAACAACTTGCTTTTGTGTTTTCCATGTCGATCAGAACCAGTCTCGGGGCGCCTGGGGGGCTCAGTTAAGCGTCTGACTTGGGCTCAGGTCATGGTCTCGCAGTTCGTGAGTTCAAGCCCCACGTCAGGCCCCGTGATGTCAATGCAGAGCCTGCTTCAGATCCTCTGTCCCCCTCTCTCTGCACCTTCCCCACTCATTCTCTGTCTCTGTCTGTCTGTCTGTCTCTCTCTCTCTCTCTGAAAAATAAACATTTAAAAAAACCTCAATTTTTCAACATTGGAGCTCCCTTTGGACATGTCTGTACTGCGGACTGTTGGTGTCTCGCTCACTTTTCTTGTGACACAGGTGCTCTGGCTGGAGAGGGTGGACCCAAGGAGACTTGGCACAGGCGTCGTCATGGTGGGGTTCAGCCCCCGCCACAGGAACAGCAGCCTAGAGGTGGGAGTCAGGAAGGAGAAAGGCTGTTGATCTCTCCTCTGTGTTCCCATGAGCCACGTTCTGGTGCTGAGTTGCCATCTGACTTCCTTGGCACACCCTGGCGCACCGTTCTTTCCCTGCTTGGGTCACGTACAATTTTGAACTTGGGATTTGAAGGATGGGGGTAGGGAAGAAGGACCATCCTATCTAAAGTGTGCCATCCTGTTACTCCCCGAGGAATGGGTTGGGAGTCTCCTTGCACCATTCTGCTTAAATGGCATTGTCATCGTGGCAGGAATGCAGTTGTGGGTTGGGTGCGTCTTTTCCTAGGGATGTTTTGACCAAATCCTTCCAAAGGCGGTGCGAGCCGCGACCCAGTGTGAGGCTGGTGCCACTTCAGATGCTACTCTGGCATCGTCTCACCTGCTCTTGTATTTTTTGAAGACCTGGGGCTTCCTCTCACACCTGAGCCATACCGGCTCGTAGGTGACTTGAGTCAGCCCTCTGACAGCCCTCAGGTCTGTATTTTGGCCTCTGTAATTCCATTATCTCATTTCCCCTCTTCAGCTGCCATATCCTGGTCCTTGTCATTCCTGAGAGCAGCGGCACATCTGGAGTCTTAAACCCCCAATACCCTGCCCCTTCCGACTCCTACCTTCCATCCCATTGACCCTCTGCTTCAGCCTCAGACCTTTATTTAGTGTTCTCACCCCTCCTTTCTTTCCCAGACTAGAAACCCATGGTTAATCACAAGCGTCTTCAGCATCCCATCCTGCTTCTGTCTGATAAAACTTCACCCTTGGATCAACCCACCTCTGTCTCTGCGCTTCTGGAATCCTGGGACCCACTGCAGGAGACACCGCTCATGTATGTAGACTTCTGCCGTAATGTACAGTCTCCAGCGTCAGCTATGTTGTTTAAATTTTTTTTTAATGTTTTATTTACTTTTGAGACCGAGAAAGACAGAGCATGAGAGGGGGAGGGGCAGAGAGAGAGAGGGAGACACAGAATCCAAAACAGGCTCCAGGCTCCGAGCTGTCAGCACAGAGCCCTACATGGGGCTCGAACTCACAAACCGCGAGATGATGACCCGAGCCGAAGTCGGACGCTTAACTGACTGAGCCACCCAGGCGCCCGCTCCTGGTCTTTAAAAACAAGCCCCTGTCTTGACCCTGTGTCTCTGTAGCTGTAGCCTGTCTCCTGTTCCCAGCTAAGCGTCCCGAGCCCGTCTGTGCCACCCCAGGCCCTGTGTCTCCCGGCGGTCTAGCAGACATTCCATCACTGGCCACACAGGCGGAGGCTTTCTGACCTGCTTCCTCGCCTTCTCTTGCACCCAACACCGGCCGCTACTCTGTCCCTGGACTTGTCACCCCGGCTGTCTGCACCGCTCAGCTCGGTCTCCCCCTTCTCACTTCTCCTCTTGCCACTCTCCGTGTTCCGCGAGCTCTGCTGGGTCATCGGGTCCCCACGTGTGGCCCCAACAGCCACCTGCGTGCTGACCGCTCTTAGCTTCCGTCTCTATTCTGTTCACCCCGCTGTCCCAGATGGCCCCATGCACTGTCCCGCAGCACCCTGGACGCACCACCCGCCTAACCACCTCTCCGTCCACGCCAGCCCTGCTCTTCCAGCGGCTTCCCTCACCACCGCACTCACTTGCAGTGAACTTGGGAATTCACCCTGCACTCCTTGTTCCCTCATCCCCCGTGTGTAGCCACCAACTCCTAATGAGTTTACTTCCAAAATATTTTTTAAAGCCCGCTTTTCTCCATTCCCGCTCCTACTGTCCTCATGGAGGCTCTGGCTCCCTGTCACCTGCCCTTTGGCCAGCCCGCTGCTGTGCCTGCCACCGGTCCTCCTGCGCCAGGGGTCCCCTGAATTTTTCTAACGTGCAGAGGGGACCACATCGCTCCCCGCTTCAAACCTCTGGGGCTCCGGGCGCCTCGGGACGGCCGGCTCCTCCGCGAGGCGTTTCGAACCTTTCCGCCTCGTTTACTCGCCTTCCTGCCACCTGCAGACCCTGTTCATTTCCCTCTGCCTAAAACAGCCTTTCCCGCCTCCTACTTTACTCATCTTCCAGAACTGCTCAGGTGATCTCTCCGGGAAGCTTTCCTTGGAAGGGTATTTCCACAGTCACAGTTACCATTGTTCTCACTGTAATGAACATGGCTCTCACCCGGTCTGCTTTTCTCACAAAATCACACATTCCTTAAGGGCAAGGACAGTGTCTGGTTTGCCTGTTGCTCCCAGAGGAACAGGGCCAGCCCCGTACAGGACACACGGGGGGCCGGTCTGAGCAGAACTACCCAGTGGTGTGGTTGCCTTGTCCTCTTCCCTGCTGCACGTGGAACGAAGCCCAGGGTCCTTAGCTGGGTTTCAAGGAAACCTGGTGTAGCAAAAAAAACAAATAAATAAGAGACCTGGATTTGAATATTTGTCTCACTATGGATGAATTAACTAAGAGATCTTAGATGAGTTTCTTAACCTCTCGGGTCAGTTTCTTTATCTGTAAAATAGGAATGTTGATGTTCAAGGTTGTCGGAATGGCAGATTGTATTAATATATACAGTGCTCCTGGCTATAGTAGGTGCTTAGTAAATTCCCTCATCGTTATGGCTTTCCCTGCACCGTCCTGCTCCACCTCGACCCCCTCCCCCAACACCCAGCCTCACAAAAGTTGTCTCGCTTCCCTGCCTTTGCTCCGTCCGTTAAGGAATGCCTTCCTCATGTCCGTCAGCGTCCACTCGGTTCAGATCCTGCCTCACGGCAGGCCCCAGATCCCCCAGTTAGAAATAACCCCTTCGCTGGTCTCCAGTCCCCCATACATGTGATATTCCCAGCTGATGACCAGCTAGCGGTCTTCTAACTACCTGTAGGCGGTTCCTGGGTTGGAAGCTTCTGGAAGGCAGGGATGTTTCTTCTTAGTTTCGCAGGTCTCCGTGCTTCTGAGCACTCAGGGCCTGGAACATCCTAAATGTTAAGTGAGGGGCTGTTTACTTTGATGGGGATTGGGAGGTTGGAAAATGCTTCTTTGCTGGGTTAAACTGTTGTCGGCGTCTTAAAGGAATCAAACCCTCTGGGAACTCTGAATTCTAGCTTACCCAGCCTACTTGTCCGTAAGATTTTTTTGCCAGAGGTGAACGTTCCCATTTGCAAACAAGTAAACAAGTGTCTGGAAATTAGACATCATTCTAGAAAATCCATGTCAAACACGGTGAAAAATCATCAGTCTTGAAATTAGTTTATAATGTGAAGAAAGCAAAGCCTGTTGTTTGCTCCAAGCTACAGGAAAGTGATGTGTATTTCCAATTATTTCTCAAAGGCATATTCAGAAAGGAAATTCTTTAAGTAGACTGTGCTTTGGGAAGATAATCTCATCTTGACCTGCTGAAAGGAAGCTGACCCAATCTCCTCCCGCCCTTTTATTTTTTAAAAAAATTTTTTTAACATGTATTCATTTTTGAGAGAGAAAGACAGAATGTGAGTGGGGGAGGGGCAGAGAGCAAGGGAGACACAGAATCGGAAGCAGGCTCCAGGCTCTGAGCCGTCAGCACAGAGCCCGACGCGGGGCTCGAACTCATGGACCGCGAGATTATGACCCGAGCTGAAGTGGGACGCTTCACCGACTGAGCCACCCAGGCATCCCAGCCCTTTTATTTTTACATTTTATTTATTATTTTAGAGTTTTTATCTATTTAAGTAATGTCTACACCCAACGTGGGTCTCAAACTCAGGACCCCAAGATCAAGAGTCGCACGCTCCACCGACTGAGCCAGCCAGGCGCCCGTCATCCATCCCTTTTAAAGCGAATGGTGTTGGCAGGTGAAATCCCATCACACCCACCACAGCAAAGAGAGTCTACATGAAAAGACCATTTCCTGTGGAAATAAGCGCCTTATTGACTGATGTATCAATCCAACGGTTAGCAGGTTGGCAATGCTGTTTGCAGACAGAGGTGTTTTAGGACCTGCTTGCACACATCTGTCACAGCCATTAAGTGGTGATTTCCCTTGGACACTGCTCATCCCCTTTCCCCCCAGACCATTGAATTCTCCATGCAAAGCCTACTCATTGAGAGAAGAGAAGCAGCCCCCTTGTGGCTGCGACCCAGGCAGGTAGCCCTGTCCAGCAGGGAGCTTATGATGTCAGAGTTTATCTAAACTCCTCTCTTGCAGCGTTCAGGGTGGCAAACTAGCCAAATTCAAACTTGTTTTTATAGGATCCAAATTTAGCAACTTGTATACAAAATGTAACGGGTGAACCTCCGTCCTATAAACTACTTCTGCCCCAGGAACATCAAGGTGGGGAGGTAGCCTGGCTGTCATCCAGCCTACTCCTGCCAGCTCAGTACCAGCAGCTGGCTCTCGGGGCGGGGGGGGGGGGGTCCTCTTGCAAACTGGGGTTCCACATTCATAAATCTAGAAACAACCGGGAGAAATAGGTGAATGCATTACTGTGTCACATGCCTGCGTGCGGATGTGTTTGTTGAGCAGAATGTGTTGGGGGGTCCCCGTGGCCTGGCTGATGACTACTCTTAGCACCCCCGGTGCTTCCTTCTTGCAGAGCCCCAGTTTTCTCATGGCAGGTACCAGGGAGAAATTCGATCCCCTGGGAAGGGTCTGAGGAACTACCTTTGCTTAGCAGACAAATCACGATTGGGCGAACAGCCAGGGCCAGCGTATTTCCTTTAGCCAGTGACTGATCTGAGAAGGAATCAAAGAGAATGTAATGCAGTTCTGGCCAATGAAATCTTCAGGAGAGTGTGTATTGCTGAAGCGGCTTTGCCTCCCTAATGAAAAGATACAGCCTGAAGAGAAGACAGTCCTACTTCTTCCTGCCCAAAAACCAGTGTGATGGCTAGGGCTGTGGCAGCCATTGTAGGACTGTGAGGAAAGGACTAAGGGATTTGGGGTCGTTGGTCCAGCACCATGGACCTGTGAACCCACTGGTACCACGGGGCCTGTGTGAGCCATTGCACAGGTCTGTTCTTGGCATGGTGGCACAGGTCGGACTGTGAGTATTTCCCTCTGGGAACAGGGGGAGTGGGATGGAGGGCTGGCATGCCAAAGGAGGTGCTGCTCTTCTGTATTTTCTCTTGGTAGGTTGATGGGATATTGTTTATGCTTATTTACTTGTTTTGAGAGAGAGAGAATGAGAGCACAGGCGGGTGAGAGGCAGAGAGAAGGAGAGAGAATCCCAAGCAGGCTTTGTGCCTTCAGTACAGAGCCCGATGCAGGACTCAAACTCACGAACGGGGAGATCATGACCTGAGCCGAGATCAGGAGTTTGACACTTAACCAACTGAGCCACCCGGGCGCCCTGGCTTTTAAGTTTTGTAAACAGTTTTAATAATATGAAAAACTGCTATGGTAAAATCATCAAAAATGTAGAACATTTGAGTATATTGTATAATCCCAGCTTTTGGGGGGGAGAGGTAGAAGAAACAGTGAGGAGGTACGTAGGTCACAACAGTGCAGTTTTCTTCTGAGAACTGGGATTCTAGGCGGTGGTTTTCTTTGTTTACATGTGTGTGTGGCTTTCACATAAGGGATCTTTTTCCTGATTTTTTTTTTTTATTGCAATAAAAGACAAAGCAGAAAATGTCCCATCTTGGGCATTTTTAAGGGCACAGTTCAGGGGCACCGAGCACATTCACACTGTTGTGAATTCATCATCTCCAGAGCTCATCAGCTTGCAAAACAGAAACTTCCTGTTGAACAGTAAGCCCCCTGCCCGGTCCCTTCAACCCCTGGTGCTGACCGTGCACTTTCCACCTCTGTGAAGTTGACCGTTCTGGGCGCCTCACGTGTGTAAGTACATTGTGCAGCGTCCTTTTGTGACCCTCTGGTTTCACTTAACGTCCTGCAGATTCCTCTGTGTTGGAGCAGGGGTCAGAATTCCCTTCCTTCCTGAGGCTGAGCCGTAAGTGCCTCGTGTGGACACACCACACCCTTGTCCGTGCCACCATGGGCACTCAGGACTGCTTCCACACTTCAGTTGTGAATAATGCTGCCGCGCACATGGGTGCACAAACAAGGATGAATTTTGTAATCAGAGGGAAAGTAGCAGGGATGCCTGGCTGGCTCTGTGGTTGGAGCACCCGACTCGTAATCTCAGAGTCGTGAGTTCAAGCCTCACGTTGGGTGCGGCGCCTACTTAAAAGAGAGCGAGGGGCACCTGCGTGGCTCAGTTGGTTAAGTGACTGACTTTGGCTCAGGTCGTGATCGAGCCCCGCATCGGGCTCTGTGCTGACAGCTCAGAGCCTGGAGCCTGCTTCCAATTCTGTGTCTCCCTCTCTCTCTATGCCTTTCCCTGCTTGCTTGCTCTCTCTCTCTCTCTCTCTCTCTTTCAAAAATAAACAAAAAAAAAAAGAAGAGAAGAGTAGCAAATGAAGAAAATCTTGGGGAAGCCACATCATCTATTTTGAATTTGTGCTAATTTTCCCCATCATTTCTCATTTTGTATCAGACGTCTTGAGCACTTAGCCAATAGTAACGTTTCCCTCTCTGCGGGAAGGGAAAAGTAGTACCTGGACGCTTTCTCCCCGCTTGAAAGCCTGATGGCCGTGCAGGGTTAGCTGCTTTTAAGCACTCGCACCTGCTTCCCACGTCCTTCCCTCACTGGGCCTGGTCACGACTCCCGGAGAGGGCGGCCCTATGCACTCCTGCCTGTACCTCCAGGCTGTGTGGGGCTGTCGGGCCGTTTCCCCAGCCAACTGTACAGAAGGCAAAACAGCCATGAGTCCGTTCGCCAGCAACCCAGGGCTCCCAGTAGTCACCGCCCCACAGAGACCCCAGGGTTCAGGACACGTGGGGCGACCATGTGCCAGGTGCCCTGCACCCAAGCCTCTTCAGGTCAAGGAGATGCCGTTAGAGCTCACTAACTTGTTGGAAGGGGCAGCACTTGAGTCAGAAGAGACCCTCTAACTGATGTAGTCCAAGCACTTGAGATGCCCAGGCCGGGTGTCCATGCACCATGCTGAACCGAAAGTGCCTTTTCTGCCCTCAACCGGGTTGACGTGGCAGCCAGACCAGCACCGCTGGGCCTGAGCAGGCCCCATGGTGGTCACCTGTGCTCGGAAGCCTTTGTTGGGCCCTGCTACTCTGCCAGCTGGCTCTCGAGCCGCTCCAGGCCGTCTACGGGCACCCAGATGTACCTTGTCCCTCCCTGCCGCTCCTGCCGTCCCCGAGGTCTTCCTCCCCAGGCTCTCTCTCTGCACACTGGCCCCATTTTTTTAAATGTTTTTTTACATTTTTTTATTTTTGAGAGACAGAGACAGAGTGCAAGTGGGGGAGGGGCAGAGAGTGAGGGAGACACGGAATCTGAAGCAGCTCCAGCTCTGAGCCATCAGCACAGACCCTGATGCGGGGCTCGAACCCACGAACCGTGAGATCATGACCTGAGCTGAAGTCGGACACTTAACCGACTGAGCCACCCAGGTGTCCCTCTGCACACTGGCCCTTTAACTGGTGCCCCAGGGCCCCCAGCCAGGTCCCCCAAGTGTTCATGGTGCCGGCTCAGGCTCTGTGCTGGGGCCTCCCTCTCATCTCCACTTGGCCTCTCTGTCTATACCCCTGTGCTACCTGAGCCTGGAGGAAGGGCCCGGGGATGCACGCTCACTAATACCACTTCCCTCTGGCAAGTCTCTGGGAGGATAGAGAATCGAAGACGAGCCTCTCTGTTGAACTGGAGCAAGCTGGGGTGGGAGGTCCCGGGACCCAAGGGAAGCGGGTGGCCCCACCCTGGGTACCAGGGAGGGGTGCGTCAGGGCCGTTTCTGCCAATTAGGGCTTAAGGCAGTGACTCTGGTGAGGAGCTAGAAGCTGCTTCTAGAAGCCTGGTGTTATCTTTTACACGCACAGGGAACTGCGTAGAGTTGTGTCGTGGCCTCTGCAGCTGTGCACCCGCTATTTCCCGTTCCCTGCGCCCGGCTCTCCCTTCCTGCTCCTTTAGTGTCCCTCTCCACGTCTCGTTTTCCCTTGCTGTCCCCTTGTGTCAGCCTCCCACAGACCCTCTCTCTTTCATACGGAGGTCATGGGTGTCCATTCCACACCTGTCTGTCTGCCCGCAATGGCTTTATGTGCTATTAATAGAGCCAGCACGTGACTGATGGTTTGGAGCTTTTTTTTTCCCCCTAGAAAAATTCCAGCACGTTATTTTTTTCAGTCAATGGGCTTTCATTGATTTTCCTCCCCACGGATCAATGACCTTGTCCAGAAAAGCTCACCAGCACCCTGTAGAAATGCAGGCCTGGGAAGGAATCCCAGAGCCTCTGAGTTCTGTTTGCAAAACTGAGCTCTGGCCCCCGAGCCCACCCTCACGCTGCTGTGTTTCATGATCCCCCCCACCGCCCGCCCGTGGCACACACCAAAACCGGGAACCTGCCTTCTTCCTTCCCCGTCCAGCCCGTGGACAGGCAGTGTCGGGTGTCTGGGCCTCGTGTCTCCACTCTCCTCCCACCCAGCCTGGGGCTGGGCTCCCTCTTCCGTGTGCTGCTTCTGGGCAGGCCGAGACCAGAAAGGTAAAAACTCTCTCGCGCTCCCTGGTCACGGGTCCTGGGCGAAAATCGGGTCCCTCCGATCAGATGCCCAACTCGGAAGGCCTAGGGTAAGGGTAGGCTTTGGTGTACGTGAGCACGTGCAACGTGTATGTGACAGGCTGAACCTAGAGCAGAAAGCGGCACTGCCCCCTCCCTGGCGCCGAGGGCCATCTGTGTTGGGAACTGGGAAACAGGGCCCTCTCTGCTCGAGGCTTCCCGGGACATGTTTTCTGGGCATCGCCAGGAGAGCCGCATGGGGCGCTCACCACAGCAGCGGCCACACTGTTCTCTGATCTCTGTCCCCACCCCCACCTCCCCTGCTGTGCGCGCTTGGCCCTGTGGCCTCGATGGTGGCCCCCACCTTCTGACCGGGGCCCTTTTTGGCGGGTCAGCCATTCCTGGGTCCCCGGCGCATGTTTTCAGTGCAGCCAGTGATTCGGTTAAGCTAACTCCTGTGCTGGCCCTTGTCCATTTGAAGTATCCGAACCTTTGTGTCCCCGCCAGAGTCCTGTGTTGCAGCCTAATCCCCAGCGTGAAGGTGTGAGGACGTGGGTGCCCTTGGACGGTGATTTGGTCGCGCGGGGAGGGAACCCTCCTGAGTGGGGTCCGTGCCCTTCAACACAAGGCCCCCAGGGAGGCCCTCTGCTCCTCGGGCCGTGTGAGGACACGGCAAGGGAGAGGCCGTCTGCAGCCTGGAAGAAAGCCCTCCGCAGAACCCGGGTGTTGGCACCTCGCTCTCAGACTGAGAAATCGTGTCTGTGGTTTGTAAGCCTCCCCGCTATGCTGCTTTGTGACAGCAGGCTGAACAGACCATCCTCCCCTCCCCCAGGTCTGGGGACCTGCTGTTTCCTCTCATTTGATTGTAAGCTCCTTGAGCGCAAGCGTTGTGTGTGGGCGGTACCCCTATGGAGAGCTCACTCAAGGCTTGCTGGGTAAAAAGCCTGGATCAGCTTGGGCAACCCCCCCACCCCCAGCAGCACCTCTGAACGCAGTGGTTTGCAGCCAGGCAGCATCTGGAACCTCACTTAGGAACTGGACAGAGTCGCCTCCCCGCCAGGAGCCTCTGTCTTCCCAGTTCCCAACAGGCCCTCAGCTGCAGGGAGGGGGCCGAACCCACTAAATGACCACGACCACCCTGCCACTTCCTACTTTGCATTCAGCCTGCGTTGCATACGCCTGGGGTCGCTTCGAGCCTGCCGGGCCCCATCCTTACCCCAAGTTGCTGGTTGGTTTTACGAGGTGGTTGTTTTGTTTTTTTAAGGGGTGCGTGTGCGTGTGTGTGTGTGTGTGTGTTTTAAAGAGGTGGCATAGGGGCAGAAAGAAGGAGAGAGAGAATCCCAAGCAGGTTCTGAGCTGTCAGCACAGAGCCCAACGTGGGCTCGAGCTCATGAATGGTGAGATGGAGACCTGAGCTGAAAACAAGAGTCGGATGCTTAACCGACCGAGCCACCCACGTGCCTGGGTGTTACAAGGTTCTGATCCCACTGACAACCCAAAAAACCATCTTGGAATCAAGGAACTCTGGAGGAAGACCCAAGGTCATGGGTGTGACTCTGTCTTAAGGGCAGATTCCTAGGCAGGATCCGAGAGAAAGTACTAGGCCGTAAATGAGGCTGGAATCTAAATCAGCTTAAAAGTTGTAAAAAAAAAAAAAAAAAAAAAAATAGTACAGGCTATTTCTGGAGTGGGGCAACGGTCTCATGATTAAGGTGAGGTGAGGAAGCCGCCTGGAGCTGCAGGGGAGTGGTAAGGGGGGGCAGACGGGATGGAGGAGACCTCCTGGGGCAGTTCCTCTGCGTGGGCGTCTTCACGACGACTTGACTTCTCGGTTCGCGGTAAAGACAGAGTTAAGTGGGACAAAGCGTGTGAAGGGCAGGGGCCGGGCCACCTGTGCTTGTGTGGGCGTGTGGGCCCTCAGGGCTGGGACTCTGCCTGTAGAGCCCGATTCTGCCTTCACTCTGGTTGTGGAGGGAGGTGCTGTAGGGGACCCAATGCGCGCGCCCTGCCTCTGGTGGCCCTCTGACCAGGGCTTTGTGTGGAAGCACAGAGCTAAGCAGGGAAGGGGCGAGCTCACCGTGGGTCAGGGCTCGCATTTCTGTTTATCTCCACTGCTAACCTCCTGTGTCCTTGGGTAGGTCCCCTCCACATCGAAATACTTATTTAATGGCATCTGTGAAAAGTACCCCCCCTAAGTTACAACATGGGCCATTTCTGCTAGTTTCTATGTGGGCTTTTATCTCTAACTTACGACAGCATCCAGGGGCTCAGGACCCAGGGTGGGAAGACTGCAGGATTCGGGCTCCCTCTAACCTGCTGCTATGGGTGGGGTCATCTGGCTGTGGAGGCCCTCCTCATGGACGACAGCTGTCAGTTGGGAGCCTGGTCACTAACTTACCCAGGAGCTCATGAATGCCAGGGTCAGGGGCACCTGGCTTTCACCCTGTGCCCAGCCAGAACACGGGAAATGCAGGCAGTGGAAGCCGATCCGAACAGATGTGAGCGACGGTGGGTAGGCAGGCCGTTGCATGGAAGCCAGCTCGAGCCCGGGACCTGACAGGTATGTGAGCAGGTGCTGTGCTGTGGGCAGGTGTGGCTGCCTGCCCTGATGAGGCCTGGCAGCTGGCGAGGGGAGCTTCGCTGGGCAGTGACAGCTGGACCTCACTGGAGCCCATTCGGGATGGGGCTTAGCAAGCTGAAGTGGCTGGTAGAACCGCGCTGGGGGTGCAGGAGGCAGGAAGCTGGGGTGACGCACGGAGAAGAGCAGAGTGGTGGGGGTTTGGAGCGGTGGGACGTCGTCTCCGGCACACCTGGGCAGGTGGCCAGAGCCCAGCTGGTGCATCAACCCCGGGAGCGCGGTCTCCCGGAGGCGTGGGGCGAGGGGATCCAACCCTCGTTCTTCGTCCAGAAAGGCTTCAGGGGGCTGTTGGCTGGGTGCCAGGTGCCTTTTGGGCATCCTGAGGGCTTGGGTGCTTTTCCTGCCACTTCACACGGGGGAATGATGTCTAGCAGCTGGTAGGTGGCAAAGCCAGAACTCAAACCCCACCCCTAGATACCAGCGGGCTTTTTTTTCTCTCCTGGTTTTCAGCATTACAGATAAAGCTGGCAAGGAGTAAATTGTTTTTTTTTTTTCCTTTGGGATTGTTTTCAGGAGAACAGTTACAGGGTCAAGGCATAGGCGCATTTTCATAAATCTTGATGTATAATTTTGGGGGGCATCCACTTACATAACGGCCAAGAGCAGTGGACCAGGCTCACTGTTAAATATCCCCTCCCCCCACATAACCACTGCTTCACCCCTAGAAACCCCTCCTGTTCTGACCTCCGCCCTCCCTTCCCCTGCAGGTGAGCCCAGTGCAGAGTTTTGTGATTAGCCCCTTAGGGTTTTAACTGGCACTGACCTTACAAGTCACGGGGGGAGAGTGGACCTTTCCTTTTGTACTGTTCAGTCTTCCAATCTACGGTCATGGTCGATCTTGGCACTTGACTGAGGCATCTAACTCACAATGAAGCTGTGGGTTTTTTTTTAACTTTTTCTTCTTTTTTCATTTTTTTAACATTTATTTGTTATTGAGAGACAGACACAGAGCATGAGCAAGGGAGAGGTAGAGAGAGGGAGGAGACATGGAATCTGAAGCAGGCTCCAGGCTCTGAGCTGTCAGCACAGAGCCCCACACAGGGCTCGAACTCGCAAACTGAGAGATCATGACCTGAGCTGAAGTCGGTCGCTTAACCAACTGAGGCACCCAGGCATCCCTTAACTTTTTTTTTTTAAAGTAAGCTCTAGGCCCAACGTGGGGCTTGAACTCACAACCCCGAGATCTAGAGTCGCATGCTCTTCTGACTCAGCCAGCCAGGTGCCCCCACGATGGGGTTCTATGATTTTCTCCAAAGAGATCTTGGACATATTTCATTAAGATGCTTATGTTCGCTGTCTTTGTAAATGGTTGTTCTTACTTCATTTTCTTTTTTCTTTCTTTTTTTTTTTAAAGAAACCAGAGACCGCCCTCACTTAGTTTTGTTTCCTAAGTACTTTACTGCCTTCCCAAACCAGTTCTCTCACTTCATTTTCTAATTGTTATAGCTTCAGTTGTTTAGGGGGTATTTTGCATATTGATTTTTATTCCCAGCAATCTTGTCAAACTCCTGCGTGCTAGTAGCTTATCTGTTAATTCTTTGACTTTTCTATCATCTCTAAGTAATGCCAGGGTTTTTTTTCGTTTTTTGTTTTTGTTTTTTGTTTTTTTTAGCAGTTTGGCGATTGTTTTTTTAAGTGTATTTATTTTGAGAGGGGGAGTGCAAGTGGGAGAGGGGCCACTTGAGAGAGAGGAAGAGAAAGAATCCCCCGAGGGGCAGAGAGAAAGAGGGAGAGAGAGAGAGAGAAGCAGGACTCACCCGAAGCAGGGCTCGAGCTCACCCGGACGCGGGGCTCGAACTCACGTGGCCTGAGCCGAAGTCAGATGCTTAACCAACTGAGCCACCCCGGTGCCCCAATGCCAGCTTATTTATTTATTTATTTTTGAGAAAGAGAGAGAGAGAGCACAAGCAGGGGAGAGGCAGAGAGAAGGGGGAGACAGAGGATGCGAAGCCGGCTCCACACTGACAGCCGAGAGCCCGACGTGGGGCTCGAACTCCCGAACCGTGAGATCATGACCTGCACCAAAGTCGGGCGCTGAACCGACTGAGCCACCCAGGTGCCCCAAAATAATGCCAGTTCTGTGTCTTCCTTTCGAATCTTTCTCCTTTTTTCTCCCCCTTGCCGTACGGGCCTGACCAGGACCTCCAGTACCGTCTGACCCGTGCTGGCAGTGGGAACAACGGGGATCTTGGTCGTGTGTCCAGGCCTGCAGGGGAACAGTCAGTGCCCCGGCATTTTCTGTGATGTCATGGGAGTTTGTGATTGATCAGGGCCTTGGTCAGGGCGAGGAGGTCCCTCGCGAAGGGTTTTGCTAAGGGTTCTTCTCACGAACGGATCTTCGATTGTATCTGCAACCCTAGAGAGGATGGTAATGACTTCTTTTTTTCCCTGAAGTAGATTCTGCTGAGTTTTCCGATACGGAGCCCGACTCGCGCTCCTGGGACAAACCCGGCTTGACCGTGGCGTAGTCTCCTGCCAGCTTCAGTTCGTTCCCCGTGTGGGAATTTTGCGTCCGTGTCCACGAGTGAGACTGCCCTGTGCTTTTCTCTCTCTCTCATTTCCTGTCTCAGGTTTTGCCGTCAAGGTTATGATTGCCTCACAGACGAACTGGAACTGGGCACTTCCCTCTTTCTCTGCGTTCCGCGTTTACCCAAGGCGGGAGCTCTTTGCTCCCTGAACGCATCTGAGAACCCCGGGTGGGGCCGTCGGGGCCGGAGTCTGCTCCGTGGGAAGGTCCGCTCGGGCTCAGCGCTCTCTTCGGGAAACCACATTCCTTCCTTCCCATCCTGTCGGACCACGCCACCTGCCCACCCTCCCTCTGCTCCGCCACACACAGCTTGTGGCACACCTGGGCTTCCTGTCTCGGGGCTTCCGTCCACGCAGATCGCTACCAAAGACTGCCCTGCCTGGACCCTTCACGACACTGAGGCCACCGCTTCCAGCGAGCTTGGGCCCCCTTTCTCCTGGGCTCTCTGTGTCTGCCTGTTATCAAAACTGCTTTGCGTTGGGGCGCCTGGGTGGCTCAGTCAGTTGAGTCCGACTTCAGCTCGGGTCATGATCTCACGGTTCGTGGGTTCGAACCCCGCATCAGACTCTCTGCTGTGAGCCTGGAGCCCGCTTCGGATCCTCTGTCCCCCCTCTCTTTCTGCCCCTTCCCCACTCACTCTCTAAATAAATAAACAAACAAACAAACATGTAAAAAATAGTATCTTGGGTTCCTGGGTGGCTCAGTTGGTTGAGCGTCCGACTTTGGCCCAGGTCATGATCTCACGGTTCGTGAGTTCGAGCCCCCCGTCAGGCTCTGTGCTGACAGCTCAAAGCCTGGAGCCCGCTTCAGATTCTGTGTCTCCTCTCTCTGCCCATCCCCCACTTGTGCTCTGTTTCTGAATGAATGAATGAATGAATGAATGAATCTTGGGCGCCTGGGTGATGCCTGGATCGGCTGAGCGTCCAACTTCGGCTCAGGTCATGATCTCGCCGTCTGTGAGTTCGAGCCCCGCATCGGGCTCTGTGCTGACTTAGAGCCTGGAGCCTGTTTCAGATTCTGTGTCTCCCTCTCTCTGTCTGCCCCTCCCCTGCTGGCCCTCTGTCTTTCTCTCTCTTAAAAAGTAAACATTAGGGGCGCCTGGGTGGCGCAGTCGGTTAAGCGTCCGACTTCAGCCAGGTCACGATCTCGCGGTCCGTGAGTTCGAGCCCCGCATCAGGCTCTGGGCTGATGGCTCGGAGCCTGGAGCCTGTTTCCGATTCTGTGTCTCCCTCTCTCTCTGCCCCTCCCCCGTTCATGCTCTGTCTCTCTCTGTCCCAAAAATAAATAAAAAACGTTGAAAAAAAAAAAATTAAAAAAAAAAAAGTAAACATTAAAAAATATTTTTTAATATCTTAAAAAAACGCTTTGCATAGAATTATTCTGTCCCAGGCGCCCCTTTTATTTTTTTTTTTAAATTTTAATATTTTTTAATATCTTAAAAAAACGCTTTGCATAGAATTATTCTGTCCTCAAGTGGGTCTTCCCAGAGGGCAGGCATATGTTTCTAGTTGTTCACTTGGTCGACAGACAGGTCCAGGGGCGCCTAGGTGGCTCAGTCAGTTGACCACCTGACTCTTGCTTTCGGCTCAGGCCGTGATGTCTCGGTTTGTGAGTTCGAGCCCTGCTTCAGGCTCTGCGCTGACAGTGTGGAGCCTCCTCTGGATTCTCTCTCTCCCTCTCTCTGTCTCTCTCTTTCTCTGCCCCTCCCCCACTCTTGCTCTCTCTAAACAAATAAATAAACTTTAAAATGTCTGTATAATGGGTAGAGTTGTGGGTCCTGTGTCCTGGCTTGGGGGCCCAAGTTTTTCACTTTTCTTACTACATACATCTTACTGTGGGAACACAGAAATGTGCATTCCGTCCTCCACCTCAGTATCACACCAGACCTGCTCTACCCAGTGCCTTCACGGGCCATGGCGGCCACAGACCCCGCTGGGGAGTCCAGAGGCCTGGGTTCTAGTGGCCGGGCCATCAACTCACTGTGTGACCTCAGACTAGTCACTTGGCCTCTCTGGGCCTCAGTCTCCATATCTGTAACAATGCTGGGATTTGGTCATAACCACTAGGGGCCTGAAGGATCCCTTTCTGTTGAGGGCCCTTGGACCTCTGCCTGGCTCAGAACCCAGAGCTCTGCAGCTTTGGACAGATGGGGGACTGGGGCTGGGGCCGTGCTGCCTGAGCACTGGCACTCTGCAGGACATCTGGAGACCTCTGTCCTCTTTCCCGCTCGGCCTCCTCGCCTGCATCACACAGAGGGTGTGCTCAGATCTCCTGGTACACTGGGGCTATACCCTCGAAGTTCAGGGTTTGGGGCTGTGCTAGATGGCCCCGGGTGGGGATGTGCCTGGCAACCTCCCTTCCTGACAGGCCCCACTGGGTCTCTGTGCTCCATGGGCTGGGTGGCCAGTCCTTACAGCTGTCCTATCCCTGGCAGTGTGCCCCTCCCTGCCTGCTGGCTCTCACCCCACCCCAGTGACTTGCCCTCTCTCTAGATAAGGCACCTTTGACCTTTGCATGCCATGGACCCTTGAGGCCGACTGGAGAAGCATATGAACTCCTCAAAACAATATCTTTATTTCTATTTCTTTAAGTTATTTATTGATTTTAGTCATCTCTGTGGCCCAACATGGGGCTCAAACTCACGACCCTGAGATCAAGCGTCACATGCTCTTCTGACTGAGCCCAGCCAGGTGTTCCCCAAGAGATTTTATTTTATTTTATTTTATTTTATTTTATTTTATTTTATTTTTATTTATTTTGAGAGAGAGCATGAGTGGAGGGAGAGGTATAGAGGGAGGAGAGAGAGAGAGAGAGAGAGAGAGAGAGAGAGAGAATCCCAAGCAGGCTGACCTGAGTCAAAATCCAGAGTTGGACACTTAACCTACTGGGCCACCCAGGTGCCCTCCAAAACAGTATTTTTAAATAAGTACATGGAGGAAACCAATCATGTAGAAAAGCAATTCATAAAAGTTTTATTTTTATTTATTTTTTTTTTTAAATTTTTTTTTCAACGTTTTTTATTTTTGGACAGAGAGAGACAGAGCATGAACGAGGGAGGGTCAGAGAGAGAGGGAGACACAGAATCGGAAACAGGCTCCAGGCTCCAAGCCATCAGCCCAGAGCCTGACGCGGGGCTCGAACTCACGGACCGCGAGATCGTGACCTGGCTGAAGTCGGACGCTTAACCGACTGCGCCACCCAGGCGCCCCGCAATTCATAAAAGTTTTAAATACATGTGGAATGGAGTAGTGTATTTATTAACATTAAATAGCAATACCAAAGCTGCAAGTCTAAACTTTATCATTTTGGGGGCACCTGGGTGGCTCAATCGGTTGAACATCTGACTTCGGCTCAGGTCATGATCACACAGTTTGTGGGTTCGAGCCCCACATCGGGCTCTGTGCTGACAGCTCAGAGCCTGGAGCCTGCTTCAGATTCTGTGTCTCCCTCTCTCTCTGCCCTCCCCACTCACACTCTGTCTCTCTCTCTCTCAAAAATAAATAAACATTAAAAAAAATTTTTTTAATAAATAAAATTTATCATTTTGAAGTAGCAGTGTAAATGATATTTAGAGATTTTTTGATTCAGTTGAAATGTGACTTGAGGGGCACCTGGGTGGCTCAGTCGGTTGAGCGTCCGACTTCTGCTCAGGTCACAATCTCACAGGTCATGAGTTCGAGCCCCGCGTCGGGCTCTCTGGTGGCAGCTCAGAGCCTGGAGCCTGCTTGGGATTCGGTGTCTCCCTCTCTCTCTGCCCCTCCCTGCCCATGCTCTGTCTCTTTCCCTCTCTGTCTCTCAAAAATAAATAAATGTAAAAAAAAAAAAGTTTTTTTTAAGTGATTTGAAAATATCTGGATTTCTGTTGGTGAGAAAGTCACCACTGAGGTTTGTGGCCCCCGTTCCTAACTGACAGGAAAGTAAATATCAGAGGTGGGTAAAAATGAGGATGTAAGTTTTTTTCTGTCCAATTTCGGAAACCCCAGGCTCCCATCCTCTGGCCTCCCTTTCCCCAGGGTTCTCTGTGGACCCCGGGTTGAGAGCCCCTGCTCTGGGTAATACAGTTGTTCAAGAGGAACTAAGACAGAAGTGGGTGAGGTGAGGGGCAGAGAAGGAAAGTGCGGTTGACTGCGTGGGTCTCTTTAAAAGGAAGGGACCGGGCCAGTTTTGATGCTTCTGGGCCTTTGTACATGCTGTTCTTTCTGCCAGGCTTTCCCATCCCCTGCCCCATCTGCCACCTCTAACTCCGGTGTCTCCTTCAAAGCCTTCCATCTGTCCCACCCCCAGCACGTGGTCCCCCTCACTCTCGCCCCCCACCCCCCAGTGTCTGCTCAGAGCATGTGCAGTGAGCTCAGGTGTTTGCATGCTAGACTGACCCCGGCAAAGGCTGGCGCTGCTCCGTCTCTGGGTCGCCAGGGCCCCGCTCAACACCGGTGCTCAGTGTTGGTGGAATGAGTGAGTGCGTGAGTCAATGAATGAAAGAATGAATGATAAAGTCATGCCCCGCTGCGCTCCTTAAGTTCTTTTTTTTTTTTTTTTAAGGTTTATTTATTTTTGAGAAAGTGTGAGCTGGGGAGGGACAGAGAAAGAGGGAGACAGAGGATCCAAAGGGGGCCCTGGGCTGACAGCAGCGAGCCCAACACGGGGCTCGAACCCACGAACCGCGAGATCATGACCTGAGCGGAAGTCGGACACTCAACGGACTGAGCCCCCCAGGCGCCCTGGGTTCTTGAAGCCCTTGCCAGCAGCAGGAGCACCTTGCCGGGCTCCCATTTCAGAGAGGACTTCTTGCAGCAATGTGTTACCTTCCTCATATCTTTTAAAAAAAAAAAAAAATTATTTTTTTTAAAGCAGGTTAAAACAATGCGTGACAGCGATGGAATATTATTTGGCCATAAAAAGGAATGAAGTATTGATTCGTGCTACAGTATAGAGGAACCTTGACCACATGATGCCCAGTGAAAGATGCCAGCCACTGAAGGCCACAGGTTAGGTGATCCCATTTATATGAAAAGTCCGGAATTAGCAAGTCTAAAGAGACAGCAGATTAACTGAGCTAAATCCTCATCTCTCAGCTGCAGGCAGTCACTGGATTTTCTAAAGGCAAAAAAATCAGCAACTGTCAGCATAAGCCTGTCACACGTGTAAAGATGAGAGCCAGAAAAAACATTTAGAAGAGTGCAGTGTCTGCCTCTGAGGGGGAGAACCCAGGCTGGGCGGAGCAGGAACAGGGGACTGCTGTTTGCCATTCCAAGCCTTAGAGTTCTAGCTGTTCTTTAAAAATGGGTACCTACTATTTTATTGGAAATGAAAGCTAAAGCAAGAAGAGAGGAAGAAAATGGAGAAATGGAGGATCAGAGGGGTGAAGTCACTTGCCCGCTGTCACACAGGATTCAGAGCTGAGCCTCTCTGAGTTCCGGCTCACTATGGAGGGGGGAGCCCCGCGGCCCCACTGGCCTGATGGTGGAGGCGGGCGGCAGGCCGTCTGCACAGAGGGACCACCAGCCTCTGATGAAGCAGACTATTTTCACTCTCAGATGTTGCCGAAGTGAGAGGCATTCATGTCAACAAGCCTTTTTGAAACCAAAAGGCCCTTTTCACAATCTGACCGTGCAGGCTGGGTGCTGGGGGTTCCATGTCCACCAAAGCCCCAGCTCGATGCCAGCAAATCAGCAGAGTGGTCCCTCTGTAGACTGCACTTTTTTGCGAGCCCACTGATAAGCCGTTCTCTGAGGGCAGCCATAAATGTGTCAGGCAGAGGGGCTGGATTTGAATTCATGTCTCGGCATGTGCTTGTCCTCAGGACTTGGTCGGGGCCAGTGCTCAGCAAGATTCGGTCTGGAAAGTAGACATGGGCCCTGACAATGTGATGGAGGCAGGCCTGGGTGGATCCAGGAGGGAGCAGCACGTGCAAAGGCCCGGGGGCCTTGGTGTGGGAGCTGACATGGGTCAGTGTAGTTGGAGAAGGGGTTGGGGGTGGCAGTTGAAGAGATGGGGTTGAGGGGACAGCAGGACCCCAAGTCCTCTTCCCTTTTCAGTCTACTCCAGGCCCTGACCCGCCCTTAGAGGGACTGCCCATCAGTTTTCCCCAGCAGAGACCCCAGGCCCAGGCTGCCTGGCAAAGCGGTGTCCACAGCCAGCCAGTCCTGCCCCTGACCAGTGTAGCTGAGGAACCCTGGGCCAGCCATTCAGTTTCTTGGCCTTCCCTGACTCCCCAGGAAGAGGGGACCCCAGTTCCTCACTTCCAGGGCTATCACCTAACTGAATGTCAGTCAGCCAGCCGTACGACAGTGCCTGGCGTGGGGCCTGGGACTCAGATGATGGGATGTTAGTTCCTTAGCCATCATCTCTCTCCTTGGTTCATATCAACATAGGGGCATCAATACAGGGGCTAAGTGCCTACTATGTACCTACTATGTACTGTGTACCCCTGCTTGGGGCAGGGAGATACAGAGATGAAAGGTCATGGGGCGTAGACAGCAGGCCAGCCGCCCAGGGCAGGGTGGTCCGTGCAGGGAAAAAGGAAGACCCTAGGATCTGCACAAACCCCCAACGGAACCTTAACCCTGTGCCAGCCCGGGTCTGGAAAGATCAGCCAGAGAAAGCCAGGAGGAGTGGGGGGAAGGGCAGGCTAAGCAGAGGACACAGGCTGGGTCTAGGTCTGGGGTTGGAGGGAGCAGGTGGCAGAGGGCCAGGGTAGCTGGAGTGAAAGCTGGAGGGAAATTCAAGGCCAGAGGAGTGACCCTGAGGCCGCAGGGCCCAGATCCGCAGAGTCTGGGGCATGACAAGTATTTGTGCCTTTATCCCCCAAAAAGCCACTCTGGGGTTTGAAAACTTTGCTCCAGCCGCTGGGTGGGGAAGGGAGGCGGGAGCACCGGCTCCAAGGCGCCGGAGCCTGCGGTCTCGGCGAGGCCCCCAGCGGCTCAGCTCTGCTCTCCCAGCACCGATGTGGGCGGACCCATCAGCCCCGCCGCCCCGCCCGCAGCCCGGCGGCGAGACCCCGCCTCCCCCGCTGGTTGGTCGGGACGGGGACACCTGATCCGGGGTAGCCAGTCGCCGCGCTGGGTTCTAGAGCCACCCGCGTCGACCCGGCGGCGGCGCAGCTAGCCGCTGACCGAAGCGCCAGCAGGGGGCGGCACAGGGCGCGTCGGGCCACCGGAGCGCACCAATTCGAATGCCCGGCCGGTAGGCGATCAGCAATCCTGGGATGTCCACTTGGCTGAATGACCAGTTCCTACGGACTTCCTGTGACGTGTGTTCTCCGAGGCCATCCGGCGTCCCCGGGCCGCGATCGTTTCTCGTAGGGTCTGGCACGTAGTCCCCGCCCACCCATTCCCTGAGAAGCCTCAGCTCCTGGCCTCTGAGGGTCGCGGGTCCTGCAGGGGGCCGTTGGAATTACGAGTCCCTTCTCCTCCCGCGTAACGCTCCACCCCCTTTGTGAGGTCCCGACCTGCACGCCGCTTCCTCCAGGAAGCCTTCCCTGCTGCCCGGGCACTGGACTCCCCGGCATTACAGGGCCCCCTCGCTACTCTCCCGGCCTGGAAGTGTCCTTCTCTGGGGACGTTTCTCCCAGAGGGCTCTTCCTGGACAGGGGCCCCTCCCTAGCTGCAGCTCCAGGCTCCTTGGGGGCCCATCAGGGCGAGGTAAAGGGCGGAAGCTGGCCAGGACCACCTCTCCTCCCTTACTCTCGAGCGACTGCGGGGGAGGGGGGGGTAGATGCAGCTGGAGAAGCCCCTGGCGATGCCGGTGGCTCCTTGTGAGGTGTGCAGGCTGGGAGGCAGGGACGCGCCCCCTGGCCTCTCCGACCCGCGGGACACCCTTGAGCGGCCTGCACCCTTCAGGCAGTGGCAGGGGAGGGAGGTGCTCCTTAGCGTCCAAGGGGGGACCCTCGGCACCCAGGGTTCAACCCACGGAAATAGCATGCATCTTAGCGCCCAGAAGAAGCCAACGCGCCAGGACGCGGGCAGAGCGCAGCTTTGGGAAAACAGACTCTCCTGGGGGGTAGCATGTCCTGCTGCGGAGGCCGTTCGCCCCTGTGGCAGCAAGGGCTTTGCCAAAGCCTGGGACGCCAAATCGGACCTTACTGATTTGTCCCGGATGGCCTCAGGTGCTGTCGAAGGGCAGCTCAAAAGGCACCAAAGGGTGTGCAGTGAAAAGTTTGCCCCAGTTATCTTTTCCTTTAGCGCATTTGTATGTTACTCCTTTTTTACATTTTTTTATTATTTTTTTTTAACTTTTATTTATTTTGAGAGAGAGAGAGCATGAGCAGGGGAGGGGCAGAGAGAGGGAGAGAGAATCCCAAGCAGGCTCCATGTTGGCAGCGCAGAACCCCATGCGGGGCTCCAACTCGCCAACCCTGACATCATGGCCTGAGCTGAACTCAAGAGTCCCACGCTTAACAGATTGAGCCAGCCAGGCACTCCTTATTCCTTTCTTCTTCTGACCAGACCAGTTACTGACTTAGCTATTTAAAACTGAAAATATATATATACCTACTGGATTTATTTTATTTTACTTTTCAATGTTTATTTTTGAGAGAGAGACAAAGTGTGAGCAGGGAGGGCAGAGAGAGGGAGACACAGAATCTGAAGCAGGCTCCAGGCTCTGAGCTGTCAGCACAGAGCCGGATGTGGGGCTTGAGCCCACAAATGATGAGACCATGACCTGAGCCGAAGTCGGATGCTTAACCGGCTGAGCCACCCGTATTCATCGTTATAAAATGCTCCTCTTGGGGCACGTGGGTGGTTCAGTTGGTTAAGCATCTGACTTCAGCTCAGGTCATGATCTCAGGGTTTGTGAGTTCTAGCCCCGCATCAGGCTCTCTGCTGCCAGCACAGAGCCTTCTTCGGATCCTCTGTCTCCCTCCCTCCCTGCTGCTCCTTCCCTGTTCGTGCTCTGCCTCAAGAATAGATAAACATTTAAGAAAATTAAAATAAAGTGCTCCTCTTGACTTCAAACAATATTTTGCCTTGAACTTGACCCCTGCTTTCTGTTTGTTGACATTGCCTGTTACCCCTTGCACCATCGTTGTATTTTCGTTCTGAGTCTTCTTGTTTGGGGAGTGTCTCTTGCCTCCAGCTTAAGGCTGAATGTGAACCATCTGCCAGGCATTTCCTTTTGCAGATGAGTTAACAACCCACTTGCATATATCAATGTGACAAATCTATCTCAGTCCCAATTAAGTCAATTTATTTGATGCTTTCTATTTTTGTAGGTTATAAAATATTTGCTTAATTTGGGGACAAGCGTTTCTTTTGGCGTCTTGGAAATTTTGTAGCTGCGTACCTATGGTTACCTTTATAATTTTATATAACACACTTCATCCTTCATTTCCCCGAAGATTATCTATTGACTCCCCAGTATGCGTAATGACATGATGATGTTTTTTCTTCTTTCTTCCTCCTTCCTTCCACCGTCCTTATTGCAATACAATCTTAAGTGGAAACCAACATCATATATTCCATATATACAGCTTCGGTCCTAAGATGTCACAATTTTCAGATGCTCCCTTGGTGTAGTAACAGCTTTTTGAATGAAAATAAAGCTCGGTCCCATCCCACATTCCCTACAGAGGGCCAACAGTGGCCATGCTTGAGATGGAATTCAAGGGCATCTTGATTTTCTTCTCTCTGAGCCCCGTGTCCCTACGTCCCTGCCTAGGCCACCCGACAGATCCTTGTCCTCCCTGCCTCCGCTTGGAGGAGGCGTCTGGGGCCCTGACCAGGGATCACAGCCATGAGCGTCTCAGCGGAGCCACCCACTGCTGGAGGGGCTTGGGGTGTGTCCCGGATTTCAGGTGGCCCAAAGCTCTGTGCCTAGGCAGATGACTGACGTCAGGTGCATCCCGCCCTAATGCTCCTCTTTTCTGATCCAGGCATCGCTGGCTGACACCAGCTCAAAAGCAGATCATGTTTGGCATCATCTTATTAAAGCATTCCGGACCTTTCTCGGGACCCCAGAGTTCCCGGAAGAACCCAACATTCCCTGGTGCCAGCCTGTGGCTGTGCCAGTCACATCCGCCCTGCTGAGCCTCCTCTAGCTCCTATGTACCAGCCCAACCTGGGCACCCCTGTCCTGACCACACCTTGTGCTCTCCTCTCTCCAGCCCTTTGCTCCTGCTGTTTCTTCCACCTGGGCTGCTGTCCCTCCAGTTTTTGCTGGTCGAAATCTCATCCATCCTTAAGGCCCAGCCTGCGCACCGCGTCCTGTGGCTCTCAGGCCCCTCCCTCTCCGGCTCCTCGTAGCCTGGCCATGGTAGCCGGCCCTGGTGCTCGCCGGAAGCTCACGCTCATCTTCTTTTTTTTTTTTTTTTAATGTTTATTTATTTTTGACAGAGAGACACAGAGCATGAGCGGGGGTGAGGGGCAGAGAGAGAGGGAGACACAGAATCTGAAACAGGCTCCAGGCTCTGAGCTGTCAGCACAGAGTCCGACGCGGGGCCTGAACCCACGAACCGTGAGATCATGACCTGAGCCGAAGTCGGACGCTCAACCGACCGAGCCACCCAGGCGCCCCTCACGCTCATCTTCTGACTCACCTCTCCGTCTCCCCTCCCAGAGCTGGGGTGGCCACAGAACTTTCTGGGAAGAGCTTTGGAGTCAGACAAGACCGGCTGCCGCGGAGCTGCAGTCTCGGTGGTTGTGAAACGGGGGTATTGATGATCATTCGCCACCGTGAGGAAGCGTGGAGGGAGCTGCCACCCGGAGCCCGGGCACCCGTCACGGCGCTGCCCTGTGCTCGGCCCTGGGGACACAGCAGTGGAGACAGCCCTGCCTGCCAGCATGGAAGCGGCTTGAGCTAACATTAGTCTCGCGGTCTGTTATTATAGTAGCTTTATTGGTGTATTTACATTAAAGCACAAAATCTTGGGGCGCCTGGGGGGCTCCGTCGGTTGAGCGTCCGACTTCGGCTCAGGTCACGATCTCTCAGTTCGTGAGTTCGAACCTTGTGTTGGGCTCTGTGCTGACAGCTCAGAGCCTAGAGCCTCTTTGGAGTCTGCGTCTCCCTCTCTCTCCGCCCCTCCCTGCTCGCTCTCTGTCTCTCTCAAAAATCAATAAACATTAAAAAAAATTAAAGTACAAAATCTTTGTGAGTGACCGGATGAATGTTCCCATATGTCCACAGTGTGGCTCCGTGCGGATCGAATCATAGCACCTTCCAGTCCCCCAGGAGCCTCCACCGAGGGCAGCTACTGTTTTGACCTTTACCTCTACGGATTAATTTTTTAATCTAAATGGAATCATGCAGTATGTGGTCTCTTGGATCTAGCTTGTTTGGCTCAACGTTGCTTTATATTATTATCTATATGTTGTTGTAATAACAGTATTTCCATGTCCCTCCCCCTGAGGCCTGACACGTGGCAGATGGTTAGTTAATAGAGTCCTGGTTGAGGGAACTTGACCCGTTGAGCTTTTATCTCGTACACTAGAATGTGACGTGAACCAAATCCATTGTTGGAAAAGGCACAAGAGATAGAAGTTGGGACAGCAGAGTTCATTTTACAAGGAGTGCCTTTTACAGGCCACTGATGTCTGTGGTTTGGCCTGGCTGTTTATAAATGCCCCTGGCAGCCTCCTGAGGTCACCTCGGGCTGGTGGCTGTGATCTGCCCTTAGGGTCACCGGGCCTGGCCCTCCTCTCCTCCCTGGCCCATCCTGGAGAAGTGCCTGCTCCTTGCCTAGGCTTGGCATCTCTACCTGTCAGGGGCTCTCGTCCTCTGTGGTCCAGAGCGGGCACCCAGGAGGCGAGACACGCGAGGGGGCCCCTGGGTTTGATCTCGGAGGAAAAAAACATCGACTCGTCCTGCTCCAAAGCCCCCAAGTAGAAATCTCTGGGTTGATGGCAGCCCAGAGGCTCATAGGGGGTGGATTCCGAACGGTCCCCATGTCGCTCCTGGAGGGACAGGCCATGGCGCTCTTCCCAGCATCTATTCCACAGCTGGAAAACCAAGGCTCCGAGGGCAGGCTGAGTCTTTATCCGGTTGGTGGGTGAGGAATACACTCGGTCTGCACCTATTATGTGCCTACTGTGTGCCCTGTGTTGGCACTGAAAACCCAGAGGTAAGACAACCTGTCTCGGCCGAGGGGACCCACGCTCAGGAGAGGTCTGGGAAAGCTTCAGCTTTGAAGCATGGGACCTCTGCTGGGCCCAGGTAAGGGCACTCCAGGCAGAGGAACTTCCCTAGCAAAGGCATCCCCGTGTGAAAGGTACTGGGCTACACTGGTGAGCAGAGCATTCAGGACAGAGGTTCGGCTCAAGCCGGTCAAAGACCCTGCTTGGGGGTGGTGATGGTGAATGCTGAGGTTCCTTTTGGGGCAGGTGCAGGACCGCAGCTCTAGGCTCTCCCTCCCGCCCTCTGTGTGACCCTGTGTGCCCCACAATACACCCTTCTCTGTGGCAGATGGATGAACGGGGGGTGGTGTGCAATGAGCCAGTGAGTGGGCTTTAAAAGCAGTCAGGGCCAGGTAGGCAGACGGGGTTGAATGTGAGAGTCAGGCCCCTAGGGCCCTGAGGTGATTTTTTTTTAAGTTTACTTATTTATTTTTGAGAGAGAGAGAGCACGTGAGCGGGGAAGGGGTGGGAAGTGAGAGGGAGAGAGAGAATCCCAAGCAGGCTCTGGGCGGTCAGCACAGAGCCCGATGTGGGGCTCAAACCCATGAACCTCGAGATCACAACCTGAGCCAAAGTCAGACGCTTAACCAACTGAGCCACGCAGGCACCCGTCATGAGGTAATTATCTCAGCACAAGGATTAGTCCTGGGCATGCTATTTGTTCTTGCCTCCTGGAGCAGGCCCTTCCTGCACTCCACTCTCCAGGGCAGCCAGTCTCTGGTTCAATCAGTGACCAACAGGCTGGATGTACCTGTCTCTTTCAAGGTCTCGGTTGCAATCCCCTGTTTGCCTTTGCTCTTTGCAGAGGTGTAAGTGTCACTGACCCAACCCCCTGCCAAGCTGGCCCACCCAGGAAGAAATGTTCAAGGAGGATCCACTCTTGGATGGATTTGTTTTACAGGACTTTTTTCTTTGTGTGTTTTTTAAAATTTACATCCAAGTTAGTTGGCATTTGGTGCAATAATGATTTCAGGAGTAGCTTGCAGTGATTCACCCCCTACGTGTAACACCCAGGGCTCATCCCGACAAGTGTCCTCCTTAATGCCCCTTGCCCTTTTAGCCCATCCGCCCACCCACAACCCCTCCAGCAACCCTCGGTTTGTTCTCTGCATTTAAGAGTCTCTTCTGTTTTGTCCCCCTCCTTGTTTTTATATTAGTTTCGCTTCTCTTCCTTATGTTCATCTGTTTTGTATCTTAAATTCCTCATATGACTGAAATCATATGATATTTGTCTTTCTCTGACTAATTTCGCTTAGCATAATACTTTCTAGTTTCACCCACCTAGTTGCAAATGGCAAGATTTCATTCTGATTGCCGAGTAATACTCCATTGTGTGTGTGTGTGTGTGTGTGTGTGTGTGTGTGATACACACACCACATCTTTATCCATTCATCCATCGATGGACATTTGGGCTCTTGCCATACTTGGGCTATTGTTGTTCGTGCTGCTATAAACATGGGGGTGCATGTGCCCCTTCCAAACAGCACACCTGTATCCGGTGGATAGATGCCTAGGAGTGCAGTTGCTGGGTGGTAGGGTAGTTCTATTTTTAGTTTTTTGAGGACCCCCCATACTGTTTTCCAGAGTGGCTGCACCAGTTTGCGTTCCCACCAACAACGCAAAAGAGATCCTCTCTCTCCGCATCCTCGCCAACATCTGTTGTTGCCTGAGTTCATGTTGGCCATTCTGACAGGTGTGAGGTGGTATCTCCTTGTGGTTTTGATTTGTATTTCCCTGATGATGTTTTTCAGGACTTCTATTTTGATTTTTTTATTATAAAATTTTTTTTAAACATTTATTTGTTCTTGAGAGACAGAGGCAGAGCATGAACAGGGGAGGGAAGGAGGGGGGGGGAGAGAGAGAGAGAGAGAGAGAGAATGAGAATGAGAGAGAGAGAATGAGAATGAATCCAAAGCAGGCTCCAGGCTCTGAGCTGTTTGTCAGCACAGAGCCCGACGCTGGACCTGAACGCGCGAACCGCGAGATCACAACCTGCGCGGAAGTCTGACGCCCGACCGACTGAGCCGCGCAGGCGCCCCTTTTCCAGGACTTTTAATGGTCCTCTCTAGTGGCCGCATCTCATGTCCACATCTCCTTCCACCTCCCAGCCCCTAGACACCCTCCCAAGCCTCATGCGAGGGCTGTTCCGCACCCAGGAACACAGCATCTGGCTCCTTCCCCCCGCAGGCCTTTCCTCTGCTGGGCATCTCTTTTCCCTTTTTCTCTCCGGTCAGGAACTCTCTCTTCCCGGTCCTTAGAGGCCTGAACCCACGAACCCACCCACACCTTCCGAATTCGCCCCACCCCAACCCCAAGCCATGGCACGGCCTCAGACACCAGCAAGCAATTCTCCCCTCTACCGCCCCCACCACCCGCATGGGTGCACAGAGCCCTGACTGTGTCCCAGGGTGGGGACGGGGCGGGGAGGTGGGTGTGCCCCCACTCTAGCGGACCTACGGACTGGCGGAAAAGAGGTTAAAATAAGAATTTCAAAAGCCAGAATTTCTCTGCCCCTCCTTTGGCCTCGCGGCCGCCGGGGGATGGGATGGGGGCCCCTGAGCACCGCTGCGGTTCCCTCCGGCCACAGGCACGTCAGGGCCCCAGGAGAGCCCCAGGGGCGGAAAGAGGGGTAGGTTCCTGGGCCTCGCAACGCTTCTGGGTCAAACCGCTTCGCAAAGGCCCGGGGACGGTCTCCACCCCGGTGCAGGAGGCAGCGCTGACGGACCTCCTGCCGGCAGGGGGCGCGGTGCAGGAATCGGAGGAGGGCGAGTCTCCGGGATGCTCGCCCCGAGGGAGGGGGACGCTAATTTTAAAACACGAATTAGATATCTTTTATTTTTTTTTAATGATCCACGCTTGTGAAACAGAGCAGAGCAGGTTGTAAAACAACCACCCTGACCTCACGGCCTCACCTTCAGGAAGTAATCCCTGCCTCGGGGTTGGGCGCATCCTTCCAGGTTTTCTCCAGAGCATTTATTTGCTGAGACACAACGAACGCTCACAACAGATATCACCACCCTGGCAGACGTGTATACACACACACACACACACACACACCCCATGGGAACACTTGGATCCCTAAAGAGACTGGTCAGAATAGTCCATGCTGTGGGTGTATTTATGCAGACACGTCTCCAGTGATGAATCGACACACACACAGTTTATTTTTGCAGGTTTCCCGGCTCTCCTCCTGCCACGCCATCGACAGGCATTCCACATTTCCATCCCATCTTTCACGCTGTGGGCGACGAGCCTGCTGAAGCTGCAAAACGCAAGGCGGCTGATGACACATTGCCAGGGCTGTTTGGTGGGGGCGATGGGGTGTCCTGGGCGTGGGCGTGGGATACACTCACGCCTTGGGATTCAGGAAGATGTGAGGATGCGAGGGCAAAGCCCTCCAGGGGAGAAGTCAGAGATCAGCGGCTCGCAGAGGCTGGCCCTTGACCTTGGTAAGGGACATACCTGAGGCCTTTGGGGCTCTCCGGATTTGTGTCAGCCACACACATTGATTATCCCCTGCAAATGCAATCACGTTGAACTGAGACCCCTAAGGAGAGGCCGTTCCCATGTCCAGGGTCATCTGAACGGGTGGGGCCCCACCCACTCTGCCTGAAATCCCACATTACCCTGCACTCTGTTGAGTTCCAGGGGGTTTTCCTCTTCAAACCCACTCTACTCCAAGGGGGCCATGACCCGAACCCCAACAGGGTCCATGTGTGGGGCTGAGTGGTTGACACTGACTTCCACGGTGAGTTGGTGCATCGGGTGGGGGGACCCCGGTGTCTTCCTGCCTCCCTGCCAGCATTTCAACCGTCAGCCTCCTCTGTCCCCGGACCAGCTCCACGGACCTCAGCATGGAAAGCGTTTCCACTGGGTGGGGACGGCAGCACCCCACACACCGTCTGAACGGGTCCCTGCAGACCGTCGGGTCCAGGAGCCCGCCCTGTGGAGGTGAATCCTGACGAGGCCCACGGACGGGTGGCAGGAGGGGACGGAGTCTGCAGTGTGCCAACCCCAGGCCGCTCCAGCGCCTGGCTGCCACACTGTTACACCTGGGCCTGGGCTGGGGAGCCAGCCCTGGAAACCGAGAACATTCTAGAGCTTGGATCTGGAAGCCCCAGCTCCGTGGACATCCATATCCTGGAGGAATGCCCACGAGCCAGACAGGCTTCTAACTGGGCCTGTGTCGTCCACGGCGAAACGGTGAGGACTCCCAGCTCACGGAAGGACAAGAATTGTCACTGTTAACCCAGGGTGGCCCCGGCCTGGATCTGGAGGAGGGCTTGACTTCTGGCTTGGAGCTAATGCCTGCCAGAGGGGCGGATACCATGTTCCAGGTTCCAGATGTCGACACCCGTTTGTGTTTGTGTGTGGTGTGCAGTTGAAACCCCCCACCCCCACCCCGAAACGGGGCCGACTTCTCCAACCGGTTTTTATTTTGTCCTTAAGGCACACATCTGAAAATGACATAACCAAAGAGGTGTCAGGGATTAAACCTGAGGGCCAGGCTGTCTGCCGGTCAACCTCCCCGGCCCGATAGAGGAGACCTCTGGTGATCTGGTGAGCTTCACCAGGCAGCTGATAACTTCCTACAAGGTCCCAAGTGCGCTCCCGGCCGCAGCAGCCTGGTTCTCCCTGCTGACCCCTGCTGATGACCGAGGGGCGATGTGCCAGGAGTACAGAGGTAGTGCCTGCTGCCTGGGCATGAGAAATTGGAGACGAGGCAGGTGAGCGGGGTAAGAAATTTGGGGACACAGGGAAGCGTGGGGATGGGCGTTCAGCCGTGTGTGCACATGCGCATGCGTGGACCAGGCTGCAGTGGGAGAGGCACGAGTGGGGCAGGGGCCCTGCTCCACTGCCTTCCTGCCCACAGTGTGGCTGGTGAGGTCAGTGGCCAAGCTGAGCCTTGTTCTTTTGCAAGTAATGTCTTTTCTGTTTCTTCTTGGAAGCCTTTGGGGTTTTTCTCTTCTTGGGCGCCCAGAAATGTCTATACAGTGTTTCTAGATGGTGATGCCCAGCTTTTCAGTTATTGTTATATTGTGTTCACTTTTTAATTCAAGTGTAACATACAGGGGTGCCTGGGTGGCTTAGTCCTTGAGCCTCTGACTCTTGATTTCAGCTCAGGTCCTGATCTCGTGGTTCGTGGGTCCGAGCCCCGGGTCGGGCTCTGTGCTGACAGCTCAGAGCCTGGAACCTGCTTCAGATTCTGTGTCTCCCTCTCTCTGCTCCTCCCCCACTCACACTTTGTGTCTCTCTCTCTCTCTCTCTCTCTCTCTCTCTCTCTCTCTCTCAAAAATAAAGAAACATTAGGGGTGCCTGGGTGGCTTGGTCGGTTAAGCGTCCGACTTCGGCTCAGGTCATGATCTCACGGTCCGTGAGTTCGAGCCCCGTGTCGGGCTCTGTGCTGACAGCTCAGAGCCTGGAGCCTGTTTCAGATTCTGTGTCTCCCTCTCTCTCTGCTCCTCCCCTGTTCATGCTCTGTCTTTCTCTGTCTCAAAAATAAATAAATGTTAAAAAAATTTTAAAAAAATAAAAAAAAAATAAAGAAACATTAAAAAAAACTGTGTGTCCATGAAGATTCATTCTGTGATACCACGGTCTTTGAGTTTTAATAAATGCTAATGTCTTCTACCCACCGTTGCTGTCTCCTTCACCATAATTTCCCCTCCTTAAAAATTCCCTTGTGTTGCACCTGTTCAACCCTCACCACCCCCCAGCACCCCTGGCAAACTACTGTTCTGTTTGTATAGTCTCTATAGCTTTACCTTTTCTAGTATGTTATATAATTGGAATCATAGAGTACTTAGTGTTTACAGACTGGCTTCTTTCATTTAGCAATATGCATGTAAGATTTTTCTGTGTCTTTTAGTGACGTGTTAGCTCATTTCCTTTTTTTTTTTTTTTAAGGTTTACTTATTTATTCTTTTATAATCTCTGCACCTGACGTGGGGCTCAAACTCATGACCCCAAGATCGAGAGTCGCACGCTCCACCCACCGAGCCAGACAGGCACCCCCAGCTCATTTCCTTTTATCTCAGATTGATATTCCCTTGTCTAGATGGATCACAGTTTGCGTATCCATTCACCTATTGAAGGGCACCTCGGTTGCTTCAGGCTTTAGGTAACTACAAATAAAGTTGCTATAAACACGCACGCACAGGTTTTGTGTGGGCCTAAGTTTTCACATCATTTAGGTAAACAAATACCAAGGAACACAGCTGCTGGATTGTGTGGTTTACTTTTGTGAGATCCTGCCAGACTGTCTTCCAAAGTGGCCGCACCATTGTGTAATCCCCAGCGATGAATGAGCGTCCCTGTCACTCCAAGTCCTCGTCAGTATCTGGTATTGTCAGTGTCCCGGATATCATCCATTCTGGTAGGTGTAAAGGTATCTCGTTTATTGCTCTAATTTGCATTTCCCCGATGACAAATGACGTTGAAGTGTCTTTTCATACACTCATCTGTCGTCTATGTCTCCTGTGGCTAGGTGTCTGTTTAGATCTTTTGCCCACTTGTTAATTGGGTTCTTTGTCTTCTACTGTTGACTTTTAGATTCAGATTTGTGTTTCGCAGGTATTTTCTCCCAGTCTGTGGCTTGTCTCCTCCTTCTTTTACAGAACAAAAGTTATACATTTTAGGTGCACCTGGGTGGCTCAGTCGGTTGAGTGTCTGACTTCAGCTCAGGTCATGATCTCATGGTTCATGAGTTCCAGCCAACACCGGACTCTGTGCTGACAGCTCAGAGCCTGGAACCTGCTTCAGATTCTGTGTTTCCCTTTATCTCTGCCCCTCCCCCCACTCATGCTTTGTCTCTTAAAAATAAATAAACATTAAAAAAATTTTTAAAAAGTTACACATTTTAATAAAGTTTAAACCATATTTTTTTTCTCTTTCATGCATTGTACTGTTGGTGTTGTGTTTAAAAACTCATCACCAAGGGGCACCTGAGTGGCTCAGTCAATTAAGCATCCAACTCTTGGTTTCGGCTCAGGTCATGATCTCACAGTTCGTGAGCTTGAGCCTCCTGTTGGGCTCTGTGCTGACAGTGCAGAGCCTGCTTGGGATTCTCTCTCTCCTTTTCTCTCTCTCTGCCTCTTCCCCACTCTCACTGTCTCTCAAAAATAAATAAGTAAACTTAAAAAAAAAAACTCATCACCAAACCCAAAGTCATTTAGGTTTTCCTCAAGAAGTTTTGACATTTTGTATTTTACATTTAGGTCTGTGATCAATTTTGAGTATATATTTTTTTAAGATTTTATTTTTAAGTAATCTCTACCCCCAACGTGGGGCTTGAACTCACAACCCCAAGATTGAGAGTCACACGCTTTAATGACTGAGTGCCCCCATTTTGAGTCCATTTCTGTGTGAGGTCTGTGTCTCAGTTCATTTATTCTTTTGCATACGGACGTCCAATGGTTGCAGCGCCATTTTCTGAGGAGACTATCCTTTTTCCACTGAATTGCTCTTGCTCTGTTGTCCAATGCGAGAAATGAGCCCACAGACCCGATCAAAGGAGGGACGTGGAGACTTGGACACAGTGAAGCGAGGCTTTAATCAACGTTCTTGCAAAAGCAGGTGTCTGATGGACAGGCTCACTCCAGGCAGTAACAGCAGACAATTTATCTCCTAGCAAGAAGCCCCTCCCCTGATTCCTCATTGGCTGAGCACTACAGAGGTAAGCCCCTCCCCTGGTTCCTCACTGGCTGAGCACTGAAGAGGTAAGTCCCTCCCCTGGTCCCTTATTGGCTGAACACTACAGAGGTTACAGCTTTGCCCTGAGGTCGCCTATGCCCATGTAAGGCAAAAAGTAGTCTGATTGGAACCAATGTACATTCCTTGAGGTGACGCAGGGACTTCAGGTCTTTGGCGCATGCTCATTGCAAAGCCTTCAAAAAATAAGCTCATGAAATGGAGAGGGGCAGAGGAATCAGGAAGTGAAGTGTCTAAGGGTTTGGGACTCCACTGTGGCGGTGGGGTGTTGGGTACATATTCCCAACAGGTTGTAAACCTACCGTTAACTACGCAGCACAGCTTTTATTTGGTATTTCTGGTAAGAAATCATCTTACTTACCTCTCACATTCCAAGATCAGTTGACTAAATTTGTGTGGGTGTATTTCTTGACTTTCTATTATGTTCCATTGATCTATGTGTCTGTTCTTTCACCAGGGCACATTGTCTTGTAGTTAAGTCTAGAAATCATAGTTATGAGGGGTGCCTGGGTAGCCCAGTTGGTTAAGTGTCCAACTCTTGGTTTTGGCTCGGGTCCTGATCTCAGTTTGTGGGATCAAGCCCTACGCCGGGCCCTGGGCTGACAGCGTGGCCTGCTTGGAATTCTCTCTCTGCCTCTCCCCTGCTTGGGTGTGTGGGCCTGTGCCCACTCTCTCTCTCTCTCTCTCTCAAAATTAAATAAGTAAACATTAAAAAAAAAGAAATCTAGTCCTATGAGTCCTCCAACTTTGTTATTCCTTCCTATTGTGGTGCGTGGGCTCTGAATAGATACCTTTGTACGTGAAAGTCACACTTAGAGGCTAGTCATTTACTGTCTCTAAGAACTGGCTAGCCCTGAGAAGGGCAGGCTCTTCAAGACCAACAAGATATCGTAACATCAGAATTACGGAAAATAAATGATTAGTGCGATTGGCCCTCTGAGGCTTCGGCATCACGTTCCAGTTGCATCGCAAGACCTGGCACGTTTATCAAGTTAAAATTTGTTAGCAATGTTTGCTCGTCTTGCGGAACCCTACAGGACAAGTTACTCCCAGCCCAAGGTTTTCCTGCGTGTGTGTGTGTGTGTGTGTGTGTGTGTGTGTGTTCATTTTGTTCTCTTTCAAGAATACCACCTTGGTGTGTGTTTCGAGGGTCAAGGTGGCAGGTTCAGCAGTTGTGCTGTTGGGGGCTTGAACGGCTGGTTTCGGAAAGTCTGTGGGAAGTTGTGTGGGGGACACGTGTGATCGGGAAGAAGGGCGGTCACGGTCATGGGGCGAACCACAGGGCCAGAGGTCTTGGTGAAAAGCTGGAGCGGGTAGTAGGAAAAGGGACAAAGATGGGGGAAGGAGGAGTCCTCTCCCCAGGGGGGTCAGGGTTTAATTGGTGTGAGGCAGGTGCCCCCTGGGGAAAGCAATGTCTCCACTAATCGGTGGACCGGCAGGGACAGTAGTAACCTTGGCCAGATTTCCCTTTAGGCGTGGGAGTGTTGGCACATGTACACATAGGTGTGTAGCTTCCTGGCTAAGCAGACAGCAAGCTCAGAAACACAGTAGAATTCCTAATCTCAAAGGAAGATAAGCAGGCAGGGTCCGTGTCCACTTGGTGCCTTAGCGGGGGTGGTCCGCGGGCAGAGGTTCAAGCATCTGCGTGAAGTTGTCCCAGTGATCTCCAGCTTCTGGACCACGGAGATGTCGTCTGAAATGTGGGCCTGGGCTGTGCTTTCCAAGCAGGTCCCCACGCGGGGAGATGGGGGTGCTGTTCTTGTGGCTCTGGGGTGTCATGACAAGGCTGAGCCGGGGCTCCAGTGCGAGTCTGACCGAAGGCCCTCCGATCTGGCCGATGACTACGGGCCCTTTGCTTCAGTTGTTGGTTTTGTTGGTGGTAGAGTGGTGAGGTCTTTGTGGGGCTTGGATTAAGCAAACTCGATACTTGGTTGAAGCAATGGGTCACTGGGAGGGTTTGGGCCTTTGATCGCAAACCAATGAAAGCGCCCAGACAGAGAGTATTGACACCAATAATCCACAGAAAGGGTGTGGTTGCACTTGACAGGTGTTGTGTTTATTCCATGTGTGTGTGTGAGTGTATGAATCAGGCTCGGATGGGCCCCCTATCAGATGAGCAGCTGCCTGGCCCATGGGACAGTCTGGGGTTAATGGGTCCAGGAGAATAGGTGTCCTCGCTCTGGCCCCCAGTCCTTCTGGGATGGGGGCAAGATTGGAAATTTATAAAGATAGGGGGAGCCGTTATTACAGGCCCATATATAATATATAATGAGTCTTTACGTCCATCCAGGGGAGACGAATCCCCCTTTAAATGTAGGAAAAGGTGAGTAGAAGATTTTTTAAACTCAACATTGAGTTTTGAATTGGCCGAGGACCTTGAATTAAGAGAGTTTAAGGCCTGGGGCAAGACAGAGGCCTTGGTAGGGGTCGATTTGCTGGATTGGAATTTGAAAAGAAAACATTTGAGGAAACCATTACGTCTCTCAGGTAACTTCTCTGGCGCCCGTCATGGACAGGAAAGTTCTACTGAGGGCCTCTTCCAAGAGTCCAGCACTGTGTACGTTGAGAAGTGAAATGGGTACCTGGTTGCTACCTGTCTGTAACTCCAGAGGGGGTGGGAGTGGGCTGGCCAGAACTTGTTCTGTGGCTTTAGGATATGGGGGGGGATTTGGGTTTACATTTTGGGTATCTGTGAAGCAAGAGATTCCCAGAGTTCTTCACCGTCAGTCAGTGGCCCAACAGTGTGTAATCAACGTGCAGCAGGACCAGCTGTTGGCCAGGGCACCAGTGCAGAGATGACTGCCGGAAGTCTGGCCAAGTATGTTGACATTGGGTCCTGTCCTTTGTCTGGGACACCCTAAGAGATGAAAAGCAGCCATGTTCCAATGAGCGCTGCCATTTTTATGATGGTGGGCGGTGCAATTCACACTCTCATTGGTGTTCATTCAGTTAATGGGAGGCTCCTGGGTAGCCAAGGGGCCGGGGGAGGGGTGGCCTCCCCCCTGGGAGGAGCACATGGCGTTTGGCCAGGGACTGAGGACAGGGAAGGCCCGGTGGAATATGCCAGAGGGCCCGGGTTTGGCTCCTTCCTGTTGAGGGAGGCCTCATCAGCCGTGCTGAGCTCGTGGGGTGCCGCTTCCATGACTCAAGCAAAGAGGTAGCTGCATGGAGGGTCCTAGGCTCAGCGTCTGTGAGCACCTCTATTAGCGGGAAAGCCCAGTATGTAGCCAGCAAGTTTGTTTTTAACAGTGTTTAGCCAGAGGCAAAGAGGAGCATTTGTCGCATCAGAAGCCCTTGGGGCATTTGGGGCATCAGAAGCCCTAATGGCCATCCTGGGTGGTCCAGAGAGCCCAGGGGCAGGAGAGGAGATGGGTGAGACCTCTGCAGTGAAGGGGTGAAGGTGTCACCGAGGCATGGCGGGAGTGCCTGTTGACTCACTTGGGACAGATCTTAGAGCCTTTCATCAGCGGGGTCCCACTGAAGCTGGGCTGATTCTAAGTAGTAGCCTCAGATTTAGGTAGAATTTATTTTTATTAAAAATTTTTTTTTCGGGGCGCCTGGGTGGCTCAGTCGGTTAAGCGTCCAACTTCAGCTCAGGTCACGATCTCGCGGTCCGTGAGTTCGAGCCCCGCGTCAGGCTCAGTGCTGACAGCTCAGAGCCTGGAGCCTGTTTCAGATTCTGTGTCTCCCTCTCTCTGACCCTCCCCCGTTCATGCTCCGTCTCTCTCTGTCTCAAAAATAAATAAAGGTTAAAAAAAGTTTTTTTTTTCATGTTTATTTATTTTTGAGAGAGACAGAGACAGAGCAGGGGAGGGAGGGAGACACAGAATCCAAAGCAGGCTCCAGGCTCTGAGCCGTCAGCACAGAGCCCAATGCGGGGCTCAAACTCATGAACCGCAAGGTCATGACCTGAACTGAAGCCATACGCTTAACTGACTGAGCCACCCAGGTGCCCCACGTAGAATTGATCTTTGAGAGAGAGAGAGAGAGAGAGAGAGAGAGAGGGAGAGTGGGGGAGGGTCAGAGAGAGAGGGGGACAGAGGATTCCAAACAGGCTCTGCACCGAAGGCAGTGAGCCCAACGCGGGGCCCCAACTCACGGACCGTGAGATCATGCCCTGAGCCGAAGTCTGCAGTGCAACCGACTGAGCCACCCAGGTGCCCCAGATTTAGGTAGAATTTCTAAATGAGGAACGTGTTGCCAAAAGGACTAACAGATGTGGATTTGTACGACCTTAAGGGGTGTGTCGGATGACTCTCGCTAGAGGAAGATGCCAGCCATGTAATGTCTGATGCCTGTGCTCCTGGAGGAAGGCGGGTGCCGGCCAGGTCTTGTCTGCGAGGATGGTGGGGGAAGCCAAGGCTGTGGACGCCCCGGGTAGCCTGGAAAAGGTGTGTGTCACTTCACGGGTGAAGGCAGACGGGCTGAGGGCACACTGAAATGGGAGCCGAGTGGAACCTGTCAGCCAAATCTCTAAGGGCAAAATCTCTCCTGGGTGGAGAGATTGGGTGGAGTTAGTAATTTTAGTAATGTTGGGTATTGGGGACAGGGGCCCAGTGGCCTGGTTCCTTCTTCTCCCCCTCTTCCCTCGTCCCCCTTTCTCTCCCCCTCCTCCTGCCTGTCCTCTTCCCCCCCCTCCTCCCTCCCTCCAGATTCTCCATGGGTGTGATCCCTCCTACCCCCACTAAGTCAGGGGAGGAACGGGGACTGTCGCAGGCAAACAGCACAATCGCGGCCTTTCCCACAGGACCTGTGGGGTGCTGTGGTCCCCGAGCGGGTTGCCCTTGCCTCGGCTCTGTGTGTGGTTTGAATTCACGGGTGGCTCTGCGCACGGGTGTTACCCACGTGCTCCGCTGGGCAGGCCGAAAGGCAGGGAGCAGGGTGTCCGTGCTGTGCACTCTGGCCTGGCCATACACTCAGCTAGTCCCCCAAGAAAAGGGGTGCCCGGGAACCCTGCCATCTAGGCAGCTCACAGCTCAGACCAGAGCCTAAGGAGGTCCGGGTGGGAGTCCGGGGCCACCCCAGGCAAATGCGCCAGCGGTGGGGGTGGGGGGGGGTGGGGGGGGGAGGAGGGCACCTGCAGGCTTCACCCAGGCCCAGGCTGCAGCTCACACCTGGTGCAGTGGGTCAATAGCCCCAGGCGTCCTGGTGGCATATCAGTCCCCACTGAGGCCAAACCTCCCGCTTGCTGTGCTGCTTGTTTACCACACCAATTTTATTAGGCCCACGGATCGGGAGACAACTGCCATTGTTATGTACAGTTCCAGGGAGGAGGGCGCACACCTTAGGTCACAGGGCCACCCCGGAGGCTGGGGCAGAGAGGCCAGGAGCCTTGAATGTGGTTTCCACGGGAAGGTGTGGTGAGGCAGGGTAAACAGGTTTAGGACTGGTCAGCCTGAATCATTTTATTCCAATCGTCCTTGGACGTGTGGAGGAGGAGGAGGTGGCCCGCATGAGCTCTGGATGGGTTAGTTTGCCCGGGGAAGGCTCTCAGGCCAGGCGTTTACCATCGCCAGGAACGGGTTAGTCCCCGGGAGGGGCAGTCTCTTCAGGGTCTGCAGATGTCAGCACCAGAAATACAGAAAATCAGGAGGGTCTGGCTGCCTCGGTCAGAAGAGCATGCAACTCTTGATCTTGGGGTCGGGAGTTCGAGCCCCAACCTTGGATGTAGAGATTACCAAAAAAAAAAAAAAAAAAAGAAAGAAAAGAAATACAGAAAATCAAAATGCACGGATGATACACCGTGTTGGTGCGTGCATAGCATTTCCTGTTTTATTCCAGCGTGTGGATGACCGTGGGAAGTCTGTCTATCCATTCGCTGTGCTTGGAGGTTGGGATTCTCTCCAGGATTGGGCTTTTACCAATAAAGCTGTTATGAATATTCCTACACGTGCCTTTGGTGGATATATATTTTTGTTTCTTTGGGCTCTGTGCCCAGCAGTGAAATTCCTGGATCAGAGGCAGGTGCGTGTGGTGCTTTAAGAGATATTACGGCAGATGGGGCGCCTGGGTGGCTCAGTCGGTTGAGTGTCCGACTTCGGCTCAGGTCGTGAGACTCGCGTCTTACTTCTGATCTTAGGAAACCCCATTTATTTCTTGTTTGACGTGATTCATCCATCCTTTCACTTAGTAAATTATTTTTTAATTCTAAATACATTTTATCATTTTACTATTTTTAGCTTCAGAACCAAGTAGTGGGCTAGTTCGCTTGTGTGTGTGTATTTTTTTGCATTATTTACTATTTTTTTCAGGAATAGAAATTAATGATTCATCACTTGCATGCAACCCCCAGTGCTCATCCCAACACGTGTCCTCCTCAAGGCCCGTCACTCATTTAGCCCATCCCCCCAACCCCCCCCCCCTCCAGCAGCCCTCAGTCTGTTCTCTGTATTTAAGAGTCTCTTAGGGTTTGCCTCCCTCTCTGTTTTTATCTTATTTTTGCTTCCCTTCCCCTATGTTCAACTGTAGTGTTTCTCAAATTCCACATAGGTCGTCCGGTGGTTCTATTTTTAGCTTTTTGAGGAACCTCCATCCTGTTTTCCAGAGTGGCCGCACCAGCTTGCGTTCCCACCAACAATGCAAGAGATCCTTTTTCTCCGCATCCTCGCCAACATCTGTTGTTGCCTTGAGTTGTTCGTGTTGGCCATTCTGACAGGTGTGAGGTGGTATCTCATTGTGGTTTTGCTTTGTATTTCCCTGATGATGAGTGACGCTGAGCATTTTTTCATGGGTCTGTTAGCCATCTGAATGTCTTCTTTGGAAAAGTGTCTATTCATGTCTTTTGCCCATTGCTTCACTGGATCATTTGTGTTTTGGGTGTTGAGTTTCATTTAGTAAATTGTTATTAAGGGCATCCATATTCTAGGCATTAGGGTTACCAGGGGTGAACCCAAGAGAACAGACACTCTATGGGAGGAGACAGACAATAATCAGGTAAGTAAGTACATGCTATAAAGCTTTATGTCAGAGAGGGATAGTCATCCTCACACATAATTAAATTATAATTCCAGTGACAGATGACTTCTACGAGGAAAATAAGACTATGGAGGCACAAGTGTCACACCTCCCCCATTTGCTCTATTCTAGAAATCTCTTGAGACAGATTTTTGGATTCTGTACCTGTCTTCATGTCTGTTTTCTTTCATGTACTTCTATTTCAATGGAGGGTTTTCTTTTAGTTTTTTTATTTTATTAAAACTTTTTTTTTAAGTTTATTTATTTATTCTGAGAGAGAGAGAGAGAGAGCTCGTGGGAGCTGGGGAGTGACAGAGAGGGAGAAAGAGAATCCCAAGCGCAGAGCTCCATGCAGGGCTCGATCCTACAGCCATGAGATCATGACCTGATCTTACAACTGTAACATCATGACCTGAGCCCAAATCAAGAGTCAGACACCCGGGGCACCTGGGTGGCTCAGTCGGTTAAGCGGCCGACTTCAGCTCAGGTCATGATCTCGCGGTCCGTGAGTTCAAGCCCCACGTTGGGCTCTGTGCTGACAGCTCGGAGCCTGGAGCCCGTTTCAGATTCTGTGTCTCCCTCTCTCTGACCCTCCCCCGTTCATTCTCTGTCTCTCTCTGTCTCAAAAATAAATAAACGTTGAAAAAACAATTCTTTTTAAAAAAAGAGTCAGACACCCAACCCACAGGGCCACCCAAGCACCCTCAAGATTCTTTTCTTGTAAACCAGCGATCTATATATGTCCATCTCTGGTTTATTTATTTATTTACTTCATGGGTGAAATGGCAGTAGCCTTTTGTGCCTCCTGCAAAAAGTATTGTCGTTTCTCAGTCTGGTTCTGCTTTTCCAACAGCTCTGTTTTCCCAGGTGGGGAGTTCTTCCCTTTCTTGGGGATGGTTGCCCTTCCTTCACGAAGGGAGGGAAGTCCTTGTCAACAGACTGTGACTCACGGGCTGTTAGCCTCCTGGCTTTGGGCAGGGGTGGGAAGGGCCGCCCTGCGGAATGCATTCTGGCCTGTTCTCTGCAAAGGTGCACGGCAGAATCGGGCTTTGTGTTGGGATGGCAAACACTACAGCTAAGACTTCGGAGGGGGGTAGTTACCCTCAGCTCCTCACAGGCAGTGGGAGACACCCGGGCCTCCGGTCGGGGTCCCTCCTGAGAGTCGGTGAGCCCCCCACCCCGGCTGCTGCCCCTCCCAGGGCAATGGGGGCGGGGAAGGTTATGGAGAAGTCACAGGAGAGTGGCTACATAGACCATACATCATAAGGATTTTTGAAGAATAAACTTCATTTTAAAATAAACTTTATGATTTATTGAAATAATGGGAGCATACTGTCAAGAATTCACATAGCTTCCACACCTGATATCCTTTATTTTAAGATCTTATAGGAGTATGATGTGTTTGTTATAATTCAAGAATCACTACAGATACATTACTATTTTTTTGAAGTTTATTTATTTTGAAAGAGAGATCAAGTGGGGGAGGGGCAGAGAGAGAGAGAGAGAGAGAGAGAGAGAGAGAGAGAGAGAGAATCCCAAGCAGACTCCACACCGTCAGTGCAGAGCCCAATGTGGGGCTTGAGTTCATGAACCATGAGATCATGACCTGAGCTAAAATCAGGAGTCTGATGCTTACCCGACCGGGCCACCCAGGTGCCCCCTGATCCATTATTATTAACTGAAGCCCATAGTTTATTCAGATTCTCTAAGTTTTTACCTAATGCCCCTCTTCTGGTCCGGGATCCCACCCAGGACACCCCCTTACAGACGAATATGTACTCTCTTTCATCGCTAGGACCAGGGGCATGACGGGGAGGTTACTTCACCATCTTGAAGGCAGTTTCTGTGGGTCAGGCTGGCCTCGGGGACTTGGGAATCACTTGGTCAGGGCATCAGATTGGGAGTCATGCTCTCAAGTCTCTGTCCAGGTGCCCTTTGACTTGTCTCCACCTTGGCTTAAGTCTGCTCATCTGTCAAGTGGGGACACTGGGCTAGTTTCGTCTGCACAGGTTGAGTCCTGGGGCAGATGTATGAATGGAGTTTTCTGATCCGTGCCGCAGGGTGGAGGCAGCCGGCAGGCCTCACGGTGTCCCACAGGGCAGAGCCGGGACTCAGATCTCCCTGAGCGCGACACGGGGGCTAACTCTCTGATGTTGTCAAAGATCAGGGGCCTGTCCCTGCTTTGCTGCTTCTTTTTGTGTACTTAGGCAAGGCCCTCTTCAGCTCTGAGCCTCGGTTTACTCATCGGTAAAGGGCCAGCTGGTGGGAGGGTCCCTCTGGCTGAAAAAAGAACAGGTTGCCGTGGGGAGCCGTGAGTTCTGCCTTTGAGGGCGTGCAAACTGGGGCGGGTGCCCCCGGTGGGTGCGCGAGGGCAGCTCCGATGGTCTTCCTGCTGGACGGGGAACCCAACCTCTGTGCCGGCTCACTTTCGCACACCTGGACCCTGCACCATTGCTTTCCTTTCCAGCTCATGCCAGGACTGCCTTTGGCCCTGGGCTGAGGGAGGTCTGCCAACTGTACCACAAGCCTGGGCCGTGGACTTCCAGGAGGCTGGAGGGAATCCCACCATTAGCACCTCCCCGCCTTGTGGCACCTTCAGCTGCCAGGCCAGTCTGCTACCCCGGCAGCTCCCAGGCCAGGCCAGGCCCTGGTCCTCAGGTCAACGGGCACTCCCTCCAAAGTTCCGAGGGAGCGAGAGGAAGAAGAGAGCAGAATCCCTGAAAAGGTGAAAAGGAAGAGCCCTGTGTCCCCACAAGAGCCACCAAACACTGGACCCTCTGTTTTAACAATGTCCGGGTTCTTCCGGGTCCCTGGGCCTTTGCACCTGCTGTTCCTGCCACCACCAGTGCCCTTCCCCTTTTCTGGCTGTTGACTCCTACTCATCCTCTAAGGCCCAATGCAAAAGACCCCTCTTCTGGACCCTGGCTAGCTACCCCTACCTGTGTCATGGCATGTATCACCCTGAGTCATAATAGGCCTCTTCCGTGCCTGTGTCCCTGTGTCCCTCGATTTTCCTGAAGGCAGGGGTGGGGCTGACTCACCCGAAAGAGGTTGTCACATACACATCGTCTGCCCACTGCATTACTGCGTGAAAGGGCTGAGTAGGGAATCGGTAGGCGAGGGAGAATCGCTGTGTCTTTCCCGACCACCTTCCTTTGACTCGCACTGTCCCTTCCATTTAAGCTCTCGTCTCCTGACCCCCGACCCCACCGGGAGGGGGCGCTGTCACAGGCTCGTCGGTGGGGGCAGGGGCGGCGGGAGCGCCAGTGCGTCTGGGCCACGGGGAGAGCTGGCGCTCCGCGGGGCGGGGCCTGCATGAAACCGGACGACCCGTCCGGGGCGAGCTAGGCGGGGGTGGGGGTTGGGGGGGGGGGAAGCGAGCGCATCGGAAGGTCCCCGCACAGCCTGGCGGCCGGGACTCCCGCGGGTGGCGCGCGGATAGTCCCATTTCGAGCCGAGGTAACCCGGGCTCGGCTCGGGGCGGCGCCCCAGCCCCGCGGTGCCCGCCCCCTCGCGCCTCCCGAGGCGCCCCGGCCCCGCCCCCGGCCCCGCCCCGCCTCGAGCGGCCTTCAGGTCCCCGCGCCGCGGCGCCGGCGGGCAGACAGGTGGAAGCGAGTGGAGCGGCGCGCCGCGCTCCGTGCTGCGCTCCGGGCCCCACCATGGGCAACTGCGCGGGTCGCACGGATTTCGAGTGGGTCTACACCGACCAGCCGCACACGCAGCGGCGCAAAGAGATGCTCGGTGAGCGCAGCTCGGCCCCTGCCGCGGGGTGGGGACAGCCCCGCGTGGCGGTCAGACGGCGCGGGCCAGCGGAGCCCCGGGGTTGCTCCTGCGCCGGCCCGGGTGCCCGGCGCGCACTCCTCCGCCCCTGCTTCGGGGAGGGTGGGAGCGCCACCTCTCCTCCTCCTCCAAGGGTCCCTGCCCCGGGTCCCCGACAGTCCCCCTGCCCGGGTCTGAAACTCCCCTGCGTGTCTGCCTGCGTCCTGGGGTCCAGGATCCGAGGATCCGAGCCCGGATCCGCGTGCCTGGGAAGCGCGTCTCGACTGTTGCGTCCCGGTTGTGGGACACAAGCCACTCGCCGGGCGTGAACTTGGGGCGCGGCGACGTGGTGGGGCAGGGGTCCGCCCCCGGGGACCCTCCGTGTGCGGGATGCGCCGTCCTGCCCGCGAAGGCAGACCTCCTGGGTCCGCAGAGGCCGCTGAGCTCAGGGAGTTTAGGGCCGACTGAGCGCCTCGAAGGAAGCAAATGTGCAACGAGAGAGACACTTTTTTTTTTTTTTTTTAAACAGCTTATACCGAAGAACCCCATTTGCCTGTTCTGTCCTGTATTTTATAGCTTAATGCACGGTGGCCGCCCTTCGCTGTCATTTAGGGTCCTGCGAAGTCATTTTTACCAGCGTAGTCGCCGTCATTCCAGCCGGCGACTCCTTCTAGACCTGGGGTGCTCAGCCCTTCCCTGGGGATTGCAGGTTAAAGGGCCCGCACCTGCACAACAGCTTTCACTGCATGCCACCAAGTCACCTCCACGGCACCAGGCCGGAGTCCAGCAGGGTGGACTTGCTCCCCTCCCTCCCAAGAAATGTCCAGGTCCCGGTTTCCCACGCCCTCGCCTGCAGCTGGGGTTGGCAAACCTTTTAATCAGACCGACCACGTGACACATACTAGTTCACTGTGTTTAATTTGCAGTTTTTGGATGATTGTTTCCAACGTTTAATTGGACATTTTAATTTCTTCTTTTTTCTCTTGGGATGGTCGTCTGCTTGTTGATTGTTGGAGTTCTTTGTATAGGAGGCTTTTAACTCTTTGTCCTACATGTTGCGAATATTTTTCTCCTTCACAATTTGTCTTTTGCTATCACAGCAGCTTTTTTTTTTTTTTTTTTAATGCGTTCAAATGGATTGGCTTTTTTTTTTTTTTTTTTTTTTCTTTAGAGTTTTCCCTTTGGTGTCTTACTGCCCCGCTCCAAGACTATGGAAATATCCATCTTACTATGTTTAAAGCTCTCAGACACCGGGTGTTGCTGAGTGGTTAGTGCATGGCTGTACTCTGTTGTGTCTGGGGGTTCATGGGCTCGAGACCCCTGGGTGGGTTTGTGACTTTCGTGGTTTTCTGCTGTGAGGCGAACAATAACCCAGCACTGTTGTGGTCTTACGTGTGGCAGAATCCTCTCCAACACCTGTGAACTGCTTGGGGGCGCTCAGAGGGGTCTTGGTGACTATCTGGTCCTGTGTCTCCCTAGAGGGCATGTGTCTTGGCTGTTCCCACCACAGGGCTGAGGCAGGGCTCCATTTCCTTCCCTTTCCCTGGCTGTCCCCTGCCTTGCCCTTATAAGAGCGCCTGACCCCAGGTGGAGAAGGCTGGGAGACATATCCTGGCCCACAGAGCTGCCTGGAGGGGTCCAGACACTCTGGGCTGCAGACTCACTTTCTGAATCTGCAAAATGGGCACAGCCATCTTGCCTGGCGTAGAGGGTGTGATGTTAAAAGGAGCCCTTGGATGTTAAAAGGTGCCCAGTGTGGTACCCAGCACTCCAGGACATGAGAGAGAGAGAGAGAGAGAAGCCACCGGCCCTGGAACCATTAGAGGAAGCTTCCTGGACAAGGTGGCCAGGAAGGCTGGAAGACTTGAAGAGAGGAGGTGATTTGGGCCAGTGCGGGGACAGCATCAGGTCTCGGGCTGACTCCCCGGGAAGCTTTGCTTATTCCCAGTTTGCACTGGGTGCTGTGGATTCCTCTGTACCATTTCCTCCAGATGCTGTCTGGTTTTGAACCCATGAACTTGGAAGGTGCCATTTTCCCTCAATCCCAGGCGTGTGATCCTGCCCTGCCTAGATGTCCTTCCTTCCTGCTCCGCCCCTCCTTGCTCTTTGGTTCTTTATTTTTATTGAAGTACAATATTATGTTAGTAAGTTTCAGGTGTGCAACATAGTGATTGAACCTTTGTATGCAGTGTGGAATCACCACCTCAGTAAACCTAGTTACCATTCGTCACCACGCAAAATTGCTACAATTTTGTCCACTACAGTTTCCGTGGTGTACATTACATCCCCATCACTTATTTACTGTATAACTGGAAGTTTGCACTTCTTAATTCCCTTCAGCCATTCCCCCATGTCCCTCCCCCTCTGGCAACCACCAATCTGTATGTATGAATCTGGGTCTTGTTTTGCTTTGTCTTTTAGATTCCACCTATAAGTGGAATCACGTGGTATTTGTCTTTGTCTAACTGATTTATTTCACTTAGCCTAATACCCTCTGGAGCCATTCATTCGTTGCAAACGTGTCGCAAAATTCCATTCTTTTTTTTTTTTTAATGTTTATTTATTTTTGAGAGAGAGAAAGAGCGAGCTGGTGCACAAGCCTGGAAGGGGGAGAGAGAGAGAGGGAGACACAATCTGTTTTATTTGTTTTTTTTTTAATGTTTATTTATTTTTGAGAGAGAGGGGGGAGAGAGAGAGAGACAGCGCTTGAGTGGGGGAGGAGCAGGGAGAGAGGGAGAGAGAGAATCCCAAGCAGGCTCTGCACTGTTAGCACAGAGCCTGACCTGGGGCTCAAACTCACGAACCGTGAGATCATGACCTGAGCCGAAGTCAGCCTTAACTGACTGAGCCACCCAGGCACCCCAAAGTTTCATTCTTTTATGTGGCTGAGTAGTTTTGGATTATATATATAACACATTCTATTCATCCATTCATCTGTTGACGGACATGTTGTTTCCATATATTTTCTTTTTTTTTTTTCAGTGCAAACACGTGGTTTTATTAAAGCACTGGGATAGGATCCATGGGCAGAAAGAGCTGCTTTCCATGTCTCGGCGATTGTAAATAATGCTGTGATGAACAGGGGAGCGCATATATCTTTTCGAATTAGTGTTTTCATTTTCTCTGGATGAATACTGAGGTGTGGATTTACTGGGTCATATGGTATTTCTAGTTTTAATATTTTGAGGACTCTCTGTGCTGTTTCCCACGGTGGCTGCTCCAGCTCGTGTCTCCACCGACAGTGCGCGAGGGCCCCCTTTGCTCTACATGGTCGCCAACACCTGTTGTTTCTTGTGTTGTTGATTTCAGCCATTCCCACAACGCATTTCATTGTAGTTTTCATATTTATTTCCCTGCCGATGAGTGATGTTGGGCATCTTTTCATGTGTCTGTGGGCCATCTGGATGTCTTCTTTGGAGAAATGTCTATTCAAGTGCTCTGCCCATAATTTTTTTTTAACGTTTATTTATTTTGAGACAGAGAGAGACAGAGCATGAACGGGGGAGGGGCAGAGAGAGAGGGAGACACAGAACCGGAAGCAGGCTCCAGGCTCTGAGCCATCAGCCCAGAGCCCAACGCGGGGCTCGAACTCACGGACCGTGAGGTCGTGACCTGAGCTGAAGTCGGACGCTTAACCGACTGAGCCACCCAGGCGCCCCTGCTCTGCCCATTTTTAATCAAATTTTTGTTTGCTATTGAGCTGTATCAGTTCTTTACATACTTTGGATATTAACCCCTTATTGGATATGTGACTTGTAAACATCTTCTTCCATTCCATAGGATGCCTTTTTATGTTGTTGATGGTTTCCCCCGCTGTGCAGAAGCGTTTTAGTTTGATGCAATCCCACCTGTTTGATTTTTGCTTATGTTGCCTTTACTTACTGCTGGTGTGAAATCCTAAAAAATCATTGCCAAGACTGATGTCAGGGAGCTTACTGCGTATATTTTTTTCTAGGAGCTTTTGGACAGCTGGTCTTGCATTCAAGTCTGTAATCCATTTTGAGTTTATTTTTCTGCATCGTGTAAGAAAGTGGTCCGGTTTCATTCTTTTGCCTGTGGCTGTCCGGTTTCCCCGGCACCATTAACTGAAAAGACCTTCTTTTCCCCACTGCATATACTTGCCCCCTTTGTCGTAAGTTAATTGACCATATGCGTGTGGGTTTATTTCTGGGCTCTCTATTCTGTTCCATTGATCCTGTGTGTCTATTTTTATGCTAATTTATACTGTTTTGATTACCACAGCTTTGTTAGTATGGTTTGAAATCCAGGAGCGTGATACTTCTTTTTTTTTTTCTTCATTTGTTAATGTTTTTATTTATTTTTGAGAGAGAGAGAGAGTGAGCGCGCGCGCAAGTTGGGGAGGGGCAGAGAGAGAGGGAGACACAGATTCTGAAGCAGGCTCCAGGCTCTGAGCTGTCAGCACAGAGCCTGACGTGGGGCTCGAACCCACGGACCGTGAGATCATGACCTGAGCCGAAGTCGGGTGCTCAACCGACTGAGCCACCCAGGCGCCCAGGAGCGTGATACTTCTAATTTTGTTCTTTTTTTCCTCAAGATTGCTTTGGCTATTCAGGGTCTTTTGTTCTTCCATAGGAATTTTTTTTTCTGTATGCTTTCTCATTTTTATTTATCTATTTATTAATATAAGTTATTGTCAAGTTGGCTAACATACGGCGTATACAGCGTGCTCTTGGCTCAGTGGTAGATGCCCATAATTCATTGCTTCCTCACAACACCCAGTGCTCATCCCAACAGGTGCCCTCCTCAGTGCCCATCACCCTCTCTCCCACCCCCCCATCAACCCTCCGTTTGTTCTCTGTATTTAAGAGTCTCTTATGGTTTGCCTCCCTCCCTCTCTCTGTTTCCCTCCCCCACCCCATGGTCTTCTGTTAAGCGTCTCAAGATCCACATCTGAGTGAAAACATATGACATCTGTCTTCTCTGGCTGACTTATTTCACTCAGCATAACACCCCCCAGTTCCATCCACGTTGCTGCAAAGGGCAGGATTTCATTCTTGCTCATTGCCAAGTAGTATTCCACGGTATATGTAATCCGTAGACATTTTAGAATGGCTTGTTCTAGTTCTGTGAAAAATGCCCCTGGAGTTTAGTGAGGGCCCTTGCTCCATTCCATTTCCCGCAGGATGCCCGGCCCCCGCCCGGCTGCCCTCCTGGACTTTGGCCTCCACTGGGGACGGCATTCCTCTGGGATTTCCCTCCGAGGCTCCAACCCATCAGGTCCTTATCTCTCTGGGGAAGGTTGCAGGGCTCTAGAGCTCGGCCGTGGATTTCATCCTCAGCCCTCACCCGTTAGCCATGTAAACCCTGGGCAGGTCAACCAACAGAGGAGCAAGTTGAGCCTTGGTGAGGTTAAAAGGGGTTGTTATTCCTTCCAGAGTTGCTGGGCAGATCAAATGAGGTGGCGTTAAGTGCTTAGCCCAGCACTCAGTAATGGGTAGCTGCGATGATCTTTGCTCCTCTGGCAGACAGGTGAGTTCTCCCCAAGGACAGGGAATGCCTTTGCATCTCTGCTCTCTGCCATCCGTGCTATTCCTAGCCAGAGAGAAATTCCGTGTGAAGCTGCTGGTGTCTCTCTCTATAGAAGAGACAGCAGAGCCGGGCTCAGAGAAGGCAGGTCACTTGCATAGGACCACACAGATCGCAGGCTGCAGGGGCCAGACTGGTGTTCCAGTCACGTCCCGCTTGGCCATGTGTTCCGGCCCCACCTGGCCGCTGCGGCTCATGCCAAGCCCCGGGGGTGTGGGGGTGGGGTGGGGTGGGCAGTGGACGCTCAGAAAGATCCTAATCGGGGAGGGAGTCAGAACCCAGGAAGCCCTTGCCCCGGAGCTAACCACAGTGCCCTTGGAGCAGGGCCAAAGTCTGTCTCCAGCTCCTGCCTAGATGGGGACACGCTCCTCAGGGCACAGCATCCTAAGAAAACGGGGGTCCCACGCAGCCCCCTAAGAGCCATGTCTCCCGGGGCCACGCCTGAGGCTCCCTGTATTGTGAGGGCGGGATCCGAGCCAGCAGGACTGTGACCCACCGCGGACCGGAGGCCAAGCCAGGCGTGGCGGGGGAATCAGAAGCTGGCTTTGGGTTTGTCTTTAAAAACAAATAGCTTTGTGATTTCTTTTTTCTTATGAAAACAGGGCACACACATGGTAAAACAAAACACACACAAAAATTCAAATAATCAAAGGAAAACAAAAGAGGAAACAAGGAAGTAAGACTCTTGGCAATTGTTGGATTATTTGCTTAGGCAAGAAACCCTTGCCGGGGCTTTCTCAGTGGCAAGTGGTGATTCCAGAACAGAGCTGGCTGAAGCTGGGGACGGGGGGAGTTTGTGACCTCTCCTCACCCAACCACAGAGACGCTGCAGGGGTGGGGGGGCAGGCAGGCCGCAAGGCCCTTCTCTCCATGCCCCTCGTCCCTGCCTCGGTCACCATATGGGCCTTCTCCTCTGCCAGGCGGGCCGCAGGCAGCACCCGGGTTGGGTCCCCCCAGCTCTGAGATCCCACAGAAGAAAGAGAGCTGCCCCCCTCCCCTCCTGCCCTGAGTAGCTGCCTGGCCTGGAGCCAGGTAATCTCTGGCCGGAGAGAGCCTCGGGTCCGGTGGCTGGTCAGCGGGCAGGGGGCTGTGGTAGGTAGGGGCCCCACAGTGTCGCGTCGCATCGTAAGAGCAGAGAGAAGGGGCTCTCCAAGGAAAGCAAGGGGTGCTGTGACCCTTAAGTTGGGTGGGGAGGGAAGGAGGCATGCTGGGTATTTGGGTAGCACAGATGATAGGTGATCCCTAAGAGGTTACTCGGGGACCCTCTTTGACCCAATTACGTCCTCCCCTACCGAAATCCTCCAAAGCGTAAAATCTCACCTCTGCCCTGGCGCCTGGGGCATCCCCATCTCTGGCCCCTGCCCTTTCCCCTTGCTTTTTGCTCTCTAGCCACTTGGTGGGACGCACCCCATCTGCTCATCTCCCTCTTCATGGCTTTTGCAAATGCTGTGCCCTCTGCTTGAATTCTTGTCCCCTATTCTTTATGTACTGAACTCCCGTCTCCTGTGCGCGCATGTGCTGGTGTTCTCTGGAGGGGATAAAAAGCCCTGGTTTGCAAGCCGGGCATTTGGCAATTTCTGGACATCTTTCTCTCATGGCCAATGTCAAGCTACCAGCATGCGGTGCTGAGCACGCATGTGGGAAGGGAGGAGTGTGGCTGGTGCCTGCAGCACGGACCTCTCCTCTAAGCCCCCGTCTGTTGTCCTTGGCCCTCCTCCACCCCCTGGGGGCCGCTTGTACCCTGGCCTGGCCTATCCTGTCTCTGCCTTCCTGACATTGACGCTCTCTACGTGTTAAGTCACTCGTGCAGTTACCCAGCCGGTCAGGGGTCAGGCAGGCAGACCTCTGACCCATGGCTGCACCAGCCGGGGCCTGTCTTCCACCCTCCTCTGCCCCCGGGGCCCGAGGAGAGCCACTGTCCCTGACAGACAACTCACGAACAGGTGCCAGCTCTCATTTCCAGCCTCCACACCGAGGCATGTGCCCCGGCCTCCTCCACCTCCCTAACTCCTTGCTCGTTAATTTGTACCAGCTTTTATGAGGTGCGATTTACATGTCGTAAATTCCTTCATTTGAAAGGCACAGGCCAATGACTTTACTGAAGTTACATAATCCAGTTTTGGAGTATTTTCATTACCTGGAAGATGCCTTGCGAACAGGTGCAGTCACTCCCAGGTTCTTACATCCAGACTCTCCATCTTTCGGATTTCTGCCCTGATGTCATGCATGGGTGTGTGTGTGTGTGTGTGTGTGTGTGTGTGTGTGTGTCCTTCTTTTGGGACACACTATATACGTGCCCTGGAAGGGCAATGCCCCACCCCTGCACAGCCTGGGAACCCCTCCCATCTCCAGGATCTGGGGCCTGGCTGCCAAAGACCTTCAGCAAATATTTGTCAATGGACAAAAAGCAGGTTTAGTGAGATGCAGGTGAGGAGGCGGGTATGGTGGCTCCTGAAGGCACTTTGGGTCACTTTCCACATTGTCTGCGCCGAACCGGGTCCCCACAGTGCCTCCCGCGCTGACCAGACAGGGTTAGACTTGCCTCCGGCTCTGGAAGGGAAAAGGAGGTGGGGGTCACTGAGGGAAGGCCACTGAGCCAGGGCAGGGCCGCAAGGAAGCCGTTTAGGAAGGAGGGGATTATGAGGGCTTTAGGCGCCTTTGCTGGGAGGGTAGTCAAGTTACCGCGGGCGGCGACGTGAGGGAAAGCGCTCTGGGCACCGGGGTGGGAAGCAGGTGGACAGCATGCGTTGCTGTGTGCCGTGGAATGTTCTAGACTTGGGAGCACTTAGGCGATGAGAGGCAGTGGCCAGGACCTCCCCTACGGCCGTGGAGACTGTCACGCGGTGGGGTTTGGGCTCCTCGGGGAGGTGGTAGGAACAGGTCGTCCCAGATGGTGCCAGGCCTGGCACGTGGAGGGGCACAGTGTCGGCAGGAAGAAGCCTCGCGTGCTCCTGGGGGCCCTGCCCGAGGCCAGCAGGGGGCGGGAGGGGGAGCCCGGGCGGCCTTGGGACCTCCTCGGGCTACCTCTGGAGGCTGAAGGCCCAGCAGCGTTTCTCAGGAGAAGTTTCCATGGTGACGCCGCTCCAGGGGGCTGGTGTGGGGGCGCTTTGGGTCCCCCGGGCCCATCCTCCCGCTCCGCTGTCTGGGTCCTGCGAACACGTCTGTCACGCGTGTAGATCCGTGCGATGCATGTAAACGTACAGTTCTGCTGGAGCCAGGCTTCCCCACACTGGGTGCCCTGGGGAACCCCTCCGCGCGCTCACAGCCCCAGCACGGCCAGAACCAGCACCTTCAAGGTGGACAGTGACAAGCTGGCCCAGAGAGGGACAGAGCCGGTCCCTGTGGGGTAGAGCCGGTCTCCCGAGCTGGGATCCAGGGTTTTCTCTGGGTGCTTTGCCCTGGCGACGACGTAGCCCGGTCCTGGGAAGAGGCTCCCCCCGGGGGGCTGAGGCCCCTCAGAGCGCTCTTTCTGGCTCTCCGGTTGGCAGGGAGGGGACGGTGCTCTGGAAATTAGGCACGCTGTTTCACCTTGTGGGGGGACCCCTGCCTCCTCGTCTCTGCGGTGGCGGGATGGCCCCCTCCGGGGCAGGGTGGTGAAGGCCGGATCCCCGTGTGTCAGATTCCCCGCGTGGCGTACCCGCTGATGTCCCAGCCCTCACCCGGGCCCCTGCGTGCATCCCGCGGGCCTGGCGGTGGGGGTCCCCAGGCCAAGTCTCGGCACCGTCACCCTCTTCCCCGGCCTGCCTACACCTCAGACCCTCCTTTCTGCGTCAGGGCTGGGCAGTGGGACTTCTAACGACGGCTGTTGTTGGTGGCTGCTTGCCCAGCTGCCTGGGGCCGTGCCCGCCCCGGGCTGTTGCTAGAAGACATTTGCATGCGTCTGTTTGTCTCTGGTTCCAGGTGGCCGTCCAGGCGGGGCTCCAGGCTGCCTGTGGAGCAGAGAGCCCTCGAAGCATGCGGGGCCTGGTCCAGCTACTGTGGTCTCTGAGCTGGAGGCCTGAGTCGTCAGGGCCCCCCGACCCCCGCCGCCATCAGCTGGGGTCCCACCGTGGGGAAGGGCCTGGTCAGGCTGGGCCAGGCTTGGATGTCCAGCCAGGGCTGCGGCTCCTCGTGGGAGGTGCCAGGAGTGTGGGGTTGTCTGCCTCGTCTTTGGGCCTCCCCCTCTCTTGGGGCCCAGAGAACATGGAGCCCAGGGCTGTGTCCTTCCCTGAGGCCCTGGAAGAGGCCCCCGCTTCTACAGGGCCAGCACCCCCTTGCCTGCTCCGTGAGCCCCGCCCCAGCATCTCCGTCCTCTCATTCTGCTGTCCGCAGGTGCTTTCCTCCTCCTCCTCTTACCCCCCAGCCAAACTTCCCTCCGTCCCCCATGCCCCCCATGCCCGCACTCATCCTGTCCCCCGCATCTCCTTACCCGACCGCCATCTTGCCCCTGGCTGTGCTGGAATGGCCCCTGCTGAGGCTGCCATGACCTTGCTCAGTGCACTGGGGGCACCTGTCTTCCTGTTCATGGCGCCTCCTTGGCTAGACACCTCCAGCCCGTGGCTTCAGTTGCCCCGCTCCATACGGTGCCCAGTGACCTCCACCTCTAGTCCTGAGTGGCCAGTGGTCCCCAGAGCATCTCCTCTGGAACCGGGAAGCTCTGGAATTGAAAAGTCAGGTATTGGAGGTTTCCTCGAGTGAGGCTTGAGTTTTCTCGCGATGGGAAGGTCCAGAGTAGCCCCGCTCCTAAGGTGGGGCCCAGCTCCCTGACTGTGGTCTCTGAGGCCTTCTGGTGCCTCGCCCCACATACACTTTGAGCCAAGGCCCCTGGGCTCTGCCTTCTCCTTGATGGCTGCTGGGCCCCTCCTCCCCGCACCGTGTCCAGGAAGCGCCTCCCGGCAGGTAGTGGAGGTGATCTGGGGCCCACGTGCTTGGCCCCTTGTAGGCATCGCCCCTGCCCTGCCTGGAGTCCAGCTGGGACATCGGCCCCACTTTCCAGGCCTCCAGCAGGATGGCTGGACCCCGTGACCCTCCCGGCCTGGGAGCGCTGGGCTCGTTCTCGTAGGTCAAAGCAAGCTGGGCCAGATCAGCCTCCAGGAGCAGCACCCGAGCCCCCATAGGTCAGAAGTAGGATGTTTTTATTCTCAGATCAGGAAACTGCATTTAATAGCAATAAGACAGCTCCCAGGGCCCGGAGGTGTCATCCCAGCCTCACTGCAGCCCCGGGAGGCAGGTAGGAGTGTCACCCCATTTCTCAGATGTGGGGACAAGGGTGGGGAGGTAGTGTGGCCGCCTGGGCTGGGGACAGCCGAGGATTTGGGACACTGTCAGGTAAAGGAGAAGGGGCACCGGGCTCCCCGAAGGTGGGCTCGGCAGGGGTGGGTCCTCAAGGTTGCGCTCCTTTGCTCCCCACAGGTAGGACTCGCTGTCTTTGTTCGACAGGTGGGGCATCTGGTGCCCACTGTCCAAGGTCACAGCTGCCTCTGAGGAGCACGGGACTGGCCTGTTTGCTGGCCTTGATCCCAGAGCTGGGGTCCTGGTCCCCAGTGTCCCACAGCTTGCCAGGCTGCTCACCTGGTACAGGTGTGGCCTGCCCCCCCCCCCCCACCCCGTGCTGCCCACGCTTGGCCTCCTTCCAAGGGGAAGCATGGAAACTAACCCTGTAGAAGCTGGTGGCCTTCAGCTTCCTGGGTCAGCTCTCAGGTGTGCCTTGGCAGGTGCCGGCCAGGCCGCTGGTTGCCCAGGGGGGAGGGCTGGTGCCCCGGGGGCTGCCCCTCGTAAAAGGGAGGCTGGCGGAGCCCTGTGACCTGTGACCTGGGTGTCCCGACCTGACATCCAGCTGTGCAAAGGTTAGGGGGACTCTGTGGTGTCCCCGGCCCCGGGCTGTGGGTGAGCGTGTCGGCTGATGGCTGAGGTGGCCATCGTGAACTTCCTGGCCGTCGTGAAGACCTTTCTTCTTTCTCGGGCTTCACCTCATTGTGGCTGCTGGATTCCCAGCCCCCAGTCCCCCCCCACTCCCTCCACCAACATCCCTCCGCCCCCCAGCACTGGTCTTCCCAGGAAATACAGGCCTGTGTTCTGAAGTGTCGCCTGTCACTCTGACCCCCTCTTGGGAGAGGAGCAAGCTTGGACGAGGCCTGCCCCTTGTCCCCCCTTCTGCGTGGGGCCCACACGGCAGTCCCCGCTCCCAGGCTCGGGTCCTTTGGTCTCGTGCCCACCTGGGGGGAGAACCTGGGCGAGCGCAGTGCTGGCTCGCCCCCCTCGGGCCCTCAGGGGCAGGACCGAGTGTGAGTGGCCCCACACCCAGCGCCAGACGTCAGGGCAGAGGAGGAGCGGACCCGGGTGGCTGGCCCAGCCGTGCGGCTTCCTCCTCCCTGGTCCCCGTGCTGGGTGTTTTCTTGGGTGAGATTTCCACAAACCGGGGGGCTTCGAACACCACACGTGTTCTCTTGCAGTTCTGGAGGTCACGAGTCTGACACGGGTCTCACCCAGCTGAAGTGAGGGTGTCCCAGGGCCGTGCTCCCTCTGGGGGAGAATCTGGTTCCAGGCCTTTCCAGCTTTGCAGGCACCTGCACCCGCCTCCTCCAGCGCCACCTTCACACCAGCAGGGGCCGGCGGAGCCCTTCTCGGCGCCCCTGGGACCCCCTCTCCTGCCTGCTCCCCCACAGGTAGGGCCCTGGGATGACCCTGGGCCACCAGAAGATCCAGGGTCATTCTCGTGTAGTAAGGTCCGTTCCTAGTAACGTGACCGCCCTGTTCGACCTTGCTTCTCTCTTGCTGTGTCGTCGAACCTACTCGCGGGTTATGGGAGTGGGACGTGGGGGGCTGCGGGGGGCTGTCATTCTGTCCCCCTGCCCCCCTGCCCCCCCGTTGCCGGTATCTCCCTCCACCTTGTGAAGGGGTTCTCTTGGCTTAAGGTGGCAGGGCCTTCGCACTGCCATCCCGAGGACTCCTCTGCCCGTGTGCACCCCACGGGGCCTCTGACCTTTGTGGGGCGGCCCAGTCACCTCCCGCAACGCAGGTGCAAGCTCAGCGGCCGTTAGGCAACGCGGGCCAGCCCCCGTGTCCCATTTGCACAGCGGCAAGCCTCTGTGGCCGTGTTTGGCGACCTGCTCCTTAAAGCTGGCCTCCCCGGTGCACCAGGAGGTCATCCCGACTGCAGGCTGGTCGGCGTGCCCGCCTTGGCCGCTCAGCCGGAGCTGCCCCGTGCCTTATCTGTTAGTCCTGCCGGTGACCCTGGCCGTGGTTCAGCCGCGGAGGCTGCGGTCGAACCAGCCTGCCCAGAGCCGGGACTGTAGTTTCGTTGTTTTGTTTTTAATGTTCATTTATTTTTGAGAGGCAGAGAGAGACAGCATGAGCGGGAGAGGGCAGAGAGAGAGGGGGGGACCCAGAATCCGAAGCGGGCCCCAGGCTCCGAGCTGTCGGCACAGAGCCCGACGCGGGGCTCGAACCCACCAGCCGTGAGATCATGACCGGAGCCGAAGTCGGACGCTCCACCGACCGAGCCGCCCAGGCGCCCTGAGCTGGGATTGTCTTTCTTAACTTTTTCCTTATTGTGAAATACGTGTAACGTACCGTTTGCCACTGTAACCACGTTTAGGTGCCTGATCTGGTGGCAACGGTTGTGCGCCGTTGCTGTTTCCGAAACCTTTTTGGGGCTCCCAACAGACCCGTCACCGCTCCCCCCCCACCCCTGTGACCCCCTCCCCAGCCCCTGCCCACCCCTCCCTTCTGTCTCTATGAACTTGCCTGTTCTCAACGTTCGTGTCAGAACAGTCATAAACCACGTGGCCTCTGTTTCTGGCTTCTTTCCTCAACGTCGTGTCTTCAAGGCTCGTCCATGTTGTAACCTGTGTCAGCATTTCCTCCCTTTAAAAAAATTTGTTTTTGCGGCGCTGGTAGTTCCCCCCGGGAGTCCGTTTCAGGGAGCAGGATTAGGCAGTCGGCATTGTGAAACAGAGAAGGTGTTTCGGAATTTTTTAAATCGAGGCATAGTTACATATAACACGATACTAGGGTCAGGTGTACAACAGGAGGACTCGATGTTTGTATATGTTGCAAAAGGATCGCCACAGTATATCTCCTTAATATGCGTCACCACGCGTGCTTATAGGCACTTTTGTCGTTAGGTTCCCGGATGGGAGAAGATCTACTTTCGAGGCGAGTTTCAAATCTACAACAGGGTGTTATCAACTATAGTCACCGTGGCGGCCACTGCACCCCCAGGACTCGGTTGTTCTTCGACTGGAAGTTTTGTTCCTTTCGATGGCTGAATGATATCCCACTGTGTGGCCAGCCCGTTCATCTGTTGTTGGACACGTGGGTTGCTTTCCGCCTTTGGATGCTGTGACTAGTGTGCTGGACATTGGCGTACAGGTCTCGTGTGTGTCCCTGATTTAAGTTCTTTGGGGTACCTATTGAGAAGTGAAATTGCTGGGGCACACGCTAAGTCTACATTTAGCTCTTTGAGGAACCGCCCAACTGTCTTCCACAGCGCCCGCGCCATTTTGCGTTCCCACCAGCAGTGCACGAACAAGGACTCCAGGTCGGCCACGTCCTCACTAACACTTGGTATTAACTGTTTTTATTACAGCCATTCTAGCGGGTGTGTAGCGTGTCTCATTTGTGGCTCTCATTTGCATTTCCCTGATGGCTGACGTGGAGCATCTTTTCATGTGCTAATTGGCCAGGTGCACGTCTTGGGAGAAGTGTCTGTTCAGGTCACTTGCCCATTTCAAATTGGGTTGTCTGTCTTTGTTGTTGAGCTGTAGGAGATCTTTATATATTCTGGATATTAAACGGTCATCTGGAGTGAGGGTCTGAACCTGCTCCAAATGCCGCTCTCTCCCACCCCCCGGGGATGCTGGGGCCCTTGTGTTCCCGTTGAGTGGAGCTGAGTTTTGTCACCTGTCACTTGCCTTGCCTGCTTGTTCCCAAGTTCTGCTTTTATACTTGTGCTGTGACCACTGTCCTGGTGGTGTCCTTGGCCGAGCTTCAGGGAGAGGGGTACTGGGATCAAAGGGCCCGGGTGGCTTTGTGAAGATTGGAGGCCTGAGGGCTGGCACTGTCCCAGAGGTGGTCCCTGAGTGCAGGGGGGTCGCAGCTGGTGTAAGTGCTGCCTGGGGGGAGACTCTGTTGACCTCTGGGCAGAGGTGGCCTGCTGTTCTAGGACTTGGGAACCCCAACGCCCCCCAGCATCTCCGGCAGATGAAGGCTGTTTGCGTTCGTGGAACCAGGACTGTTCTGTGGGGACAGATAGCCTGTGAGGCATGTCGCACCCTTGCCATCACACGCTGGGACACCGAGGTCCAGAGAGGGTGGGAACACACCTCCGGCCACACAGCAACATCCAGACTAACCCCAAGATGGGCTTGTAGTGTGGCCTCTTGGGCAGGAGGATTTTGAACCTGAGTCTCCCTTCTGACTGGGGCAGAATCCCTTTGCCCATGTTGTTGTGTTTCTCTTTGCATACTCCCAGGGACAGGCGGCTCACCACCTATGAAGCAGACTGTTCGATCACTGGGTGGCTCTGACAGAAAGTTCTGTGGGCTGGGAGGAGGGTGGAGGGGCCTGGCCATGGGGGCCGCGGAGGGGGTGCTGAGCCGAGCTGTCACATCCTTCTCTTCTGAGCACAAAAGGGAAGTGACTTCCTGGGTCAGTTAGAGGAAAGGGCCGGGCAGGATTTACCCTTCATCTGGCCGGTTCCAGTTGGGGCCCAGCCTCTGTTGTGGTCCTGGGGACGCTGTTCATGTGTCAGCCTGTGGTTGGTGAGCCCGAGGCTGCCCGGAGACTGGCACCGGCTGTCCTGAGCGTGCCTGGGATAAACCCCTGTTGTCACTAGCCTCAGTTTCCATATCTGTGCTCTGCCTCTGAGGGCCTGTGTGCCCTGCCCTGGGAACCAGGGGACAGAGCAGACCTGAGGAGCACTTGTCACCCTGAGCATGTGACGACCGCTGGTGCTGTCCCTCCCCATCCCTGGACACAGCACCAGACTCCTTACTCCCCCACCCCCACCCCCCCGCCACAGAGCAGTCAGGGAGGCTTCTAGAAGGCATTCTCCCCCTTTCCCTCTCCTGCCCCCCACTCTTGTGCTGTCCCTGCTGAGTCTGGCTGCTTGTTGGCTGGAAGGCCCTCCCCTGCTTGGCCCACTCTCAGTGTCATTGTCCTTTTCTTTCCTGTACAACAAAATACAGAAAAGTACCAAAGTTTCTATAACAAACACCCCCCACCCAAAATGAATGCATTCGCCATTTTATCATGTTTCCTTCAGATCTTGTGTAAGAACGGCAACACTGGAGACAAAGCCAGGGCCCTCTGTGTCCCCTCCCCTGCGCCCTCCGAGGTTCCCAATGTGCCTGGGCGACACGTGCACCGCGTCCCTGGAGCCTCACAGAAGGCCCCCTCCACGCCCCCCCCCCCCCCCCAAGCCATGTGCCGCTTCCATTTCGGGCACTACGTTTCTGTGACCTGCGCTGACGCCTGCTCCTGGGCGGGCGGCAGAGACCCCCCACCCTGGGAAGTCCGCGGGAGCCCCCAGCTGGAGGGGGAGGCAGGTCAGCTGCCTCCGCGGGCCCCCCCTGCCCCCAAGGATCCTAGGACCCCAGACGCAGGGCCACGCCTTCGAGTGACCCCCGCCCCGCCCCCTCCCTCCCCCCCCGCCCCCCCCCCCCCCCAGTGGCTGCTGGAAGGAGGGAGGGAGGGCGGGCGGGGAAAGGGAAGCGGGGAGGGGGAGGCCCGGCCGCGTGGCCACGCCCCCCTCACTTGTCCCCCTCGGCCCTACCCGCAGCCAAGTACCCGGCCATCAAGGCCCTGATGCGGCCCGACCCTCGCCTCAAGTGGACGGTGCTGGGGCTGGTGCTGGCGCAGCTGCTGGCCTGCTGGCTGGTGCGGGGCCTGGCGTGGCGCTGGCTGCTCTTCTGGGCCTACGCGTTCGGCGGGCTGCGTGAACCACTCGCTGACGCTCGCCATCCACGACATCTCGCACAACGCCGCCTTCGGCACGGGCCGCGCCGCGCACAACCGCTGGCTCGCCGTGTTCGCCAACCTGCCCGTGGGGGTGCCCTACGCCGCCTCCTTCAAGAAGTACCACGTGGACCACCACCGCTACCTGGGCGGCGACGGGCTGGACGTGGACGTGCCCACGCGCCTCGAGGGCTGGCTCTTCTGCACGCCGGCCCGCAAGCTGCTGTGGCTGGCGCTGCAGCCCCTGTTCTACTCGCTGCGGCCGCTGTGCGTGCACCCCAAGGCCGTGACCCGCATGGAGGTGCTCAACGCGCTGGTGCAGCTGGCCGCCGACGCCGCCATCTTCGCCCTCTGGGGGCTCAAGCCCGTGGTCTACCTGCTGGCCAGCACGCTGCTGGGCCTGGGCCTGCACCCCATCTCGGGCCACTTCGTGGCCGAGCACTACATGTTCCTCAAGGGCCACGAGACCTACTCCTACTACGGGCCCCTCAACTGGATCACCTTCAACGTGGGCTACCACGTGGAGCACCACGACTTCCCCAGCATCCCGGGCTGCAACCTGCCCCTGGTAGGGGCGCCCCAGCGGGGCGGGGGCTTGGGGGGGGGGGGCCCGGGGCGGCGGGAGGGGCCGCGCGGTACAGGCGAGAGGGCCCGCTGGCTGCGGAGTGAGGGGGTGATTTCAGGGAGGGCAGGGGCTCGAGGGGCATTTCACCGTTTAGCGAAACGGTTCCCGGGCTGTATGTCCTGGGGCGGGCCGCTCGCCCTCTCTGTGCCTCGGGGGGGGGGGGGGGGGCCGGGGGGGGCAGCACAGCCACGCTGCGTGTGACACACCTCCCGTTCCTGGCCCCTGCCTCCCTTGTCCCTGCTCGCTTCTTGTCACTGCCCTGTGGGCCTGCAGGGCGCCCCGGTGGCACAGAGAGGACGGGGTGGGCCTTGCCCCTTGTGACCCAAGTGGCTCGGCCTGAGCTGCTTCCTCTGCCTTGGGAGCCCCCCCTCCCCCCGGGAATTTCTGAAGGAGGGGGAGGGGAAGGAGCGCCCCTCTGGCGCTGGGGGCTTAGAAAGAGACCCGAGGCGCAGGGTGGCCGGAGGAGGCATCCATCGGTGGGGAGGACGGCGCAGTGTTTGAGTCTGTGCGCGTGCCTGCGTGTGCAGATGTTTGCGCGTGTGGCTGAGTATGCCGCCACACGGACGCGCGTGTGTGTGCGTGCGGTGATGTGGGAGCGCTCGTCGGGGCGCGCGGGTGTTTGTGCCCTGGCCGCGTGACTCCGGACTCCCGACGGCCCCGAGTGCCCGGCCCCGGCCGTGCAGCCCCGCCCTCCCTCACCTCCCCCTCCTCTCCTGCCGCTGCGGCCGAGGTCCGGCTGCGGGCCGGGCACCGCGGCAGCATCTCCCTCCGGCCTCGCCACGAGCCCGTGCAGCGAGGAGCCCCGTTCCCCATTATCCGCATCTCACACACGAGGCACAGGCTCAGACAAGGGGGGGGGGTCCCTGCCTCAGGAAGTAGCAGAGCCAGAATCTGGACCCAAGGTGGTCGCAGAAGCACGTGTGGTCGGCTCGCTGCGAGCCTTCTCCCACTGCTCACGCCCCGTGCGGGCCACCCGGTCTCTCGAGCCGGGTGGTCAGCTATAAAGCGGGCCTTGAGCGCGGGCGCGAAGGGCATCCCCTGAAGTTGGCGGGCGGTGGAGCGGCGGTGTGCCCATGCGGGCCGGGAGTGCTTCCTGGAGGAGGCGGGCTGAGGGTGTGGGTGCCGAGGGGGCAGGAGGCTAGAGGGGGCGGTGTGCGCCATTTGCGAAATGGGGACTAGTGAGGCTGGGAGGAAGGCAGGTGATGGACGGGGGCCTGGTGGGAGCCGAGGCCAGAGGGTGTGGGGGACGGGAGAGGGCACGGGATGCTGGGCGCGAGGAGTGTGGGCACGACGAGTGTGGGCACGACGGTGGCTCAGCCGAACTCGCGCCAGGCTTCGTCTCAGAACCCCACAGGCGCTTGAGGGAACGAAAGCTGGGCCACCTGGGGCCCCGGGGGCAGAAAGTTGGCATGGGCTCCGCCAAGGGGAGGCTGCGTTTTTAAGCGCTCACCCCCACTTAGGGCAGGGGGCTCGGCCAGCGGCCCCTTCGCCTCAGGCAGCACTCTGGCTGAGCTAGACGTGGGTTCCCTGGGCAGTGACAGTGTGTGTGTGTGTGTGTGTGTGTGTCTGCGCGCGCACGCGTGTGCATGTGTGTGGCAGAGAGGCGTGCCCCAGGCTGCGACCTCTGACCCTGCCCGCCCCCTCTGCAGGTGCGGAAGATCGCACCCGAGTACTACGACCACCTACCGCAGCACCACTCGTGGGTGAAGGTGCTCTGGGACTTCGTGCTCGAGGACTCCCTGGGGCCCTACGCCAGGGTGAAGCGGGTGTGCAAGCTGGCGGAGGAGCGTCTGTGAGCCGGCGGCGGAGGACCCCGCGGAACCCGGGGGCCTGCTGCCCTGCCCCGCCCCCCACTGCTGCAGAGCGGGTTGTCACTGCCCACCCCACCCCCAGCCCAGTGCCCAGAGCCGCTTTCGCTGCATTTGGTTCCCGCACTGACCGCGGTCTTGTCCCCCAGAACCCAGGACTGCATCCGGCCACAGCGGGCACACATGCAGCCTGGAGAAGCTTGGTCCGCACCTGCACTGTCGACCCAGGCCAGGCCCTCCTTTCCTGGGCCTCGGGGACAGAGGCCTGGCCCTGCCCTGGGTGCTCTGTGCCGCCTCCACCGAGCTGACGTCCCTGGTGTTCCCGTGCCCTAAACTCAGTTCGGTGTTTTGTTTTCACATCCACAGACCACATCAGGGGCGGCGTGGTTCCAGCCCAGCCTCAGACTGAGGCCCACGCCCCCCCGCCGCCCCAGCCGGACCCTGCAGGCCTCAGGCCTCTGGATCTCCTTCCCGGCCGGCCCTGGCTGCACCCCGCCTGCTCTCCAGCCTTGGGGACTGCGGCCGCTCCACGCTGTGTGCTTAGCACCCCTGCGGTCCTGCCTTTGTGAGTGGCCCCTGCACACCCTGGGGCTTGGGGGGGGCGGTCCACGTGGCCCTGAAGCCCCTCGTTAGCGGCCTTCCCTCCTCTCCAGCCTGGCTGAGTGTGGACACTGCCCCCCTGAGCTGTGCTCCCGCCCCACCTCGAGGCTCTGGCCTGAGGGAAGCCCTCCCTGACCCTAGAGGTTTTAGCCCAGACAGGGTGGAGTCTGTCTCCCGGACCGGCTCCCCAAGGACTCAAGATCTTCATAAATGGGTGCCGCAGGCCAGATGCACGGAGGGGAGACATGTGACTGGGCAGACAGGTGGCTGCCTGAGTGAACCACGGCCTCGAGGGAAGCAGGCTGGTGTCCCTGTTGGTGGCCCTGTTTTTACTGGTGGGGGCACGGTCCTTGGCCCTTGGGGGCTGCAAGGGGTGGGGTCCTGGTCTCCCAGAGGCAGGCAGCAGGAGGGGTGCCTAAGGCTGGGGAGGCTGAGGACCCCCCCCCCCCCCCACCGCTGTGGGCACCGCGGGGGCCCTGTGAGCTAGCCCAGGAGAGGGAGGAGGGCTGTCAGGAAGGCACGTGGCAGCTCCCAGGGCCCGAGACCTGGCCGGTGCTGCGCAAGGACTTCCTGCCTGGGACTGGGAGTGGCCTCATGTGGTGCCAGGCACCCGTCTCTGAGAACGGTCTGACACCGGGATGGCCCTGGGAAGAGGCCCGGGCCCCGGGGCTGTTGTGTGAGGCAGCGCAGCTTGGCAGGAGTACTTTGAGCCCGGACAGGGGGCCCCTCCCTGTGCAAACAGGCTGGCCCGAGCCAGGTGAGCGCAGCCCCTCCCGCCGCTGGCCTAGGGACTCCTCGGGGCCTGCCAGCACACCTGTCCACAGAGCTGTCCCGAGGAGACTGTCACCACCTGCCAGCTCCCCGCCAGACCCCAGATGACAGCATCAGTGGGCCTGGAATCTGTCGCCCTGGGTTACAACCAGGACCACTGCCGGCCCTGGGGGCTGCTCACCTCCCGACAGAACCACCCGGCTCCTGTCTGCACGGTTGTTGGGAGCACTCGAGGAGACGGGGGGTGGGGGGGGGGGGGTGGGGGGGTGGGGGGGTGGGGGGGGGTGGTCCAGAGCCTGGCTAGAAAACAGGAGTCCCCTGTCATCAGCTGGACGGTGGGCCCCGCCTCCTCCCCTCCCACTGAGGCCCCCGCAGGATGGCTGGGCACATTGCCGTGCCTGTGGTGGCCGTGAGATGGTCCAGGATTCCAAGGCCTGGCCACTGGCCGGGGCCCTGCTCCCGGCACGGGGTCAGACCGTCTCTGGCTCGGAAGGGGAACGTGTGCGGTGTGAGAAGCGCTGGCATATGCCTCGGGCGGGCGTGCGGGCCAGCGCGGTGGTCCTTCCTGGAGGATGCAGCCTGCCTCACTCTCCTACTGCCTCGCGGAGCCCAAGCTGCCACTCCCGGCCCTGCGGTCAGGACGCACGTGGAGTCTGAGGTTGCAGTGTGGACGGCACTCAGGGCCCACCCCTGGGGGAGACCATCGCAGGCCGGCTGGAAGCGCGCCAGCTGCCCCGGCTCCCGCTCCCCGCCTTCCCCGTCTGCATTCAGCCTGGCTACCGGCCGAGGCCTCTCCTGGCCCCTCTGCTCCCCCGGGGGACGGCGTCCTCAGCCAGGAGCGGCCGGAGCCGGCGCGGGAGAGCGAGCCGGAGCCAGGGGTGTGGACAGTAAGCGTTTATTAGCACGTGGACACAGACACCGCGGTGCGTGGACAGACTTCAACCACCACGACGCTGGGGACCGCTCGCCGCTGACCGCATCACCTAGGAGAAAACTCGGAAACCATCTAATGAAGCGTGTGACCTGGGGAGTCCTCTATAAACCAAAGAAATGTACACTTAAATAGGCAAATATAAAATACAAAAAAGGCGAGTAGACCGGCGCTGTGTCAGGTAGAATCTAAAAAAATCCAGAAATTGGAACTTGTTTCCTCATTTTGATATTCTATCACGCGTTAACACTCGTAACTGGAGCACCTCCCGGCGTCGGTGAGCGCTCGCGGGCGCTGGAGGCCTGGGGCCTGCGGCTGGGCTCCTCGCTGTGTCCCCGCCGGCGGGTGGCCTGGGGTCTCTGTCTGCGGCGGTGGCAGCGGGGGGCCGAGGGCACTATGAGGTGCTGATCCCACTCAGCTCCTGCCTGATGGCTGAGGGACGGGACAGGACAGGCTCAGGCACAGCAGGGACGAGCCCTGATTCTCGGCAGGCCCTGTCCCCCACACCCGCCCCCGCCCAGAGGTCCTTTCTGGCGTCTGCCCTGCCTCTCCTGAGAGCCTCACCCAGGCTCCCAGAGGTCGCGAGGCACAGGCTAGAGGTCAAGCGGGGCAGCAGACTCTGTGCAGACTTTGGGGTGACAGCAAAGCACCCCTCCAGGTAGAGGATGAGCTGAGGTAGGGGTGGGGGGGGGCTTCACCTGCCTATTGCCTCGGGGCTGGCGAAGAGCCTGTGGACACCAGGAGCCCCGGGCAGTTCTGGGCACGGTGGGCACCGGATTCTGCTCGGAGGTCCTGGGGCCCCGCTTCTGGCAGTGGCGGCAGAAAGGGCCAGGCCTTGAGCAGGGGGGGGGGACGGCTCCTGCTCCCGCCTCCCCTGCGGGGCTGCCTCCTGTCCCCACCCCTCCTGGTTCTCCCCCAGATTTGGGCCTTTCCCTGGACAGACCCCACTGGGCCTGGAGCCAAAGGCCAGGAGAAAGAGCTGAGCGCTGGGCCCTTCTCAAGTGACAAGGGGATGCCTCTTGGAGCACCCGTGCTGCCCGCCGTCTCCCACGGGCCCCTCAGCCGCAGGTGGAGGCCCACCCATGAGGCAGCTCCCACCTGTGGCTGCACCGACGGCAGAGGGGAGAGCGAGACCTGGAGACGTGCTTCCCGCTGCACCCCACTGCCTGCGTCCCGCCCGTTCCCTCTGCAGGGAGGCTGGCTGTGCAGCCCTGCTTCCGGCCACACACCAGCTCCGGCCCTGGGGCCAGCTGGCCGGCCCCTCCCAGGTGGGGCCCCCAGCAATAAAGCAGAGTTAATAGTTGGCCTGCGTTGTCTCCTCTCTGGCTCCGGGGCGGCCTTGCACTTCACTCATTAACTCCTTATCTACCCATCTGCCCAGCCCAGGCCTGGGGGTGGGGGGGTGGGGTGGGGTGCAGAACAAACAGGAAAGAGTATCCTCAGCTCTCAGCTGAAGCTGAAGCGAGGACAAGGACAGGGTGCGGCTCACACAGCCCCGGGCCGGGGGTCCAGGTCAGCGGGCGCTTCAGGTGGGCTCCCACCCCGGCCGCCCCTCTGTCCAGCCCTCTGCCACCAGGGCCCACCCCTTTCAGGTCACGGAGCCTTCTCTCGCCCCGCCACCTCTGCTCCTGTGGGGGCCAGGCCCAGCCTTGGCGAGGGCGTGTGGGGGTTGGTGTCTAGGCTGTGTCTCGCTGCTCCGTCCCCGGGCAAGCCAGCTCTGCCCAAACCTCTCCTTTTCCTCTGGCTCCAGCCCTGAGCCAGCTGTATCAAAGGCTCTGGCAGGAACGGGAAGGACGGACGTGACGGGACCCTGCCCTCCGGAGCCAGAGGCTCTTTGAGGGGGAGTCGCGTGTCTGCTCCCCCAGCCCAGGGCCAACCAGGCAAGCTGGGAGCTGTATCAGGCCCACGGGTCGCTCTGTGGCGTCTTGGTCCCCATTACCCCCTGGGACGGCAGCAGTGGCCCCTGTAACCCAACCCGGTGATCGGCAGGTGGCAGAATCAAAGGAGTGAGTGTGCGGTCTGGGTGTGCAGACGAGGGGCAGACGCTTCGGGCCGCTTCAGCGCCCCTGGTCTGGAACACGTTCTCCGGTCGCTCTCCCCTTCCACACGCTCCCAGCTCAGCCGGGCGGAAGCCCGGGGGAGCGCTGACCCAGTCGGCGACCCCCGTAGAGGTGCATCTCTCAGACAAAGTCACCTAACTCGTCTGGGCCTCGGTTTGCTCGACCGGAGGGTGGGGGTGATGTGGGTGTCAGGAGGGGGAACGGGATCGTCGGCACAGAACTGCGGGCCTCCCCGGTGGGGCCATCACAGCTCCGCTGCCTTGTAGCCCTCGGGCCCGGCCGCCCTGCCGCTTCTCCGGGACCCTGGGTGATGGCCAGGGCGTGGCCTCTACTCACCGTCGATGATCTCCTCCTTCACTTTGTGGAGCTCTCGCACCACCTCCTCGAGGATCTCCTGTTGGGAGCAGAGCCTCCAGGTGAAGGGACCCGCATGTCAGAGGGGCCCTCACCCGTGTTCCCACAAGGCAAGGATGGAGTGTGATTGGGGGGTGGGACACCCCCAGTCCTGCTGCAGAAACCAGGGACGGCCCCGGGGATGCGGGGAGCCCCGGGGCAGTCTGGGATGTCTGGAAGGGCAGAGGGATGCTCTTCTGACCATGAGCACGGGCACCCCCTTCCCCCACTGCTGGCCACCCCGATGGGCCTGCCTACCCGCGTGCACCCGGCAGGGGCCCAGCCTCTGGCTCCTTCCCGGCCTCTCAGGAAAGGACACACTCACCTGTTTCATCCGATCCAAATCTAAGGCATCCAGGGCCACGTCATTCACGCCCCCCACCGGCTTCATCCTGGAGAGGATGGCAGGGTGCGGTAAGGTGGGGAGCCTGGCGGGCGCCCTCCACGCCGGGACCGCGTGGGGGAAGGCAGGCTGGGCGTGCCAGGGCTCCAAGCTCAGCTGAGGACCACGCTTTTACCCCAGGCCACTCTTAAGCTTTGCTAAAAGGATCCCGATGTGCCGTGTCCACCTCAACAGGGTTGCATGGACGCTGTGACCAACCCAGGGGTCACTGGGGGCCCAACGAAGGGGTTGTTTTCTGGTTTGGGAGGTCGTACACACAGGTGGCAATGTGGCATTTACAGGTCACACGCTACCACCTCCGGAAAAAAATACTGGCAAGCTACTCGGTGAGGGGTCTATGTTCCCGGCTGACCCGCAGCTTGGGGAGAACCAGGAACAGCGGTGTTAAATACACGCAGAATCCCCAAAAACACATGGTACACCCTCATCCTAAAGGCATCCACTTCCACACAAACCGGTGTCCTTGCTGTAGGTAACCGGTCCTCGGGTGTAACTTTCCCCCCAGGAAATGTGTTTGGATGTGGCTTTGCTCTTTGGAGGCAAAGGTTTCGGTCTCACGGATCGTGCTTCTTTGAAAAGCTGCCGAACCGAGGTTAGCTAGTGGCGCGTGAACCGTCCCTGGGAAAATCTGGAGAAAATGCTCGTCAGACCACTCGGCCTTTTAAAGCGGGGCGGTGGTGAGGAAGGTACGCCTTCTGGATCCCACTTATCTCCCGTGAAGAGAAGGGCGGTGGGAACCTGCGGGTCCAGGGAAATGTGAGGCCCGAGCCGGCTCTGGGGACCGACGGGGTGAGCGTGGGCAGACACACATCGACCTGGCAGGGGTCAGTGCCAGGGACAGCAAGCACGGGAACCGAAGCATGGGGCAGCCACCGTGGAAAACAGCGCGGAGGCCCCTCAAAAACGAACCCAGAGCCACTTCTGGGTGTGTAGCTGAAGGGAAGGAGGTGGCCGTCCCGAAGACAGGCCCCCCAGGGGCACGGCGGCATTATTGACAGGAGCCGCGACGTGGGGACAAGCCAAGGATCTGTTGACAGACGGATGGGTAAAGAAGATGTGTCCACACACGGCGGAATACTACTGAGCCACCAAGAAGGGAGTCCTGCCGTGTATGACAACAGGGGTGACGTAAGGGCAGAGACGGACACTATGTGATCTCGCTGATACGTGGAATCTGAAAAGGGAAACGCGTGGACGCAGTGTCGACCCGTGGCTGCCGGGGGCCGGGTGAGGGAGGTCAAAGGGCACACCCCTCCAGGTGCAGATGAGAGAGTTCAGGGATGTGTTTTGTGGCATGACGACCACGGTGAACGCCACTGTGCTGTCTGCTTCACGGCAGCTAAGAAAGTGGATCTTGAGACCGTGAGGTGGTGGCTGTGTTAACTAACCTTGTCACGGTGACCATGTCCCAATATATGTACAGACATCATCACCACGGTGCACACCTTAAACTTCTACAGTATTAGATGCCAGCTGTGTCCCAATAAAGCAGGGAAAGCAAACCACTGAATAAATAAAGTTTAGTGGTCCAGTGCCCAAACCTGGATTAAAAAAAAACAACGAAGAAAGAGGTGTTCCTGGCCCCTCCTGGCTGAACTCGAGAAAGAGGCCGGGGTGGCTCTGAAGGAGGCTAAGGAAGTTTGGATCCTGACGGGGGAAGAGGGGTAGCGTCCATGCCGTGGTTCAAGTGTCTGTTCTAGCAGCAGTTTTCTGGGTCCCCTGGGCAGCCTGCTTCACCTCTCAGGGCCTCAGTCCCCCCACAGTCACCCTGAGAGGGACCCCTCTCTCAGGGGGCTCTAAATGCGCTGCTCGGAGCCATCAGTGAAACCAGAGAACAGACTGGTCTTGGAGGTGGAGAGCCCCATTCCCGGTGGGAATGCCCTTGGGAGCGTCCTTGCCTGTTGAGGGGCACGGGCTGCCCTGGCGGCCTTGCCTCCTCCCAGGACCCCTCCTTTGGCTCCTGCCCCACTGGGGTCCTCCGTCCCTTCATAGCTGGAGTGAAAGCGCTGGTCCCCCAGGGCACCCTGCGTTAGAGCTCCAGGACGGGGGACACAGAATGAACCCAGACTTCCAGCCACGTGACCCCTCCTGGCCCCTCTACGCTCCCCGCCCTCAGCCCTCCCCACCTTCCACCACCTGTTAGCCACACTGGCCGGCTTCTGTCCTTGAGTTTGCCGGGTTGCTCACGGGGCCTTGGCACTTACCTCCTGCTCGGAAGGCTGTCCCCACGCTCTCTGCAGGGCAGGCTCCTCCTTATCCAGGTCAAGTCCAATGCCACCTCTGAGGGGCCTGCCCCCGCCCACACGCTACAGCACTTCTGTCCCCACTGTCTTCCGCAGAGCACGTCTCACAACCCACAGCCTTGCAGGCAGAGACCTGCGGGCCCCGGCTCCGAACCTTGCTGACCTCCGAGACCTCGTCCTGATCACTGGCAACGTCACTGCCATTCCAGAGCCCGGCCAGAGCGCTCTCGGATAGCTTTGTCTACTCTGCACGCTCAGGCTCAGATGCTACCTGTATCTGTGCTAAGTGCGGGTCCCCTTCAGTTTGTCGTGGGCAACAGGGACTTTTCTCAATATGGGTCCCAGAGACCTGCAAATTCAGGCCACGTGGCTGTTTGCCTCTGACTTTTGGGGACACCTCCGTTTCAAATACTCCATCCTGCTACTACACCAGCTTTTGGTTTGGGAAACGGTGAGTGTTTCTCTGGGGGGAAAGCTGTAGGCAGAGGAGGGAGGGAGGGGAGGCAGGGTGCCGGCTGGTCCCGGGATCAGCCGAAATGTGGGATGTGGCCACGGCCAGCGAGCACTTCCTGTGTCCGGCTGTTGTCCACACAGCTGCTTTATAGGGTGCGGGAGGAGTGGAGGCCCGCAGAGGCCGCCCGGCCTGGCCGGAAGTCACAGTCAGTGAGCCCAGAGCTGGGGTTCAAGGCCAGCCCCACGTTACTGCCCTCCCCAGGGCCCCACCTCTCACTCTGCGAGGGGTCGGCAAGGAGCAGGTGTGCACAGCCCTGAAGGCCCTCCTGCCTACCTTCCCCAGGTCTGAGGAACAGGCCACCCTTTCCCAGAGCAAACTGTTAGGTGACAGGACACGGGAGTTTGGGGGTGTTAGTCGCGGGCAGCGGGCAGAGGAGGTCCCCGGGACGGGGTTGTTCGGTACCTAGAGTGAGGCTGCGCCTGAAGGGGGCTCTTAGCTTCGGGGCTCTTTGCCACAGACGGGGTTCTACGGCACGGAATGAAACACACGTGTGAATTGGCCCGTCGCCCGCCTCGGCCCCGCCGGACGCACAGCTCGGCCTCCCCAGGGCAGCTCACCTGGACAGTAATGAGGACACGGGTTTCTCCACCGAGTTGCTCCGCTCCCAGGGCTTCCGGCCAGCCTCTGTCAATTCAGACAGGGGACGGAGAGCCTCAGAGCTGGGAGGACTCTCGGTGGCCAGCCCCCATCCCCGCCCCCAGGCAGGAAGCCCCCCACCCGGACACTGAGGGTGCAGAGCTGCCCCAGCAGGAAGGTCTGCTTCTCGCTCCTTGTTCCCAGGCTCTCTTTGGCCCAGGATGGCCCTTGCAGGGTTGTGGATGGCACTGCTGTCACCCGGCATCGCCCCCCTCGGGACGCAGCTCCCACTCCCTGGACCTGGCTGACCCTGACTTGTGGCCTGGTTCTGAGTCCTCTCACCATGGCTGGGTCTCTTCTTGGAGTGGGAGCCTCTTAACCGTGACCTCTACAGTCAAGCCCCGACTATGGCAAAGGGCTGAGTGGAGCAGAGGAAGCCCTTGGCCTGGCTGCCCTCAGGGCAGCCCAGACTGCTCATCCCCGCCCCACCGGGTACCAGCTGGTCCCCTCCCGCTCTGGCCCTGAAAACTGTTTTTTCTTTCCGTTTTCTTTCTTAAGTGGTGTTAAATTCCTATTTCGTTTTACTTCAAAAGGTTTGTTGGACTGAATTGAATTCCCTGACTTTGCAGAATGAGCAGAGGCAGAAGAAAAATCCCTAGGGGTGGCAGGGAAGCCACCTGAGGGTCTGAGGGGGGGGGGTCTCTCCCCAAAACCCTGCTTTGGGGCCCACGCTGGGCCTGCAGGCACAAGGTCTGGGACCACATCCAGGCTCAGGCTGTGGCCCCGAACAAACCACATCACCTCCTAAACTGGGACACAGCATACATAGCCATTCACTGGGGTGTGCGGTGTTCACGCAGTCATTCGCCAAGAATCCACGGTGGCACCTTTTCAGAAGGGGAGGTCACAGGGAGGCAGCCTGGCCGGCAGGGCATCAGGACCGGAGGCAGGTGCGGCGGCAGGGCCACGCCCCCACGAGGCAGCCAGCAGCTGGCGAGAGCCTCCCTCTGCTGGGGTGTGGTGGCCTGTCTCCTCTCTGGCCCTCCCACCACTCTCGAGAGCACAGGCTTCGAGCAGGTGCCGAACAAAGGTCTGTCGAACGACCGTGTGACCAACCCCAGCGGCTTCTTCCCACTCTCCAGCCTCAAGGCACTCTTCTATGTGAACCCCTGCGCCCCGAGTGCCGACAGGGCTTCTGAGCAGGGTTTGGGGCTGTTTCTCCCCTACCCCATCACCAGCAGACTTCTTAGCACCACAGTGAGCGAGGCTCACGGGTGATGACGGTTTCATCTAGCACGGCGGGCTCTTCGCAGAGAAGCACGCGTGTGACAGGCGTGTTCCTCTTCAGAGCTCTGGCCCGAGGCCGGGAACCCCAGCCCCCAGCCCGGCTCCTCCTCCCCCATGTGGGGGTTCTAATGCCTGCGGGACGTCAGCACAGGCGGTGGCTCCAGCACCTGCCCCCCGCTCCTGGAGGCTCAGGGCTTCCAGAAGACGTCAGGGAGACCCTACTGTGCCACCTCATCGGCCTTCACTGCTCATCTGTGGAGCGAGGCGGTCGGGACGCATCATCTTCCCGGAGCGACCCCCTCCTGCCCTCAGACCTCGTGCCTGGTGCGGGGCAGGACGCCGTCCCTTACCTGAGGAGTTGGGCGGCTGGCTGGCTGCTCGGGTCCCCGGAGATGGAGAGGTGCTCAGCTCTTCCTGAAACGGAAAAGAGAAGCTGTGCCCTCAGGGTCTGCTTAGAAAGGCCCGTCGGGGCAAGGGCAGGACGCCTCTGACCAGGTCACTAGCAAACCTTGGCTTTCCACATTTTCTAAGGAGCCCGTGTTACTTTTGTAATCAGCAGAACAGTGACTGTTATCAGCAACAAGTGAAAAGCCCTAATCTTGGTGGGGAAGTTGTCCAGCCCCTGGACAGGTAGGGTGGGGGAAGGCTGCAGGGAGACGCGGGCTCCTGCAGAGCCGGGCAGACTTCTCCGTGATCTGTAACAAGCCCTTGCCGTCACTGAGCCCGCCACGGGCCCCTCGGGCTGACTCCTCGTGGGCCATTGTCCGCTGGCAGCCTTGGGCGGCCCGTGGGAGTGGCCGAGCAGGACCACGGAAGGGACTCCCTCTCTAGGCCCGGCTCACTGCTCCACTGGCCGGCATGAGGACCGGATGTCAGGCGGCCTTACGGGGCCGTGCACGTGGGCTACAGCAGGGCCGGGCTCTGGGAGTGAGGGTCAGGGCCGCCCACGGCACGGCCTTCACCCCAGACACCTGGCGGTGGGAGACCCCATTCACTTCTCTTTTACCGAGAGAGGAGGACGCGGTGAGAATCCCTTCTCTCTGCCCAACCAGCCTACAAGTTCATCAGTGTTGCTGTCAAAGTGGGCTCTAGAACCTGGCTCTGTTCTCAGTGCCCCTCTGCTAAAGCACCCACCGGTGGGGGAGGCAGGCTTGACAGGTGCGCCAGGCAGGAGCCGGAGCCGGGCCGCCTCTCGCCGCCTCCCGGCAGGTGTGCCCACCTCCCCCCCGTGCCTCTGCCCACATCTCTACGCGCAGCGCCTGGCCCACGGCGGGGCTCCGCGGAGCCAGGCAAATGCATGTCTGCTCTGCCTGTGGAATGTGCGTGGTGAAACGCAAAGAAAGGAGGTGAATAACTCGACAATAAAAACGCTGATGTTTGCAGGGCGCCTGGGTGGCTCAGTTGCTTTAGCGTCTGACTTCGGCTCAGGTCATGATCTCGCGATTCGCGAGTTCACGCCCATCAGGCTCACTGCTGTCAGCCTGTCAGCACACAGCCTGCTTCAGATCCTCTGTCCCCCTCTCTCTGCCCCTCCCCTCTCCCAAAAAATAAATATTAAAAAAAAAAAGCTGATGTTTATCACACACATTTTGGAAGGATTTTATACTATTAAGAGAGGGGCATTTGTTAGGTAATAAAAATATTAAGAAACACACACACACACACACACACACGATTGCTACATGGAGCTTTTGACCAGGCAGAGTCAACCACCCTGACGAGACTGAACTAGTGAATTCTGACCCGAAGCCAAGAACCGCCTTGTGGGATTGCCTGTGCCACATTCTCTGTCAGCTGCTTCCCTCCCCTCTGGTCCATCTGAGGTGTGGGCCCCTTGGCCGGGACCAGGATGCCAGGCTCAGTGCTCCAAGCGGGAGGCCTCCCCCTCCCCCAACTGCAACCCGCTCCTGGGCAACGTGAACCTGTAAGAGCCACTTGTCCCCAGACTGAGAACAGACCTGGCACCCATCAGCAGGCCCCAGGTATCTGTGGGGTGAATGAATAAACTCCCGGGGCCTCTGACCCAGAGATGGAATGCTGTGCTGGGGTCTGGGTCTCAGCAAGAGTCTCCTCGGGCCTCTCGTTTAAGGGAGGGCTGAGTAACTGAAAAGGTGGGCACCCACACGTGTGCCCGGGCACCAGGACCCGAAGGCGATGGGCAAGAATGGAGGCTGCAGGGGTTAAACCAGAATAACTGAGACACCAGGAGTTTTCGTTCAATGCCATCCTGTTATGCTTTCAAAAATAATTCAAACAGGGGCGCCTGGGTGGCTCAGTCGGTTGTCCGACTTCGCCTCAGGTCATGATCCCACAGTTCGTGGTTTCGAGTCCCGCGTCGGGCTCTGTGCTGACGGCTCGGAGCCTGGAGCCTGCTTCGGATTCTGTGTCTCCCTCTCTCTCTGCCCCTCCCCCCACTCATGCTCTGTCTCTGTCTCAGAAATAAATAAACATTAAAAAAAATAATAATTCAAGACTTGCAGACTCCGTGCAAGGCAGGCGACACAGGGGCTTGGGCCACAGGTTAAGAGTGAGTCTGAACAAGCAAAAGTGTGTGTGCGGGGTTAAAGATCGAGTAGTGGGGGGCCTTACTTAGCCTGGGGTCTGGAAGGCTATCTTTTGGGGGATCAGTGTTTACACAGAGAAGTGTAGGCGAGCAGGAGCTAGCCGGAAGGGCTGACACACTGCATGTCCCCAGGCATGGGGGTCAGAGGAAGCCGGCTGGCAGGGCTGGAGCCCAGGGCTGTCCCAGGTTCGCCTCAGCTGACGGAAGCGGGGGTCGGGCGGCGTGAGGCAGTTCACTGGCTGGTTGTTTCTTCTGGCTTCCATTACTGAGACGCAACCTGTATGCCCTTATGGTTAAGGTCTAAGCTCAGCCACTGCAGCAGGGGCCTACTTTTGTTAGAAAAGCTTAACGGGGGGGGGGGGGGGGGGGGGAGAGAATTAGCCACTCCTAGGGGAAGCAGATGCTTGGAGCCTGTGCAGCCAGACTGGGCTCCAGGAGGCCTGCTAAGGACAACAGCTGGAGTCCCTGTGTCCTCTGTCCCGCTCGCCTACAGCTCCTGCTGGAATCGATGGACTCAAGTGAAGTCTTTAAAAACCACTTGAGAAATGATTTGAGAATGAAAACCGCCCTGGTCCCCCAGCACACGGTGCCTACCGCGAGCGTGCTCCCTGAACCCCGAATCCCTGGCAGAGGCCAGGCCCCGTCTGCACGGCCCCTCTGGGCTCCCAGGCTCCAAGCTTTCCCCTCGTGGCTCTCCCGGGCTAGCTCTCGCTTCTCTGCTTCCTGCCTGACCTCAGATGTTGTGAGCACCAGGGCAAAGGCCTGCCACCCGGAGTGAGGGGAGGGACAGACGTGAATGCTCCCCCCGCTCTTCTGTCCCCTCTGCCTCCCCGACTCTCCTGTCCCTCCTGTGAACCACCTGGTGAAGTTTCTACCGCATGTACGTGCAAACCAGCCGCGCCCCTCAGGGCCCCAAAGGCCTGGTCTCCTCACACTGGTGGGGAAGCTGGGGGCTGCTTACCGTTTGGCTCTCATCTTCCTTTCTATCAGCCGGCTTGTCTGTTTGGGAGGCTGCTTTTCTCCTAGCACGAGGGGAAGAAGGGTACACATCAGCTCCTGTTTTCACGCTGACCCAGATGCCTCTGCTGGACACCGCCTGGCCCTCAGAGGAATCTGTGGGGGTGATCTGACCCGTTTTGTGTGAAGGAGGCAATTGTTCGAGCAGCCACGGCAATGCCTAGGTGAGCGTCCGGGCCTCTGTCCTTGTCCCATGACCCTGGACACAAAACTGGTCTGGGAAGGGAGAACAGGGTCTGGGGGACATTCTAATCTCTGTTTATGGCACCTGAGGAGTGGAAGAAATTGGTTTGCAGCCTGTCCAGGTTCCCCAGGGGACTCGGCTGGGCTGGGGTGGCAGCCATTCTCCCAGGACACTCGAGGCCGGGCCCCGTGGGACAGGGAGAGGTGCCCCTCGGTCACAGGTCAGGGCTGTGGGAGCATCCTGTCTTCAGACTGACTGGCTTAGGTAAGCGAATCCCGCTACCTGTGGGAAACCTTTTTCCATGGCCTCTTCCTATCTCGGACCTTAGCCCTGCAGCCGCCCCCCCGCCCCCTTTCGGATCCGGAACACCACTGTGAGCCTGCCCCTGCCCAGAGGGGGCAGGGCCCTGAAGAGCTCCAGCTGATGCTCTCCGATCGCTCTGCACACTCCCCACCTGCACGGACTCCTTCTCGTATCCTCTAAAGCCCACCCCTACGTTTTGGCCTCAGTGGTCATCTATACCTGGCTGACTCCCAGATCCGCACACACACACCCTGATGGCCCCCAGAGATGTGCTGTCAGGGATCTCCCACTGTGAAGCCGCCACAGCACTCAGCACCCGGGAGCTGAGGCTGTCACAGCCGAGAGACGGGCCCATGGGGAGTCTCTCCTCCCGGAAACCCAGGGGATCCCCCCCCCCGCCCACCAACCTCTTCCTCACAGAGTGGAGCCAACCCTGCCTGTGCCTCGTAGCTCAAGTCTGTCCTCCCGCCTTCACTTCCAACACCTAGTGCCGGCCTGCAGTGCCTCTTCCTGGACAACAGCAGCCCCCTTGCCGGGCTGCCCACTGCCACTTTGTTCCACGACACTCTGTCCTCACCCAGAGCCAGCGCTGAATTTTCTGAAGCCAAGAGCGGGCCGGCATGCCAGTCCCGGGAGGGCTCAGCACATAGCTCTTGTCCACGCTGAGTTTCCCGTCTGAGCCCGGCTACTGGGAGGGAGACCTCGCCGCTGGGACCCCACTGCAGGGAGGGAGACCCCATCGCTGGGACCCCACTGCTGCTGGGAGAGAGACACGGCCCCAGGGGAGGCAGAAACTCCCTTCCAACCTTCATCAAAACAACAGCCTGCGGGGACTCTGTCACTACGGCTCCAGGCAGCCCCCGCCGCGGGGTGGGCTTCAAAGAGTGGCTGGCTGAACCCTTGTGGGCGTGGTGCACCCGTGCTTGTTCTTGGCGGGGCCTCGACCGTCACGCCAGCGTCCGGGCGTCTCACGGGCTCCTGGCGACATCGGCCTTTTCCTGTCCTCAGGAACTTCCTCTGTGTTTGGTCCGAACCATCTAGGCCTGTTATTGTTAACGCGTCGGTTTTGGACTTGAGAGAAGCAGGACTATTTTCTTTTTGAACAACATCTATTTTTACATGAGGCCCGTCCACCTCTCTGGGGTGGAGCCCTGCACGCCTGCAGACAAGGCTTGTTCTCACAGCCCGACCTTCCGCCACCCTCCATGACACCCCGGGCTCTAGGCCCGGTGGGTCTCTAGCCTCCCCAGTTCGGAACACTGCCCGCTCGCCTCGGCCGGGACGAGGGCTCTCCTTCCGGGCCGTGCCCCTGTGGAGCCTCCCCCGTGAGGCCCTCCTGGCTCGCCCGGGGGCGGCCGGCACTGGTGTGCGAGCCTCTGCTCTGCTGCGTGACGACTGCTCACAGCGTGTCCCTGCCCTTGGCGACCTACGCGTGCGGTGGATCAATCTCCCGGCTCCGTCCGCCAACGCCGGCCGTGTGCGCAGAGGCCTGCCGGCTCTGTCCTGCCGCAAAGCGCCAGGGCACCCACCTGCGCTCTGGGGACCCGTCTCCCCCCCTCGCCCTCACAGAGCCGTGGCCAGGGCAACACAAAGCCCCGGCCCAGGGGAGTTCCCACTCAGGGTTAGCCCACCTGGAGGGCAGTGGGAGTGCCTGACAGTAAGAGAAGTCGGGGGCGGGGGCCCAGTGGGAGGGGGGCCCAGAGGCTGCTTATGCGGACACGAAGGAGCACTCCCACAGGGGGGTCTGCTCCTGAGCCCCCCAGTGGGTGCCCGGGGAGCATGGCATTCGCAACCTACGTCGGCACGTTCCTGCCGCCAGGCCACGCTGATGAGTAAGATCCAGGCTCTGCCACCCTTCTGAGGAGCTGCCTGGCCTCTCCGCCCGCTGCCGTTTCAGCTGGGGGACGCCCAGGAGGCACGGGGACAGGCTGACGGCCTGGGGCAAGCTGGCGCCACGGCTGCTGGTGTGGACGAAGGGGCTGACCGGGCCCCGGGCCCCAGAGCCCAGCCGCGACGCGGGTGCCACTCTTGTCCCATCCCCCGGGGTGGTGCCCTCGGGACTCCCGCCACTTCAGAAGGCTCCCCCGTGTCCCCCGTGATGGCCCCGCAGGACCGGCCCCGCAGCACGCGTTCGCCGTTGTCCCTCGGAGCGGCTCCGGCAGTGAGACTGTGTCATTTATGTCGGGATCGTAAGTGTGGGGCATGCGCCCCTCTTCCCCCGAACTGGTCTCTGAGATTACCTCCAAATTTCTGTCCACTCAGGACGAGGCTGGTACACGGAGGATGCGTCAGTAAACGCCGTCACACCCAGATGAGGAAGGGCTGAGAGGTGAGGGGACTCTTCTGGGCCCGACGCCTCAGGCTGACCCCCTGAGAAGGGGAACTTAACAGTCCCCTGCTGGGCTGAGTCCAGGTGGCGGTGGGCCCTGGGGCCGGGCAAGGCCTGCGCTTTGCTGCTAAGGAGCAGGAGACCCCTGGCAAGTAGCTGCGTCTGGGGCAGGGGGGACCGGACACCCACCTCTTGGCCAGCAGCTTGTTCATTTCTTCCATGAGGCCTCCTCCTCCACCCCCACTGCTCGCTCGGTTGGCGTCAGACTTAGAGGTCCCGCTGGGGCTGGAGCCTCCGGACGCATCTTCTGGCTGAAGGGTCAGGAGACCACATTTTAGTCCGGCGTCTGGGGCGGGACGTCACCGGGGGGCGGGGGGGGTGCATGCAAGGGTGGACGGGATCCCTACGACGGAGGCGCTGGAAGAGGCCCTCGGCCCTCGGGTCCCGTCCCCCCAGCCCCGCCGGAGACTCAAGCAGAGTCCAGCGAGGCACCAGGACTGGCCGGTCGCAGTCGACAGACACTCCCCAGGTCTGCTGGCCCCGTCAGCACCCTTGCCAAGGCGGGTGTGACATGACGGGGAGGAGGGGCACGTCTCGGGAAGGAAGCCAAACTCTGTCTCGCGGGTGTTCTCAGAGCCACAGCCGCCCTCAGCTGCCCTGGGGCCGCTCCCCCTCCCGGGCCACCCCAGACGTGCTGGGACAGGCGGTGGGTGTGGTGCGGCTGGCCTCCAGGGTCGCGGGGGAAGCAGGATGGATTCAGATCCAGGAGACCCGGGGCTGAGTGCGAACCCTGCAGCTGACGGGCCGGATGGTGGGCGAACCGCTTCCCTGCCGATGCCTCAGTTCTCGTCTGCGAGGCCTCCCGCCCCACTCGTGACGGTCAGCGTGAGGGCCAGCAGCAACCGCCAGCACCTTGTGGCTGGTGTGGCGCCGCGTGGCAGGGGTGGCGTCCAGGCTGGGGGCCTTTCCCGGCGTCTGGTAGACGAGGGCAGTTCGAAAGGGCCCCGGGCCGGCCCGCCCACACCCAGGGACGCTTACCCGCTGGACTCTCCTCAGCTTGGCCCCAGCCAAGGCAGCGGCCAGTCCTGACACGGAGCTCTCGTCGTGGCTGGCGCCCTGCGCTCCTCCGGCTGGCAGTGGGGGTGGGGGAGGCGGAGTGGCCCCTGCGGGTGGAGGCGGGACAGGGGGCGGAGGCGGGGGTGGGGGCCCACTACAGGAGAGGGGGGCGCTGGCTGCAGACGAGGGGTGCCCCGGTGGGAGGATGGGTCCTGAAATACAAGGGTGGGGCTCAGTCAGGCCCCAGTCCCCAGCTGGTGCTCCCCTGGGAGGACGGACAGCAGGCAGCCTGCTCCTCTGAGGGACAAGCTCAAGGTTGCCTCTTCCAGGAAGCCCCCGCAGGACGCACCTAGCCCTGGTCTAGTCACTCCCTCCGCTGGTCTTCCCAGCATTCCTTGAGCTCAGCTAACTTTCTCTAGCTCCTGTCGTGGTCTTCCCGTGACAGATGCGCTCTGGTGCGTATCTCGTTTTCCGTCTCCGTACCTAGCTTTACCCTGGGCACTGGCAGAGGTAGGTCCCTCAGATGCCGTTGTGACCGACCGTGGCCTCGGGGGACCGAGGCAGGTACCCACGGTCGCAGGGCCGACCAGGGCGCGTGTCAGGGAGCAATGCAGAGGGCCGGGCAGTCCTCTGTCCACCATCCAGCGAGCCCTCCCTCCAGGGCCTACTGAGCTCCACCGCGTGCTCAGCACCATGCCGGGCGCTGGGGAGAGCGGCCACAGGCTCTCTGCTCATGGCCTCGCGGGGAAGCGGTGAGCCAGTCCCACAGATGAGCGTGCAGACGCAGCTGTGGCAGGATGGCAACTGCTACGGGGGGAGGCCCGTGGTGCCGTCTCGGCACACGAAGAGGGGTTCAACTTCAGGGCCAGTTCAGAGAAGACATCCTCGGGGACGTGCCCACGGTGCCGGGACAGTGACAGAGAGCAGGAGTCAAGTTTGGTGAAGGAGGGAGAAGAGGACGGGGAGTGCTGGAGAGGCACTGGAGAGGTGCAAGGAGCCACCAGGTCTGCGGGAACCGAGCCTGCGCACTGGGGGGCCAGCCTGCTCGGGAGGGACGGGAAGGGGGGACACGTGACGAGGTCAGCTGCGCATCAGCAAAGTGGAGGGTGGACCAGAGCGGGGCGGGGTCCCGGAAGGGGTCGAGGTGACAGGGGGTGCTAGAAGCCAGCATTTGCACCAGTGGGGGCTCCCGTCACTGGGGCAGGGGCCGGGGCTCGGTTTTCTCATCAGTAAGCCAGGGGGACACGCGCCTGCTTACTTCACGGGGCGTCTGAGAGAAGTTAGCAAAACGAAGGACATGGAAACACTCTATAAGCTGTGAAGTCCTCGGCTTACTAATCAACACTGTCACTCTTCAGCGAATCTTCTGCTGTCCTGTGCTGAGTTCCACTCAACCGCTGGGATAACACTGCATCTCTGGAGGGCTTCTGACTCCCGGGGCAGGCGGGGCCCTCCTCTGTGTGTCTTTATATCTCACACTAACTTGGCCACCACGTGTGCACTGGGATGATCCGGGGTCCTTGGCCGGACACTGGGCTCCCTGGGGCGGGGGCGGCATTCTGCCTTGTCCGTCCCTGCGTGTCCCTAGCCCTCAGCACGGTGCCGGAGACAAGGCCTGTGGCCGCTGAGTGTCTAATCAGCCAGTGAGTGGTGGGGGACAAGGGCCGGGCCAGGCTGGGCTACTCCCCTTCCCCCAGCTCTGTTGTCTTTCACCGGACGTGACCGTGACACGTGGAGATCGACGCAGCCAGAGGCTCTTCACAGAGGCCCGAGCACCCCGGGAAGGGCGGGGTGTGGCGGGGGGCGGGGAGCGGTTCCCAGAGGGGGTCTCACCTGTGGCTGAGGTTCTTCTCTCTAGAGACTCCTGACGCTGTTGCTGGTGCTGGGTCTGCTCCATCACTTGTCTGAAAGACAACAATGGCAGAGCGGGTCTGACCTCGCGATGCCGAGAACAACGTGGCTCTGTGTGCGGGAGCCCAGGCTGCAGAGTCGGGTTCCGTTGGCATTCCCCGAGAGCCCCGGGCTGGGGGCCCTGGCAGCGAGCTTGCCTCGTCCGCCCTGGCCCTGACGGCCGGGCTTGCTGCCCTCACTTCAGGGAGGTGGGGCGCGTGACTGGTTCCAGGTCCCCAAACAGGCGAGTGCCGGCAGGCCCCCTCGAACAGTCCCAGGCACACGTGGACGGGGAGGCCCTCAGGAAGGCTCGGGCGACCGTCCGGCTGAGTGACCGAGCTTTTCCCCGGGCCGGACGTGCCCATCTGGCTTTGGGGGCCCTGGGGCCACAGCAGACCTGACCTCGGGGTCGTTCATTCTCAGGACACCTGACTACATTCCCCGGAACGAGCTTCAGGAATCGCCGGTTGCCAGGAGAAGCGGACGCTAAGGCTGTCTGTCCTCATTCTTTCTACCACAGAGCCAGCCGCAGGCCAGGCTTCCATCAGAGAGCCATTTGGTACGCTCAGTGCACTGCTCTGTGTGCCTCGGCGGGAACTGACCTCCTAGCTCCTGAAGGCAGAGCGACCTCGGGTGCTCGTAAAGGCGGGTCGAGTGAGGACACTGACCCACAAATAGGTCCTCAGAATCCGGGACTGAGGTGCTGGGGCAGACCGGGGACAGCAGCAAGGCTTCAGTCGGCGTGAGCCAGCTCCACTTAGCTCTGCCCGTGCAACACGGGGTCGGGGGATGCTCTCACACCTCCTCCGGGCTCAGCGGGGGAGCACGCTGGAGGCACGCGGTGGTCTGGCCGTGGGCGGGGGAGGCGGGGGAGGCGGGGGAGGCGGGGAGGGCGGCCGGCAGGGCGGGAGGGTGCTGGCCTTGCGTCCACACGGCACCCTCGGTCTGCGGTGAGCTCGTGCCGGTCCGGGGCCGGCCCTGCGCCTGGCCCGTGGCCGCTGCCCAGTAAGCGCTTTGTGAAGGAACGAGTACACGGGGCTCGTCCAGCGGCTGGCGCACAGCACCTCCTCCAGAGGGGACCGTCTAGAGGGACGGGCCCTTCTGGCTCCTGCTCTGGGAGCACGGCTCTGTGACCGCGGGTAAGTCACTCCCCTTTCTTGGGCCTCTTCTCCGCAGAGTAAGCACGAGGGCACATGTCTCGGGGGCTCCGGTGAGGACGACAACGTGCGAGCCCGACGAGATGGCGGAAAAGACCCCGCTGGTAGGAGAGGCTGGGACAGCTCCGGCCGTGTCAGCATCAGCGTCTCTACCAAACTGCGGCAGCATCACCCGGAAGAAACTCCAACCTGCCCAGCAGGATCCATAGGCTCAGAAGCCCTTGGCAAAAGGGAGGCTTTTGGAAGTACTTAAAAATCAGGTGTGGGCTTCAGACCCTGTTTGTGAGCGAACAGAAGGCTCCTGTGCTTGGAATCCCCACCGCACGACTGGCCCCACGTAAGTCACCTCTCCCCTGGCCTCCCTTCGTGTGAGGTGACCAGCAGGAGCAGGGTCCCCTGCCCTGTGGCCTGGGTTGACTCCTGCAGTTCACAGAGGGGCCTGCAGGGGATGCTCTGGCCCACGGACAGCGGACTGCAGGCGGCCTCGCGAAGGAACTCTGGACCCGGCTGGTGGGTCAGGGGAACGCAGGGTGGTGTTTAACCAGTTCTCAGGGATCTGTTAGGACTCGTCTGCCCCGAACAGTCATCCCTGGGCCTGGTGGGGCTCACGCACGCCCCTCTCGGGGTGGAGGCGGCCAGGGCACCCGGCAGAGCTGGGACCACGCTGGCTGTCAGTCCTGGTTCCGCCTCTAACTGCTCATGACTTTGGGCAAGTCCTTTCCACTCTCAGCTTCAGCGGGCTCGTGTGAGAACAGTACCAGCAACAGGAACCCCGGAGGGTCAGCGTGAGGGGTAAACGAGGCAAAGCCTGTAAAAGCCTTTCATAAACTGCAACATGCTCTATCCTGACAGGCCAGGAGACAGGCCCAGGGAACTGACAGACGAATGGGAACTGATAAAAGGAGTCTCCCCCGCCTGTAGGCAGTCTAGAAGCACACTGCCACCTTTACCTCATTTCATGGAGGTGAGCAGAGCAAGGATTATCGCTGCTCTCTTCCAGTGGGAGACTGAGGTCTAGAGCAGGAACTTGCCCAGGGTTACAAAGTACACCGTTGGGGCCAGAAGGCACCCAGAGGTTACGGAGTTGTGGCCCTCGCTCCCTAGAGTGGGTGACAGGCTAGAGGAAGACAGGCCTCGGAGACCCTCACAGCTAGCTGAGCTGGGGGGGATGTGGCCTCCCCGACTCCCGGCCCAGGGTTCCATGTGAGTCTGGCTGCAGGCCCGCCCCCCCCACCCCCCAAGAACTTCGGCACAGCCTGGCTCCAAGCCTATCAGAGGGGCAGAGCCCCTGGCCCCCCCTTCCCTGGCGACGTGACCTGGGAGGCTGCTCCCTCCTTGGCCACCGGGGTCTCTTCTATAACTTCAGGACAACGGCACTGGCCCTTCCTCCCTGTCTGAGCACTTTAGAAGCTCCTTGGAGGGGTTGGGGGTCACCTTACGGCCCATACTCCACGGGCTGGCAAACGGCAACAACACAGCCCTGGCCAAGCTGTCGAAAAGCTGTGATCCCCAAGGGCGCTCATGGCCTTTGTCCACCTTAATCTCAGGTGGGAGGGGAGTGGGCAGGGGGTTAAGATCCTCCTGAGAGGCTGTGGCACCCGCCCGAGGCCACAGGAGGGTCGCGTCCGCCCGTCTCCAGCAGGGTGGCCTCGGCCGCGTTACTGCACCCTCCCCAACATCACAGCTATCCCTACACATGCGGGAGGGCTGAGTTCAGTCCCAGGAACGCACCTAGGATGCCGCAGACCGGCCGTCCCCATGAGGCCACACGTTCCCTTCCTCGCTCTGGCCAAACAGCCACAAACGTGCTCCCTCTTCCCTCTGGTCAAGCCTGTCCACCTCCCCCCGCCCCGCCCCCCGCCCCAGTGTGTGTCTCTGGGGTCCTGGCCCTGCTGGGCAGGGGGTTACCTTCTCTGGATGTCCATCTCGTCAGGAGAGGGGCCATTCTGCACCTGACGCTGGGTGGAGGGGCCTGCGGGGCAGAGAAGCACAGTGGTTAGTGGGTAGAAAGGCCCCGGCAGACCAACCCACAACGCTCCCCGTCTCTGCTCCCCCTGGCCTGCAGGAGACCCCCTGACCTCTCAACAGGTACACCACCATCCCTATCCTGTCCCCCTCAATTGCCTCTCTGCCCGTCTCGGCGCTTTTCTCTTGGAGCCAGCGAACGGGACCGCGTTGCTCACACGGCCGAGACGGCCCTTCAGCTGCAGAGACCCCCTCCTTCCCTCTCAAGCTGTGTTTGCCGCGACCTCACGCCCCACCGTGGCTCCGGCCTCTGCATGTCCTACAAAGCTGTTCCAACCCAAATCGCCAGTGTGCTCGGCATCGCCAAAACCCAAAGGAGGCATTCCGTCCCGCCCCCTTCTCTCTGGCCCGCCCTTTGGGCACAGGAATGGCCCTGGCGGCGGGTTAAGCGTCAGAGCCAGGGATTTCGCACCTGGTCTGGAGGCGCCACAGCCCGCGCCCCTCACCGCGGCGCGGGGCCCTCCTGCCTGCATCTAGGAGCCTGCGGCTGTGGGTGGGAAGGAGACAGCGAGGCCCAGATGGCAGAGGCTGTCACCGAGCGACCACGAAGACTTCCGGGCCACACCCTCACCCTGGACCCTGAAGGCAGGGCCCAGGGCAGTCCAGGTCGGCTGCCTATGCCCTATGTTCGGGTGGGGGCTGGTGCGGTACCACATTTACAAGAAAAGGCAGGCTTCTGCCCCAACCTGAGAAAGAGCTGATTGTTCCTGGTCTTTGCCAGCTCAGGTGTCACCGGGGAGCTGCACAGAGTCAGTGACAGGGCAGAGAATCTGGGCAAGTGGGTCTCATACTTCACTGATGGCACAGGGGTTTGTCTCCTCCCGGGGATAAAGTGGCAGCGACGCTCAGTCCACAGCAAACTCCATGACATACAGAAGGTTCTCCCACAGGCGCTTCAAGCCACTGAGGGATTAGCAGGTTGTCCCCTGGATCAGGGGCACAGCGGGACAGAGAGCAACAGAATCTCAAAGCTGAAACAGATTGTCCGATTCCAGGGCAGCCTCCTGCCCGGCCCAGGAGTGTCCTGTGTGCTTCCCAGGCAGGTAGTCCGGCGTGATCCCAGCCACGGGAGCCCCTACCTCCCACGAGACCACGTGCTCTCTTACACCGAGGTCTCAAGCCTGCCCGCCGCCCTCGGAGGCCCTGTCTCCGCCATCAGGTGGGACACAGCATGGGTGGAGTCTTTCCACGCCCAGAGTGAGCCTCCACGTCTGGCTGTTTCTGGACCTTGCCGTCCTGGGCCCCGGGATCCGTTCCAGTCAAGTTTCCGGTGAGCCTTGCCTGGCTGGTATCCTGGCTCCGGTGCGAATGTTTCAGCCGGGGAAGGAGGAGGACCCGGGTGGTGGGCGGTGGGCCCGCTGCTTGGTGGGAGGAAATGGCCTTGTGGGGCTCCAGGGAAAATGCCTCCCTGGGTGGACCCGGCCGGCCCCGCCCCCGCTCATTGGTGCCTTCGGCTGCCGTCAGACGGCAGGAGAGATGGTGCCTGCACGCTTTTACAGACGCGACCTTTGCAAGGATCTGGTGTGGCGGCCTGGCACCCGACGGGCGCGAAACCAACGCTAGTTTTCTTTCCCTGTCTCTAAACGCATCTTTAAAATTAATTAATTAGCGTGTAATTTTGCTCTTTTTTAAAAGTCGGTTTTTCTGGCTATAAACAGCACGTGATGTGTGTTCGGTGCGCGCATCAGAACAATTAAAACAGCTCCCTCCTCGTGCTCAGGACCAGGAACACAGTGCTGCGTGCGCGGTGCAGGCACTTTCCCGATTCAGTGAGAACTCCTCCCCACTCTCGCGGCCCTGGCAGGCAGCCCCCTCGAGGACCCGTGACAGGCAAGGGCGTGGCCCGGCAAGGGGAAGTGACCCGCTCAGGGTCTCACAGACAGCAGGTGGCGGAGCCAGACTCAGACGGCCTGCGAAAGGCCACTGTCTTTCTTCTGTTCAGTCACTCGTGGGGTCAGATGGAGACCCGCTTAAGAGCAGAGAACGAGGGTGGCAGGTGGCATGCCACCAGCAGAGCCGTAGGGAAGGGGCTGCGTTCCCCCAGACTGGACAGGTGTCCCCCGACCCCGACCCAGAGGCTCCGTGCCTCTACCCACTCGTCCCAGCTGAGGCACGAGGGATTCAAGACACCTCGGCTCCTGGGTCTGGGAATCAGGCCTGAGCTGCTCAGCCGCTGGCTGGACTTCTGGAAAACTGGCCCCTGCCTCGCTCCAGGGCCCGGCCTCTGCTGCTGAGCCCATGTCTGACTCTGGAGTTGCCCTTCTTCCAGGGCTGAGCCCCTGTCCTGGAGACCCTGTCTGTCACCTGGTCTGAAGACTGGAGAGCCAGGCCCCACCCTGGCGCTGAGGTCGCGGGATGCCCTGGGCTCTGCTAGTCGCTCAGGGGTCTCTTCATCTGGTGGCCTGGTCCGGCCTCAGTCACTAGGAACATTTGTCAGGACCCCAGGAGGCAGCCGACAGCCTGCACAGTGGTCCGTGGTGGTCCTGTGCTGGGGTCCCTCATTCTGCCTGCTGGGCTGGACTTCCTCCTAACGCCCTCAGCCAGCCTGTCCCTCCAGAGGGTGCAGGACATCCGTCAGGAGCCTGGCTGCTCCCAGGGGACCCTGGTCCCGGCACTGCAGACAGCTTTCAAAACAGCTGGAATTTTAGTCACGACAGAGCAGGAAGAGACAATGCTTGGCATAAGACGATGCATAAGACCTTCCACTCTTCCCAAACTAAGAAAACGTTAGTCTCTTTCGAGCTATGAGGATCCTTAACACCAGGAAGCACGGTCCCTTCGTCTCAGAGGTGGGGGCCGGGGCCCGGGGAAGGGCCCACCAGCGTCACACGGGGTATCTGCAGCAGATGTGAGGCTCTCGCTGTCTCCGTACTCCTGGCCCATCCCACCCGCTGGCCCCAGTGGCCCCAGCGGCGGAGGCAGGGAGGAGGGACAGGGAGGAACTCCTTCCGAACTGTCTAAGGCTCCTTGGGAAACCTCCTGGCACAGTGCACGTGCTTCTCCGGGGGAAGCCTCAGGGTGGGAGCCCTGGGGAGCTGTTCATCACCCCCATCTGTCCCGCTGTTCTTTCCAACAAGTCCCCGTGCGGGGGGACTGGAAGCCGAGACGGAGGCGTGCAGAGTCCCCCACACCACGGAGTCACCTCAGGCCAGCCGCACCTCTGCCTTCAGGGTCCAGCTGAGCGGGCAGGTGGAGGCCCGGCCTCCTCCTCCTCCGGCCGCCCGCTTGGAGTCGTTTACAGGGTCTCACTGCAGCGCCGTCGCAGATCCTGAGTCCGCCCGCCTCTCCACCCCCGGGGGCCGCCTCGGCATCTCTCTGCTGGGCCCGATGCCTCGGTCGGCCGACAGGACCCTCGGCTCCGCTGTCTCTCCCCGTGCTTCCCGCCCCTCTTCCACGCTGATGTCACAGCCTCTGCGGTCTGCGGAGAACACAAGCCTGACCCTCAGGGGCCCGGCCCCGCAGCCGCTGCTCCTGTCCCCGCCTCCGCAGCGGCCCTTTGGCATCTACTCCCTAAGTCTGACCACGTGCCGTGCTCCCCACCTCTCTGTCCTGTGCGGGGTTCTGTCCGCAAGGCTCAACTCCACGGTCGCCTCTTCCAGGAAGCCTTCCCACATCCTCTCACGCTCCTTGCCGCTCGACCCGCAAGGGCCTCTGTCTCAACTTTCTCACTAACGCTTTGTGAGCAATCTTCTCCTCCCTGTGAGGTCTTGAGTTTCTCGAAGGCAGAGACCACGTCCCTTCCTCGTCACTGTGTGCGCAGCGCCTGGCTCACGCCGGGGATATTTGGCTGACTCGAGTCGGTTAGAGGGGACTCGAGTCGGTTAGAGGGAACTCGCGACCGCCAGCCCGGCTGGGAGAAGCACAGGAAGGGACGGGGCTGACCTCGCTGAGATAAAAAGAAAAGCACTGAAGAGGTAAGCCACAGAAACACAAGCGATCCCCCAGTTCGGGCTTGTTCAGAGAGCAGGCCGACCGGGGGACGGTTCCCGGCCAGCACCAGGACCCCACTGCTGGCCGGACGCCTGGGGGCAAGCCTCAGAGACAGACAGCCTGCCCCAGCCTCTCACAGGCCATTCCGTTCGACGTGCCCCTCGGCTCTGCACGCAGCTGCGCGCGGACTCGCGGTCACCTTCTGCGGTCGCGCGGCGCCCCTCCGCACACATACGGCAGACACTTGTTCGGGGAGATCACGTTCAACGGCCCCCTCCCCACAGGTACCGACCTGGGTGGGCCGGCGGGTGAGGCGGCCCAGGGTCGGCAGGGAGGAGGCCTGGCCAGAGCTCTGCCCCGCACGCGGGAGCCGGGCCTCGTCGTCTATAAAATGAGAGTCAGCACGAAGCCTAAAGCCTCACGCGGCTGCTGTGCGGAAGAGACGCGATGCACGGAGAAGCCCCCTGTACACCACAAAGGCCTGCGCCACACGCGCTTTTGTTCGTGTTTAACGCAGACGGTCTGGGCGGCCTCTCCACGGAGTCCAAACGTCTCACCGATCACTGACCTGCCTGCGTCCCGCGCACTCGCACGGCCCTTTACCCCAGTCGGGCTGCTGCTGCCCTCAGGAAGGCGCCTCACGGTCCACTTACAGAGCGCTGCCTTCGCTGCCGCCGCCCGGCTGGGCCCACCGCGGCCCCGCAGAAGGCGTTGCTGGTGTCTCGGGGAGGTGAGGGGGCTCGCCAAGGCCAGGGGGCTCCTCACGATGGCCCCGGGGTCACAGCTCGTTGTGTGTGGGAGGTGGCCTGGGGCGCCCACCAAGTCAACCCTCACCCTCCCTCGCTCGCCTCCGACAGGTTTTGCCAAAGTGAAAACAAAGACCCTACGGGCCTCGCAGACGAGCAGGAGGGAGGAAAACGTGAGGTGGGGTGACACAGGTGCCCGTGCACGACCGGCGTGTGGGCCCCGGGGCCGGCACGAGAGCTCACAGCGGGGGGCAGGCCAGGGCAGGGGGCCTCCCGTCTGAACACCCAGAGAGGGACGGGGACAGAGGGCGCGGCCCACGCCGACACTCGCCTCCAGGCCCCCGCCGACACTCGCCTCCAGGCCCCCGCTGGACGGGGACGCTTCCTGGGGAAGGCACTGACTTGCGGCCGTCTGGGAGGCCGCTTTCCAGAAGGCTTTAAGTCCCGCCGAACGCCTGCTTCTACAGAACACGGTGCAGACCCGGAGGAGGACTGTTCAGCCCCACGGGTCAGTGAGCGGGGGGAAGACAGGGGAGAAAACAAAACCGGAGCCATGGACTCCAGCCAGGGGCCCACGGGGGAGGGGCGACGCGGAAGCCTGGCCAGAGGGGACAGGGCTGGCCTTCACGCCACAGAGGCTGAGAGATCGAGCGGAGAGTCAATGTGACTGACCCGAGGCACTGAAGTCAGCCGGACCAAAGGGGAAAGTGGGGCCAGGGGGTCTGAGGTCATCTCTGAGGGACGGCGCCTCTCCCCGTGGCTCCGGGGGGACTTGGGGCCGGCCAGTCCCACTCGGTTTCTCGCCCGTGAGCAGGGTGTTAATGATCACCACACCCTTCCCAGGGCTGTTCCGAGGTGGGATGAGACCATGCCTGGCGCTGGTACTCTCTAAAGGCTTCTATACCTTCTGTCTTCGACGTAAGGATCTGCCAAGGGCTTCCGATGCGAGGTGTGACCATCCTCAGGAAACAGAGCAGGGCAGGGGTGAGCAGCTCAGAGAGGGAAACCCAATGGCATGACCCGGCTCCAGGAGAATGAACCAGATGTGGCCGATGCCCCACTCGCAACCCCCGACCTCGCTGCTGGGCCCGGGGCCCGCTCGGCTGCAGGGGCACCTCCTTGTGGGGACCCTGCTGGCGCCGAGCTCCCTGTCCACTCCGCCTGTACGTGCCAGGACAGACAGCAAAACGAACCCAGGCCAACAGAGTGGTCTGACTTTCTCTCCAGGGACTTAACCGTTTTGTTCTCTGTATTCCCAGCACATAATGTCGTTCTTGGCATACGGTCAACACTCAGCAAATATTTGTTGACTAAACGAACGATTACACCCCAGGCAGACTGTGTGAAGATCTCTAGCCAAATGTTGAGACTACAGCAGGCGCCACATTCTTAAAGCTCTCATCTCGTGGCTGGAAACAGCCAGTGGCCAAGCCGGGGACTGTGCCTCATAAGCCCTGAGACACTACAGCAGGAGAGACACTGCAGGTCGCCAACGGAGGTGGCACTGGGAAAATACCACAGATGGGATGAGGGAAGAGGGGACCCGAGTGTACTGAGCAGCTACTATGTGCTGTGCACAGGCTCTGTGTAGGGTTTTCACCGCTGCTCTTCCTCCTCGTGGGCTGGAGTCCTGAGGGCCCAGTTCCCAAGGGTCCCCCGTGGGACCAGACAGGCGGTCTTTCACGTGCTGGCCTAGAGGCCTCTGTGCAGTAGACGGTGCTCATGCCTGCTCCAGGCCCCACCCCGGGGAAGATGGCCCAGTCCTCCCGCTACCCCTCATTCCCACTTTCTAGTCTTTCCCCACGCCTGGCTGGCCTCTCCTGGACTGCTCCAGGGTCCACAAATCCCCTTCAGGGTGAACCTGGAGCCAGGACACCCCAGTTCTTGTTGGGGTTCTGCTCTAAGTGGCCAGGTATCCTGGGGAGTCCTTCCCATCCCTGGGCCTCAGTTTCCCATAAAGTGAGAAGGATGGAACCAAGGATCACACAGTTCTAAATCTCTACAATTTAAAAGGACAAAGAAGGAGGGGCCCCGGGTGGCTCGGTTGAACGTCTGACTTCGGCTCAGGTCACGATCTCACGGTTCATGAGATCGAGCCCCGCATCAGGCTCTGTGCTGACAGCTCGGAGCCCGGAGCCTGCTTCGGATTCTGTGTCCCCTCTCTCTCTCTGCCCCTTCCCCGCTCACGCTCTCTCTCACAAATAAAGATTAAAAAAAATAATAAAAGGACAAAGAAGGAAATACCCCAATATGGGGAGGAGACTGTGGGATCGTTTCCCTCTTTGTGAACTTCCAAATGAGGTATGAGTAGATGCACCACCATATAATAAAGAAGCACAGGGCTAAGAGTCCCCAGGGAGGGCACAAGTGCTCCTGTGTGACTCCATCCCCATAAGTCTGGTGCTGCAAGGCAGACGGGGGCCCTACAGCTCCTGGCCCGGGCGCCCACGTTAAATTATACAGCCTGAGGTGGGCAGATAAGCCGAGGCATTGCCGACACCTCCTCCTGAGAGAGGCTGTCCTTCTGCCCGTCCATTAACATTCATGAGGCTCTGGGACGCCAGCCTCCCCTCTCCTCTGGGACAGAAGGGACAGGCTAGGTTTCGAGTTAGCCTCTATAGGAAAGGCATCCCCTGGGCCTCCTGAAAAAGAGGGAACCTGAGATCCCAGGACAAAGGATCTAGCACCTGCTCAGTGATGCTTGATGGAATTTCTGGCCGGCGAAGGACAGCTACCTAATCTGGGCTGGGCAGAGTCCCAAGCCCCTCTGAGGCCCCCTCCGCCCCTCTGCCACGTCTCTGGCTGCCTCCTTCTCCCTCTGGAGGGTCCCTGCATTCTGGATTGACTCAGGGCGGCACTTTGCAACGGGGGCAGGCCTCCCAGACCAATTCCTTAGCAATCCTCCCCCTCTCGTTTCCAGGCCTCTGCTGCCGAGCAAGCTAGTGTCCGTGTGGGAACGGAGTCTGTGATCCGGGCCTGAGTCCTCAGAGGCGCCTCGCCAAGGCCACACAGGAATTGGTGGCAGAGCTGGGACCAGCGCCCGGGACAAAGGTCTCCTAGCCCAGGGTTCTGGCCGGACAGGCAGCTGTCTCCGCACCTTTGCGCTTAGGAAACCAGGGTGGCGGTGCTGAGCCCCCCTCCTGTGCTCGGCTCAGCGGTAGACGGATCCTGACTGCCACTGCCGTCTCCTGCTTTGACGAGAGACGGTTCAGTCGCTTGCCTGAAGTTAGCCCGCGTGAATCTTCCGGCGCCTTTCCTCCGAGGCCTTACCAATGAATCGGAGCTCGCAGCGGGCTGATGCGTGAGCCCACCTGTGTTGTTTCACTCAGAGCACCAGGGCCAGCTGTCACCCGCTGGACTCCTGTAACAGACCCTCGTTCCTGAGCCCTCCCGTTACGGTTCAACCGTCACCCCACGGTGACCAACGTCTAGAGCCGTGGCAGAGAGGCCAGCGTCCAAACGGCCCGTAGCCCTGGAAGGCCAGCCCATGTAGACGCGGGGACCGCGTTTCGGAAAGGCCGCACGGTGAGGAGCACCCGCCTGGAGCCTGCAGAGGACGGGCCTTTGCCCTGTGCCGGCCTGGGTGCCGGCGAGCAGCCCCACCTCCCTGTCCCTGTCCTGGCGCATGGGGCTCCTGAGGCCCGGGGGAAGGGAGCACTTGCTCGCGGGGGGAAGCGGGGCTGGGATCCAGGCTCCCAGGGTCCAGGCCGGGACACTGGCAGCCAGCCTGCCTCGTCCGCTCGGGCTGCGCTCCCCAGGCCACTCACTTTCCAGGTGAAGTAGCCGTTTCCTAACAAGCTCGCTTCAGGACAAAGAACCAACCTCGAGAAGAATCTCAAACGGAACGAAGTACAATGAAAATACATCGCGCCTTTACAGTGTGACTCACAAAGCGCCTTTACGGGATTCTGGTCATCGATCTGCTCAGCTATCCAGGGCGGGGCCTATCAGACCTCTCACAGGTGGGGAAACTGAGGCTCAGAAAGGGTGAGCAACCACCCGAGGCCACACGCGCCTCCAGCGACCGGCGCTGCTGGGACGGCAGCCGTCTCCCAAGCCCGGTCTGCACGCAGCTGCTTCTGTCCGTGCTTCCGCAAGGCCTCCGTGAAAAACAGCATTTACCCTCTGGTCAGCCACTGGCAGGCGCCTCGTCCCGGGAGAGCTCACGCCCACCACCCCAGCAGCTGGGAGCGGGAGGAGGGGCCCGTGAGGAGCAGGGAGGAGCCCCCACGAGGAGAAGGGAAGAGTCCCGGGGAGGAGCTGAGAGGAGCCCCTCGTGAGGAGCGGGGTGGAACCCCCTGCGAGAATGGGGAGGACCCCCCTCAAGAGCAGGGAGGAGAGACCTCCTGTGAGGAGCAGGGAGATCCTCTGTGAGGAGGGGGGAGGAGCCCCCATGAAGGGGGGGGAAAGGAGCACCCCATGCAGAGTAGGGAGGAGCCCCCGTGAGGAGAGGAGAGGAGCCCCCTATGTAGAGTGGGAGGAGCCCCTGTGAGGAGCCTCCCATGAGGAGCGGGGAGGAGCCCCCATGAGGAGTGGGGAGGAGCCCCCCATGCAGAGCGGGAGGAGCCCCTGTGAGGAGCAGGGAGGAACCCCCATAAAGGGGGGGAAAGGAGCCCCCATGCAGAGTGGGGAGAAGCCCCCGTGAGGAGAGGAGAGGAGCCCCCCATGCAGAGTGGGAGGAGCCCCCGTGAGGAGCAGGGAGGAGCCCCCACGAGGAGAAGGGAAGAGTCCCGGGGAGGAGCTGAGAGGAGCCCCTCGTGAGGAGCGGGGTGGAACCCCCTGAGAGAATGGGGAGGACCCCCCTCAAGAGCAGGGAGGAGAGACCTCCTGTGAGGAGCAGGGAGATCCTCTGTGAGGAGTGGGGAGGAACCCCCATGAAGGGGGGAAGGAGCACCCCATGCAGAGTGGGGAGGAGCCCCCGTGAGGAGAGGAGAGGAACCCCCATGCAGAAAGGGAGGAGCCCCTGTGAGGAGCAGGGAGGAGCCTCCCATGAGGAGCGGGGAGGAGCCCCCATGAGGAGTGGGGAGGAGCCCCCCATGCAGAGTGGGAGGAGCCCCTGTGAGGAGCAGGGAGGAACCCCCATAAAGGGGGGGGAAAGGAGCCCCCATGCAGAGTGGGGAGGAGCCCCCGTGAGGAGAGGAGAGGAGCCCCCCATGTAGAGCGGGAGGAGCCCCTGTGAGGAGCAGGGAGGAGCCTCCCATGCAGAGCGGGGAGGAGCCCCTGTGAGGAGCAGGGAGGAGCCCCCGTGAGGAGAGGAGAGGAGCCCCCATGCAGAGCGGGGAGGAGCCCCCATGAGGAGTGGGGAGGAGCCCCCCATGCAGAGTGGGAGGAGCCCCTGTGAGGAGCAGGGAGGAACCCCCATAAAGGGGGGGAAAGGAGCCCCCATGCAGAGTGGGGAGGAGCCCCCGTGAGGAGAGGAGAGGAGCCCCCCATGTAGAGCGGGAGGAGCCCCCGTGAGGAGCGGGGAGGAGCCCCCCATGAGGAGCGGGGAGGAGCCCCTGTGAGGAGCAGGGAGGAGCCCCCGTGAGGAGAGGAGAGGAGCCCCCCATGCAGAGCGGGAGGAGCCCCCGTGAGGAGCGGGGAGGAGCCCCCCATGAGGAGCGGGGAGGAGCCCCCGTGAGGAGCGGAGAGGAGGCACCCGTCACCTACAGCTCACTCTGCAAAGCACGGTGCAGTGGCAGTGGCAGAAGCAGAAGCAGTGGAAGGTCCACTCTCTGCTGACCATTCCGGGCAGGGCCCCGGGCGCAGTCCAGGAGGGCGCCTCTCGCATCCCGGCCACTTACCCGTCCTTCCTCGGCCACCCGGCTCAGGCAGTGGGAAACCGATACGCCAGCCAGCCGTCAAATGGGCTTCACTGCCTCAATGTTTAATGAAGCCTCCCGGCTAACCTATCAGAACCGTCCTGCCTACCTGATTCTAGCAGGTTCTGGGGGCCGTGGAGAAGCAGCCAGACCCCTGTGGGGCCAGCCCACGGGCCGTGGTGACACCAGGTGTCTGCCAGAAGACTCTCCCCCCCTCCCCCGCCCCCGGCTCTCCTCTTGTCCCTTGCAGGCAGTGGGATGGGACAGTGTGGGCACGGAGCCAGAAAGCAACGGGTGAGGCCAAAGCCAGAAGCCCAGGCACTGTTTGCGTAGACCACCTGCTCTCCCCAGGCTCCCCGGGCATCCCTGCTGCTGTTCCTCGCTCTTCCTTCCTTGCCGACACGTCTGCTTCCTCCCAACCAGTCCCTGCCACTCCTGCTTTCTTTCCCAGCCGGATCGGCTCCAAGGAGCTCAGTCCTTCGACCTGCCAGCAGGCACGCCTCTCTCCCACTGCCCTGGGACCCCTTCCTACCGCCACACCTGTGGGCACAGTGGCTGTTCCTTCTGCCAGGAACACTCGCCTGCACTTCCCGGGACCCATAGAGCCCAGGTGAAGTGGGTCCCTGTCCCTGTGGAGCGTTCCCTGGCCCCTCAGGTGGCAGGGAGGGTAGCTTCCCCCTTGTCCCTTTGCCGCTCCTCTGTAGCGTCCTGTCCCTTTGTGCCCTAGGGAACGCGCCCACTGCCGATACCGGAGTCTCTCCACCGTTTACTCCGCTGGACTGCGAGCTTGAGGGCAAATCCCACGCCTGTACCTTCTTGTCCCAAGCACCCTGCGCAGGGCCTGGCGGGAAGCGCGCAGGGAATGTCTGTGTGGCCAGCCCAAACCTGGCGTCACACTCTCCTTCGGAAACGGGTCGGCCCCTCTCAGTAGAGCAATGCTAATCTCCCCGGTCCCACCAGGCTTACCGCTCTGCCCTCTACCGGTCTCCAGGGAATGCCGGCCCTGGGGGGAAACTGCCCCTCAGCTCTGCCTCCCTGCGCTGTCTAGGCCTCAGCCTCGCGCTCTCCTGAGTGGGGGTCTCCGGCTCAGGCTCGCCCCCAGGAGCCGTGTTTGCAGATGGAACAGCAGGAAGCCCTCCCGTGCCATCCCTGAGCCGGGAACCCTGCGGGTCCCACCAGTTCCCGTGGGAAATCCTCACTTTCGGACCCGAGGCCTCCTATGCTCTAACGTGCCGGCAGCCCCCAGCCGCCGCCTCCAGCACCCTCTTTCGCTAGCCGGTGACTTCCCTGGGCTGGGCCCCACCTGCCTTTCCCTCCTCCCTCTTTGTTTCCCTGGGCGGTAAGTGCAAATACGCAAACACACAAATCTATAGGGACGACACCGGACTTCAAGGAATGTGGCACACGCTGCCTAGGAGGGTCCCCTGAAGGCCGGCCCATCGTCTCCCCCCTTCATTCCTCCCCGATGCAGGGCTCACACGGTCCCATCCGTCCAGATCCTTCCGCAAGCCGCTGACAGCCGTTCTGCGGGTCTTTGGGACCTTGGGCTGGCCGGTCACAGTCCCTCTTTGGACTGCATTTCCCTGCCTGTGGGGCTGCACTGGGGAGGTGGCATCACAGTGCGGACAGCGGCCCCCACCCCTGCCCGGAGCGTGTGGACTAGAGGCACTGGCAGGTGAATGCGGCCCCGGCTCTGTCACTTATCCCTGGCCGTGGGCACGTTACGGTAACTGTTTTCTTATCCGAGAAATAATAAAAGGCACCCACCACTTGTCTGGGAGCGTGGGGGTCAAAAACTCGTTCGCGTCAGCCTAGACTCTGATACGGTGCGGCCCACCGATGCCGTTTCCTTTCCGTCTTAGGTAGTCCCCAGCGAGTAACATTTTTGTGTCCGTCAAAGTCTCACAACGCATCCCAGAGGTGGTGTTATCATTACCCCTTCTTGCAAGGGACGCCCAGAGACGTCAAAAACCTGCCTACCTCACATGAGCGAGTGACAGAGTCAGAACCGGGACCAGGACCAGCACCGGGACCGCAGCTTCCACCCCCACGCTGCCCCGCTCTCCCCTCTACAACGGTCACACCGTGCGGACTGCCGGAGCAGAGGCCGCCAGGGACAGGCTCTCTCCTTGGCATTTAGTCAGAAAGCCAGCTCACGGCCTGCTGCCAGCAACGGGCCACTTCTACGCAAAAAGCAGTGCGTGTTAGGGGCGCCTGGGTGGCTCAGGTCACGATCTCACCTTTGTGAGATCGAGCCCCGCGTCAGGCTCTGTGCTGGCAGTGTGGAGCCCAGAACCTGCTTGGGATCCTGTGTCTCCCTCTCTCTGCCCCTCCCCTGCTCGCGCTCGCTCTCCCAAAAATAAATAAAAACAAACACAGTGGTGCCCGCCAGGAAAAAGCGGCCACACAAGCTCAGGCTGCAGATTCAGAGGACCCCGGGGTTAATTCTGTTTCAGCTTCGGCGTTTCCCTGACTTCCACCTGGATGGGACCTGCGGCCTTTCACACCCAACAGCAGGGCTCAGCCTGACCTGCCTGCTTCCAGCCGCTGGTGCCCCAGGAGGCCGGTGATGCAGCCCCGGTCCCAGCGTTTGCACAAGGGAGAGCAAGGACACGTGCCAAAACACAGGCAGGCAGACAGCTGAAACTGAGCACTGCTTCCGCAGTTGGCCTTTCTGGGCTGGTTCCTCCATCTTGGCCGATACGGCTCCGTTGGCCCTCTACAACCTAGCTCGTTAACTGTTTGTTCAACAAGCACTTATTCCCAATTTCTTACTCTGAAGGAGGCAAGCAACGGAGGGAAGTTATTTCTAGACCAGGTCACATAGGAACATCCCGGTAAGGGCGCCTGGCGCGGCTGATCTTCAGCTGTGCCCGAGACTCCGAGGTCAATGCCGGCAGGGTCAGCAGGACCCCCACCCCAGTCACTCGCGCGCTCTGCTTCTGAGGCCGGTCCCCTCCACCCTCTGCTCCTACACTGAAATGGGCTCCCACACTTGCAGCCGGCCCTTCCAACTGGGGGCGGGCACCCCAACAGCTTGGTGGCACTCCGGCGGTACGTGGAGGAACGGAGAACACGGACCACCGGGAGCGTCAATTTTACTGAAAGGTAAGTAATTCAAAACAAGGAAATAAGCACAGATACATCGAGGAGCAGGACATGAAATCCACGTGAGTCTGGAGTGTCTTCGGGCCACACCGCAGCCCACTCGGTGGCGGGGGGGCGGGGGAGGCTCCTGGCCGGGGCTCACGCCCACCCGCGTCCTCGGAGCCCGGCACTTCCTGAAACGTTTCGGTCTTTCCTGCCTCTCTCTGGTGGTCCCTTTGCTGGTGATGCGGCACGTCCCCCCTTGTGCCCCACGGGCCCACCTCCTCTGAGGCCTGCTCTGGGGCATCCACAAGGCACCCCTGACATCCTCATAGGGAACATTCCTCCTGTGAGCCTGATCCGGCCTGGCGCCCCGGCTGCCTTCTGTTCGAACTGAGCAGATGCCTGCCTGCGCCCCTGCCGGGCTCTGAGCACCTGCGTCACAGAAACACCCTGTATTTATGCTTCCGCGTCACCCTGTGGAATTCTCAAAACAAGGTGACAAGCTGTTATTATCACTCTGTGTGACAGATCAGAAAAACAGAGATTCAGAGGCGTGATCACCCATCTAGATCGGTAGTCAAGTTGGGTCAAGATTCCCGGGAATCACGGCTACACCTTTCTGCCGCCCCAAATAGGGCCCGCGTGGCTCAGAAGCGGGGAGATAGGCAGGGGCGCCGTCAGCGCACGGTGGTTACGGAGGCCAGCCGTCAGAGCAAACCATCACCGACTTCGTCTGGGAAGAAGTCAGAGCGGCACGGGGGCGGGGCGGCCAGAGCCGATGTGCCCAGGCCTCGGGAAGCCGCAAGCCAGCTGGGAATCTGCTGGGCCCCTGCTGAGAGCCACGGCTCCCGGGCAGAGATCGCCAGGCAGTGATTCCTCGCCTCTGAAGATGTGGTTGGCAGGGAGAGGAGGCTGTGAAGGCCTGGGCCTTGGGGGCTGCTTCCTGACCGTCCAGGGGAAGGCCTACGCCTTACTGCGCTCAAAGCCGTCCCTGAAGTCCTGGCCGTGCCCATCCCCAGCCTCACCTAGTCTCCCACAGAGTCCAGGATGCGCAGCGCCCCCGTGGAGAACTCCGGCAAGTCTCTGGGCCTTTGCACCTGTGGCTGCCTCTTTTCAGAACCGCTCCTCTCTCTTCTCGCTGGCAGACTTTTATCCACACTTGGAGACCCAGATCAGGCTTGCCCCCCACAGAGGCTTTCCCGACGGCCCTGTCCCCCTACCTCAGCCCGCGTGCCAGGCCTGTTCTCTAGGCTCCCACAGGCCCTGCGCTTCCCATCCGCCACAGCGCACTGCCCAGTTTCCCTTCTCCATCTGACCGGGCCCCAGGAACACAGGAGCCTACCTTTCTCACCTCTGCGTGCTGGGTGTCCCGCCCAGCACGGACGCCCCGCAAACGTCTGTTCGCTCACTTATCACACAAGTATCACCGTGCCGGGCGCACACGCTGCTGTCCTGGAACTGACGCACCCAGGACACGCACGGAGCAGGAACACAGCAGGGGAGAGAACTGAAGTGGCAGGTGACGACCAGCGGATGTGTGAGCAGAGGTGGGAGGGAAGGAGCCACGGGCTACGCGGAGGGAAGAATATTCCAGGCCGAGGGACATCAGGTCTAAGACCCAGTGTCAGGAGCAGGCGTGGCACGCTCGGGGACGCAACGAGGAGGCCAAAGTGACCGGAAGGGAGTGAGGCAGAGCGGGAGGAGGTGGGCTCGGAAGGCGCCAGGGCCGAGTGGTCTGTGCAGGCCTTGCTTTGGATTTGGGTCCGGTTCTGAGCAAGACTGGACGTCCCTGGAGGGTCCCGAGCAAGGGCTGACCCGACCTGAGCTAGACTTGAGAAGGTTCATCTGCTTGCATATGAACATGAACTATCACGGGCTCGGCGTAGAAGCAGACAAATCAAGCAGGTGTCTACTGCGAGAACCCCGTCGCCTGCTGAACGAACATAACGGGTGAATGAGGGCAGGCCGCAAACAGGCAGGGGACAGGGCCTCAAATGCTCACACCCTGTCCCCTCCAGAAACCGCAAGCTGTACCCCAAGTTCAGCACTTGGGTTTGGGAGTCCTTGTGACCGTCACTCACTAAGATAACCTGAGCTGGCGCTTATCCGGTACGAGCTACACTTGGCAGAAGGCTAACCTGTGAAGTTATCGTTCTTGACGAAAGAAACAGACACCAGGTGAGAAAAAGAAACGGGATGCTAGTGAGTTTTTGACTTACTCAAAAGACCCAGGCTTTTGGCCATAAAGATGGGCCAGGCCGAGTGCCCATAATAGTCAACCCAGATCGAGCTGGGTTATGATGGAGAGAGCCTGGAGGCCACCAGCTGAGCCAGGGGCTCGGCTCTTCTGACAGGCACTCTGGTCTAATGGGAGAGACAGGGACTGGCGATTAGGAGGCTGTGGCTATGTCCCTCCCCAGCGTGGCCTGGGGCAAGTCACATGCTGCTGTGAGCCCTCGTTTCCTCATCCCTAAAGTGGGGACAAGAATCCCTAACGTCCCCCTGACGGTCGCAGAGGCCGCGTGAAGACCCAGTGGGACGAGCAAGCGGGTGGCGTGTGGGAAGGGGTCACGTCCTCTCCTCGAGGAGCGGGGCCCCACGTCTTCTCCCACACCAGTCGTGCCCCTGCCCTCGTTGAGGGGCGAGGTCCTAGGACGGCGTCGGGGGACAGGGTGCCCCAGGGACGATGACACCGCACTGGCATCCCCGGGGCGCTTCACAGCTGACGGATCACATCGTGAAGAGGGAACTGGGGCGGGGGGGGGGGGGGCGGCACAGCGGCCGGCTCGAGGCACACGGGCAGGAGCCGGAGAGGCAGGCCACGCGCCGTGCCAAGCGCTGACCGGGCACCGTGTGCAGGCCGTAGCTACGGGAAACCGAGAGCCCCAAAGAAATCTCCCCATTAGCGTTCGGGAGAGAATCCTGGGGCCGTGGGCAGCCGGCCTTCCTCCTCCAGGAGGTGAACCGCAAACGAAGCAGCAGCTCTTTAAAGGGAGATAACGGCGGGGTGTCTGGAAATCGGGGGCCCCCAAGAGGGATACAGAGTGCCGTCAGTGTGCGGCGGGAGACCCCGACGTCGGGTGGACCCTCTCCCGGAGCCTGGATTTCAAGTCCCAAACCACCGAGACCCGCCCCACCCTCCTCGTTGGCTGCTCCCGGCTCGGTCCCACCGTGCAGCCGGCGCGGCCCCGGCTCCCTCTCGGCCCCGCGTTCCCGAACACCCGGGCCGTGTGGCCCGACCTCCCTCTGCGTCCCAGAGCAGGGCCCTCAGCGTCACCTCAGGAGGTGATGTCGTTAGCCGACTTTTCAAACACGCATAAAAAGCGAGTAACTTCAAACGGTTACAGTAATTCACGGGTGACAAGGCACTTCACACACGCCGTCTCACGTCACCCTCCCGACAACCCTGTGAGGTAGCTGTGATGAGCCCGTCGCACGCGTGGAGAAACGGTCCCAGAAAAGCGCGGCGACTTGGCCAAGGGCACACCCTCGGCACAAACCGTGCTCGGGCCCAGATCCGCCCGACTCCACGACCGACGTGCACACGCCTCAGGGCCACCAACGGCTGTAGGTCCGTGAACACGAGGCTGCTGGCCGGGGAAGGTGCCGTCCTTCGCTTAGGGCTGGTGGTAGGCGGGCCAAGGTGACGGGTGCGATTTCTGTGTGAGACAATTCTATTTGCCATGTCCCTCAATCACAGATAGCACCCCTCACCTTGCGCCCAGTTTCACAGGCTTGCGAGCGGTGCTGGTTCGGGAGCGCCGTCTTGGTCTGCAGAGGGTGGCGTGATGGCAGGAAGCGTCAGGCTACGCGAGGCACGCAAGACAGACACGGGGGCGAGGTGGCCAGCTCACCCACTCACACGCCCAGAGGTGTCCGTCCTTCCTCAGGGCGCTGGAGACGTGAAAAGCAAGGTGCCTGTCCTCGAGGGGCTCACAGTCTAAGAACCAGTGGGACAGAGGACTGCGTGTTCAGAGCCGGGGAGCGAGCCCCGAGGTCCCCTGGGGCGCCTGGAGGCTCCCCAAGCACAGGACCGTGAAGGAGGGGCAGGCCAGCAGCACACAGACGAGGAACCACAAGCAGGGCAGCGCGGACAGGGGACAGCATGGCACAGGCCGGGGAGGGGCTTATCGAACTGACCCCGGCTGTGCAGAAAGGTCACGTTGGAAGCACCGGCAGGAAGGACAGGTTGAAGAAGGGAAGAGAGGCTGACCACTTAGGGTCCTGCTACAAGCCTGCAGGGGACAGACAATGGGTGCGTGGGCTGAGTCAGGGATGCGTCCCGGGTTGGGCACAGTGCACACCTGCATCGGCGTGAACTGTCCAGGGCAATCGAGCATGGGATTGGGGGCCTGCACTGAGTCCCAAGACCCGGCCAGCCCCTGGGTCCTGATGTGCTCGCTCAACCTGGCACAGAGACGGCAAGAGCTCTGAAGTTAGTGTGCTGGTTTCTGAGGGTCCGGAGACAAACAGGACACTTAATGACATCCAACCTGACTGGATTCCCATGTTGGAACAGTGGTGTGAACCTTGGTGACGGAGGCAGAGGTGAAGCACGGGGCGTTGGGGTGGATGAAGCTCCCACGCCGGCTGGAGAGGCTTCATCTGAGGGACAACTTTCGGACAGGAGGAGTGGGGCCTGAGCGTGTGGGGCGGCGAGCGGGGGCCACAGCAGGGGCCTTCCGGGAAGCATCTTGAGCACAGAGGCTAGTCAGGAAGCGGCCACCAGAGGGCAGTCGTGGAGATGGGGGGGAGGGGGGAGGGACAAGGGAAGACGCAGGTCTTTCAGGTAGGGCCATGCCGGCCTAGGCTCTTGTGTCTCAAGTGAGGCAGAAAGTGCCAAGGGCCTGAGCAGGCGGGAGAGGAACACAGCCAAGGGTTTTTCTGTAGGGGAAGAAGGTCGGTCCTTTTCCACAGGAAGGTTTACGAGAAGTGCAATTCAGCCCCGAGCGTAAGAGGCTGGGAGGCGGCCCGGTGTCCGAGTGTGAGAGGCCGGGAGGTGGCACGGGGTGAAGAACCAGGCCTGCCTCCACGAGGAGGTGGGACCGGGAGCCTCCCGCTGGGGCTCCTTCCCGTGCCCGTGTGGCTGTGGCACCGCGTACTGATCAAGGACGCGGACGCTGGGCAAACGCCGCGCATCCCGCACCAGGGCCGTCACCTCTTGGAATGTACCAGTGACGTTATTACAAGCAAACCGGGAAAGAAAAGGATATTCTGTCACATTCCTTGAGGCCAACGAAAATACGTCGTGTGTTTTAATTCCCTCCGTGTGGATTTCCACTAAGCTACCACGTTTCTCTTTTTCTTTCTCTTTTTTTCAGAGCCCAAAAGGGTACAATGGATAAAGAGAACGACTCTGGCTGCAGCCGGGCGAGGTCCCTGGCATACCTATCTGGACCCTTGGAACTCCTCAGAATGACAGTTCGAGATTCCACCATTCCGCCCAGGAACTGTCGACAAAGTTGCCTTCGACTGTGCCGCTTCTGTCCCCGCCCCTGCCCAAGCCCCCCACACCAGGCTCTGCCATTCCGGGGCGCTCCCGGGTCTGGACGGCGCCTCAGGCCTGCGGAGGAAATCTGCCTGCTAGCACTGACGGGGGTACGCGAGGCGTGAACTCATTTCCAGACCGCCAGCCTCCAGATCCTGCCATCAGCACCGCACTCTGCTGGACGCCCTCGATCTCATTTGAGATCAAGGTGAGGTGGCGTCACCGCCTCATTCTCCACAGGAAGGGACTGCGGCTCGGAGTCCTGGCTGGGAGGAGACGGCCTGCCTACAGTGGCTGGGCTGCTCCCGGCTCCTACCCGGGGCTGCAGCTCTGAGTTACCGCCTGCAAATGGCCGCTGTCCCAGGCAGCCCGTCCTGCTACGGAAGTCCAGGCGCTGGGACACATGTATTCCAGTCCACCCCCTGGGGAAGAGGCTCCTTCCTCCAGCCCTGGGTACGATGACTGCCCAGGAAGTGTTCGTGGGCCCCAGCCCCCGGTGATCTGTGTGCAAGGCCTCACATCCACTGTGGGGGTTCTGCCTCGGTCACAACGTGAAGGTGGGCCAGCTACCCCTGTCACTCCCTACTGGGAAAGGCTGTGACTTTGGGGTGAGTTGGAGGTTGCTGGATCTTCTGATTTGGAAAGTTTCTTGGGGTCTTAGTGGGAGTTTGAGAAGTGAACCTTCTGTTTTGGTCTGGGGTCTCCCCACTCTGCCCTGAGTTAATAGTAGGAAAGGTGAGGCCACGCGAAGGTGCAGTGAAGGATTCCGTGGCTCCTTGAGGCAAGAACGTGGAAGGGCCTGAGGCGCCCGGGTGGCTCAGAAGGTTAAACGTCCCAACTTCAGCTCCGGTCATGATCTCGCAGGTTTTGAGCTCAAGCCCCACATGGGGCTCTGTGTTGCCCGCTCAGAGCCTGGAGCCGGCTTCGGATTCTGTGTCTCCTTCTCTCTCTGCCCCTCACCCACTCCCGCTCTGTCTCTCTCTCTCAAAAAATAAACATTAAAAAAAAAAAAAAAAAGAACATGGAAGGCCCTGCCAGCAAGGGCAGGCTGTTCTACCACTGGGAAGGTCAGACTGAAAGTCATCAGAATCAAAAGGGGAAACCATGGACAGACGAAGCTATTCTCAAGCCCTCGGGAGCATGGACTGTCACGTCTCTCCACTCTCTTCCAAAAGAACCCTTGGTCCTTGGTCCCAGAGAAAATGCTTTTTTTTTTAAGTTTATTTATTGATTTTGAGAGAAGAGAGAGCATGAACAGGGGAGGGACGGAGAGAGAGAGAGAAAGAGAATCCTAAGCAGGCTCCACACTGTCAGCGCAGAGCCCGATGTGGGGCTCGAACTCATGAACTGTGAGATCAAGACCTGACTGAAATCAAGTGGGATGCTTAACCGACTAAGCCACCCAGGTGCCCTGGAAAACTCTTTAAAAAAAAAAAATTTTTTTTAATGTTTATTTTTGAGAGAGAGAGAGAGAGAGACAGAGTGTGAGCAGGGGAGGGGCAGAGAGAGAGGGAGACACAGAATGTGAAGCAGGCTCCAGGCTCTGAGCCGTCGTCACAGAGCCCAACGCGGGGCTCGAACCCACGTACTGTGAGATCATGACCTGAGCCGAAGTCAGGCGCTTAGCCGACTGAGCCACCCAGGCGCCCCAGGAAAACTCTGTTTTAGGAAGGAACGGGTGTGTCAAACCTGGGTCTCCAGGGCTGGGGGAGAGACCTCGGGCACAGCCCCAGCTCTGCCCGTGACTCTGTGTGTGACCTGCGGTCCCCTCCCCTCACCGGGCCTCAGTTCTGTCATCTGTAAAATGACACTGTCTCACGGTGCCCAAGGTTCTCTCCAGGTCCCCACTCCTCGGCCTGCCTGGGCCTCAACTATCTGCCTCCCACACCAGCAGCGGCTTTGAGGAGGGAGCTTTTCTCAAAAGTTCACTTCCCCGGTGGCTGGATCCCCTCAGCTTGGGGTCCTTGTTTCAGGTGTTCCTAGAGCCCTGCGGTCCCAGAAGAGCAGGAGACGTTTGTGGTATGTTCAAAGAGAACGGGGTGCAGTGTGACAGAAGAGTGCTGGCCCTGGGGACGAAAGATGCAGCAGGGCTGGGGGAAGCCGGGAGCAAAGAGGCTGCATTCACGGGACACCTGCGAGTGTCTCGGGCAGGAAGCGTGTCTGGCACTCCTCCGACAACCGATGTGCTACTGTACCCATTTTGCAGATGGAGTGACTCGTGCCAGGCAGTGGAGTAGAAATCGGAGCCAAGCGGGAAACAGCACACCCAGAGAGCACGGAAGCTCCCTGCCCCGTCCCCCCACCTTGGCCTGTGCTCTCCCCGTCGGGTCCTCCCCGAGTTACACCCTTTCTATTAGGCCTGTTCTCTCGTAAGTAAAACCTTTTCCTGAGTTCTGTGAGCCACTCTTGAAAACTAATCAAACCCGGGGAGGGGGGTAGTTGCCTGTTGGCCAGACGCACAGGTGACAACCTGGGCTCGACTGGCATCAGAAGTGAGCGGCGGGCCGCCTCGCGGGACTGAGGCTTAGCCTGCGGGGTCTGACGCCATCTCCCGGTAGACAGTGTCGGGACCGAGTTAAGCTGCAGGGCTCCCTGCTAGCATCGCAGAACCGCTTAGCTGTGGAAACCACACACCGCTGTGTCAGAAGTGAAGGACTGCGGGCAGAGGAGACACGAAGGAGTAAGACAGGAGTGGCCTTCCTTCAACCAAACGGACATTCTTCCCGCTATGCCACGTGGCTCCTACCACACCTCCTGGTGTCCGGATGAGGAGAGGGGAGGGTGCTAATCCAGCTTCTCCTACTGACTGGCCAAGTGCTTGCTCCCTAGGGCCCTCTGGGGCTCAGTTTCCTCGGCTGTAAGATGGGCACAGACATGGCGCTCTCTCCCTGGCCGGCCCTGCCACGTGACAATCAAATGAGACCGGCAGATGTGATCAAGAAGGAGACTGAATTTTGGGGCGCCTGGGTGGCTCAGTCGGTCGAGCGGCCGACTTCGGCTCAGGCCATGATCTCGCGGTCCGTGAGTTCGAGCCCCGCGTCGGGCTCTGTGCTGACAGCCCGGAGCCTGGAGCCTGCTTCAGATTCTCTCTCTGACCCTCCCCTGTTCATGCTCTGTCTCTCTCTGCCTCAAAGATAAATAAACATTAAAACAGAATAAAAATAAATTAAAAAAAAAAGAGACTGATTTTTACAGAACTTCTGGCCCATCCATCCAGCCTCAATGGCCTCTTTCTATTATAAACTTTTTATGACTCCCTGGTATCTAAAGTGAAAGTCATAGACTATATAACACACCTACATAAATTAGAAGAGAAGTAACGCCTCCGGCGTACTCTAAGGGAGAGAGAGAGGAGGAAGCCAGAGTAAGGTTCACACAGCAGGATGTTAAAGCGCAGACGTGGCCCCGCCGGCCAGACGCTTACACCTGCCCACAGACTCACGGTGGCAAAGGGGAGCTGCGTGCATGGCGGACAATCTCACAAGTGACAGTGTTTCCAAAGCAGAAAGCAATTCTTGGTGACGCTACAGACAAACCAAAGCACGTTTTCTTTGGAAGTGGGTGGTAGTTGCATTCCTGGAGAATCCAGCACACGTTAAACCTGGGTGAGGGAAAAAGGGGCACTTTTTCTTAAAACAGAGCTAAGTTCTGACTCAGATCCTTGCGTTTTCTTACCTCCATGTGCTCGGAGGGACACGTACAAGCGACCCTCGTGTAGGACCCGCCTTGTCACCACAAGCCGTGCAGCCCTCCCCACCCCTGCCCACCGAGCCAGTCTCTCCGCTGTCCTCCTCGCGTGCTGAGAGGCACACGGGTCACCCACCTTACAGACGGAGACATCCGGGCCCAGAGGAGGGAAGTGATGGGGCCGCACGCCGGTAAGTGTCACGCCAGGCCCAGTACCACGGCCTCTCGGTCCCTGAGCAGATCGCAGCTCACCCATCACCACACAGACGGGGCTGCGATCGGCCACTAGCTGGTGAGAGACCTCGGGGGACAACCGACACTCCATGCTTCACACGTGATCTCCACAGAGATCACTGAGCCTCACCGAGGCCACACAGCGAATGGCGGAACCGGGACCGGAGCCAGGCCTCCTGAGTCCCAGCCCAGAAGAACACAACCTGGGGACTCTGTCCCTCGCAGAAGGCGGACTCCCTGAGCTCTAGCTGTGTGTCCCTCCCACCCCGCCTGAGTTCGGGGGGGAGCGGTGACTGAGGCGGGGTGCGTGTGCAGGGCCAGGATGCTGGTGCGGCTGCCCAAGCAGGAGGCAGTGGGCGTGGCAGCAGGTAGGAGGCTGGGCTGCAGCACGGCCCACGGAGGGCTGGGCTCTCCAGAGCCCGGGGCTCCCCCGCGTCTGCATCCCCCGTCAGCCACAAGAGCAGCTCCACGGTCAAATCGGAGTTCTGGGGAAAAACCTAAACTGAGTATCTCTAAGATCCTTCTCATCTTTAAGCTTATTTCTAAGTACAGATAAATATAAGCTCAATGAGGGAGCAAGGTACCCACCTGTGTGGTTTTTCCAAGGGAACAGCCACCCTGCTTTCCCAGGGAACTGCTGTGAATCATTCAGGGAGATGCTCTCTCCGCCGAGCACCTGACTCCCAAAGCACAGGGTAAAGATCATAACTGTTCCTGCTCCCGTTTCTATTACTTTTAACGCACAGGTACTTCACCTCACCATAACGGGAGCTTCGCAAGGTTATGAGAAGCTGTCCACGAGAAAGGGGAAAAAAGGGAGGCGAGAGCCACAGGGGACTAGACCCTGCAGCGGCCCGGAGCACTGTCCCTCGCTGGCGGCACGGCTGTTCTGCAGACACGCACCTGCTGCCGGGGCAGGCGGCATCACGTCCCCCGGGGTTTTCACAACCAAACCAAGAGGTCAGCTCCTCAGTCAGGAGCCGCGACAACTGGGAAATAGCTCACAGTCCGGGACAGAGCCATCAGCATGAACAAATAGGAGAAAAGCAGCACCAAAGCCAGGGATCTGATCAACAGCGAGAAGTAACGACCGAGAGTTCGACAGGGAGGGAGGAGATTTAAACAACCACCACTGAACAAACAGGGGAACTTGAAGAGTAAAGTCCTCTGGGGCCGAGGAACGCAGAGGCTGATAACAGCCCCCGTGAAAAGATCACAGTGGGTTTCACAAGAGCACACGTTTACGGGGCACGTACTGTGTGTTCTGGGCACTGTACAGGGATGAGGGCAGCTAATCCAGGACGACTCGTGAGGCGTGGCGTAGGACAAACATCCACCCTTTGCAGTTCAGGAGGCTGTGCGCAGAGAGGTCAAGCGGCTTGCCCCCCCTCCCCACCCCCCACGGACGTGTGTAACTCCCGTACCATTCACACGTCCGCAGCCCGCGGCACTCAGGGCCGTGGACCCCAGGCTGTGAACGCAGAGATGGGTAACAGGCGACCCCTGCTCTCAGGGCGGGGCATTCGGGCACTTAGCGCTCCACAGCGTGTTGTGGGTGCCGTGAGTGCGGAAGCACCGAGAAGGTGCTGGGGTGCCCTGGGAACAGGGGCCTCTCACAGCAGCCAGGCTTGAGCATTACAGTCGGCAAGGGGAACGTGAACAGGGGAGCCCTGGGAGTACAGAAAGGGGGGTGCGAGGCCCAGATCGGGGAGGGGGCGTCGTGGTACACAGAAGTTCCAGGGAGAGGGAAAAAGGAAGCACACAGGAAGCACAAGGAAGGAGGAAGGAATAAAGAGGGGCCGGAGGAGGGAGCCAAGAAGGTAGAGGGGGCTTCCGAGAGGAGGGCTGAGCTGGACGGGCAGGGCAGGGAGAAGCAGAGACGGAAAGAAACGTCCTCAGGGAGGGAGCAACAGCTGAAAAATGTTGGCATCCGACTCCTGTGAGGTCTAGATTTGTCCTTGGCTATGTGCCCTTGTGCCGGCTGCATATTCTGTGAGAAGACCGCAGCTCATCGGAAGGCTCCCCGTGTGCCTTTCGTGTCACTTTTGGCATCCTTTCTTTTTAAAACTATTCCTGAGAAAATTTAAAATGGTACCTTTTCCAGCCTCCTCAAACCCCAGAGCCACGGAATCCCGCCTCTCTTGGTTTCAAAGCAGGGGCAGTAGGACGGCGGGATCCAGGAGCAGCAGACAGCAGGGAAAGACGCTGGTCAGATGTGCCCCGGAAGTGGGGGAAGGCGTGAGAGGGGCCTGTGCTAACTGGGAAACCATCCCACCGGCCAGCTTCTGGAAGCATCTGGGCCTTTTAACTCTCAGACCTCCCTTCCCTCCTGTAAGAAGCCAGACGAAGGAACAGCCCAGGAATCTCTCTGTGACTGACCAGCATGATTCTAGACGCTGAACTTGAAGAAGTTCCTCGAGTGGAAGGAGAGGTGCAGAGAATGAAAGAGAACGCAAGAGAGGGCTTTCTTCCCTGGCTGTGCAGACACGAGGAACGATAACGATTCCTAAGATACGGACGGCGCAGACGCGACTTCGCCACAGTCCGGTGGGAAGGGTGCACTTATTATCTATCGCAAGCCTGATTCACACCACATGAGGCCACACTGCCTCCGTTCATTTGCCGAAGGAAACGCAAGAGCCTTTTTGTCATTCGAGGACGCACACACTTTGGGAGCGGGAAGCCACACGGATGTGCTCAGCCTCAGCCACGCTGTCCCGCACCTAGGACACGCACTGATGCAAATAATGGAACCGTGAAATCCCCGACGAACGGAAGGGAAACGTCCACCCGTACTGGCTAACAGAAACGCAAACTGGAACGAGGCGTTTTCCCTTGTCTTGTGTTTACTAGGATCAGCAAGAGTGCGACTGTCCAGTCCTGGGGAAGGCTGGGGCAGAGGATGACTGTCATACGCGCCGGGTAGAGCATCAGCTAGTGCACTCATTCTGGGAGGCATTTTGGCAAAATATGCCCAAGCTCTAAAGATGTACACGTCGTCTGACTCAGAAATGTGCCCAAGAAGAAACCGGATGCACCTGCAAGATACCCAGCATACATACAAACACCCACGGGAACAAGAAGGCCCGCTGTTACCTGAAGGGGACAGCAGCAGAACGGTATCTCGTGGTGCATCTTCAAGGCACCCAATGCAATACTCTGGCCACCTAGATGGAGTGAAGATCTGACCATCTTGGCACAGAGTAACACTCAGACGACAGTGCTGGGTGAAAAAGGGTTACAGACTGTACATACAGACTATCTCTGAGGAAGCTATTGGCTCACTTAGGAACATAAAACGTCTGGAAGGATTTATGGAGTGTCAACAGCACTCCTCTCTGGGTTGTAGGATTACAGGCAACGTTTGTTTGCTTGTATTTTCTACCCTCTGTGATAACCAAGGACCGACTTGCTCAGTGACTGCATGATGAGGGATCCTGCCTCCCGGGTGTGCTGGGCCCTTCGAGGTGGGAAGAGAACATTCCTCTGTTCTGGTTTCTGCACAGCGTCTCGCCCACCCCTAGTGACGGTCACAGGGACGTGGTCCGTAAGCAGCGAACCAGAACTCAGTCCCGCCCGACACCGTACACAAAACTGCTAGGACGTACAGAGATCTTGATAGGTCCGTAGCCCTCCTTTCCCACATGGGGAAACCGAGGCCCATATAGAAGCATATAGGAGCAGTTGCCTATATAAGGCTACTGAGCTGTGAACTGCTATCTGTCAAGAGAATACACTGTCAGGGAGGGAAGCCGCACGGGGGCTGGGCTGGGCGTCCAAGCACAGCCTGTAAACATTACCCCCTGCCCGGAAGCTGGCTTTAACCAGGCAGTGGTGAGCTCCCCCTACAGACAGTGCACAGAGCGAGCCCGGGGGAGTGCTCCCTGGAGTCGATGGCAGCGACACAGGGGTCGCGATGATGCAGACTCACCCACACAGGGGCCGTGTCTTCAGCTGTCCTCCCGTGCTGTGCGCACTGCCCAGCCCAAGCCCCTGCCGTCCCCAGCGCAGGACCACCTGCTGAGGCAGGGCCATGGAAAAAACACTGGATTTCTAGCCAGAAGCCCCAAACCTGTGTCTCAGTTCCACCGGTAGGTTCTGGCAGCCACGTTCCCCTTTGTAACGGCCCGTGTCTTCGCCTCCCCATCTGAATAAATGTGTGTAACAGTGACTGGCCTAACTACCTCCTGGTAACAGAAGCCGAAATATAAGCACGTGAGAGCGCAAGGAGGTACTTCCTTAGCCAGACAAGGTCTTTCTGCAGCGCTCACCCCCGAGGCTGTTTGATTAGTGGGAAGTTTCCTCGAGAAGGGCGGGGAAGGGGCACATGGGAGAGATGGCTAAAAAACGGAGCCTAGGCGTTTTAAAACAGAGTATAGACATTATTATTACTCTAACCATCATCTGTGTCCTCCAACTAGGCTGAAGAAGTGCCACTCTGAGTCCCGAACTTAGCACAGGCCCATCCTTGTCCATCACACCCTGTCGTGCAGACCGTATGGTCTGCGAGCCAAACTCTGTGAAGAACGGGGGCCAGCAACCTGCATGGACAACGGTGACCAGAGAGAGGCAGGAGCCTCCGTTTCCACCTACGGGGGTGACACGGAGGAATGCGCCTTCTCCGCACAGAAGACAGCCGTGCGCTAGGAACAGACAGCTCCTCCCGCCCCCCAAAACCACCTCCAGATGTCGCTTCCTGCAGAAAAAGCCCTGATAACCCAGTGATTGACTGCCCTTGTCCACAGAGACAATCCCCAAACCCAGAGATTGTGGGTCCCAAGGGAACCCTAAGCGAGCTCTGCGCCCCTGTCCTCCTCCAGAAACCGAAGCCACCAAGCTCCAGGCAATTATTTTATGTAACTTGCTAAATTAAGTTCCCTAGGCTGGCCTGAAGTTGACCAATGAGTATGTGAACGTCACTGCTGCAGACAGACCGATGCTGTGGGTACCAAGGAACAACGTTAATAGGTCTTCCAAGGGTCGAGTGCCCGACCGTCACTTTCGTGCAGGCTTTAGGCAGCAAAAATACGACTGGGTTGGGCCCATTCTTTCTCTAGAATAATCTTAAGAATCCCAGCCCTAGTGGGCCTCACTAGGTGGTGAGGCAGGAAGCCGTAAAGAAAGAGCGTGGGCTGTGGCTCCCTGCCGGCCTTTAGCCACAGACGGTGCGGACTGCTGAGCGAGTGGGTCCCAGCTAATCCTCTGGTCGCTTTCCTCTCTGAGCCTCAGCTTGCGAACCCAGATGCCATCCGGGCCCTCGTCTCCCAGGGCTGGCGCGAGAGTCGGGTAAGAGGAGGGGGGTGAAGACCATTCACTACCCGGTCCTCAGCATCTACCGTTTGCTCTGACGGGTGACCTGTTTGGATGCAGGCCTCTCGTGTCCGCCCGGCTCTCGAGACCCTGGAGGGACCACACTAGCGTCTGCCCACGGACGAGGAGGCGGAGGTGGGAACTGCCGAACAGGACCCATCCCGGGCAGACACAGAGTCTTAGAAAAGGCCACGGGCCCCAGATGCCTACCAGAGAGGGAAGGAGGGGCAGGTGAGCGCTTACGAGGCACCAGACACGACAGCGGGCTCTTGAGCCCTCTCCACAGCTCCGTGGCGGGACGCGTAACCTTACCTGACAAGGAAGGACGCCGAAGCTTACGGGAGATAACCACATTTCACAAGAACAAAAGGCAAAGAGCCAGTATTATTTGCACTCTTATCACATTCCAGGCCCTGGATGCTAAGTGCTTTATAAACACTTTCAAAATGAATCTTCGAAACCACCCTGGGAAGGAGGGTTTAGCGGAACAAAGACTTAATAGAAGATCTCACTGTCCCCGAACAAGTGCTTTTTCCGCTACCGCGAACCGCCTCCCACTGAGGGCGGGTAGGAAGGGACTGCCCGGCACACCGGGGATTTAACAGAAAACAGCACAATGTCTGGCAGCCGGAGGGCATCTGCAGTGGCTGCTGGTGTGGTAAGCGAGCTCTAAAAGGCTGAACCACGGAGAGGAGAAAGCGCGGAACCAGGTGGCAGGGCGCCCTGCGGCGACAAGAAACCAACGACAGAGGCGAGCGATTGCCTGGATGAGTCCCTCACGCAACGTCGAGGGAGAGAAATCAGGCACCAGGGACACGCTATATGAAATACACACATAGCGAAGTTCAAACACAGGCAAACCGCTCTGTCGTCTCAGAAGCTGACGTCCCCCCTACCCTTGGCGGGGAGGGGGAGGGACAGGGTCTCTCTGGGGACCTGCAGGCAGCGGGGGGGTGTCAGGCACATACACGTGTAAAAGCTCGCAGAGCGGCACACTTCCAGCTTCTGCGTGGTCCCAGCAGGGGTCACACCGCAGGTGAAGGAGAAGCTAAAACCCTCCCGGCGCCACCAGATCTTCCACCAGAAGGTCACGCCTGCAGAAGCAGACGAACTGGGACAGGCCGCCGCTTGTCACGGTGTGGGCTGTCAACGAGGCCGCTCTCACCCGGTGACCCCACCCTCAGCCCAAGGCGGGCGGAGGAGCTCTGGGTTCCTCGCGGCCCTGCGTGAGCGACTTCCTCCCAACAGTCAGGGGCTCTCATCTGCCATCGAGGGTTGATTAGCTGACTTCCCTGTGACCAGGGTGAATGTAATAAAGATTTAATAAAGCAACGAGTAGTTTTTATTTAAAGTAAGCACTTGCCTTGCAAGGGCCAATTGTCTGATTAAGTCAAAACTTTGTCTCTGCCCCTCGACATAGCCATCTGAACAGATCGAATGAAGCTTAGCGCTCACATCCTGGGGCAGATGAGGAGGTTCGGATCGGAAACCTTAAACCCGGCTCACTTCACCACGAAGCACGAGGCTCTTCGGTTTAGGAGAGAGCGCTCTGCGGGTATGATTCTGCGTATGACCCATGGGAACATACTCAAGACGTCTTGTTTACTCAAAGAAAATTCTCCTAGAGTTTAAATTGTGCCCCAAAGCTGCAATCTGTCGGGCCCAATGGATACACAGAAGCCATCTCCCCCTGGGTCTTAGGTACCAAGCCCCTCCAGTTCCCACCCCGGCTCCGCCAGCCGCCACAGTGGTCGTAACACCGACAAACGCCAACACTGGGTGACGGATGTGTGTCAGGCAGCCTGCTAAGCATTTTAGACTCTGCGCGTTTAAATTTCAGAACCACCCCTAGAAGGTGCCCGGCCGGCTCAGTTAGTAGAGCGTGTGACTCTTGATCTCAGGTTTGTTAGCTCAAGCCCCACGTTGGGTGTGGAGCCTACTTAAAAAAATAAAATAAAATCAAGTCTAAAAACAACCTTTGTCACCCCCATCTGACAGATAAGGAAACTGAGGCACAGAAAATGAAGTGACCTGTCCAAGGCCCGTCCCTTAGCTAGAATGTGGCAGAGCCACGACTCACACTGAATGGCATGACCCTAAGCCCTGTTCGTGACTAGCAGGCTCTACCAAGGCTAAGATCTCTGGCAAAGGGCAGGACCGTACCCGTGGGCAGCCAGACACCCACGCCTTAGAAAGCTTCTGTCTTCCCTCGGAAGCTAACACTGCCAATTTCTAATAAAAGCCACAAGTGTTTTTGCCCTGCTTAGAGACTTATGCTGGCATCACCCGGCCCCACTCCCTCCTCCAGGCCCCCGTTGACCCCAAGTACCAAGCCCGCCCATCGTCTTCCAGGTCTTTGGGACTCTTCATCATGTGTGCCCGAGGCCCCAGAAACCCTGCAGGGGGCTCTCCCCGCACACGCCAGGCGTTCAGGCCTGGATGCCCTCGTCGTCCCTCTGCCCGACATGCCTGCTCCTCCTCTGCCTCGTGAGCCCCCTCACCCTTCAGAACCGCAGCCCAGATTTCCGCCCTGTGCCCCCTGCATACCTGGCCCACGCCCGGGGAGAGCACGTATGAGGCACCACATTAGCAGTTTAGGGATGTACCTACTCCAAGTGCTAAGGGGAGGGGAAGGACGCCGCCTGCTCATTACTTACCTGTCCTGCCCAGCCAGTCCCTTATACTCAGTAAACATTTAGTAAAAGTTTATTGACCACAGGAATGAAGAATTCATGAATACATCATGTATTTGTTCCCTCCCATCTCTGCTCAAGACGTGCTCTAGAATACGGAAGTAAGATAATAAACATAAAACGTATCTGGACGCAGAGCTTCAGGAACGCACCAACACAGAGCAACATAGCTCACAAAAGGCAAGAAGACGTGCCCGTCTTCCTCTCTTCCTTCCAACTGTTAACATCTTTAATGAAACATCTTTAAATCCGGCAGCAGGCCTCTCTGAGGACCCACACAGCATCAGCCTGACGCGGCGGCGGGGCTGGGACACCAGACAGCCAGTGCCGTGGGAGGGTGCGGGTTGGGGGGGGGTCTCCGCCCCAGGCCAAGGCAGAGTCCCGCTTACCTCCTTCCTGGGAATTCATGATGTTCAGGGCAAACAGCATGGCATTGGAGAACGTGGTCGCCTCTTCCTTACTCGCGAAGTTTAAGCCGTATACCTGGCGGGCATCTCGCCACTGGTGGAAGGTCGGCGTTGCCTGATTGTACTTCAGCCCTTTCACGATTGAATAATTGATCACAACCTGGGGTGGGGGGGGGGGGTGGGGAAGACAGAGAAATGCGTGTAAATAAATAAAAGGTAAGTGAGCTGGACACAACAGCTCTGGGGCAAGGATAGTGTGTCCCCTGGGGCTACCAGGGGACACAGAGGCGGGGGTGGGGTGAGAAGAAGGGGACCGCGAGGCCAGGCAGCTTTCCAGTGTGATCTACGCAACGGCGAGGGTTTGAAAGCCAGCTGTTTCTTCTAGGTAAATAATTATGCTCCGGATGGGAGGCCGGAGCTGGGAGTCAGGTTCTCGGGGTCCAGGTGCCGGTCCTCGCTCACAGCCACACCCCCTACAGCGGTCACTTCTCTGGGGCTCAGTTTCTCCAATTATAAAATGGGGGTAGTAATGCTCTCCCAGCCTAGTGGGGCTACTGGGAAGGCCACGCTGCGATGCACGTCTTATCTAGATGTCTAGGCACAGAGACCCCCAAGGGCGAGAGCCTTCCGGCTCCTATCTCTGCCTCCCGTGTGCACAGTGTCTCGTACTTCGGCTGCATTAAGAAACGGGCTATCAGTTAAAAGGCTCAGTTAGAAAAGCGAAGGTGCCACACCAACGTACAGCATTGCTGATCCACTGGCAAACCTCGGCTGCCCGCGAGGAGCCAGCCAGGCCCAGCAGGGAAGGTGGAGAGCAGACGGGGGCAGAGCCCGGACCTTCAGGTGCCCGCAAGCAGCTGGGGGAGTCGCTCCGGGTCGGCCTGGCCTTGCAACTACTCTCTCAGACGCTTAATGGGGAAGTATTTCCAAGTTCTTCGAGGTGACCCGTAGCAAGTGTGGCTCGGGGAAGGCGGCGGGAGGCCCGGAGCCGCTGTCTACCGCTCGTCACGCGATCCGACCTCATGGAACTTAATAGTCACCCCTTTTCTGACCTGGAAAGTGGGAAGAGCGGACACGCCTACGGCAAGGCAGCCTCATGGCGCGTCGCGAGGGTTAAATCCCGCGCGTGCGAGCACCGAGAGACAGCAAGCTGGCTGCAGACCAAAGTATGCAAGCAGAGCGTGGACGAGGCTGTGGGTGACGCCACGGGAAGGGTCTGCTTTAGGAGACATTCAGGACTGCTCAGCCTCCGCCGGCTCTGAGGCTCCAGGTTCTGTGATCTGAAGCTGGACCTAACCCCGTCTGCTGCCCCCGCGGGCCAGGGAGGCGAGCTCAGGAAAAGAGTCATAAACGCAAAGGGACGTGGCCAAGCCGCCCTGCTAGCGGGCTAGGCCCTAAGACGCGACCCCTGATTTATCACGCTCCTCGACGGCTCCATTCTGCCGCGCTTTGGGTAAGGTAAAGCCAGAGGACAGCAAATACGGGCACTATCCACAACAGCTTTTTTCCAAGTCTTAGCCAGGTGGAAGGTGGGCTTGGGGCATCCCACAGTGGAGGGGGAAGAGAGAGACAGAGAGTGAGCACATGTGAGCTCAGGCGAGCTGAATCAGCTAAAGAAACAACTGTTTCACATTTTGGCACAAAGTTCCTGGGGTGGCTCTCTCTAGGGTTAGCTCCAGATCACCAGAAAAAGGGCTGGAGGCTTTGTGGCATGCATGCATGAGAAGGGGCACAGTGACTTCTGGTTAACCATTCTTTTCTTCTGGAAGTTTATTTATTTTTGAGAGAGACACAGAGAGACACAGAGAGAGCCTACGTGAATGGGGACGGGCAGAGAGAGAGAGGGAGGGAGGGAGGGAGGGAGAGAGGGAATCCCAAGCGGGCTCCACACTGTCAGCGCAGAGCCCCACGCGGGGCTTAAACCCATGAACCGTGAGATCGCGACCTGAGCTGAAATCCAAGAGTCAGACGCTTGGACTGAGCCACGCAGGTGTCACCTCCCACCTTTTTTTTTTTTTTTTTTAAGTTTCTTTATTTTTGAGAGAGTGAGACAGAGAGAGTGAGAGCAAGAGAGTGCTGGTTAGCTGCTTTTAAGATGAGAGCACACTCACGGCGGCAGAGACCAGAGTGGGCTGGTAGGTCCTGCTCCTTTCTGCCGCGGGGAGTCCCTACCAGCAGTTCTGTGTTCAAGTGTCTCCGCTTTTGGGGCTGCACTTTTAGTGCTGAGAGCCAACCAGAGCAAGCCAGAGGGAAATGTTTTCGGTGGAAGGAGGTCTGGAAACCACATTACAGTCAAGAATGGTTGAGGGATCTTGAGGCAAGATGAGAGGAGGCTTTAGCGGGTCACAACGACCGCGCCTGGTCTGTTTTGGTAAATGTTCAGTGCAGACGTGAGAAGACTGAATATTCCACCTTCTATATTCTGCCTGTGGTTTCTATAAATGTAAATTAGGTCACGTTGGTTTATAATGCTATTTTCTATCTCTACTTATTTCCGTCTGCTTGTTCAGTCGGTTTCTCGGAGGTCTGATTAGAAGCTTCAACTCTGCTTCTGGATTTGTCCATTTCTCTCTTTAGATCTGTCCGTTTTGCTTTATATGTTTTCTTTGCTATCTTAAAAACATTTTTTTACATTTATTTTTGAGACAGAAAGCACAAGCTGGGGAGGGGCAGAGAGAGAGGCAGATGGGAACTGAGGCGGGCTCTGGGCTGTCAGCAGAGAGCCCGACGCGGGGTTCGAACTCCAGAGCGATGAGATCATCACTGAAGTCAGACGCTCAGCTGACTGAGCCACCTAGGCACCCCTGTATGTTTTGAAGATATATCATTAGATGTGTACAACTTTAGGATTGTTCTTTCTTCATTTTCCATTGACCTTTTTATCCTTAAAAAGGTCCTTGTTTACCTTTAGTAACACTTCTGGCCTTAAAGCCTATCGTACGTAACAGTAACACACTCACACCAGCCCCTCCTGGTCGGTGTTGGTAAGATTTGCCTTTTCCCACTCTTCCACTTCAGTCTGTGTCCTTATCAGCTTTATTTGCAAAATGATTCTCCGAGATCTGGAAGGACTGATCTGCTGACAGAGAAGGAAGGACAGCTGCTGACAGAGAAACTTATGTTAAAAGGTCCTACGTTGTTTTGTGCACGAGCCCACAGTTAGCAAGCTTGCGTGTTTATTCGGGGCACGGGTGTAGGACTGAGTGAGGGGGCCTTCTCTGTCTTCCAAGGGAAGACGAGCCTGCTTCTGAGGTCTCTGTGTACAAGCAGTCAAGGGCCCTTGACAAAAAAAAAAAAAAAAAAAGAAGACACTTAACGGTGGAAAGCAGTCTCCCTGACCCACACATTCACCTGGGTCTAAAAGCCACAGAACCCACAGGTTGGTCGCTCGCCCAAATCTCTACCAAAGAAGGGGCGTCCTTCCCAGACTTCTTACCGAGCAGCCAGCCGGCCTGTGGGCTTGCAAAGCACCGCGTTCCGCCCTCTAACAGCGTGCGTGGAAGAACGCATTTCCTGCCACGGAGCTCAAACCTTCATAACAGTGTCCACGCGGCATTCCTAGCCCCGTCTCGGGGGTCCACAGAAAAGCACGCCTTCTCCTCCACGCACAGTCCGTGGGCGGTGTGGACACCGTGGCCCTGCCCCTTCGGCCTTCTCCTCTCCTGGCGACTCTCTCTTGCTCCCCCTTGAGCCGTCCCACGGTGCAGTGCTGCTGGCAGACCTGTGACCGTCCGGGCGCCCTCCCCTTACAGATCCCAGCCTGTGGCACTTGGGTTCCGTCCCGACATTCCGGGTGAAGTCTGACCGGCACATAGAGAGCGGGGCTATAAGCCCCCTTCTCCTGGACCCCTGGTATTAATTCAGCCTGACAGCTCGCTAACATTTTTGGTGCCATCACTCATTCTCAACTACAAACCTTTTGGTATTTCTTCACCTGTAATGTGAGACTCGGGCTAGCCCTCCGCTAACGATACTACAGTGTGCCCGTCCCTCTCGCCACAAACCATCACCTGGCTTTCTATCTGCTTACTGAGCAAAACAGGGGTGATAATTCATATACTGTTACCCTCTGGGGTTCCTGGGAGGCTGAAATAATAGACATGAAAAGTGCTGCATGAGCCATGCGGCGCATGAAATGTGCACGATATCCTGACTGGGTTATAAACCCAGGGATCTCTGCCTGTCCTGAAATGTTTGACCTCGCGCTCCATACGGACTGAAAACCAGATCTGTGGAAATCAATCTTTTCTCTGGAGGCGCAGAGGCGCCACTGTGGGCCAGGTTTCCTGCCACTTTCTCTAGAGCCTTGGCTACTAAGAACGCCTTTTCTGTTCCCAGGAACACAGCCGTCCATCTGGGGAAAGAGTGTCAACCACATTCCAGGAACCTGCCAATTGAACATGCGATTCCAGGTGGAAGGCTGTGCCGGTAACTTCTCTGTCAGCCTCTGGGAGTCTCTCAGAGTCAACAGAGCCTTCGAATTTCTCTGGGACATCACTGAGGCCCGCCGCCAGTCCCTCCCCGCGTGGGGGAAAAGGTCACCTCCCAGAGGAGCCCCGACATGTGCTTCCTGCCGAGGCCCCGGAGAGCAAGGTGCGTGTTGGCTTCGGGGAGTCCCATTCCGCGGCGCCCGGCCATTTCCAGCACACTGCGCGGTCTTCCTAGTGTGCCCGGAGGCCAATCAAGAGGTGGGAAGGGCACGGGAAACTTGTCCTAGTAAAAGCAATCACCCAGGGACCACCCACGGCGATTCAGGAACCGCACCGGGTAATGGGCCTTACGTCAAAGCCACGTAGCGGGGAGGTGCCGCCCTCCCAGCCGCCACCCAGGGGTGCTACGGAAACGTGGCAGATGTTTTTGGCGGTCGCCATGATTGGGGCTGTATATCCTGCGATACGTGGGACAGGGTACCTCTGAAAGGCGGAGCCAGAACCAATGAATTGGAAGAACAGGGAAGCAGCTTCTGGAAGATTTCTAGAAAAACCTTGCTAGGAGTAAGGCTCTTCGGCCAGGGAAAGTGATGCCTCTGAAGGTACCAAGAGCTCCAGGCTGGAACCTTTATGAGGGGTCCTGCGGTGGGGCTCTCCCTTTCAGCCACAAGAATCTGAAACTTAACAGGGCTGTTCTGGCCAAAGCAGAAACCCATTCAATAGGCAACATACTAAAAACAAGAGTCCTAAGTTTCTGTTCTTGGTTTTCCAATTGCTAACACGCGGATTCTTGCAGAGACAACAGCTAACCTGCTGCTCAGTTTAGCAAGGGCTTGGCCGACAAAGGGTGCCCGGAGACGTTATTTGGGTAGAGATTTTCATAAATGCTGAAACCACAGAAGTGTTAACTTCACTGCTAAAAATGTCCCTGTCGATCTCTGAGAGTTGAAGGAAGAACACTTGAAGTAGCAACCAGAGTCACTGTGGTTAAGCTACATCAAACCCTTCTTCCACATCTCTATTTTAGTCCGGGTCATAGCACACTACTCTGCCTGAGCTACGTGGGCACGACTACTCCTCACACACACAGGCGGACTGATCTCGTGTGTGTCTGCACAGACTCACCGGGCACACTCACGAGCCGCCTGGTCTGATGTGCCCGGGATGTGCTCTTAGGGACAGAAGTGATCTCGGACTCTTCGCATCACCTTGATATTCCTTCCAAAGCAACGCTCTGGGGGCCGAGGAACCAGACCTTTTCACAGCGTATCACTTATGGCCACGCAGGCGGAAAGTAACACTAGCACGGTCTGCAGTATCGTTTTCAGAGCCGTTTCACATCCGTTATTTTATTCTATGTTATATTATGTTATATATGACAACCACACAGCGAGGAAGACAGAGTGGGGATGACCCTCTCTATAAGACAGATGTGAACAATGAAGTTCAGAACAGACAGTTTGCTCAAGGTCTCGTAGGAGAAGATGGGGGCAGAATGTGAACCCACATCTTCTGACTCCAAATTTTGATTTTATTTATGTATTTTTACCTATTTTCACTATATGTGTGTGTGATGGGGGGGGTGCATACGCCCTTGAGTATAACCTGTGGCCCCAAGCACTCACCTGCTGATCCTGAAGCTTGACCCCAACGACTCTGAAGGTGTTGCTGGCAGTGTTGTGGTAGATGTTGATCCGGCTGAACCCCTGCTGGCCAGCTTTGATTGGTACCCATTTCTTACTGGTGTCATCGTAGACCATCACGGAAGCCCGGGCTTGGCAGATACTCTGTTCACTGCAGACCAAGAGAAAACGTAAGCGTCAGCCTCAGCTGTAAGGGTTCTGGAAGCCGGCTTTCCCTTTTCGGAAACGGAGGCTGACCGCTCCTTGACACAAAGAAACTTCCAACTGTCAGGGCTTCCAACTGCCCCCGGAAGGGCTGTTTTCATTCTCCAAAGACCTCGAGGAGTAGAGAGGAAATACTGTGCCAACATTTCCCATAGCTTAGAAAAGACAGCCTTCCCTTCAGGGAAAAAGTGCTTGAATGAGACAAGAATTCCAACCACAACTGTCTACACCATTCCGGTCATGGTGTTAAATAAGACACTGCATTAAAAGCATCCAAGTGTCACAACGTAGGACGTAGCCATTCGTTGCCCCCATTTTGTAAGTGTGCAAAGAGTGGCTCAGAGACTTGGAAACATTTACACAAATGCACACAGGTATTCGGAGACTAAATTTGGGATTTCCACCCAGTTTTTTTGACTGTAAAGCAGATGACACACATAATATTCTTCACAACATCTAACAAAAGGCTCAACGTCTGACATTATGATAGGGAAGCATCATACAAGCTCTGCGGACAACAACACGATTAGCTGACCTTCTGCAGAACAGAGTGATACAGATGACACTACAAGAGGGTCGTACCATACTTTGCTGAAGGCATTTCCCAAGCAACTTCGTCTGTTAAGAACATGACGGAAACCAGGAGAGCAGCACTAAAAGCCCCGGGAGAGAGAAAGTGGTCATCTACCAAGATCAGTGCACCACACACAGCTCCTGCCGGGGTGTTGAGAGGGAGGCTCTCTGAGCCCGCTGGCCTCTTCACTGGCATATGAGCCCGATAATCTTGGATGCATAGTTTCTCGGTCTCTAGCACGCGAGAATTCCCAAACTGAAAAGGTAAGGCATGCTCGTTACGGGTAGGCACGCCCATAACTGTGAGGAGTGGCAGTTATCAGCAAAGGAGGGCATATAAATGCAATTTCAGAATTAGAAACAATATTTAAAGCCCAACAATTCGAGGCCAATATAGAAGGAGTTTGCATAATAACAGATAATCATAACGTTGAGACTAAGCAGTCTCAACAAGAAAAAGTCATGTGATGTCCACTTAAGGAGTCAGAGAAGCAAAGTATCTGAAAAAGATCCCTGCCCCAGCCCCAGTGGTTGGGTGACAAAATAGGGGTGTTTGGGGGCTGGCCCTCGGTTGACCTGGAAACCTCCACCTGGCCTACACAGTCAGTTCCTAAGTCTCCCAAAGAACTGGGCTTCCTCAGGACCCAGCTCCCCTGTGACTCAGACAGCAGGTGACCTAGTGCACAGACTGTTACAATCTTAACAATAATCGTGTGTCCAGGGTACACACAAGCCCTGCCACACATGCTCCTCTGCTTTGCTTTACATTTGACGACTGCCCAGCCAACGACTTGCTGGGCCAGTGCTGGGTCTCAAACTTCCTGCTGGCCGCCCCTCCCCCCCCAGCTGTGCTCTGGGGTTCAAGAGTCTTGGGTGGGCTTGACCTCAGCCGACCAAGCCGTGTGTTGAGAGCTCTGTGCGTGGCCAGTCACATCGGGAGTGAATTGTTATGCAACGGTGCTGCTTCTTTTTTCCCCATAAGTCATTCATTCATTCGACAAACATTTAAGGGGAAATCAGTGATGATCAAAACAGGCGTGGTTCCTCCCCACAGACAGCCAGGTTAGGGAGAAAGAAGAAAAGCAAATGGTGCTGTGCTTTGACTTTTCTGAGTCTGGGAGCCTGAGACCGTGTATCTCGCACGAGACTGCACTTAGGAGGAGGAGTGCTCCTGCCCGTGCTGATGACACCCAGTAGAAGTGAGAGGAACGAGGACACAGCAGCAGACAGGCCTTGGTTCAGACCATGGTTCCACAGCCACGTGAAGCGAGCACAGATAAGGTTATGGCCTCAACTGTGTCACTGACCGCTGCTGACACGCTCCGTCGCTGACAGCGAATGCCAAGCAGGTGTGTGTTCCTAATGCGGTCCCGACATACTTCCGCGGTCACAGGGATCTGAGCGGAGACCCCAGCCCTACCGCTTGGTGGCACGTGCCCACCGAAGCCCTCGGGATGACTCTGGGGAAGCAAATCCGGGAAGGTACTGTGAGATGGGCCCCGCTTTCTAGAATCCCTGTGTAGCCGCCACTCGAGTGTGCCCTGCAGGTCTCCTGCTGTGGGAGCGGAGCTGACCCACGGCCCCAGCCTCCGCCGCCCTGGGTGCCCCACCCAGGCATGCACAGAGGCCACACTTCTCTGGCTGCTCTCCACCAACGACTGATGTGCCAGCTCGCTCCTGCCTGACGTGGGGAATCTTCCAGGGGGGAAACCTTCGCTCGGGGCCCTCCATCGGCCTGAGACGCCTCCCACTAGGCCCTTCTGCCCCTTCTCCTTTCACACCTGCATCACGGCCTGAGGCTCCCCCTGCCTGCTCCCACTCCCTCTGTCCTTCACTGACGGTTCCCCGCGAATCTCGCCTGCTTATCATCCGAAGGGTCTTGGGGTCTGCTTTGTGGAAGACCCGAAGTGACCCGTCGTGCTACAGCACAGACAGGGGCATGCCTGCAGGCCCGGAGCCTGGCACACAGCAGGTGCTCAATCAATGCTCCCTGCAGGCCCTCAGGGCCTAGAGATGACCTAAGCCACGGACAGTCATGACCAGTGCAGCTGGTCTTCTAAAGCTGCCTTCTAAAGCAGCTCTACGTGCAGACGAGGCCTTGAACCGAAACTGCTTGTTGGCGGGAGGCTTATTGTTCCCCAAAGTAGTTTCGGTGGTGAAGTGGTTTTGGCCGTTCGGCAGCCCCCCCTCGTTCTAAGCGACATTCCCCTCCCTGTGTCCTCCAGAGTCACAGAGGTGTCCTGGACGGCCTGGGATGGTCCACTGGACGGCTGGAGGGACCTCCCCTGTTACTCACGGGACAAAGCCGCAAGCCCCCTTGCCGTCCCCGCTCACTCTCCTCCAGTGACCCCTGCTTTGTCCCGTGCTCCCTCCCTGTCCAGGTCCTACGGCCGAGTGTCATGTTTTCGCATCAGTGTGACAAGCACAGAGGCCAGTGAGTCAAAGACACTTAGTGATGCGGAGATGAGCAGGGCAGTCCCTGCCCTCAGAGGGCTCGCAGCTACCGAACACGCGGCGGCTCGTCCCACGCCTCAGCGAGCCTGGAGGCGCTGGGGGGCCTGGAGACTTTCTGTGACTTTCTAAAGAAGACGCCCTGTGTGCTGCCCACGAAGGGCCTCAGCCCCAGGCGAGCTCAGGAAGGGGATGTGGGGCTCCGGGCGGGGGAGGCAAACAGCTCAGCCGGCGTGCTATGCAGGGAACTGCAGCTCCTGGGGGCCGGGGCCGGGGGAGGGGGGACCTGGGTCACCACAGGTCGTTCAGGGTGGCACGGGCAGAAGTGCCCACTACTGTGCTTTGCCCGAGCACGTGCTTACACACCAACAGCTATCTTGCCCGTTGCAATTACAGACACGGGTTCCCTGCGGCTGCCGTATTCAACACCTTACGTGTGCAAACCGAACCTGGCGCTAACCAAAAAACCCCATTCTTTTTTTTCCCCGTGTGAACGGCGCTGGCCTGTCTCTGTTTGCTTTATCACCACTAACGAAACTGAAATGCAAGAAAATACCCATGTCTTCTGCCTAAGATTCATCTTGCTTGTATTTTGGGATTTTTGTTTTCGTTTTCATAGGATACCGACTGCTCTCCAGCCTGGACCTGGTCTCTGAGCTCCACGTAGTCACCTGTCTTCTCTGCATCTTGGCTGGGTACGGAAACTCTGTACTGTCCCCAGACATCATGAACTTTGTCTAAAGCGGTTAGCATCTGAGGGCGGTTCAGGCAAATGTTTTCTTTTTAAAAATATTATGAATGAATGAGTGAATTATTTTTTTGAAAAGTACATATAAAATTTCCTTTACTAAATGAAAACCGACAATTCCTTCCTCCTCCCCGCCACCCCCCCCCCCCCAACCCCCAGCAGGCCACATATACTCTGTGCCCGTGCTGACTGGTCCACACAGCTCCCACCCTCCCCGGCTTTGAGGTGCCCGGAGGCACACGGAGCTGGAAGGGAAGCTAAGGTCAAGTCTCACGAGGGCCTCTCTCTGACAGGCTGTCTTTATGTGATCAAAACAACCGGTTGACCAGCAGGGGGGAAATGCATGGGAATAGGCTGGTTTATGCTACATGACGCTGGGTCACCAGCCTGATGGACTTTCTCCCCCGCGGGACCTAACAGGCTGCTCTGAGCAGTAGGTACAACCAGGCTCTCTCCCAGAAGAAGTCTCTGTTGGGACAAGTGGTCCAATCCTATTGTCATCTGGGCGTTTGTACGGGTACGTGTATGGGTATGTGTACATAGGAGTGTGCAAAAAGTTGAAGCCTGTCATTTCCCTCCTGGTGGCATGTGAGACATCTGTGAAGCTCTGAACAGTCCTAATGTCAGGAGCTTAGAGGAGAAAGACTGTGTGACTCTGGGCCTCAGTTTCCCCAACTGTTCAAGGCTAATCTGACCTCGGGAGTCCCTCGGACAGCGGTGAGTACTTGCTGGGCCCAGCCCCAAGCGAGGCACCACCAGTCTTGTCACTGGCTCAGCAGTTAACGCTTTTAGACCACACATCAGAGACTGCTACTGAGTATCTGCTGAAATCCCTCGCTTAAAAAGAAAAGGCGCAAACCACACCCCAGAGTTTCTGTACACAGCCAGGGATCTTCCTGGACCTGGCACGAAAACCCCTCGTGCATCTGGAGATAACACTAATACACAGGAACAGCGTGCAGCCCAGCCCGCAGTGCAGGCAGCCGGAAGTCGGCCTCACGCTCTCGCCCGGCCGATGCTTCTGGAAAAGCGCAGGACACCTGCCCCGCCAGCTGTGGGACGTGACGCGTCAGACCGGGAAGGAGGTTTCTGACCTTCTCCCAGGAGTACGCAGCCCCTCCATCCCAGCCACACGCCCTCTAGCGCAGTCAACTGGGAATCCCCTGCCACCCTACCAGTAAGGACCTTTCTGGGCTTTTTCAACAAAAGCTTAAGAGAACAGAGTACAAATTTATCAAGCAAGGACAAAGGATGTCAAGCCAAAAAGGGAACAGAGAGGCACAGGGGTAAAGACAGAGGCTTGCTGGAAAACTAAGTCCAGGGTTGGGCACGGAGACCCCCGCGGCCAGAGGCCGGCTCCCGGCACTGTGCTCGGCTCTGCACCTGACCACAGCACTTTTCAGTTTGTCCTGCCCCTCAGTACCCGCATCGGCCTCCTCTTCCCCACTAGACTGTGGGGACCCTGCTGTTGCCCCCTCTGCCACCCCAGTGTGTGTGCTGTAGACACTAGTAATTGTTTGTTGAATACATGACTCCAAGTGGCTAAGTGTGTTCATGATTGTGAGCCCGTGGGAACATTCCGTTTACAGCCCCGCTCCATTTATCCCGAGAGGGCGAGAGGCTGCCAAACCAAAGCATCTGTTACGGATTACTAACACTGTTCTTGGTCTCATGACGCCCGGGATCGGAGGGCCGGGAAGCCGCGACTCTGAGCTGGGCCCACAGCGCCCAGTTTCCGGGAGGCAGCCGCGTCCGCAGGGGCCCCCTGGCCTCGCCCCGCTGCCCGCCCAGGCTGGGGAGACAGAAGGCTGCCCTGGGCAAGTGCGCACTGCCCTCCCCAGCTCCTCGTGAGAGTCAGCTGAGGATCACTTCTGCAAAGACATGATCCCCCCTCCCTGTCCCCTCCTGCTCAGCCCGGTGCCCTGACTCGGCCGCCGCCCCCTGAAGACAGAACAACTCATCGCACAGTCTGACTCTGTCTCCCCAGCGGGACTGGGAACCGGGTGTGCCTGGGGCCGAGGGCAGGTCATCTGGCACTAATACCCAGACAGGACAGCCGGACAGCCCATGCGGGGAGCCAGGGTGAGCGGTGCCCCTACTGGGAACTCTTTCTTCACCTCTCAGGTTAAGCACCTGATAAGCACCTGTGAACAGGGGCGGGGGGGGCGGGGCTGATGCGAGCTGGTATGAACGTGCCCACTGCCCACCCCCTCTGCTCTCCCATCAGGCTCCTGCCTGCCCTGCTTCCCCCATTTTCTCAGCACTTGCTCACGCCCCAGGCCCCCTCTAACCTGGCTTCTGTCCTCGATGTGCACTCAGAACCGTCATCTCCCGTCTCAAACAAACGTGCCACAATGTCCGTAGTTCTGAAAATCTCCCCTGCCTCTGCCTCTTTCTACTCTTCGGCTTCCATTTCTCTCTGGTGGCCCCTTGCAGCCCGCCTTGTGTGAGGTTTTCTCTTTGCCGCTTATACAAGGGGTATTTAAAGGGGGGGGGGCACAGAAAGGCTTACCGAGTCTAAGGATTCCCTGAAATTATTTGCAAAAGTGAGCATGTGAGCTTTTTCTGAAGTAGGCTTTTACCGTGTCCTCAAGGGGTCTTTGCTCCAAAACAGATTTTTAAAACCACTTTAAATCGTGGTGCTCCCCAGTGTGAACCACTTAGAACTTCTCTTCTCACTCTGTGCCCGTGGTTCTCAACACTGTGTGCCTAGGAGTCAGAGAAGGTGCTTATTAAAATACAAATCCTGAGACCCCTCCTCGGGAAATCCTTGGAGCAGCAGCTGGAGCCCTCCAGCACTAGAGAACGGGAGTCGTGACTGTTACCCGATAAAATCCCTGCCCTCGGCAGGCAGGTGACCCTTGCTTCACGTTCTGCTCCTTGCCGTCCTGGTCATGACCCACTGACCCCATTCTCTGTGGCCTCTCTGATCTTGCTCATGCAGTCCCCCTGCCAGGGATGCCTTTTCCGGCCTAGGTTACCAGTAATGCCTACTCACCCACAACGACTACTCATGCTGCTCTCTCTAGAAAGCTCCCCTTGGAGCCCTAGGCCAAGTTAGATGGTCCTTCTCCGGACCCTGCTAGCATATGCTGTGCCTTGGCGTGTGACAGCTCTCGCGGCAGGGGACCGGCAATCTACCTCAGGTCCCTCTGCCGGGCAGAGGGTCCTCAGGGACCACCACCTCAAGACAGGCTTCCCTGTGGGGTGGTCAGAGGCTGAGGCCAGAGTTCCCGTCCCACCGGTTTATCTTCGGAGTCCCGAGACAACAGGGCAAATTCTTTGCCGGTCCCAGGGACCCTCCCTCCTAGCTGTCCTGGAACTGGGCTGCCCGCACTGTGCCTGGCAGAGACCAGGCTGGTGGCAAGGCCGGGTCTGGCAGCAAAAGCATCCTCCTGATGCCGGGTCAGTTAAAATGACTCTCTGGTATCACTCAAGAAATTAAAGAAGGCGTTTCCTCTTCCTTAACGTGCCTTCCCTCCTACATCCACAGGTCTACGTCTTACCCCTTCTCAAAGCTCAGGTCAGGAGTCACTGCCTTCAGCCAACCTCTGGTTCTCAGAACATTCATTCCCATTCCCTTAATAACTACCAGGGGAAAGGCACACCGCGAGGTTCTGAGGTTGAATGGGACGAACGGGATGTGTCCTGCCCTTAAGGACATTGCAATCTAGCAGGAAACACACTCAGTTACCAGATGGGTACACGCTAGGGGCATCACAGGGAGAACACGGGGCTCCGTGGGAGTGATTCTCTTCTGTAGACGGAGCTAATACAGCCCAGGTCTTCTTCTAGGTGAACAGCTCAGGCCCCGGTGTGAGCCACCAGCTCCCACCACCCCCCGCCCTCAGCGTGGCACGGTACCACCACCCTCGCGAGCCCAGGCTCAGCAGGGGCCGAGTGAATTAATGTGAGGAGGGAACGGGGGAGGCCAGAGAGAAGTGGCCATAAATAAATGTTCCCAAAGCCAAGCAGAAGCAGAGCCAGACTCTGAGGCGGCTTGTAACGTCCTGACTTGTTTACTTTCAACACGCAAGCAACGAAAGCGACCTTGAAAAAGCAGGCTGAGAATCACCAGGGAGGAAGCCCTTCAGCTGGCAGCAGGGGAGGGTGCAGCCCGCGTTAACCTGTCTGGGCGCCCCAGCACAGAGAAATACGTGCTCGGCTCCCCCCCCAGCGCCAAGGCAAGGGGGCCATAGGGAGGGGGCCGTCCTCTCCTTCGCCACACCCGACTCTCTGAAGCGTGAAGCACACCTCCTACATGATGTCATGAGATACTCAACCCTCACGGGCAAGTGGTTACATTTATCCCTGTGTTACATTAAGTGACTTGTCCAGAGTCACCGGGGAAGGGGAAGTGGGGGGGGGGGGCAGACACCACTAGCTGGGACCCTGCCTTCCTCCTTCCTCTGGAGGCCTCTGCCTCTGGCTTCTTGGGCCTCACTCCCTCCGTGTCCCCAGTCACCTTTCAATTCCCCCTCCACGCACACACGTAGCACCCCCTCGCCCCTAGGCTGCCCTGCAGTCTCCCCAGGGCCCTCCCCTCTGTTCCACGCCAGCTGCTCTCTGCAGAGCCACTGGTGGTGTTCCAGGGCACCAGAGGGGACAGACTCACCCTCGTTCTTGTCCTCTTAGCCCCCTTGCCGCAACTTTCCCTTGGCTCTTCTGGTGGTGCTATAGCTCAGTTCATCTCCGGACTGCCCCTTTTCTGACCAGTCTTCCCCAGTGAACAGGGGCAGAGGGAATGTCTGGAAAAGGCCGGGTGGCTGGTGGCAGCCAGGAACCAGAGGTGCACCAAAACACGGGCCAGGGACATCCAACCAACACTGTCCCTCGTGGAGACCGTATGGGGAGGCGGAGGGGGCACGGCATCGGAGGCTGCCCAGGCCTGGCCTGTCATCCGCTAGCCGCATGGCCTTGGGGAAGCACGTGCCTGGCTGTGCAAAATGAGGGAAATGATCCTTCTCGACTAGGTTTCAGGGTGGCTGGGACTCGGCGAAGTCTGAGATTAACAGGAGCGCGGTTTACTGCCATGATTAGCCGCCAAGCCACCATCTCGAGCAAGAAACGTTGGCTCAGGTCATAGCAGGTCTGCGTGAGCCGAGATCAGGTGGCATCAGGACGAAGCGCTCCTGTGCCCACACGCACAGCCCTCGTTACCTCTGATTCTTTCCACGTCCACACAGAAAACCGAGGTCTCCAGCAGGTTCTTCGGCGTGGCCTGGAGAACCACCGCAGGCATCCAGGCGGCGGGACCTGGGCTGCTGGGTACTGTGTTGTGGAATGCCCACGCTTGAGCTCGTCCACCGGAGGGGCGGATGCAGAGCCTCCCAGCCAGGCCTGGCTCCCAGGGAGGCTCGAATGCCAGGCCCGGAGCCCTGCTCTGCCCGCCCTCGGACTCTCCTCCGGCCTGTCGTCTTTGCCACCTCCAGGGAGTGTGATCCCTCCCCACCGAGAAGAGGCTGCTTCGTTTTTCCTTATACTGCTTACCACTGTTCTAAAAGTCTGCTGGTTTTCTCTCTCCCCCACGAGGATGGTTCTTTTCTCGGTTTGTTCGTTTTAAAAATACTGCTCATCTCTGTAGTTCCGGTAACTGTGACTAATGACTGCTCGGTAAATATCTTTGGATACATGTGTGCTTTTGAGTTTGCCTAGTTTTGATGGCTGTTGTATTTCTAAACCTTCAAGGGCCCTTCAGTGGGGGTGCAGGGACCACAACTCATGTGCGATCTGGCCATCCCTGCCTTCTCTGTCTCTCTCCCTGCATTCGTTTAAAAACAGAGCAAGAAAACGCCTGATTTACCGAGTACTGACTATGTCTCAAGTATGCCTGGTACTTGAGAGAAACTCAGCCATCTGTTGAATACAAGATGCGGTCTGTCCTTGAGGGGAGGGCACACGTGCACATACAGTCTACAAGGCTCTGAGCGCTGTGTTCAGGTGTGTGCAAAGGACCACGGGTACAAGAGGAGGGCACGGTTAACCCTGCTCCGGAGGAAGGGGAGGCTTCCGGCAAGCAAACAGGTGTCAGCAAAGGCACGGAGGGAAGAGCTCGGCCTCCCCGGCCATCACCCTGGGCCTTGCACCACTGCTCAACACACGTGCAAGTCCCGGTCGGACGCACCACGGGCACCACCATGTCCCAGTTCAGCGACTGAGAAACAGAGGGACTTGGAACCACAGCTTTGTCAGAGCTGAGAAATACAAGTGCTTTATTTAGATGGAGGAAACAGGCCTGGAGAAGGGAAGTAGGTTTCCCAGGGTCCTGTGGCGTATGTGGATGGGCTGTGTCTACACCACAGATCTTCCTCTCTGCCATACGGTACAGCTTTTCTGCTTTACTTACAGCATTTTTACCACGTGGGACTTATCTCTTTTATGTTTGTTTTTTTTTTCCTTCTGAACCATTTGAAAGTAAGCTGCAGACATCACGGTATTTCAACCCTAAGGTTTTTAGCACACATTTCTTGAAGATAAGGACATGCCAATATATGACTTAAATACCATTATTATACCTAAGAAAAGTAACTTTACTAATAACTCTGGTATAGAGCCCATATTGCAGTTACCCAAATTCTTCTGGATCCAGGATCTCCCCCTGCATTTCATGCGGTTGGGCTGCCTGCTTACTACTCTCTTTCAAGCTAAGCTAGAATTGATGTTTTTCATCGACACTGACTTTTTTGCGTGAAGAGTTCCGGCCAACTGGCTTGTCAGCTGTCCACACTCTGGACGGCTTCCTCAGGATGAAGTTCACAGTGAACGACAGCGAGAACCTGACAGAGGTGACAGGGGAGGGGGAGGGGACTGGACCCCATCACAGCAGGAAGCACATGATGGTAGTGCCTCCCTTTCAAAAGGCAAGCGGCTGAAGCGAATGCACGCCAGATCTCTCCAGGGGAAAGGTACATTTGCCCCTTGGTCATTAGTTAACCATCCAGAGGGTGACTTTTTTCCCCTCGATGGAAACGGGCCTGAAACACGTTGAATGTTATGTTCTACACTTAAAACGTTTTTTTCGGAACCGTTTCACACCTGAAATGGGGAGGAGGTTCCTCGCTCTATGTGGGGGTGTCACCTCATAAAGCTGTTCAGCTTCAGTGACACCCCTGCACCTCCTCCCCAGATCTCAGTGCCCCTCCTTCCCTGCGGGAGCCACCGTCCCGAACTGGGTGCTTACCAAGTCTGTGCGTGCTTCCTGTAGTACACGCACGTGACTATTTCACGGAAGCGGTTCTTGAGATGTTTGGTTTCAGGACCCTTTTACACCCATAGCAATTATTGAGAATGCCACAAAGCTTTGGTTTATGTGGGGTATGTCAATCCATATTTACCATATTTGAAATTAAAACAGAATTTTTTTAGGGGCGCCTGGGTGGCTCAGTCGGTTGAGCGTCCGACTTCGGCTCAGGTCATGATCTCACAGTCTGTGGGTTCAGAGCCCCGCGTCGGGCTCTGTGCTGACAGCTCGGAGCCTGGAGCCTGCTTCCGATTCTGTGTCTCCCTCTCTCTGCTCCTCCCCCACTCATGCTCTGTCTCTCTCTCTCAAAAATAAACATTAAAAAAATTTTTTTTTTTAAAAACTGAGAATTTTTTAAAACACAACAACGCACAGGGGCACCTGGGTGGCTCAGTCAGTTAAACGTCTGACTCTCGGTCTGGGCTCAGGACATGACCTCACGGTTCATGAGATCGAGGCCCACGTTGGGCTCTGTGCTGACGGCGCGGAGCCTGCTTGGGATTCTCTCTCTCCTTCTCTCTCTGCCCCCCTCCTGCTTGTGCAGACTCTCTCTCTCTACATAAATAAACATAAAAACAAATAAAGAAGCAACTCTCTAAACCCACCCCCCCAAACAAAAACAGAACCAAACACAAGAATGCACAAGCACACATTTCATTACCTGTCACAACCCCCTAAAAGGGTTGTTCTCCTGGCCACATACGAGAGCGGCTGAACTACAGCAATGAAGAGAGAGGGTGAGGGCTGCATACATTCACACACACACACTCAAACGCTGACTGTCTGAGCCCCAGTTTCGTAAGAGCCAGAATTAAAGGAAGGCTTTGGGTGAATGAAGCCTAAATTCAGTGTTAGCCCAGACGTCTTTTCTTCCATCCAAATTGGTTGGGAGGGTCACACTGCTCCATCACCTGCAATGAAGACGTTTGCCTTTTCTCCATTATAATGCCACCGTCCCAGATGCTTGGACGGCTGGCCTCCACTTCTCTGTGGAGTCTAGTGAAATTGGAAAAAACCTTCCCACCAACTGTCGACACAGTCTGATATTCTTAGACTGAACCTGTCTCACACCCACTTGCCACACTTTCTTTCAAGGCCACCAACACAGTCCTTCCTCGGGGGGCCATCTGATAGTCCATGTGGACCTCAAGAACATTCATAAATCCCAGTACATGCCTGTGTCCCCACAGTATGTGATTCTGATCGCTTGCAGAAATGGAATGCGTTTCAGCACAACCTGGGGACAGCTGTAGCGATGTGGCTGGACCAAGGACTGGGGCAGGATGCTGATCCCTGCCGGTAAATTAATAGCCTGGGAATGAGACCCGGCTGAGCCCCCAGCTGACACCCCTCGTTACCAGCACGGCAACCGGATCAGTTCAACACACATCTGAGTAGGTGCGGGGACGGGCAGAAATGAGTACCACTGTGTCCTGGGGCAGGCTGGGAGCACAATGATAAACGAACGGGTGACTGGCGGAGGTAGGCACGGGGTGCCACAGGGGGAGAGAGAAGGTCTCCTTGTCTCTCGTCGTACGAATGGTGTGAAATCAGAGACCGCGGAGGATAACAGAGGTTAGACGCTCCGATCCTAACTTTGACTCTGCAATTTGGGGCAAGGTCCTTCGACAGGCGACAGTCAAGCTTAGCTGTTGAGAACACAAGAGATCCAGTTTCAAATCCAACTCTGTCAAGCGATACCTGGAACGAGTGACCTCTTTGCTGACCTCTGTTCTCACGTGCAGGATGGGATTAACAACGTAACACCTCCGAAGATGAGGATTAAATACGATGTACAGAATAGAATCAGCATAAGGCTTGCTACGAACACTCAAAAAAGGGTAGCTTTTATTTTTCTTCCTGGGGTGTCACCAAAGTAAAACCACTGGATCAGACCAGTTCTCAGCCACGTTTTGCCCAGCACACCCGCAGGACACAACACACTCTCACGGGAACAGCCCAGAATCACTGTGAAGATGCTCCTCAACCGGAGGCACGTTGGATTCTTTGGGACAGAAGAAGACTGAGAAGTTGCAGGAAGCTCCCCAAAGGATCTGGGTACACGTCCCTGGGAATAGTAACTGAACAACATGATCTCCAAGGGCCCGTTTGACCGTGAGCTTCTGGGGCTCTCTAACTTGCCTGGGAGAAGACGTCAAAGGAAGCACCCGCTACTCCTAGAGACGGGATTCCAAACCCTGCTGCAGAGGCAGAGGTGTGGGCCGGAAGGACTGGGGGGTGGACCCAGGCTTCTCACACCTCTACACGTTCAAGACCTGCAGGACAGCGGAACAGGCGGTAATGACCATGCCCTGACAGCCGACTAAGAATCGACGGTACAGGGAGCCTCGGCGCCTTCCCTGGCCGAGAGCAAGTGGACTGTCTGCCGTTCTGGCCTCTTTTCTACCACGCCACGCCAGGAAGCGGCACCGAGGAGCAGCTCTGGTAGCCCAGGCATCTCCAGGGTCATACGACAAACGCAGTTAACGACGTGCAGCATTTGGACAAATGTGCATTGTCTTTGTGTCTGTGAGCAAAGCAGACAAAACCCTCCCCTCCTGGAACTTACATTCTAGAGGGGTGGAGACAGACAACCAATAAAATAGTATATAAATTTGGGGTGCCTGGGTGGCTCAGTCGGTTAAGCATCTCTAGGTTACGGTTCAGGTCATGATCTCATGGTTTCGTGAGTTTGAGCCCCGTGTCGGGCTCTGTGCTAACAGTGCGGAGCCTGCTTGGGATATTCATTCTCTCTCTCTCTCTCTCTCTCTCTCTCTCTCTCTCCTTCTCCCTCTCTCTCTTTCTGCCATTCCCCTGATCATGTGGTCTCTGTCTCTCTCAAAATAAATAGACTTAAAAAAGTTAAAAACAATTTTTTTTATTAACACTTAATTATTTTTTGAGAGTCAGAGAGAGACAGAGCGTAAGTGGGGGATGGCCAGAGAGAGGAGACACAGAATCGGAAGCAGGCTCCAGGCTCCGAGCTGTCAGCACAGAACCTGACATGGGGCTCAAACCCACGAACCGTGAGATCATGACCCGAGCCGAAGTCAGTCGCCCAACCAACTGAGCCACCCAGGTGCCCCCAAAGTTTTTTTAAATAGTAAATAAGTTTGCAGTGTGTTGGAAGGTGAGAAGCCTTTAGAAAAAATAAAACACCCAAGCGCAATAAAGACAGGAGGGAGACAGGGAAGGGATTAAGGTTAGTTGGCTCCACGGAAAGGGGCAGACACATTTTCTTCCGTAGCCTTTCTGGCCGCACCGTGAGATCAGCCGCTTCCCGCCTGCTGCGGTCTTGTTCAACCGACATTTACCGGGAGCCCGCCGACGCAGGCTCCAAAACCCCACGGACCCCAGCCGGTGCTCCAGTTATTGTACCAAGGCTCCCACCCCCACTGTGGCAAAAGAAACCACAGGTCCCCCGAGACAGGTGTGAATCACTTTCCTTCACACCCACATCTGACCCACCAGGATGTCCTGGAGCCCGTGCCTCTGAAGCACATGCCCCCCTACACCGGCTGCCCCGTCCCTAGTCCAAACCACTCCGATTCGCTGCAGGACCGCAAGAGCCCCGGGAGGGCCCCCTGCCTCCACTCTTGCCACAAGGAGAACCATCCACGCAGCGGCCCGAGTGATTTTTCTTAAGCCTTTATCGGACGCCTTTCCTCCTGCTTAAAACCCTCCAAAGGCTTCCTAAGACAATGAAGGAAATCTAAACTCCTCGCCAGGCCTGGCGGCTCTGTGTGAGAAGGCCTGCCTTCTCCTCTGCCCTCACCTCCTTCCCTCTCCAGATCCAAGGAGCTTCAGCTTCCCTGTTCTTCGACCCCTGACCCCACCAAACCGTGCCCGTCAGGGCCTTCACACTTGCCCCCACCTCCCATTTCCATCTTCAGATTTTGGCAAGGCTGCCTCGTGGCTGACCTCGTGACCTCCCGGCTGAGGTGTCTGAGTAAATGTCCCCAGCGGGGCCGCTGGGTAAGGCGATGGCCCAGCCATTCGCCGCCAGCCTCTGGCACATTCCGGTCTCTCTCTCCTCTGTGGTTTCTGGTTTCTGGACTGTGTCCCTGCCCCCAGTGCGGTTTTGGGACAGGACGGCCTGTCTTGTTCCCCTGCTTCCCTGGCACCCAGAGAGAGCAGCCCCCGGGGGACGCTGACTGGGACGCTTGCTCCTTTCCTTTTCAAAGTCATGCCCTCTCCTTCTGAGCTCCCCCGAGAGCCCCCTTTCTCCCGGAAGTCGCTCCTGACAGCCCCAACATCTCAACCCGTGCTGCTCTTCCCATCTACGCTCCCCACTGCGCGTGCGCGTGGCCCTGAGGCCTCGCGGGCTCTCCGTTTCTAAGTGCTGTCCCCCCACCCCGCGTGTCCCCGCGTCTCTGAGCAGAGACCAGCTCTCGGTCGGTGCGGAAGGGCAGAGGACAAAGCATATGGAGTCAGGAGCCATGAGCTCAAGGCTAGGTTTCCCAGGGGGTTGCTCCTTCTCTGGTTTGGTTTCTTCCTCTGTGACGCGGAAACGATAAAAACGAGACTCGCCGCCCTGAGGACCGCTGAGAGAAAGAAGGGCGACACCGCCCGCGAGGGGAGGCTGGACACCGCCACGTGCCCCGGACACTCCGGCTCCCAGCCCACAGCTGAGCGCTCGGACGGCCGGAGCTGGGCCTGGCAGACGAGTTTTCGTGACTCGAAAGCCCCGTGACCCCGGCACAGGCGCGACGGTGACTTAGGAACCTGGATGTGTACGTACCCTGTTCTGTCAGCAGGAGGAAAACCAAAAAGCTGAAAGGCCTTCCAGCCGCCGTGCTTGTGGCTACCGACCCTGCCCGCCGGCGCTGTGCGTGCGGAGGGCAGTGCGGGGCAGCGGGGCCTCTGGTTTGGTCGGCCACTACCTCAGTCACCAGACAAGTCCTGCCTGGACCCCTGGGCTCTGGGCCCCCACTTCCTGGTGTGTGCACCTCAGAGCTGGACTCCTCAGGCAGCTTCCAGACTTCAAAAGCATCATCGCCAACAAGACACTCTTTTTTCCTCAAAGAAATAGGGAGGGATACTTTAAAAAGATGAAAGAGACTTAGTTTGGCTGAAGTGGAGACAAGAGGCTTAAAGCACCGCTAACCTGGATGATCTACTGTGGATAGGCTCCTAAGGGCCTTTCAAGATGGAAAATTCCAAGACTGACAATTTTAAAAGACCTTTAAAAACCCGTGTGGTTTCCTCCCGTTCACTTCCGACGTACCTTCCTGCAAGCGGCGGTTGACAGGCCAGAGTGAACGGCCTGAGCTATTCACACTGTACCTCACAGCTGAAAATGACTTCGGTCCCTTCCCACTGTGGACGTTCACATGCCTTGGAGGTGCAAGTATTCTGTTCTCCACAGCCCCACCCACAAGTCCTTTAAAGTTATAGGAAAATCACTAAAATCTCAGAAAACCAGCTGCAAAGGAGCAGGAATAAAGCCAACCATAAAGAGGACGGCGTGTTTTCCTGGCCCCGGCGACTCTGGGCCTGAAGGAAAGGATTCCGGCGGCCTGGCCAAGGCTGCGACGCCCCCTCACCAAATCCCCTCTTCTGCTGAGCGGGAGTGTCGGCCAAGATCTCCTTACTGTAGGGCCGGTTTTATTAGCTCACTGTAAAATGCTGCCACAGTGCCTGTGCTGTGCCCTGGAAAAACCGCTAGGTGCGGCCATCCCTCCTCTCCCCGCCACACGCGACCCTGCCCGGGCGGCACGACTTTGCAGAGGCTGGGCCTCCTCACCCACAAAACAGGAGTGATGCTACCGCCCTGATCAACCCCATGCCATCGAAACGGCATTTTGGAAACTGAGAAGTGCTTTGTGAGGTGAGGGATTATCATTTTATGCTAAGATACAAACTTATAATGAGTTTAATCAAGTCAACACCAAAACCCCCAGAGGATAAAACTCCTATCACCTACAATCTTCCATGAGGTCACAGGCTGGGGAGTGCCTCCCCATCTTTAGAGAGAGCAGTCACGATCCGATGGGAACAGTGTGGCCTGGCTGCCGCCCACCCAAGAGCTGAGCAGCAGGTCTGAGTGGCCGATGGCCTAAGTCAGTTGCCACTCTCTCAAGCAGGTCAGGATTGTGCTCGTCAGTTGACGAAGTTTCTCTTACAAAAGGAACCTCGGCGCTTCCCTATTTGCCCCAGTATTTAGAGAAAACAATCTGAATGTTTTCAGGCCATTCTGGAGAGAGGAGCCAAGGGCATCAGAGCCAAACCCGGACCCCATTAGATCGTCAAACCCCTTCTATTACTCAAGATAGGTGTTTGATCTCTGAGGAGTGCTTTCAACACAGAAGCCATTAAAGATCACAGACAGTAAGAGACACGGGCCCATGTAATGACAGGCCAGCAGATGAAGAGTGGACGGGCTCGGTCACAAACTTGCTGGGTGACCCTGGGTAAGTCCCTTGTCCTCGGTCCTCGGTTTCCCCATTATTATAACAAGGCGATCCGAGATGATTTCTGTGGTCCCTTCAGCCTACACCGTTATGATTCTAGGTCTCCTCCAGCCACTCTTCTGTCCCCTTTTTGGTCCCCATACTCACCCCGTGGCCATGGCTGAAAGGCTTTAGCACAGGCAACCCTGAGGAGGTGAGTCCTGTACTCCACAGGCTCTGCCGATCAGAGGACCACAGACCCTCGGAGGGCAGCGAACTTGATTTTTAGACTCAACTTCAAACCAAACAGGAAAAGGAAGCTGAACCAGAGACAAAGGGGAAATAAACCCCAGTTACAAACTGAAACCGAGGTAGAAAATAGAGCAACAAGACGCTCACACTGCAGAGCCCCGGCAGCGTGGGCGGCCGGGAGCCACCGCCGCCTGAAACTCGCAGGCCTCGCAGGCCGGGGCCTCAAGCCCCGAAGCACTTCCTGCGAGGGCGCAGCGGCAGGCTGGGCGCAGGGCCTGCGGTGGTACCGGCTGCCCCCCAGCTCAGGGCCTCCCTTCTCGGCCTCAGCCACCTGAAAGGTCCGGGCCCGGGTTCTCCCGCCTGCCCTAGAAGGGGAGGTCAGGGCGGGTGGCTCCCTAAAGGCTTTTATGAAAAGGCCCCGAGAAAACTCAGAAGTATCCTCACCGATCCTCCGGAGAACACAAGGCTACATGATGACGTTTTAACAGCTGCTACAGGTTTAATGTTGACCTTAGTACCCGTTTTGCACCTCTGCTGGGGAGACACTTCTGACGGGGAGATCTCAGTTGGCAGCTGAGGGCCTGCGAGGAAAAGAAATGTGTGGGGAACACAGGAAACTCAGCCCTGTTACTTGCTCATCAAGAGGCCCTGGGGCTTCAGTTTCCTCAACTGTGAAATGGGGCTAACGACCCTCACTTTGCCTGCCTCCACCGGGCTCTCGTGGAGATAAGGTCCATTCCCAACCCTTGGTTCCAAATTAACTGGGGCCGCAGAGAGGCCTTGTCCCAGAACCAACACACAATCACTGAAAAGCTAACGACCTTGGGGCGCCTGGGTGGCGCAGTCGGTTAAGCGTCCGACTTCAGCCAGGTCACGATCTCGCGGTCCGTGAGTTCGAGCCCCGCGTCAGGCTCTGGGCTGATGGCTCGGAGCCTGGAGCCTGTTTCCGATTCTGTGTCTCCCTCTCTCTCTGCCCCTCCCCCGTTCATGCTCTGTCTCTCTCTGTCCCAAAAATAAATAAAAAACGTTGAAAAAAAAAAAAATTTAAAAAAATAAAAAAAAATAAAAAAAAAAGAAAAGCTAACGACCAAAGGTATTAAGATGTTATGATTGATACAGCGGGAAACAGCTGCACAGAGCAGTGTAGGAAGAGCAGTTCTAGCCAGACAGCTAAGCTAGAAAGTACTTTGAAGGTTGAAAATGTATTTAAAAAAAATTAAAAAAAAATTTTTTTTTTTAATGTTTCGATTTATTTTTGAGAGAGACAGAGACAGAATGCGAGTGGGTTGGGGCAGAGAGAGGGGGAGAATCCGAAGCAGGCTCCAGGCTCCCAGCTGTCAGCACAGAGCCTGATGCGGGGCTCGAACTCACGAACCGTGAGATCATGACCTGAGCCGAAGTCGGACGCTTAACCGCCTGAGTCACCCAGGCGCCCTGAAAATGTATTTTAAAAGGCTTTCAAAGATACACATTCCCTTTTGAGCACTGCTTTAGGTGCAAACCACAAATTTAGACATATTGTGCTTTTCGTTTTCCTTTAGTTCAAAATATTTTCTATTTTTCCATATGATTTCTTTTATCTATAGCTTATTTAGAAGTATTTTAATTTCTAAATATTTGGTGTTTTTAAAGTATCTGTTACTGTTACTTATTTCTAATTCTATTGTGGTCAAAGAACGTAATTAGTGTAACTTTTTGTTTTTTCCTGGTATGATTTCAATCTTTTTTTTTTTTTTAAAGAGGGAGGGGCAGAGAGAGAGGGAGGGAGGGGGAGAGAGAGAGAGAGAGAGAGGGAAAGAGAGAGAGAGACCCCGAAGCAGGCTCCAGGCTCTCAGCTGTCAGCACAGAGCACGATGTGGGGCTCAAACTCACGAACTGTGAGACCATGACCTGAGCTGAAGTCAGCCACTTAACCAACTGCACCACCCAGTGCCCCTGATTCCAATCTTTTAAAATTTAGAGAGACCTGTTTCATGGCCCAGCGTGAGGTTTACCTTGGTGAATGTACTATGTGCACAAGGACATGTATCCTAAAATTGGGTATAGTGTTCTAAAAATGGAAATTAGGTCAAGTGTTGCTCAGATCAAAGTCCTTACTGGTTTGCTGATTTGTTTTTGTCTAATTGTTCCATCAACTGATGAGAAAAAGGTTTAACATCTCCAACTGGTGATTTGTCTATTATTCTCTTTAATTCTGCGATTTTACTACATGTATTTTGGAGCTGTCATTGGGGTACATATACTTTCATGACTAAAATATCTTCCTGATGAACTGACCCTCCGATCAGTAGGAAATGTCCCTCTTTATCACTGGTAACAGTTTGTCGTGAAGTTTACTTTATCTGGTGTTAATGTAGTTGTGCAGGTTCTTATGCTATTTGCTTGGTGTATCCTTCTCCATCCCGTATGGTTTTCTGTTGCTGTTGTAGAAAATTACTGCACACTGACAGTTTTTAGTACAAATCTGTTATCTCAGTTTTGAAAGATAATAGGTCAGAAGTCCGACATAGATCTCACGGGTCTCACTGAGCTAAAACCAAGGTGTTGGAAGTGCTATATTTCCCTCTGGAGGCTCTAAAGGAGAATTTCCTGGCCTTTCTCAGCTTCGAGAGGCCACCTATGCTCCTTCCTCATGGCCCCCTCCTCCTCCTCCAAAGCCAGGAATGCAGAACCACTACCGTTCACCCTTCCAATCTAACATCTATTTCTGACCAGAGCCAGGAAAGGTTCTGCACTGTGGTCGCGTCTTTTGGCCATATCTGAGGGGTCTTTTGGCGGGGGGGGGGGGGGGGGGGCTTTTATTATTTTCATCCTTACTGAGGTATAACTGACAAAAACTGTATATACATATAAACATATCATTTATCTACATTTGAGGTGTATGGCTTGATGTCTTGATATACGTATACATTGGGAAATAACCGCCATGGTCAAGCTAATGAACATGTTCATCGCCTCACACAGTTACCATTTTCTTTTTTAGGTTCTCCACTTTTAACAACTCATGGGATTAGACCAGCCCCCACTGGATAATCAGGATAGTTGCCTCATCTCCAGGTGCATGACTCCGATCATATCTGCAAAGTCCCTTTTGCCACCTAAGGTAACATGTTCGCAGCCTGGGGATTAAGGCGGGATGGGAGCATCACTCTGCCCGCTACACGTCCGTTTACTTTCAGCCTCTTTTACTTTTGTATTTAAAGAGTATCTCTTACAGACAGTACACAATTGAGCCCTGCACTTCCACCTGGTCTGACAATCTCTATCTTTTAACTGGCGTGTTTAGTCTATTTACATGTAATTTATCGACATGTTTGCACATAGGTCTACGATCTTGCTGTTTTCTGTTTGTTTCATCTGTTTTGGTTTCCCTGTTTCTCTTTTCCCACATTCTTTGGGATAAATTACTTTTTAGAATTCCATTTTAAGTTCTCTATGGACTTTTTAGCTATACCTCTTTACATTATTATGATTATATTAATGTGTATTTCGAGAGAGAGCACGTGGGCAGGCAGGAGAAGGGCAGAGAGAGAGAGGGAGTGAGAGAATCCCAAGCAGGCTCCGCAGTAACAGCGCCGAGCCTGGTGCAGGGCTCACTCTCACCGCTGTGAGATCATGGCTTGAGCCAAAATCAACAGTTGGACGCCTAACTGACGGAGTCACCGAGGGGCCCCTTCACATTATTATCTAGACGTCTTCGAGGGATTGCAATATACATTCTTAACTTTGTACAGTATACTCAGAGTTACTGTTGTGCTACTTCCTGTAAAGTGTTAAGTACACAGCAATCACATAAATGCACTCCCATCCTTCACGGGACAGTCACCACGTGTATTAGTCACAATACAATGTTATACATTAATATATTTTTGCTTTACACGGTCATGTACACATCCACATATAAATATATATATTTCACGAGAAAAAGTCTATTTACTTATATACTTACCCTTTCAAGTACTCCTCATCCCTTCCTAGACATCTGAGTTTCCATCATTGTTCTTCAGCTGAGGAATATAACAGCAGGTATACCACTACAACAAATCCTTTAGCTTTCTTTTATTTGAAAAACACCTTTATTTTGCCAACATACCTGAAGGTACTTTTTTCTGAATAGAGAATTTTGAGATTTTTTTTTTCTTTTAGCAGTTAAAAAAAACATTGTTCCACTGTCTCTGACATCCATGGTTTCTGATGAGAAGCTAGCCATCATTTATATCATCATCCTCTGTATATAATGTACCATATCTTCCCTGGTCGCTTTGAATATTTTCCTTTTCTTGGTTTCCAGCAGCGTGACTATGATGGGCTTAAGTGTGGTTTTCTTTGTATTTATCCTGCTAGGCGTTTGCCGAGATTCTTGGATATGTGAGTTAAGGTTTTTCAGCAAGTTTGGGAAGGTTTTGGTAGTGATTTCCTCAAGCATTATCCTTCTGCCCCATTCCCTTTCTCCTCTTCCTCAAGGATTCCAATCACACACATTTAGCCCTCTTGGTATCATCCCCCAAAGTCACCAAGGCTCTGTTAATTTTTCCCAATGTGATTTCCCTGGTTTTTAGATGATTTCTATTGACCAGTATCCAAGTCCACTAACCCTTTTTAATACAATCTCTGAGCCACTTTTGTGGATCTCATCCAGTGAATTTTATTTTATTTTATTTTTTTTAATTTTTTTTTTTAACGTTTATTTATTTTTGAGACAGAGAGAAGACAGAGTATGAACGGGGGAGGGTCAGAGAGAGGGAGACACAGAATCGGAAGCAGGCTCCAGGCTCTGAGCTGTCAGCACAGAGCCCGACGTGGGGCTCGAACTCACCGACCGCGAGATCATGACCTGAGCCGAAGTCGGACGCTTAACCGACTGAGCCACCCAGGCGCCCCCCATCCAGTGAATTTTAAAATTTCACCTCTAGTACTAGAATTTCCATTTGGTAAATTTCTTTTTACAATTTCCATTTCTCTGTATGTTTGCTCACTGTATCCATCTTCTAAGTCTTTGAGCATATTTGTAACAGCAACTTGGAAGCACCTGCCTGCAAATTCAAACTTAAGCATCACTTAAGGGTCTACTGATTGCTTTTCCCCCTCACATCTTCTGGCTCTTTATATGTTCACAAATTTATGACTGCATGTTAGACATCGTTATGACATGCTGCAGAGTCTGGGTTATACTGTCTTCCTTTAAAGGTACTCAATTTGTCCTAGCAGGCAGGTAAATTACTGGAAGATTCTTTCAGTGCGATCAAGTGTGTATTAATTCTTTAAGTTCTTTTTCCATTTTGAACTTAGCCCTAGGGGGTAGCCCTTACTCAAGGGCACCACCCTCACTCCTAAGGTATGGTTGTTCTGGGGTCTCAACTGAATGCCTGAGGTGCTCAGTGAGGTCTCTTCATTAAGGCTGACTAGAATCTCCAACACGTCCCAGCACTGCATGAACTTGGGCATCATCATTCAGTTCTTAGCCCTTCTGCAGGCCTCCTAGACAGTCTCATTCTACACGTGCATAGCCGGCCAGCCCTTAGCCAGCTACCCAAAGTGAACCCCTACACAAAACTCTGCTATCCCTGCTCCTACCACGAGGCTTCCTCTTCTCTATTTCTCTGCCCTGCAACATCCAGCTATTTCAGAAGCCTGGAATTCCAATATGTATCTGCCTTCTGAGCTCATTAAGATCACCTTTCGGCTGGAGCCCCACCACTTTGTGCCAAAACCAAAAAGGAGTCCCAGGCAGAAAGCCAGAGCCACTGTGGGGCTTCTCAATGTTTCTGCACTCAAGACTTGGAGTCCTGTGCTACCTGTCAATGCCTGAAAACAGCAAGAATTTAGTATTTTATGTGAATTTTTAAGTATCCTTATATTCAGGTGCTTCATACATTTTGTTCAGTTTCACGGGTTTTTTGTCGAGAGAGCAAGTCCGTGATCATCATGCTGTCGTGGCTTGCAGCAGAAGTCAATGATGATTATGAAACTACCAAAGGGTACTCGTTTTCATTTTCTGAGCACTTCCTGAAGATGTTAGCCTGAGTGTAAACATCTTCACCGTGAGAATGTGCCTTTCACCTCCATCCTTCCTCTCCTCTGTCCTCCAGTCATGTGACAACTGTCTTTTCTCAGTTTCAATAAGTAGATAAGCGGGAAGAGTGCACCTTCTGAGGGCATTCTTTTAACTCTGCCGTCTAACTTCAATAAGGCACTTGTGCAAAATTATGAGGAATAAGAAATGTGGAAAGATTTCTGGCCAGGGTGTTATGAGATACGGATTCGTGCCCATGCTTTCTCACTGATACACCATACATCCTTGGGCATTTACTTCTCTACTCTCAATCCTGGCCTCCTCATCTGTTCAATCAAAGGACTGGCCACGTGAATAACTATGAACTGCAGGTACAGCACCAATTCCTAAATCAATCGTGTCAAGGCAATAGAAAATGCTAGAAAAATAGGATAGGAGCTGTTAACATCTGAAGAGCAATTCAGTGAGAGCGTTAAGAAATGTCCTGTTTGGGGGCAGCCTGGGTGGCGCAGTCGGTTAAGCGTCCGACTTCAGCCAGGTCACGATCTCGCGGTCCGTGAGTTCGAGCCCCGCGTCAGTCTCTGGGCTGATGGCTCGGAGCCTGGAGCCTGTTTCCGATTCTGTGTCTCCCTCTCTCTCTGCCCCTCCCCCGTTCATGCTCTCTCTGTCCCAAAAATAAATAAAAAATGTTGAAAAAAAAAAAAAAAAAAAGAAATGTCCTGTTTGAGGGGCGCCTGGGTGGCTCAGTTGGTTAAGCATCCGACTCTTGATTTCGGCTCAGGTCATGATCTCGTGGTTCGTGAGTTCTAGCCCCACATTGAACTCTGCACTGATGGCGGGGAACCTACTTGGGTTTCTCTGTCTCCTCTCTCTCTGCCCCTCCCCCACTCGTTCTCGTTCTCTCTCTCTCTCAAAAATAAACTTAAAAAAAAAGAGAAATGTCTTGTTTAAGGCAGCACCTTAGAATGTATTACTATGAATTGAACTCAGCACTTAGTACACTGTTTAGGATGTAGTAGGTACAGGGTAAATGTTAACTGCACGATGAATATATGAATGAGTGAGTGAATGCAAGGAAAGGTCACCAAATCTCACACAGGATACTAAATGCGAAGGCATTTGGCTGTGCATCTTGAACACAGTAAATGCTCAGTAACCGACAACTGTATCGACTTGATTTGAAAGAGTGTTTTCCACGTGTCTAGATCCCAATAGACAGCAGAGTGACTGATAACAAATCAGGGAGCTACACTAAAGGGCACTGTACTTAGGAGACTGAAGTCAAAGACTTGTGGGGCTCGGGAAAGTTATCTAAGTTTTGTGGCTCTTAGTTTCCTTTTCTGTAAATGGACTGCTTTCTCTTCTACTCTCTCTTGGTGGGATGTTTGAGCATAAAAGGGTCTTTGACTAAGAAACATAGAAAAAAATCTGCTTTATTATACTGGTTTTTCATGAAATTTGTGCTTTAAAAAAAAGAGGGTTCTGATAGGAAGGTCCTCACTTCCTAGGAACGGAAAAGAGGGTGGAGAAATGGCTACAGAGAATTAGTTACCACCACCGACACGGGAAAACCTGTTGGCAAAGCTGCATGATCAAACGCAATCAAAGCTGGGTTTGCCCTTCAAGATCCACCTCTTCGGTCAAGTGTTTACTGAGCCCCCACGATAGACAAAATTGTTCCTGCTGTTATGTTTCTTCTGCATTTTACAGTATTATCAGTTTAATTGTCACAGATGGTTGTTCTTTACGGAGGGGCTACCTGTTTTATTCTTTTATACCCAGCTGCGCTCGGCACAATTCTTGGTATCCACACCGGGTGTTCAGAATGTTTGTTAAACTGTTCTGCTGAAGACCGGTACTCAGGAAGTACGTGAATTACTGGCGTACAGAGAGGATACTGATATGGTCTGGCTTTTCAAACGTCAGCATTTGCAAAGGGAATGTTTGAGCCGAGAACGCAATACCAGGGTGCTTTGCCCCTACAAACTTCTATCCCAACCGAGCTCCTGGCCAAACTCATCTGCAGCATAAATAGACATCACCAGCCAAGCCAAACGAACGCTCCAAGGAAACAATGATGAACTCACAGGGGAAAGTTCTAACATCTCTATTATATGCTTGCACTTATTACAGACTTGGAAGAGAAACAACAAATGAAGCAACCTGTGATATATAATAAATATATATTTGATCTGTGTCCCAGTTTCTGGCCTGCAGCTCCCCAAACCCCTGGAATCTCCACAGCGTAAGAGCAATGGGAGCATCTTCTGTTATATTTGGTCTTTGTCCTCACTTCCTGACCTAGATTCAGTGTGATCTAAGTGAAATGGGCACCTTCTGTGATTCATAACAACCCACACATCTGGTGTTGGAAGCGAAGTTGTGATGTGGTGATGTGAGAGTAAAAGGAACACAGAAATGAGTTTCTTCTTTGGAAGACCTATACCACGGGAAAGAGAATTTTAGAATTTAGTAAGTATAGGGGCACCCGGGGGGCTCAGTCGGTTGAGCGTCCGACTTCGGCTCAGGTCTTGATCTTGTGGTTCGTGAGTTCGAGCCCCGTGTTGGGCTCTGTGCTGACAGCTCAGAGCCTGGAGCCTGCTTCGGATTCTGTGTCTTCCCTGTCTCTGCCCCTTCCCCACTTATGCTCTGTGTCTCTCTGCCTTAAAAATAAATAAAACATTGAAAAAAATTTAGTAAGTATAATAAATGCCAGTGGAGAGATAAGGAGAGATACTTAAAACATGAGGTGGGAATAGGCAACGAGGAAGAAGAACCGAGTGATTTTTTTTTCTTTGGTTATAAAAATATAAGTGTTGGGGAACCTGGGTGGCTCAGTCGGTTGAATGTCCGACTCTTTATCTCGGCTCGGGTCATGATCCCAGGGGATGCTTCCTAAAAAGGAAGTAGTGACACAGGCTATGACGTGAATGAACCTCGAACACACGATGCTAAGTGAAAGCAGCCAGCCGCGAAAGGACACACGTCGTATGACTCCATTTCTAGGAGATACGCAGACGAGGCAAATTCGCACAGGTCACGGATTCGTGTTGTCGCGGGTGGCGGCAATAATCTGTGCCTGGGTCTTAGTTTATGAAGGTGTCCGAGTGACGACGAAGCTGCGGAAAGAAGAGTCTGATGCCACTCACAGCTCCCCTTAAACAAGAGGCACGGTGTTAGGCACCAGTGTTGCTGGGGGGCAGGGAAGAGCGAGGGGGAAGCAGAGGCCACAGCTTTTCTCGGGGCTTCTGTGGGAAAGGCAGAGCAGGGGGAGCAGAGTAAATGCTAGTTTCAATAATTCCAGCAGGCTTGAGGGGACAGGGGCTGTTCCCAGTTGTCTGGGGTTGTTTGGGGCAGGAGAAATCCCGGCGTCGGGGACTGGGAGCCTGATAAAGGAGGTGTTGGGGGTATGGACTGGGACAGGCCGGTCTGTCGATGAGAAGTGGCCCCACCATCAATTTACTGTCTACAGGAACCCGCTAGCTCTGTGAGGGCTCTCTCCCCGGCCAGCAAACCCCACCCCCCAAGATGTCAAAACCTCAAAAATATATTTAATGGCGGGGGGGGGGGGAAGGCATGGGAAGAGACTGCTGAACGAGAATGGAGCTTCCTTTAGGGGGGGATGAAGATGTTTGGAAACTGGAGCGGGGCAATGGCTCCACAGCGCCATGAACATACATGATACTGTGGAGTCGCAGATTGAAACGGCTTTAAAAATAGTTCAAAAAATCAGGGGAAGCAAAAATGTAGTGAAGTTTTCTATTGCCTGAGGTTTAATTGTGTTTGATAAGAATGATAATCAAAACCATTTTTAAAGCAAGTGTAGCTGTAATTTAGGACAAAAGTTCCAGATACACCAACGTTTGTAGGCGTGGGTATGAGTCTATGTGGAGCAGAGGAAGGGAAGAGAGTGTGGATGACTGGGCAGGCCTGAACCTCGAGAAGCCTTAAAATGACGACAACAAAAAAGAAGCACAAGCACGGGGTCACAATAGGTTAGGAGGTGCAGCCAGGAGAATGAAAGAGAGCATACGGCTTTGAATTCAACTGAAGACAATTTAATATATATATCCAGAAGGCGAGGCAGGAGGAGAGAAAAGGAGAAAAAGCATTTTAAAAATATAGAAAATACAGAATAAGACAGAAGGAAGTGCTATTAGTCTCATCTCCTAATTTTTTCTGCTTGTGTACCCTTAACCTCTAGGAATATCTAGGAAAATTATGTATCCTGTTGCATATTTTTTTTAGGTGGCATCTACAATTCTTCCTGGTAAGTTTAGATGGTTGCAAAGGACTTAACGTTTAGAAACATTATATGTGGTATATGTACATTAAGGACGTTAAATTTATAAATACAATTTAATATGTGAGCTTAAGCTTTTTTTTTAAGATTAAAAAAAATTTTTTTAAGTGTCTATTTATTTTTGAGAGAAAGAGACAGAGCACGATCGGGGGGGGGGGGGGGGTGCAGAGAGAGAGAGGGAGACACAGCATCGCATCGGAAGCAGGTTCCAGGCTCTGAGCTGTCCGCACAGAGCCCGATGTGGGGCTCGAGCTCACAAACCGCAAGATCATGACCTGAGCCGAAGTCGACACTTAATGGACTGAGCCACCCAGCACCTCTTTAAGATTTTATTTTTAAGTAATCTCTACTCCCCCATCGTGTAGAGATTACACAGACTCGAACTCACAACCCTGCAATCAAGAGTCACACACTGACTGGCTGAATCAGCCAGGCGCCCCCTAAGCTCTTTCAATTCATGAAAAAGGTCTGTCATAAAACATAACCGGCACAGCCTGTTTACTCAAGCTAGGCAGCCAACTCAGGTTGACTTGCTATCAGAAAGATTCTGACTGATTTTCCAAATCAAACATGCTTATACACTTCAAAGTGAGAGCATACCATCTCTGAAGTCTTTTAAGTTAAAAAAAATTTTTTTAATGTTTATTTATTTTTGAAGGAGAGAGAGACAGAGTGTGGGGGGGGGGGCGGGGGGGGGCAGAGAGAGAGAGAGGGAGACACAGAATCCGAAGCAGGCTCCAGGCTCTGAGCTGTCAGCACAGAGCCCGACGCGGGGCTCGAACTCACGAACCGTGAGATCATGACCTGAGCCGACGTCGGACGCTCAACCGACTGAGCCACCCAGGCGCCCCTAAGTTTTTAAGTTTCTTTGTTTTGAGACGTGGGGAGGAAGGGCAGATAAAGAGAGAGAGAATCCCAAGCGGGCTCCCTGCTGTCAGCGCAGAGCCGGGCACGGGGCTCGATCTCGTGAACGGAAATCAAGGGTCGGACGCTGAACTGATGGAGCCACCCAGGCGCCCCGCGTCTTTAATTTTCAACAGACAACCCGACAGATGAGGCGTGGCGATACGCCGTGACTTGGTGGCCTTGCTGAAATGAAAGCTGCCCTCTTCCACGTTCCCCAGGGCTGCTTCCTCTGCTCCCAGGAGACTCTCCTTCGGGGCCAGTGCACCTCAAATTAGTCCTCTGTTTGGTCTGCTGAGGGCTGGGTTAGCCGGAGGCAGTGAATCTTCCTAAGATTTGGAAAGGCTGCGACGTGCCCGTCTGCTCGAGTGAGAACGGAGCGATTCTGAAAGGTGGCGTGGGGAAAGGGAGCCAGCACCCCACAGGCACACTGGCAGACAGACCCAAGTCAGCACGGAGTACGGACGGAAACGGGGGCTCCGGAAACGGATTGCTTCAAGCCGTCCTTGCCAGGGGAGCCCCAGGAACACACGTGGCCCGGTTTGAAGGCAGCTGTACTCCTGTGACAGCAGTGACCCGCCTACCACAAACTGGTTAAAAATCACCGGTCAAGAGGCAGGGATTGTGGGACACGACAGAAAACAAGCACCAGAATTGTGCAGTTTATGCAAGACAGTTCAAACGAAAAGGTAATTCAAGATGGAAAATTAAGGCATGGAAAAGTCGTAGGGCAAATCTAGGTAAAAGAACCCCAAGGTAGCAACTCTGATACAAACACAATTTAAGGAGAAAAACATGACCTAGGATCCAGAGAAATACTAACTACTAGAAACAATAATCGCGGCCATGTACGTATGTAATACAGAACCAACTCTGTAATGTAACTGAAAAATCTGGGGGGGGGGGGGGGGTAATAGTTAAAAAATAATGCCAGTGAAACTTTAAAAATACCTGATTTCTTAGATACTTTTTTTAAAAAGAGGGATACAAAGTAAAAAAAAGAGGGGAGGCGCGAGCTCCCCGCTCAGATGGCTCGTTTTAAGGCTGTATTTGTTGAAAGGTAGACAACTCAAACCACAGAAAGACATAGAAGGTAAATTAAGGCCCCTCTCCTCCCCCGTCGGCCCCCTCTCCCCAAACAGAACCCTTGTGAACACCAGCCGGGGGGCGGGGAGGGGGGCGGGGTGGCCGTAGGTCCCATTATCCCAGTCCAGTGTTGCTTCTGCGTCCCCTTCAGGGGGATGAACTAAAGTCAGTCTGGCTTCGGACAGAGGGACTTGAGCCCTCTTGAGTTTGGACATGACATCTCGAGCAGCGGTGCATGGCGCTGTGATGTGCGTGAGCCATGGAGGCCAGGCAGGGGGAAAGACGCTGGCCACAGAGAACCCCTCAGTGATTCCTTTCATGACATGTGTGCAGAGCAGGCAAATCCGTGAGAACTGAAGCAAATCTGTGGCTGTCTAGGCCTGGAGGGTCCGGAGGGTGACTGCCACAGAACTTGCTTCTGGGGTGACAAAAAGCACACCACGGTCATGGGGGCACGACTGCATTCACTAAAACCACTAACTGTGTGCTTCCAGTACACAAACTCTATGGTATGTAACATATCTCAATAAAGCCATTAGTAAAAAATGCTCCAAATGCAGACAAAAACATGCTTTCAAGTGGGCTATGAATTAATGGCGGGGGGGGGGGGAGGGGGGCCTTTGAGATTGTTGGAAAAAATCATCCCATCATTTTGCCCCCATCAGAAACCACAGTAGAAAGGACACCTTCCAGGGTGACAATTCTAAGTTATCTCAGCTTTCCAGAAAGTGGAGAGAAAACACGACAAAGCGAGGGCCCTTCTGAGTGCAGAGGCCTCCCCAGAACACAGTCTCCAGAACAGAGCAGAAGTCTGTGGACTCGACCCGAGAATTCCTCATTTCTCAAGCCGCACACTGAGGACTCTTAGGTTGCCAAACCTCTGCCTCCTTTCCACGACTTCTAATGGTTCTACTGAGCATTGGAACAGGACACCTGGCTAGATTTAGTTAACTACAAAGAAAATAAATCCAGAGGAACATAGTAACGAGAAACATTTTCATCATTCAAATTACTGGAGCTTTCTTGTTGGTTTCTCAGAACTTTTGGTTGCGTTTGGTCTCAATGTAAATCATTTCAATGAATCCAGTACCTGTACAGATCTGTGGCATCGTCGCATCCGTCCCTCCCCCACCTCCCTGTAGCTAACCCTGAGTGGCCGCACCTGCTCCCCACCCCCAACCCATATACCCCTAGCAGCCACGGATCTGTTCTCCAGCACAGTCCCTTTCTTCTGGAGAATGCCACGCTAAATGGAAACATATGGTATGTAACCTTCTACGATGGCTTCTTTCACTCAGCAAAATGCCTCTGAGACTCATCCAAGTTGTTGTGTTTATTAAACAATTTGGTTTTTTCTTTTTTCGTGTTTGCAGGCTAGTGTTGTGTTGTGTGGCTATATCACAAACTGTTTACCCATTAGGTTGAAGACCATGAGAGTTGTTTGGGCCATTATAAACAGCACTGCCATCAACAGCCACACACACGTGTACAGGTTTTTAGTAAGTTTCCATTTCTGTGGGTTAAACGTGGAGTATTAGAATTGCTGGTTTACATGTTTATTTTTTTAAACGTGAATACATGCTCTTTCACTTTTTTTAATGTTTGAGAGAGAGAGAGCACAAGTGAGCGCAAGCAGGAGGGGCAGAGAGAGAGGGAGAGAGAGACAGGATCCCAAGTAAGCTCTGTGCTGTCAGCGCAGAGCCCGACACGGAGCTCAAACTCACCAACTGTGAGATCATGACCCGAGCCGAAACCAAGAGTCAGAGCCTAACTGAGCCACCCAGGCGCCTCTTATGTGTTTAGTTTTGTAAGAAACAGCCCGACTGTTTTCCAGAGTGGCCGTACCGTTTTCCTCCCTACCAGTCACGTAAGGAGCCAACCAGCACCTGGCATTGTCAGTATCGTCTGCACTTCAGCCGTTCTAGCGCGCATGTGGTCACATCTCATCGTCACTTGTGGGTCTCTAGTGGCTGGTGGGGCCGCGCATCTTTCCACGCGCTTGTCTGCCATCGGAGTACCATGCGTCTACTTAAGTCTTTTGCCCACTTAAAACAGCAGGACTGTTTTCTTGCTGTTAAGTTTTGAGAGTTCTTTATACCTTCCAAAAACAAGCCCTTGCAACGTGCAAATCTTCTCTCCAGACCTGTCTCCTCTCCTTCCCTTCTCCTAACACGGTCCTGTACAGGGTGACAACTTTTAATTCTCATTTAAGTCCAATCTGTCTTTTTAAAAAAATATTTTATGCATGGTGCTTTTGCTGAGATGCACGTGAACCATTTGCCCAGCCTGGTCGTCATGAAGACTCGAGTTTTCTGCCAGCAGCTTTGTGGTTTGACATTTAGATTTAGAATCCATTCAGAGGTCACTTGGGTAGGAGGTGTGAGGACTGGGCCGAAGTTCGTTTTTTTGTCGTACCGACATCTGACTGTTCCAACTGCATTTGCTGAAAAGACAGTACTCTGTCCACTGAATTGCCCTTTGTCAGATGTCAACTGACAAGTGACTTCTAGACTTGGCACCCAGTGTCCACCATCCGCAAAAGCCGTTTAGAACAGTCCCAAGGCAAGCCTGTTGCTACTGCATACGTGTCCCACGATCAGAGCTCAGAGCTTGACCAGCGATGGGGCTGGGGTCCTCGACTCGTCTATTTCGTGACGGAGGCTGGGCAGTATGCCTCTCCTCTCTCTCTCTCTCTCTCTCTCTCTCTCTCTCCAGGTTGGACCACACATGGAACATTGAGATCAGTTTGTGACATCACAATACAAAAGGTACTGGCCACCTGGGGGATTCTGAAAAGGTGGCTGAGCTGCTGAGGCCACAGGGATCATCGCACAGGACAGGCTGAGGAAAATGGAGCGTTCAGCCTGGAGAGATAAACGGAGAAGAAGAACGCTTGCTCTGGACCTTGGAAATGATGCTCCCTGGGAAGAAAGAATCCTTCTTTCATGGGATCCCTGCGAGATGATCAGAGCCAGGGGCTACAACCAGGATACACTTTTGCTTTCAGGAGGGGGACGCCACAGGCAAAACCACTTTGGTTCGACAGAGGCCATCGAACCAACTTTAAGAGCACTGCGCATCTGCTTCTGGTAGGAAACCGGATGAAGAGACCTGCTTTGACTCTGACTTTGCACGGTTGCCAAAGATGGCCCCACAGCTCTCTTTTCAACAAATGATTTGTTCTGTTTTGGGGTTTAATGGCCAAATGAAAGGATTGAGGTCATGTGAGAGAAAGAGATGTGCCCAAGGTCTCAACACTGGTTGCAAAACTGAATGTGGAAACCAAGCCTCCCGGTGCTTAGGCCAGGATTCCTTTTTACTATCTGTTAAAATTCTTGATCAGCACGGTATCTGCTGAAAAACAAATACCCAATCCCTTCTCCTCGCACACCCTGTCTCGAGGGTTCTTCCGACCCTTTAGGTTTTCAGTGTTGCAGGCTCACTGTCTCAGGGGCCTTTAAAAGAGAAAAGAATCCCATAATTTGAAATTTCAACCCTTGTTTTCAATGACAAGATGAGAAAAAATAAATCATATGAAATCAGACAGGTCTTTTCTGAAGATTTTATTTCTGCTCTGAGCTGCTTCTGGGTCACCTACTGCTCTAATTATGCTGGAAGTAAAGCTGGCTTTCATGAGATTCAGGACATGGCTGGAGGAAAAACCTGTCAGGATTACTTCAGATCATCAGTGCTCACGATGGCCTCAGAGCATTCCAGGAATTCATTGATTCATTCCGTAATTCATTCCGCCGATTAACCACAAACACAGACACACAGGGAGAACAGACATCACTGACTGATGTCGTCTTACTAATACACCCAGGGCAGGACAGAGCAGAAAAACAACAACGCATGGGTTTAAGGCTGGTCGCCTCCCCAAGCTCCTCACGTGAGCAGCGTGGAAGAGGAGGAAGGCTGGACTTGAGGTTCACAGCCCCGCTTCTTCCCTTCTAAGGTGTGCTCCCTACAAGGGAAGCAGTAACTCCAGGGCTTTCGAGGGGACACGGCTCCGGGGAGGGTCAGTGGACACGGCGGATGGCACACTGAGAAGCGCTGCACCTGGGTGAGAGTTTTAGGCACTTAACACACGTGTTGGGCGCCTGTTAGATGACACGCAGCACGCTAAACACCAAAGATGTCAAGTTAAATAAAATACAGCCCTGCCCTCAAGAGGACAACGACGTGTGGCGAGTATGTTGTTGAGAAAAGCGCAGGGGGGAGGCCGGAGGGGGGGCCCACGTCAGTCTGGGCAGGAAGAAAAGATGAGTTAAAGACAGGGCGTGCGTATGAAGGCAGCAGAGAGAGTGCTAGGTTCCAGAAAATATCTGCATCTCCTTATTTAACACTGGGAACACGCTGCAGGGTGGGCGCTGACCTGATTGGGACCCCCGCGACAGAGTGACCCAACCCCAGTGTCGCCTGAGCCAGGCTGAGACAGCCAGCTGTAAGGGAAACTGAGGCCCGCAGAGGAGAAGCAGCCGGTCAGCAGCAGGGCTGACGCCTGAATGCAGGTCTCTCGTGACACGGCTTTTCAGACAGGCCTCCCAGGTTAGAGGGCTAGGGGTCCACAGCTGGGCAGCACGGGAAGACAGCCCGGAGGAAGCGGGGCCTGACTGACGGGACGGGCAAAACTCTAGTCTCCATGCGGGAGCACCTCCACCAGACAGGGCCGTGCGTGAGGAAGGCAGAGAGGAAGGGGACAGGAAGCAGCAAGGGAAGGAAGTGGGCAGTTGGTCTATTTCTGCTCTCAGATAGAGCACCCCCTAACACTTCTGCAGAGATCTGCACTTAAAGAAGCCGATCTCATGCTCGATTGTCATGACGGCCACACCAGTGAGGTGGGTGAGGCAAAATAAGTATTCTTATTTTCTGGAGCCTAGGAGAGCACAGGGCTTACCCAAGGCCCCGGAGCGCTGCAGAGAGGCCGGACTCAATGGCAAAGAGTCTCTCAGGCAGCAGGTGCCTCACACCAGCCCTACCCCGGGCACCTGCTCCCTGACTTGCCTGCAGTGCCTGGGGCAGGACAAGTGTCTCTGAAGGGGCTTTCCTGTGAGCTGAATGGAGAAACGAGGTGCAGGATGGCAAGCCCTCAAAAGCTGGGGAACCGAGGCGGAGGAACAGAGAGGCACCGCAGACCTGGGCTCGGCTCCCGGTGTCTCAGGAGCAGGTATCTGACTTCAGCTGAGTCACCTGGCTTCGCTGGGCATCCCTGCCCGTCCTGACAGCGAGAGAACCACCGGACCACCTTGAAGGCACTCCCCGCCCTAAGAACGGAGCCCATTCTATTTCAAAATTCTCCTGTCCTGAAGCCAATGATACCGCTCCCAAGTGTGACCAGCAAAAACCATCACTAGCAAGGCGGCTGGGATCGCCGAGTTCCTCAGTCTCAGCTGACGGGAAATTACTCTGTTAATGAATCAGTTTTCAAAAAAACTAAATCCCTGAAGACTCTTCGTCCAAATTTTCAGACTGCTGTCTCAAGCAGTTTTGCAGGTGACTGATCCACTTTGCTCTCATGCCCACACTTCTGCTACGAATCGTGCACGGACACGTGCCGTGGAAGAGCACCGGGCCGGGCGTCAGGGGACAAAAGCACACCCGTTCCAGGACCTCAGGCGGACGAGTGGGCTTCCAGGGCCTCGCTTCCCCGCCTTTCACACGAGGGTCTGGCCGAGCACTCCCAGAGCTGCTCCAAGCCTCAAGCGGTCCGAGCCTTGGTTTCCTCACTTCTACTCTGCTAATGAAGGTTAAGTAAAGCAGTAGATGGGAAAGCTTCTTGACAAGGAGGCCATTTCACTTGCCAGAGAAGCCGGTCGTGAGACGCGTGATGCCGAGCACCTTGCTTTATTAATAACACCAACGGCCGTCTGTACCGATGCCAGTGGACTGCACGGCGGCTCTGGGCACTGGGTCCTGGCGGGGGAAGCACACTCACTGGTGTGTCGGGAACGGTTCTGCAGCAGACTGCACCGCGGGTGCCGTGAGCAGTGACACTGGCAAGAGTCACATTTGTCCCCATCACAAAGCCAAATCAAAGTTACCACTGTGACAATTCACATCGTAACGGGATCTTTACAGTAGAGAGGGGGGATTACATTCCATAGGACCCCGGGGGCGCATCCTCTAAGACACCAGCCATCTGACAGTCATTGCCCAGCTTGCGGGATCCTCTTCAGTCGACTTCCGGCACATTCCACGTCAATTTCGTTGGCGCGGCTCTAGCTAATAACAGAGTTCAGGATTAAAAATATTTTTTAAATATCCCGTCATCCAGGCCTGGAATCTATGAACCGAAGTATTTATCTTTGACACGTGCCTCTAACACCTTTCCGTATCAACAAGAGGCACTGAGTCGGCCGGGCTGTCCTCTGGCCGTGCGTGCATGCAACACGCCAGCGAGGGTTTCTCCAAGTCCCGGGCCTTGAGGTCGCCTGTTAGACAGTGAGGAGACGCAGCTTCTCCTGCGACCGGAGCCCCGAGAAGCGCAAAACCGCTCAGCTCTTGCTACCAACACCCCGTCTCCACTTCCCACCCAGTCTCAGGCTAACGCTCAGTTCACGGAGAGGAAACGTGTCCTTAATCCAGGTTCTGCCCAAACAGATGCAGAAGAGACATGCCTGGGAGCCCCTCACGGGGACTCTGGAGGGGCGGACACCGCCCGCTGCGTCCACCGAGGTCTATCACGGCAAACCCTGTGTGGCCACGCTGCCCCGGCAGCCCACACCCCTCCACAGGGCAGGGCTGGCAGCGGTGGGCCGAGGCGGTCTGTGTCGGGGGCGGGCACGCCAGGCAGGCCTGTGTTTTGCTCACCTCTGCAGCCCCAGAATGGACGTGCTCAAGCCGTGTTTATTCTCCTACAGACTCTGGCTGGAGCTGTCTGGACACTTTTCACCTGGGATTCCGGAGCCTGGGATTGCTGCTGTTCTGTGTGTGTGTGTTTAAGCAAAATCTCTATGTTTAAGAAATGTTCCAGGTCATAAAAAATTAAAATATTTAGAAAGAGAGTCAAATATCTCCCTCCTATCCCAGTTCCCTCAACTAGAGGCGACTAGAAGGACTAGAAGCTTACGTGGAGACCCTGTGGGTTCAGTTCCAGGCCGCTGCGACCAAGTGAGTGAAATGAACTTCCTGTTTCCCAGTGCAGGTAAAAGTTATGTTTACTTTCGGCAGGTGCCCAGTGGCACCAGGTCATACCTCAACTAAAAATGCTTTATGGCTACAAAACGCGAACCATCACCTGAGTTTTCAGAGTCGTAACCGCTGATTGCAGATCACCGTAACGAATGCAGTAACGAAAAATCCGAACTATCGCAACAATCACCAAAACGTGAAGCTCTTGAGACAACGGCACCGATAGACCTGCTGGAGGCAGGGGTGCCGCAAACATTCAATTTGGAAGAAAACCCCGCCATGTCTGGGAACCGCAATAAAACGACGGATGCCTGTATCGGTACTAGTTCCGTGTATATTCTCCCTAACCGTCCCTCGCGCACCCCAGCATGTCTGTGCGTCCCGCCGCCTTCTTCCCTCACACGGTGCACAGCATACGTCCTGCTCTACGCCCGAGCTGCACACATGGGCTTCGGGAACCCACAGACCCCCTGCAGCTGTGGTCTGAGCATGCTGTGTTTTTTTCAGGGGATTGTATTCATAACTTCCAGCAATTTCTCAAAGGTGTTCCTGACCTCCAACGAGACCATCCCACCACAAAAACACATACAAATTGGCCCGGCCCAGGGACTACTACTGGCGCAGTCACAGTGCTATGACCTGGCCCTGCTGGGACCTCGCTGAGCCCGCACATGAGGAGGTTTCAGGGGCCAGCGTCTCCACTGTGCTCCTGTCGGTCACAGAGAATTCTGGAACAATTTGCAGGGTATGTATTTGGAAACTTCCAGAATCACTGCAAATGGAAGACAGAGCAAGGAATACTGCATGAATCTGGGAATTCCCTTCGGCCCAACGCTCTGAAGTCCATTTGTTAATGTAACAGTGCAACAGACGTCAGTCACTTTCTAATTCTCAGTTCCCTGGGACCCTGGAGCTGCGCTGTCTCATACCACAGCCTCGAGCCACACGTGACCGTGACCGGGGTGATCGTGACCGTGACCATGAGCTCTTGAAATGCAGCCAGTCCTAACAGACAAATGACGTTAATGTAAAAGACATACCAGACTTCAAAGACTTAGTACGAAAGTCATGTAATGTAGCTCATTAATAATTTTTCTAATGATTACATGCTGAAATTATACCATTTTGGATACAGTTAAATAACTATATCATTAGAATTATCTGTTCTTTTTACTTTTCTTAACAGGGCTACTAAATATTTAAAATTCCACGTGGCTCGCATTTGTGGCTTGTGCTATGTTTCTGTGGGAGAGCACTATTCTACGTTTTCCATCAATGATTAATTACTTCCCACCTTATGAAATGTTCTATTCTTTGCAAATCAAAAGCAGAGCTTCCAGATAGAATTTTCTAAATCAGGCGTTATAATTGGCACACGAAAAAACAGTTCACCAAAAATCCCAGGGAAAATACACTAAGTCAGACAGATTTATTTATGGGGTCTAAGTTCATGGTGAAACCTGTTTGGCAACACGCGGCTAAAACTGGAACTGTCACATCCAGGACATACCTCTAATAACAACCTCTTTTTAAAGGCATTTATTGAGCTCCTACTATGTGCTGGGCCCTTCACGCTTATCATCACTATTTCCAGTAAACCCCAGAGGACTGAGGTTCAGAGAGCAGCTCAGGACCACTTAGCCAGTAAACGGCAGGCCACCTTGGACCCAGGTCTGTGTACCACAGCATTCTGCCCCTTGCTCTCTCCACTGACATTCTGCCTTTTCTATGTTTGCATCACACTTTACAGCCTACAAAGTGCTTTCATATATATCATATCATAAGTTATCCAACTATTGTGTGAAGTGGACATGGAGGTTATCGATCATCATATTTGAAAGAGGGCATTACAAGTCCAGCAGGAAGAACTTGGCCTACGTCTCACAGCCTGGTAGAGACAGCGTAATCTTATCGCTAGGAGCTCTGAAAAAGTTCAGTATCTTTTCAAAACTTTCCTCTCTGCCCTACCAAATATAACTTCCTCCTTTTAAGTAATACCGACTGCTTTCCTGGTCTCAGAGTTAAATGGAACAAGGGAAGGTCTTTATTGTCAATTCTGTTCATATTCAATGACAGTTTAACTATCGCTAAACATATATTATCGTATATTATATATTCTTGCATTATTAAAGTACTAATAGCACCATGACTGTATAGCGTGCTATTTTGTGTTATCAGACCCATTATTTCTTTCGCACTGCGGCCTGCCTACGGTCTCATACTAATTTGAAAGAGAAAGAAACTGAGGTACTGAACTACTTATGGACCCGATCAAAAACATAGGTAGCAAAGGTAATGAAGGGTTAAATGGAGACGCATCATGGAGAGACCTTTCCTCTTGGTCCCCAGTGTCCCAGGGAAGGCGCCTGGCTGCCCTTAGCTACAGACTGGGGAAACGTAAAAGCAAAACATAAGGAAGATCCATAAACAGGCTTAATGTCTTGGGAGTGAACTGTATGGACTGTGCAGGAGTCAGGTTTTGTCCTGTTTGTCCAGCCGAGTTTTCTGAAGAGCAGCGGAGTCGTCACCCTCTCCCCAATCTGTGCCCTACTACCTAACATCAAAACATGGGGCAAACAGTGAGAAACAGCAGTAACTCGGATACCAGAGCAGCAGGTGTAGCCCGAGCGCAGTGCGGGGAGGAGCCCCATCCAGCCCGGAGGGAGACGAGGCAGGACAGCGGAGTGACCGCACAGCACGTTACGTTCAAGGAGCAAGGACGAGTTCAGAGAGAAGAAAAGCACGATCATCTTTTACATGCTCAAAAGCAAGCAGGAAGGAAAAAGCAGGGAAACGAACAGGGCTTGTAAGAGGGGAGCAGACTGCCAGCAACACAATCCCCCTGTGCCGAGGGGTCTGCCGCGTCCCCCTACTGCCGGAGCAAGCACACGGAGGGGTGGAAACCGGTAAGGTCAAGAGCGAGGCCCGCGGGGTCAGAGGCACCACCCAGGACGCAGAGCCAGAGAGGAGGGACCTGGTGCTGGCTGGGGAATCCGCTGGTCACCCCTTGGTGTGGGGGATGGGCCTCACCGCAGCTGTTTATTTCGAACTTTCTTGCGTGGGGTTTACTGGACACGTCAGCAGTTCTTTTTACCCTATTGTGCACCTGAGCGACTCCTTTTAGTTAAAGTTCCACCTGATGAAGCCTAACAAGGATTGTTGTAATTAGGAAATGACTGAACTTCATCCCACCAATAGTGGAGAAGCCGGAAGAAGTGAAATGATGGGGCAGTTAGGTGAGGAATCTTGCTGAAAAGTGCTGATCATCTGTGGGTTCCCTGAGGACCTCAACGGCTCCTCGTCACCGCCCTGTCTCCCTTCAGGTCTCACGCTTGCTTACCTGGTGTCCTGGCTAATGACTGTTTTCTGTTACGTGCAGGGGCCAATCCCTTGATATGTTCAAGAGAACCCAGAGAAAGTCACACAAATAACAAGAACCCAAAACTTGCCACTGAATTTCTAATCCTTGTGAGTAAACAAAGCCGTATTCTTTCCTTACAGCACCACGCACACAGGCGTGCACACACACACACGTGCACACACACACACACACACACACACACACACACACACAGAGGGTCCTAAGTTGACCTGATACCACCACCATTCCAGACGGCTTCCTGCCTAAGCGGTGGCCTCTACCGTGTGTTTAAGGATCTCAGTGAAGTTGCAGTATTATTCTGAGCTTTTTATTATGAGTTGTTACTAATTTTTCAATTAATAAAACTAGCTCATTACGCACAATAGCGCTTAAAGGGGCAGATGGGCAGGTGAAGTGCAAATGGGCCGCAGCCCTGCTTGCCAGGTGGAGACGGTACCCGATTTGGGACCCAGAGCCCTGGCCGTCCCGACCGCGTGGGCACCACAGACCAGGGGCCACGGTGCTGGCCTGCCGTGCCTGCCGGCCTGGGTCCCTTGCCCCTGCTCTTTGTTACGGCAGGTCAGGGCGTCAGCAGCCCCGTAGAGCCGGGGAAGTCTGCCCAGAGAACGGCATGACTGAGATCAGTTTGTCTGAAACCCACCATATTAGCTTCGCCCATGCTTAGCAGGTGTCTCCACCTGCCACGGCTTCTTCAGTTTCTTGTGTTTTCTCCTAATTCTACAGGGCACGCTCAATGCGGTGCTTTATTCAACGGACAGAGCTGGCTGTCGGTGCCTCTGACTCCCTCGGCAGATGCCCAGGATCCAGGATTCAGCTCTCCATCCGAGGCGTCCTGCTCAGGGCTGAGTTCTGTGCAGCCTTCCCCAACCTACGCTGTCCCCTTGCTATGGGGCCAGGGATGAAAAGAAACAGGACAGGATCCGTAGACTGGACTCTTCTAGTCCTGGCTCTGCTACTGACTACCTTGGTGACCATGATCAGGTTCTGACCCTTTTTAGGTGTGTTCTCTCATCTGTCAAAGGGAGGTAACTTCTAAGTAGCTGACTGTGGAGTCAATTAAATACTCTACTGTAAACAGAGTTCTGGGCGCTTCATAGCTGAATCAACGGAAGCTCTCCTAGCTGTACCCCGAGGTCTAGGTCTGATGAGCAGAAGAAGATAACTACCGGGGCGCCTGGGGGGCTCCATCAGTTGAGGGTCTGACTTCGCTCAGGTTATGATCTCGCGGTTGACAAGTCTGAGCCCCAAGTCAGGCTCTGTGCTGACAGCTCGGAGCCTGGAGCCTGCTTCGGATTCTGTGTCTCCCTCTCTCTCTGCCCCTCCCCTGCTCATGCTCTGTCTCTCTCTGCCTCAAAAATAAATAAGTAAGTAAGTAAGTAAGAAAGATAACTACTGAGTGCCTGGGATGCAGGGGGTGCTGAGGAAGTACCACCTCTCTTTCCCACTGGAAACGCCTCCAGGGCATGTGTCCAAACAAGGGTCTCCTAGAGCTCTAAACCAGGGGTTACTAGGGAGCCCTGCTGGCCTCACACTGCCCGCTCTTCCTCCAGGAGCTCACCCCCAGGCCTTCACGGGCTGTCCCTCAGACACGGTCCTGAGCACCCTCACGACCCCTTTCCTGTTTTTTATTTTTTATTCATTTATTCTTTTAATGTCTTATATTTCATTTTATTTTTGAGAGAGAGACAGTGTGAGCAGGGGAGGTGCAGAGATGGAGACGGGGGGGGGGGGAGGACACAGGATCTGAAGTGGGCTCCCCACTGACAGCAGAGAGCCCGATGTGGGGCTTAAACTCAAGAACTGCAAGATCACGACCTGAAGTCAGACGCTCAACGGACTGAGCCACCCAGCGCCCCTCCTTTCTTTCTTCTAAAGGCATCTGTAGTACACAGCTCAGGCTGCCGCAACAAAACACCACACTGGGGGGAGGGGGCGGCGCTTCGGGTCATAAATGTATTTTTGCACAGTTCTAGAGGCTGGAAGCCCAAGCCCAAGCCCAAGCCCAAGCCCAAGCCCAAGGTGTTGGCGGGGCTGGTTTCTCCTGAGGCCTCTCTCCCTGGCCTGCAGACGACCGCCTCCTCTCTGTGTCCTCACGTGCACTTTGCTCTGTGCCCCAGCGCCTCTGGCATCTCTTCTTACAAGGACACCAGTCCTACTGGATCAGGGCCCCACCCTTCTGACCTCAGTTAACCTTAACTCCCTACTCGATGAACCTGCTTATCTACTTAATTAACCTTAATTACCTACTTATCTCCAAATACAGTCACATGGGGGGTTAGGCATTCAACCTATGAACTTGGGGGGACACAATTCAGTCTGTTACCGTGTCCTCGACCACAGTCTTCAAACACCCAGATGGAATACAAAACTGTGAATGTGGTCTGGCAACTCTGAAGGTGGAAGGGAGGGTCACCTCCTCTGGAGGGAAAAGTGATACAAGTTTTGGTCTGCTTTTTATTTACTTTGCACGGCTTATATTATTTGGGATTCTCTAGGTTGTGAAAGATACTAACGGAGAAAAATGGAATTTACTGTTCATAGAGTAGAAAACAAAGCACAAGGCTCCTGAACGAGCCCGCCTTCGGCAGCTGAGTGCCTGAAGCAGAAACTCGATGATGCCACGAGAACTCGGGTCTTTGTCCACCACTGAACTCTGTTGCCCTCTCTGTTGGCTTCATCATCACTCTTTCCCCACGTGCTGGCTGCCAATGACTTGTGGCTTTCTTGGTCCTGACAGCTCTCGGTCCCAGAAGAAAAAACCAAACGGCAGCTTTCCTAACAGTCCTAGCCCGAGGGCCGTGGACTCTTGGATAACAGACGTGCTCCTAAACCAATCATCACGGCCAAGAGACTTGGGCCGGGGGTCGTGTGCCACCGTGAAGTGGGGGTGAGGGGTTAGGCCCGCACAAACCACATGCCAGTCAGACCGCGCGGGAATGGGAAAGCCGGCTCCCCTCTACCCACCCCTTCCTCTCCAAACAGGCTGCCAGCAAAACCCAGTGTCTCTGGAGGAGCTACGGTGCAGCTGGTCCCGCCACAGCGGTCTGAATGGTGATCTGATCTCCTCTCTCTTCTTTTTAATTTCTAGATCTTTGTGCAACAGCTTACCTATTAGAATGATCTTGAACATACATCTGTCTCTTCTGACCAGGAGCTAAAAACAAAGGACTTATTTGAAGCAGGTAGAGAATGGCCTCACACATCTCCACCCCCATCAGGAGGAACCTCACTGGAATGCAAAACTACAGCGAGTTTCTCTCCCTGACAATCCTTGAGAAGAGGAAACATCAAGAGTAATTACATCGAGAGTGTGATGCAGGAGAAATTCCTTTAAAAAACACACACACAGATGGACACATCTGAGGGAATGAGGAGTGTTAAAAAAAAAAAAACAAAAAACCAACAACAACAAAACCAACACATGCACACTGTTGATTGAAATTTACCATTTTGGAACTGTCCAAAAATCTCTTGCTGCCAGGGACATGTCAGAAAAACACAAAATAAACTGCCGTGGCGGTCCAACTTGGGGTACGACAAAGTGAATGAGAGAAACGTGGTTCCTGACTTTCCAACAGAGTGATTTCCTTAAACTCCCCAAACATAAAAACCAGCAAGAACACAATTAGAAGGAAAATTCAAGGAAAAAAAGTATCATTTTTTAAGAAGTTGCACTATATGTTAATTGGATCTCAATAAAACAGAAAGAAAAAAATGTTTCAGTTGTAACATGGCAGTTATAGAACACAAAAGGCAAAATCCACTCATTCATCCAATAACTGCTAATTGTCCTTCAAAGAGCTGGCAGATGCCGTGCTAGGCTTTAGGACACAAGTGAACTGGTAAATAACAAAAACAGCAACTTTGAGTTTCATTGTTTACGAAGGATTTTTACATACATAATCACACTCCTCCTCACAATGATCCCATTTTACAGATAAGGCAAGTGACATCCCAAAAGAATCAATTAATGGCCAAGAGGAGCAGGAGGATGAATTCACACTCAAGTGAGACTCTTTAACCTCTTCCACTTACGGATTTTGCCCTGAAGACTCTTTTCTTCACCCCGATTTCTAACTCCCAGTCTCCAAATCTCCTTCCACTGTAGCAGGATCTTCTACAGTGTCGACTAAAAATCAAGCGTTAGGCAATAAAAGTTCCTTCACAAAACACATGTGGGAAACTCAGGGGTCTCCACCACACCCCACTGCGCAGGACTTCTCAGAGCCTTCATGCTACTATGCACGGCCCTTTCCCAGGGAGTCGGTGCCCAGTTTTTCCCAAACAACTGCCCACAGAATCTCTGTTCCCTAGGAAGCCTCCTGTAGGACGAAGGTAGTGGTCAAAAGCACTCTCCTCCCGGAGAGAGAGGACCTCAGGTGCAGATGCCAGCCCTGTGTGGTTCTGCTCAGGTTACTCAGCCAGCGTGTGCCGTGGCTTTTGTTATCTGCGAAGCAGGACGAGAACAGCAGCTTTGTCACAGGACTCTGACGAGGACCGTGGTACATGTGTTCATGCATATAAAGTGCTGATCAGATTACGATGTTCCTACTTCGGGCCCAATAAATGTGATGCATTCACTTTTTCAACAAAACAGTACATAAAACAAGTATCACCGGGGTACCTGACCGATCTTCCTTGCTTCACGAGATCAGGGTCGGAGGCAGCTACGAAAGGACAAAATGGGCACTGGCTCACTTCCCAATCAAGCAGATATCTGACCGTGGGAAAGCACTCTGACCTCTCCGAGTCTCCTCAGGTGCTTCTGAGGCGAGATGGGCATGGTAGCCCCCAGCCTGCAGGACTGCGGGGGCATGGGAGGTGGTAACAAGAGGGCCCGAAATACACGTGTGTGATCTTGTTTGCGTTTGAATCTAGAGGAATCAGAAACGTTCATTTACGGGGCGCCTGGCGGCTCAGTCGGTTGAGCGTCCAACTCTTGATTTTGGCTCAGGTCGTGATCCCAGGGTCGTGGGATCAAGCCCTGCATCGGGCTGAGTGTGGCGGCTGCTTGGGATTCTCTCTCCCCCTGTCCCTCCCCGGCTCGTGCACGTGCACACGTGCGTGCATTCTCTCTCAAACAAAAAAAGAGAAACATTTCATTCAAGCGTGTAAGGACACCTTAACCATCACATGCATTTTTATAGCTCAAGTGCTTTTGCAAGTGCCTACAGTTTTGAAACTCCAGCACCTGGCACTTTCAGGCCTTCCTGCACACCTACTGCCCGGACCCCTCCTGCCCATTCAAAGCAGGTCCTGCTTACTGGATTCAGTAGCTCTTTGGGAATGGTAGTCACGCCTCCATGCTGCGAAGGGAACAGACGTCGAAAAGGCAGCAAGTGTCCTCTCTCCTGCCATTTCACCTTCTAGGGCCTTTAACAATGATTGGCATGTGGCAGGAGGTTAAAAAAAAATGCTAAAAACGAATAAAGGGTGCTGAGAAGGCACGATGCACCCACCTCTCTGTTCGAGTGTGACAGATGGAACGAAGACGACCGAACGTTCTTTCTGCCTTCAAGTAACCTTCAATCTAGTCAAGAAAATCAGATTGAGAAAACTTAAATATCAGATGACGTGTGACCTACCTCGAGTGCTGTAAGGGAGTTTAGAGAGAACAGAGAAGTTTATGTGAATAAAGAGGTCAGAAAAGGCTTCCTGAGGGAAGTGTGAACAGGGCTGGGTTTCGAAGGACTTCACGGAGAGACAATAAAGGCTTCGAGATGGGGAGGCAAAGTGGCGTGTGCGGATCCGCGACTTAGCCAGGTTCCCTGGGGCAGAAGGAAGGTTCCTGGGGGCTGAGCTTTAAGAGAACACGCAGTCCGGCCACGGAGGGCGCCACGTACAGAAGAAAAGAGGGGCTGGACTGGCAAGAGACTGAGCCGTATTATAATCTGGTCCCCAAAGTAGGACACGTTCCTCTCGGCCCCCATCTTTCTTGAAGCAAGCTGTCCTTAACGTCTTCAGTCAGGGCAGGGATGAACTGATTCCCACTTGCTTCATACCAGGGATCTGATTAGCGTGAACATCCCGGCCAAGACCAGGAAAACACACAACGTCGTCACCTACCTTCCTCTACCTGGGGAATCCCTACCTCCCTCACTCCTTCAGTAGGGCGTAGAGTAACGAACGGATGCAGTCTTTGCTCTATGGCTTTGGAAGTGCTCCAAGTTTCCAACTACGGAAGCATCTTCTCTCCAGGAAAAGGAGTTTCATCGCCGAGTACAAACGCTTCTTTATTTAAGTCAGAGTTTGTTCGATGTCCTGATCACAACAGGCACACGGTTTTACCCATCTCCCTGGAGAAGGCTCTATCTCGACGTAATGCACAGCTTCTGGCTTCTGCACACAGTGAAAGATGGCGGCCAGAGCACAAGTTCTCCACACTCGGGAGGGAGCGCCGGGAGGGACGCCCGTTTCCTGCTCCCGGCTCTTGCCTGGCGCCCCTGGCCTGCCGCCTGCACGCCCGTGGCCAAGAAGTGATTTTCAAAGATGCAGGAGCTTCGAGTTTTCCCGTTTCCTCCAGGGCCTCCACAGGCAAAGGCAGGTTGTCTTCGTCTCGTCCGGCACTTGTGCCGGTAAAGACGGAGGGAGGCTGGTCTCAAAGAGCGCACAGCAAGATTAACCCTGGCACTTGGCAGGCTCTGAACTGGCTGACTGGCGTGAAAACGATTCCTCTCGCTCGTGAACGAGTACAAATGAACTCCTGAATGCCAAAGCGACTAGCTGTGAGGTTACCGAACCCAAGAAAGGCCTCGAACCAGCAAGGCTTCAGTCCAGACCAAAGGCTGCAGTCTTTACCGGCCACACACATCCAATACACCTGGACTTACGAGTCTATGGCACATGTGAGCACGTTTCCGTATCCGGTGCTCCCAGCTTTCCAAAGCTCCCACACGGCTGTCACCTTACTCTCTCTGAACCACATCTCTGTGAACAAAATGTTATCTCTGTTTTCCAGGTGGACAGCGAAGGTAAGTGACTGACCCAAAGCAACGCAGTATCACAGAGAGAGTTGAGGGTTTCCGGAGTCCCAAGGTCAAGTCCTTCCCGCAAACTCTAACTGGGACTGTGCGTAGGAATAACCGGCAGAGCCTTACGCAACGCACGTACCCGGGTTCCGCGTCTGGACAGCTGGTCTCAGTAGGGCTGAGGTGCAGCCTGGGCCCCCCCTGTTTTGACCTTGATGGGCCCTCCCAGGAGAGAACCATCACATGGAATCCTCGACTTGAGGGCCTTCAGAAGCTTCTCCGATGTCGGGCAGAACCCCCAGGCCCAAAGGTACCCTGTCCCACGTACAACAGCTGCTGCTCGTTGGAAAGGTGCCCACCACCGCGTGCTTGTGTGTACTCCACTGTGCCCTCCCATGGAAGGGGAGACCCTTGCAGGTCAGACACTGCACCTGCCCCGTGCAGCCCACATCAGCTCACCACAGCTCGCCCGGCTGTGGACGAAGTATGCAGACGCTGAGGGAGCGTCCGCACGTGGGGTGGGCTCGGGCCGTGCTATCCTAACTGGACACAAGACACCAGAAGCTCGGTCCACCAACTGCAAGGAACCTAATCTCTCAGACCAGCGAATCTGCGAGCCCACAAAGCCGGGGTCCGAGCACTCAGCCGACTAGTCACACCCTGGTTGGTTCGCGGTGGCACGAGCGTTTCAACAACCGGTCATCCTCCAAGGCCTGGTTTCTGGCACTCGAGTCTGCGCTCTCAGGGAGGTGGGGAGTTTCGAGGTTCCCCACTCTTAGTGTGTCAGGCCCCCCTCCCGGCTCGAGTGCAATTTCCAGTCCAGGGTGGGGGTCTACCTAAGTGTGTTGCTACCGAAGGGAAATGAAAGAAATTAACTTATTGAGTATCTCCTGAGGCCCCCCGCTAGATGCTTCACGTGAGTAATCTCATTTAATCGACACCATCACTCGGGGAGGCAGGTAATACCCCCGCTTTACAGAGAGGCAAACCAAAGCACAAAGGGCCTAAGTCACTGGCTGGAGGGAGCAAGACTGGTGGGGAAGCAAAGGTGGCGAAGCACCTCCCCTGAGTGTCGGCACACACACCCTGAAGGGGACAAGGGCTCACCTCTGCAACGCAGTGAACGTCGGGGCAGGGATGTCGCCAATGCCGAGCAAAGGACGGAACAGACTCGGCTGCTCTGGGGAGAAAAAGCTCTTCCCTCGGGTTTCATCAGGCAAAGCGTGGCTGGGGGCACACGCCACACCCCCTCCCACACCTCGGCCCCCAGACTCCTGAGTGGCCCCTGCCTCATCTCCTTTCACCTGAACCCCTCCCCTCTCCCAGACTCACCCAGGGGACACCTCTTCCCGAAGGCTCCCTTCAGTTCTCAGCACGGCAAAACCACATCCTCCTCCTGCCCACGCACCTCACCGGTGTCCCTAAGAATTTATCCTACACTTCAGCGTTTGTCTGTCTTTGGCTACCCCACCCCACGCTTTTGCTGTCGGTTCAGCACCCTCTCAGGACAGTAAATTTCTGCAGGGAGGCCTGAAGATTACACACAGGTCACGTACTTGCATCTTCTACTGGGGCTTATGTTTAGTAAATGTTTAGGAAGTGTTTTCTCAATGAACAGTTACCCTACCCGCTAAAAGGCCCTCCTTCCTTCCAAAACATACATACCGAGTCTCAAAACCGACACAGTTAGAGACGCTTTTGCAAGTATCCCAAGGAACCAGCAAGAATCATACGGACCCAGGTTGGTACCCTCTTCCTCATTCCTCTGGGTAATGAGCCCAGTTAACTTCTTTCCTCTAAGTTTTGTTCGCGTGTGTTTAACACAAGAGACTACTAATATGCTAAGCAAGGAGAAATGGGGAATGGAAATCAGGACTGTTTTTACAAAAGTAGCATCTGAGCCAGTTAAATATTGACTGATGAAGCTTCCCCCGATTCCAAAATATAAAATACAAACATTATAGCAAACTTTTGTCATTTATGCACTACTTCTCTCCTCTATGTTACCCTCAAAGTAGCCCTTTTCCTAGAAGTGAAATAACTAAGGCCTAGAGAAATACAGTGACTTGCCCAAGGTCTCAGCTTTTAAGTTTACCTTCTACAAACTGAAGCCAAGTCTTTGGATCCCAGATCCACAACACTGCCTCTCTTTCAGCAAAACAACAATAATCGCAACACTTATTTAATAACGGAGGACAGATTGGTATTTTAAAATACTTCTGCTCTGCCGCCATAACAGCTACATCATTTCCCAGAATGACGTTCGGCTTGTGGCCAGTCAAACTCCAGGCAAGACTGTCAAGTCAATGCAGTCTGGCTGTCCTCCCCGCTCCTGCTCTGTTTTTCTCTCCTTCAACTCTCCACCCTCTGCTCTTTCCACCAACCAGGTGCTCCCACTATCGCCTATTAAAGACCCACACAGCTGTGCATTCTAACAGATCCTGGGGGGTCAAAGACCGTGTGATCATAAGCTCCTCGCAGTGAGGGACTGTGACCGATAGAATTCAAATTACTTTAATACCTACCTACAACATCAGTCTCGTAGGCATTTACCAACCCCTCCTAGACTAGAGCTGACAGCGTGCTAAGACTTGGTAGTGGTGGAGGACGACTAAGACACGCTCCCTGACCACCAAGAGCTCAAACTGCAGGAGGGCAGGAAGATGTGGAAGGAACACTGTCGTACATCGCCCCGAGGGCAGCCCTGCAGAGAGACGGGATGTAAGGGCCGAAGGGGTCAGGACAAGGGGTCAGTCCATCCCACCCCAGGTGGGGGTCCTCTATTCTGTTCTCCGCTTCCCACAGACGCGGAGGGGTGCCGAGAGCCAGGCCCCACAACGGGCTCTGGGCCCACCGGAGAGAATCACGAGGGTGTGCCAGCTGGAGGACGTGAGGTCCATTCACAGGAGGGCATTCCAGGCACAGACTGTCTGAGGAGATGAACGGAAGTGAAACTGCCTACGCCTCCTTGCTGGGTGCCTTCAGGCAAATTACCCAACCTCTCTGGGTGTCTGTTCTCATTTCTTTCATCCATTTGACAGGTGTTTTTTAGACAGCTACCACTGCAAGGCACTAGGGATACAGCAGTGAACAAAAATAGATTTTTAAAGCCCTACTTTGCAGCACTTAACGTTCTGCTAGAGGGAGACAAACAATAAACAAACACAAAATTAAAATCCACAGGAAGTAGATGGTGATATGTGATCTGGGGGAAAAATGGGGCAGAGTAAGGCGGAAAGGGAGTGCCCATTATGGGAGGGGGTGTGTTAAAAAGAGAGGTCGAGGCCACAGCTGAGCAGAGACCCCAGGAGATGAGGCAGCAAACCATGCGGGCATCTGGAGGAAGAGGTCGGGAGAGACGGAGTATGGCGGCTGAGCAAGCCCTGTGAGATACCCCCAGAGGGGGGCGCCCGCAGCCAGGTGGGAAGCCACTGGAGGGTTCTGAGCTCTGGACTGACATGGCCTGAGTCGATATTTTCCAATGAAAACCAGCTGAAAAACCAGGAGCAGGAGGGCAAGGCACACGGGAAGCTTGGAGGCAGTTACAAGACCACGGCGGTGAGTCGGGTGGGAGACGGTGGCCACGTGGACCAGGCTGGTAGCACCAGAGGCGCCGAGAAGTGTCGGGACTCTGGGCATGCTTTGACGTAGCGCCGACTGGGGTGCCTGGGTGGCTCAGTCGGTTGAGTGACATAGAGCCGGCAGAACTCGCCCGGATAGCTCAGGCACGGAGTAGGAGAGAAAGAAAAGGGTCAGGGATGATGGAGGTACCAAAGGAAGGCTGGGCTATGGAAAACTGTAGAAGCAATGGCTCCAGAAAAGATACAAGAAAGGTGTCAGATGTGCTAAGTTTGAGATGCCCGGCAGACTTCCAGGTGGCAGCACAAAGCAAGCAGCTGAATCCACGGGACCAGTCTGGGGAAAGGTCTGGGGGGGAGGTATACGTTTCAGGTTTGTCCACATCCCCGAGCTTCTGTTTTCATTTATGTTACGTGGGTTCCAGTTACCATGGGCGAAGCGACTAGCGGTATCTGGGGAACAGCAGGGCAACAGCCCCTTCCCCATCGCTGCCCAGCCCAGCCTCCGTCTCCTGTTGATGAGTGTTACCTGCTCGCCACAGCGTGAAAGTCGCCGTACCTAAACCCCCGTCTCTTGGGCGGATGACGGGGCCGGGGAGATGAGAGGGGCTAGGCTGGCTTAGGCTCCGGACACCGGGTGGGCTGTGCTGGCTTCCAGACCTCAGGTCTTCCCCGAGACCCCCTCATCTCAACTCATCTCCATATTCCAGTGGAAGAGCAAGGGAAAGAACGACACTTTCCAAGACTGGATATAAACACGGATTAATCAAGAAAGAGCCGGTTGGTGTTTGAACCTCCACGCTTCCAGGACACTTTACTCAACAAAAGAAAATAAAGCAAACAGACTCAGGGTAGTACCTTCCCGTTTTCACGTGACTGACACATTCCAACTATGGATTTTAGATCTTGGAGTTGGCATACCACATTCCTTCTAGAAATAAATCAGGGTAAGCATCAGGAATTCTGAGAAACAGACGTTTCTGATTTGGGTTCCATTCTCCCTTGTGGGATCACAGAGCCAAAAATCACATTTTAAAATGTTTCTTCTGGGGAGGGGAGGGAACGTGGTCCCTGCTCGGGCTCTGGAAGTGGAAGGGAAGCCAGAGAGGCCTCCACAAAGCTGTCTCTAGTACTCACTGGTGCTCAGAAGGCAGTCGCCGTGGTGTGTAGTGACTGGCAAATGTTTACTAAACCATGAATTCGGTAAACTTCTCACGTAAGAGGTCTTTTTAAAAAGGCAAAAATATAAGGGAAGCGTGTCTACCACAGCAGCCAGCTAGAACAGCTTGCCTGGTGTTGGAACAATACAGTCTTGAAGCCAACGGCAGGCAGAAACTACCCTAACCATCTGGAAAATGCTGGCCCAACCACCCAAGCTCTCAGGATTCTGCAACCCTGCGGGTTTGGCCCCAGCAAATCACTACGATGGTCAGCAGGCTCTGCAGTGAGATCACCCGCAGAGATTCCTTAGGAAACGGGAGCGGAGCTCTGCCACCCCAGCGGCTGGGGTGTGCTAAGGACACTTCGCAGTTTTCTCAGGAGGTCAGCCGCGGGCTTTTCGACGCGCTCTTCTGAACCAGCGCACTGAACAGGCACCGTGGCACCAGCACCAGGCCCGCACCGAGCCGGCCTGATCACGTGCCTGTTTCTCCTTCCTCGTTAAATCCCCTGAAAACGATCGGTGTCGACTGCTTATTGAGGACCTATTGTGCGTCAAGCAGTCTTAGGCACAAAGGAGTCAAAGTTAAAAACACAGGACACTGGAAAGCTCTCAGGGAACTCCTCGTGCCTTACTAGGGAGTAACGTGTCCCCTGACGCACAGAGCAAGTTCACGTCCTCTCATTTGCTTCCAACGGCGTCACAGACTTTCTTAGAGAAAATTCCCACAGAAGATGATGACGATAAAAGGCGAAGAGCCCTGCCAGGTCCACACAGGCCGTACGTGGCGGAAACTGGGTTATAAACTCGGTTTCGCCCCTCCCCAGGAGGAGGGGCCGCTGTGACGATCATGGTCACGGGTTAATCTCCCAGGAGCACGCCCGCCTCGGGTCCACCTGCCTGACTGGACGTGCGGCTTCCGGCTCCGGGCTTCTTTCCTACCTGGACCTCCTCGCCTTTGCCTCAGATGTCCCATCTCTGTAAGGGCAGTCTGCCTGCTTCCCCCAAGCCGACGGTTCTGAGGGTGTGCTTCCCAGGCCTACAGCATCGCCGTCACCTGGGAACTTACTAGAAATGCAGATCCCCAAGCCCAGCCCAGACCTACCAGACCCGAGCTTCTGGGAGGGGGGGCCCAGCAATCCAGGTTTTCACGGGCCCTCCAGGGGTCTCCACTGCAGGCTACAGCCTGAGCACCACCCTGACCGGAGCTACAAAGCTAACAAGCTCCTCTAAAGTGCCTGTGTTGCCCCACCGTGATCACTCAGCCCCACACAAAGCCCGTGACTAAAGAAGGCGGCCAACTGTCCAGTATGGGCAGCAGTCACAAAACGCAGTCATACCCAGAAAAGTTCTTTGCGGCCAGCTTAAGCGAAGCCGGACACACAGGTAATAGACCCCCCCCCCTTCTGGTCTACTTTCCACACACGGCCCCACCTTCTCAGTCCAGCAGCACACTGGCCCTCAACGTGACCCCATTCCAACTGCTCAGACCCAGCTTTTGGGCTGGGAGCTGACCCAAGGGGACAAGGCTTGTTGATACATATGCCTCTTCCCTAACTAGGAAACGAGGTGACCGGCTCCAAGCTCTGTTCAAGGCGATGGTTAGCTAAGGCTTACTCCATCCCGAATAGATGCTAACAGTAAGATACGAACCTCACAGCTGTACTACTTTCTACACTCTCCCAAACTCCTCCGTAAATCTCAGAAGGATCAGAAAAGCTAACCTGCCAACGGGGATTAGAACCCGGGACTCCGAATTCACCATCTATGGACCTATCTACTGTAACACGTCAAGCATAAAACAAATTCTTGTGAGTTATCTAATGGAGCTACCATAAAACAGTAAGTTCTGGTCCCCGTGTAAGGGCACAGGCCCCACGTCCCCAGAGCATGTTGCCACATGGAAAGAATATCCTTTTCACCAGCCCAGGCCACTAGAAATAATGCAGAGACACTCTCTTAAACAAAGGAGAACTTCCTAGATCCAAAGCTCCAAGTTTATAGAAAGGGCGGGGACACCCTTTCCAGCCCTGCTTTTCTTCCTACAGATCTGATGATCCTCTCATCTACTCTCTTGATTTTGATTAAAAGGTCTCTAAATTTCCTCTTACAAACAACGAAAGGTGGTTATTCTGTTATCGTTTTAATGTCTATCGCCGCAACCTTCCGGAGGGAACAAAAAAGGCCTGTAGAAACGGAACTGGGGTTCCCACACAATCACCCCCCTCGCCCATCGATATGGTATTTATGCTCAGTTCTAAAATACGCTGTAATTCCATTTGAGAAATGAGAGCCTGCCGGAGGTTAGGGACAGACACACACACACACACACACACACACACACACACACACACACACACACACAGTCTTCTGTATGCTCCAAAAGGTGGAAATATACACACAAATGGTCAGATAACCCTCCCATTCTGCCTCCTTTATTCTCATTTCTTAGAAACTACCTCTGTTGGAACATCCCTTCCCATGTTCATACCCAGGGACAGATCCTCAGAGAAGAGAAGGAATAAGATTCACAAAAGACTCATTTGGAGCATTGATAATTACAGCAGCCGAAAAGCTTCTGAAAGCAGAGAAGGACCCTGCTAACAAAACATCATCAGAGCACTTCCCAGAAAACTGCCCAAGCACGAGATTACTATTAACAATGAGGAGGGAAATCAGAGCCAAAATCAAGCCTCAACTAAGCAGACAGACTTGCAGGATTTTCCATCTTTGCTGCTACCATGAGCATTTTTTTAAAAGAGCAGTGGACTCCATGAGTTTGACAAAGGAAGAAAAACAAAAGAGAGCGAGAGACTCATTCTGGATAGAGTTGCTATTCTGCATTCATAACTCTACACCACCCACAGCAGCTCAGAGGAGGCACAAGGTGGGGTCCCCGGCAAATTTACGCACGAGCACCCCAATTATCCCCTGCTGCACGTGTGCATGCAGTAAACACCCCCGACCTGCACCACCTCTGCGCCTCCCACCCCCGTGACCGGGATAAAGCCCACGGAATGCAGGAAAGAACCGTTTTGGGGGTGAGAACCAGCCAGAGCCCGAGCTGTCATTACACAGCAAAAACCCAGCGAGAACAAAAACCCAGCGGCAGGCTGATGTAGAAAGCCCACGACGTACCTGAATTCTTCAAATGCAAACATGACCTAGTCAGAGACAACGTCCTTAGATTGTCTGGTAGCCTTTTTGGTTCGGAGGACAACCATTTAGTCAGTCGGATGGTGCAAAGTGCAGAAAAAAGAGGCGGGGTTTCCACCCCCCCCACCCCCCCAATATTCGGAAGTAAAAGGCTTTCTGCAGACAGGGGCCTGCGGCCTCCAGCTCCGCCAGCTGCTGACAAGCGGCAGCTAACAGGGGAGGCAGCTAGAAAACCATGTGATCATTCCAGCAAGTCTGATTAATGCAGCGTATGCTTAGGCTCCAGGCTGGGAGCTGGATCAGCCCTGAGAAAGAAGTCGAACCCCGGGCACGCCTGGGGTCCTGGGTGAATCGCACGCACATCCGCCACCCCTGCACCCGAAATCTGCAGGTTGGGAAGTGGGGGGCAAAAGCCTGAAGGAACGCAGCCGGCTCCCGGGCGACCTGCCCGATTGCCTCATCTTCCATGGCTGCCGCCGCCACGGGCAGGTGTGGCCGGTGTGGCCGGCGAACGGCGGAGAGGATTCCAGGCTGCGCCTCCCTGAGAATTCCTCAGAGTTCCGGAATCACAGGAGTCACACTGTGTGCTCACCGCCTCACCGTCAACAACATGACCTTGTGGGTCCACCGTGATAAGTGATCTCACTGACTCCATCACTCATTTATTGGGTGTGTAGCACGTGCTAGGCTCTTATCGATTCCTGGAGGCACAAAACTTATGTAATGATTCCAGAACAGAAGTTGAGAAGAAGGAAACGAGGTGTCAGCCAAAAGGAGAGAAATGTTTACCAGTCTGTAAAGCCCAAGCTGGCAAGGTTTGGCTGCATTCTGAGACTTGCCATTAAGGAGATCTTCAAGCATTTGGCCTGCAAATGCTCTTTATAAACCAGGGGAGACAGATCTCACGTCAAGACCCGTGACTCACTCCTGCCTTTCTCTCTCCCTCACACCCACAGGTACCATCAGTCACTAGTCCGGACTCTACCTCCAAAAGGTTTCCTTGAATCCGGCTGCCCCGTCCCGTGCCCGCGGCATTGCTCGCGTGGCCCGGCGCCTTACGACCGGTCTTCCTCCCTCTGTCCCTTCTGCCAGAGCCGTTGTCTGAATCTGACTTGGAGGCCGGTGCCCCTTCCAACCCCGCACGAGTTCCCCGGTGCCCACGGGGTCAGGCGAAAAGGCCTCGGCCCCGCGAACCAAGTCTTTTCTCTCCAACTCTCTCCCGGTTCCCTAACTTCCTCGGCCCGTGGGGCAAGCGGCCCAGATCGGTCCCGGCTCCGTGTGCGAGCTGCGTGTTGTCGCGCGTGCTCCACCCCCGGCCCGGTGAGCCGCTCTCGCTACTGCCACCGACGCGCCACCCGGCACCCTGCCCGATCTTCCCTGAGACCCAGAAGGGCAGCGACACGCACTCCCAGAGCCTGGCGCAGAGCAGGACAGAGAGGAGCCATTGGATAAGGGTCTGCCGAAGGAACGACCGTTCGCCTCTGCTCTCCATCAGGGAGGAGAGTGGCGGAGCACAGGTGTCCACGCGAAGCTGCTCCGCGGGGGCTGCGCGCATTCTCCCCGCCTCACGGAGCGGCCACAACCCAGGGCCCGAGTCAAAGACACGAAGCGGTAACCGCCACCGGAGGCAGACTGATTAGTGAGGACGATCTGGGGGGAACCCTGTGATCCCTCAAGCCACACAGCAATCACCAACTGAACTGAACTGCTCGCGAATGCTCGCACACGACTTCCTGACAGGTCTCCGCCTGGGACCCTCCAGTGACGGCAGCTTCTCGGCAGAATCATGATAGAACAGAAAACACAAGAGACTCAGAGTCATTAAATAACGGAGTTTACGTCCCAGATCTGCCACTTCCTGACTCTGTGATCACCGGCAGGCGACCCGAGCTGTCCGCGCCCTGGGCTCTCTGCGTGCGCAGCGGGACTGATGCGGATGCTGCCCGGGCCTTCCTCTTGCGGGACGGCTGTGGGGAGCCCACAGGGCAGCCCCCCGGGGAGCTGTGAGAGCTCCCCGCGGAGTGCACCGAGCTGTGGAACGTTCGCGACCATCGTTACCACCTCACAAGGCTGCCTCTCCCTGACAGTGCTGACTGCTGGACATTCATCCCCACGGTAAGGCCACCCCCCTCAGTGGTACTCTACCTGCTTACAGGTAGCTCATTTATTTTAATTTTTGGGGTGATGGTCAGGGCCTTTCTGTCCCGTGATTCTCAGGACAAGGGGTGTGCGTGCATGTACACATAAACATATATACTGTGTATGGAGGTATGTCTAAAATCACTGTCCTAAACCTTAAATTTATTTTATTTAAAAAAAATTTTTTTAATGTTTTTATCTATTTTTGAGACAGAGAGAGACAGAGCATGAGCAGGGGAGGGGCAGAAAGAGGGAGACACAGAATCTGAAGCAGCTCCAGGCTCCGAGCTGTCAGCACCGAGCCCGAAGTGGGGCTCGAACTCATGAACCACGAGATCATGACCTGAGCTGAAGTCGGACAGTCAACTGACTGAGCCACTCGGGCACCCCTACTAAATCTTAAATTAAAAAAAAAAAAAAGCAGTAGAGGGGCACCTGGGTGGCTCAGTCAGTTAAGCCTCTGACTCCTGATTTCAGCTCAGGTCATGATCCCAGGGTTGTGGGATCGATCCCCACATAGGGCTCTGTGCTGGGCATGGAGCCTGCTTGAGATTCTCATTCTCTCTCTCTCTCTCTCTCTCCCCCTCTGCCCTGCTCACACTCTCCCCCTTTCTCTTAAAAAAGAAAAAAAAAGGCAGTAGAGATTGCCAAAGTCTTAGGAAGAGCAATTAACCCAGACCAAATAGAATTATAAGATGTTTTTATTTATTAAACTACCTGGTGAGAGTCATGGATGAGGGTAGGGGCAGCTGGTAATCAAGCAGACACAAGCTTCTTGAGGGAAAGGAGATTCCAGAGCATTCTGTTATCAGTCGTTCCCAGCCTCAGGGACAACGCTAGTGAACTGCAGACACTCACTACTTACTTCTGACTGAAGGATGTGCTGGTTGGTCTAATGGTCGGAACCTGCATTCTTAGCACCACCTGCGAGGTCTGGAGAGGAGTGGCAGTGACCTTAGCTCCCAGACATTTGTCATGCTGGGAGCTGGCCAGATGGGCTTTAGCCTAGCCACAGGCAGGTCCAGGGTGGCAGAGGCCTGGGGGAGGGAGACCTCTGGACTTCATGCCTGTTTTCCATCAGTAACTCAAGACTCTCCTCTTGGAACACTCGTTATACCTTTCAGGGCAATTCTTAAGGTCCTGGTACGAGCAGAGCTGATAAAAAATGGTGAAAAATTTCCAAATCCCAGCACCAAGAATATCTGAGACAGAATTTATGAGATTCCCCAATTTGCTAATAAAGAAACAGAGGCCAAAGAGTTGAAGTAATTTGTCCAAGGTCGAACAAATGTGGAGATACTGAACACAGACATGATCATTAACATGAGGTGTCCCCAGGCCCCTGACAATTTGGGAAAGCTAACATTCCTAGGGACACACACGGTAGGCCTTCAGTCAAAAACTTTTCAATTCACTTAATGCACTTTTGCTGCGGTTGCATTAACCTCTCCAAAAATTTAAAAACAAAACAGATCCCTTCTTCAACTGGTGAGAAATGTGAGCCCTACACGCTGAACTCATTCCTTCCCCCAAATTACATAATTCAAGTGAACCTCTACAGTGACATTTAACTTTAAAATGTAAGTTTTAAATAAAGCCATCCCTCACCTCTATTGTGAGAATTCTATTTAAACTAAAACCTACCCCCCAAAAGCATTCTACCACAAAGCAAACACAATTATATCGTTCAATCTACCACGAGTCAAAAGTAGGAGTTACTGGCAATTATTTCCGCACTTCTGTCCACATCAGACTCTCTTAGCAAGTGAGCTCTCTCTAAGTATCTGTGCCGGGTTCCCGAAGATTACCTCTGCATTCACTCAACAAACACTTGGAGAGCTGCTATGCTAGGTACATTCCAGGCGGTGCAGAGAGACAGCAGCGAGTCCACTCACATCCCGACTCCCAGTGCTTGCTTCTAATGAGGGAAGGCACATCGTGAATGAATACAACACAGCAACGTGCCACAGAGCGACAGGAGCTACTGAACTTAGCGGCGGTGATAGGAAAGACCCCCGTGGGTAGTGGTATCTACGGTGAGATGGGAATGACAAGCAGGGGACAGTTGTGCAAACCTCGAGGAAGGATTACTGCAGGCAGAGGAATCAGCTGAGGTGGGAGGAAACAAGTGTGATTTTCACCCTCTCATGCGGTGTGGCTGGAACGGAGGAGTAAGGAACAGAGGAGATGGGACATGAGGAAGAGAGGTCAGCAGGGCGTCAGCAGCCAGGGAAGCCACCGGAGAGTTTTCGGCAAGGGAGTTAACACGACCCGATTTTCGTGGTTAGAAGAAACGTGCAAGTGGGGAGACCACTCAGAAGCTGCTGCCACAGTCTAAGTAAGAGCTGACGGAGTCTGGACTCTGGCGGTAGAGGCAGGACACGAGAGCAGAAAACAAGCTGATGGATTACAGGTATGTTTCAGAGATAGTCTTTCCCACAACTGCACTGTTTCGTGTGGTTCTCAGGTTAGTAACGAAGCAGAGCAAAGACTAAAATATTTCAGCAGAAATACTAAGAACCCCGAGAGTAACATAAGCCGAGGAAGCATAAGCTCCACGAGAGGAAGGACCTTGCCCCATCTTACCATTCTACCCCAGAGCTGGCGCCCGGGATCATTCAAAAAATATCTGTTGAATTAACGAACCAGCAGTTTGTAGACTAAGAGAGACGATTTCGTAAAAAGACGAAATTGGATGAAGTCAGCAGTCCTTGTAATGCAACCATCCAATAATAGGGCAGATTATTCTTCTGAATAAACACGTGCAGCTGCCCCAATGTCACCCAGACAGACAGAATTTTCCCAGAAAATCCTGCCGGGAGTAGAGGGAGAATCAGGAAGACAAAAGCATGCAAGACAAATTCATATATTCCATCAAGAGATACTGGGACTCTGTTGTATGTCTAGTGCCACACCACCTCTGAGAAAGGGGGAGGTGAAAGCTTCCCAACATTTGGGACCAGACCACAAGGCCTCAAAAACCTCAATGAGAGTCAGCGTTGGTAAGTCACCACGAAGGCGTCTGCAGCTGTGACACAGGATCTTCTAGGTTCTCTGTTGGCACTGGTTTCCTTTCCCACCTCAACTCACTGCTCTTATCAAGACCCATTCGCGTCCCGGTACCAGCATGAGCAGCCCGGGGGGCCTGGAGTGTGACCGGCTGGGCTGTGGTCCGGTCCTTACCGGAGTGGAGTAATTCACCTGTAATTCACCTGTCAGAGTGTCTGCTCCCTCACAGAGATATTACGAGGGCCAGATACAACAGGTGTGCCAGCGTTCTGTGAGTTGTGTGTGCCAGATATGTAGATGAGAATACTATCATTAACAACAAAGGAAATCATCCTTTTCTCCTCTGTGCCTCTGAGGTCTTGATAAGGCAGGAATTTTAAGTATTTACCCAAGTCACACAATTAGATGATTGATAAATGCAACCTACTATCCAAGGGGCCTAGAGAGTTCATAAACACGCATAATTGTGGGAATTCAGGGCTAAAAGGACCTCGTGGTCAAATGAGCCAAACCCTACTTCTGGGCAACAGCCTAGCCACCCAAGATGCTTATCTCCTCAAGGAGTGTCCACTCTTTCAAAGTGTAATTTTCAAAAGCTAAAACCCTGCCATACAAAAATACAGTATGCATGCGTCAAGGACTGATTTAAGTCGTTAATGAAGGAACAGCAGAATGACAACGCTGGTTCCAAGGTTACACGAGAAACATACATAGAGTCAGTGGGAGAAGAAAAAAAAAAACAGAATGTGATGATCTTGCAAGGTTAGATATAAAACTGGTTAACCTCCCACCAAACGGTGAAACCATAAGCTTTGAGGTACCTTTTCTACTGAACAGAAATCATTTAGATCTCTACTGGACAGAAATCGTGTAATTTATCCATTTTCTGCAAGTTAGCATCTAGCTTTACAGAAGTCAGTCTTCTCCAAGAATGTCAGCTGTCCTTTAGGTGGGCTTGCTAAAAGATGCCCCCAAGTGATCCTGAAAGGGCGTTCAGTAATCCTTGTGCCTTTTCCCCAGGTTTCAGATAATCTTCCTACAATATCTCAACATAGCTTATCATCCACTCCAGGGGGCTGTTGGGTAAGAAGTTCTTTCCTGTCTGGTCCATTTTTGCTTCTGCCTCGTTTACATCCTCTTATTTTATGAAAATCCTTCAAATGACTGCAGTCAATTCGAAATTACTGCTTAGTCCTCTCAGGTCAAATTATCCTGAAATGGGGGGGGGGGGCTATTTTCTAGAACTTCCAGCTTTCAGTGCTTCTCTGAATTCTCTCCAACTATCACACTTGTGGGTCTCTTAAAAACAAAAAAGGGAACATCTGATTCATAGGTGCTGATTCACAGAGCCCCTCCTCCCCCTCCTCCAGATCTGGCTATTCTGAAGCACTTACCATAATTAACTCTAATTCCTCAACTTCACAAACCCACCCTATCATCCCTTTCCTTCCAATGTAATAGTGCTTGGAAGTCACAAACCAAACCCACTACAGAGACATACAAACTCAGCCCACACTAACTGGCACAATAACGTGAAGTCAAAGAAGAAATGGACTGAATCAGAGAATGTCTTGTTCATATCTGTATTCTCCACAGAGGGTAGGGAAGTGGAACGAATAAACTAATTAATTAATTAAATGTTCTAAAGAACTGAAGGAGTGAGTGGATTCCAAAGGTTCTGGGATGTCAAGTGTCTTCCAAGAAGCTAAGTGCGGAAGGGAACTTCTGGGGCCAGTCCAGGGGGAGCCTTTGGAAAACGGAGGCTGCCTTTGTCCACTCCGGCTGTGCTGTAACAAAACCCCACACGCCGGGGAGTTTACAAACAAACATTAACTTCTCACAGTTCCTGAGGCTGGAAGTCCAAGATCAGGGTCCCGGCATGGGCAGGTAAGGGCCCTCTTCCAAGCTGCAGACTTCTCATTGTATCTGCACGTGGGGGAAGGGGCCAGGGAGCTCGGCCAGGTCTCTGTCAAAAGGGCGCTAACCCATTCGTGAAGGCCCGGGCCCAGTCACCTCCCAAAGGCCCCACCTCCTCACGCCATCACACTGGGGGTTAGAATCCCCACATGTGAATTTTGGAGGGACACAGACATTCAGACCGCAGTAGAGACCCAGTGAATGAACAATGTGGGAATTTCTAGCACCTGCTGGCAAGGCAGGGATGACGATATTTTATTTTGAAGGTAGAAAGTAAAGCAGGGGTCTAAATCCTTACATCTAAAACCAGACCACAGGGGTGAGGTCTACGCCGCAGTCAGAGGAGCTGTCCCTGTGTTTTGAGCACCTAAGGTCTACAGTCTAGACACCAATCCTGACCATGCAACCCCTTCCCAATATACAAGCCCTAAAAAGGAGAACCTTAATTTAACACATGTTCTGTCTCGAGAAGGACTCTTAGGGAAGACATAATGGTAGAGAAATCACATGAATATATGTCTAAGGGAGCTTTAATTTGGGAAGTCCTGCTTTAGATAAACACATTTTATTCCCTCAAAAAGCTAGTTTTTCTTTCTCACATTTTCTTTCCGATAATCGGGCTTTCTCTATTTCTGATTCCCTACTAACATGTACAAGGTGGTGTTTTTCCTCCTCCAAAATAGCACTGCTTCTTAGTTTCCAAAAAAGTTCCATTTGCATAAGCCTCGCAGTGGTGTTTATATTCCTTCTTACAGAAAGCTCCGACACCCAGCCTATAACCCTGGTGTTTAAATTAATAGGTATCAGGACGAACTGATAAAGACCTCCACATGGATTCCCAATGCTGGGCAGGATTTATTAGGTAGCTGACTAAGTTTGGAACCGCAGTGTTTTTGTAAAAACGTATTCTCACTAACATGAAAAAATATGAGCCCTTGATTATTTTCCATGCCTCATTCTCAAACCATTCACTCTCCCACGACACTACGTTCCTTGGACCCCACAGCACATACTGAAAAAAAGGAAAAGGAGGGCAAAAGGGTCGTAGGCGCTGGATGAACCGAGCTTTGCGAACCACTGTATTCCACCGAAAGAACATGGAATTTGAAGGGCTTCACAGATTTCATCAAGTGGTAAGTGACTCTAAGAAAAATGTCAGTCCGATCTCCTTTCGACCACAGAAAGAGAAAAACACAGTACCCTGCCTACTGTCAGAGATGGAATCAGAAGTGAAGTCTCCTGGTTTCTAATTTAGGTGCCTTATCCTATAAGCCAGTGGCCCTCAAGAGCGGGGACCTCCAGCAGCAGTAACGGCATCATCTGCCAGCTCGTCAGAGATGAAAATTCTCGGCCCCTCCCCAGACTAACCGAACCAGAGACTTTGGGAGGATGCCACCCGGCAATCTGTGTCTGGCCAAGCTCTCCAGGGGACTCGGGTGCACGTGAAAGTCGGAAACCCACAGACGGCTCTACCACCAGATTCTCAGGCGGGGGAGTCTCGGTGCCCCAGGGGCCACCGGGCACTGTGTGGAGACACTGTCCGCGGTCACAGCTGGGGATGATGGGGGAGTGCTCCCGACACCTGGGGGGTGGGGGGCAGGGACGCTGCTGCGCATCCTACTATGTGCAGGACAGCCGTCCACAGCACACAATTCTCTGGCCCGAAGTATCTATCGGTGGTGCAGGGGTGGAGAGACACCGCTCTCTTCCTCCCACGGGGAGGGCGGGAAAGAGAAGTCGTTCATGCTGCACACGCTCTCTCCACAAAGTGTCCGCCGCCCGCAGGCAGAGGCTTGCTTCTCTTTCATAAACGTGTCCCCTCAAGCTGTACTTCCCAAGCTGGTGTGCCTCCACCAGGTATGCGGCTCTGGCATCTGGACCCCTCGGCTGTCTGGGAGGCCGGCGCCCAGCCCCCAAAGCCAGTCCCTCCCACGGCAAGCAGCTACATCCCGCTCCAGGTGTGCCACAAAGTACTGTCATTTTCCAGGAGAACCATGATGTGATGAGAGATTAGAGATCAGCACTAATCTTTTTAAAAAAGCCACAACCACCTCCCATTTCCAGTAATGGTGAGAGAGGTTGTTTAGGTCAACCCTCCGAGTGAAAAGAACCAAAAAAAGCCAGATCAAACTGCTAAAAGAACCAGACATTTCTAAAGTTTATTTGAGAGAGAGAGAGAGAGAGAGAGAGAGAGAGACAGACAGACACAGAGCATGAGCAGGGGAGGAACAAAGAGAGAGGGAGATACAGAATCGGAAGCAGGCTCCAGGCTCTGAGCTGTCAACACAGAGCCCAATGTGGGGCTCGAACTCATGAACTGTGAGATCATGATCTGAGCCAAATCAACCAATTGAGCCACCCAGTCGCCCCCAAACCAACATTTTTTTTTTACTTCATTTTTTTTAGTGTTTGTTTATTTTTGACACAGAGACAGAGCATGAGCAGGGGAGGGGCAGAGAGAGAGACACACACACACAGAATCCGCAGCAGGCTCCAGGCTCGAGCTGTCAGCACAGGGCCTGATGTGGGGCTGAAACTCACGAACTGCGAGATCATGACCCCAGCAAAGTCAGACGCCCAACCGATGGAGCCATCCGGGCGCCCCCTCACCCCTTTACTTAAATTTTCTTTTTCCCAAACCGACATTTCTAAAGGCATCAAATTACTGTCAAAGATGGTAAGGAATTTCTAGGCTAAAACAGAGGAGAAAAGAGAGGGTCTGAAAAGGCCAACGGGCACAGAAGCCCCTTTTTTGCCCTGATGGCAATGTTTTCATCCCGGAAAATACAAACTTTGATGCTGGCCCCACAGGGCAGGCCAGTCACCCCCTCAGGGTGCGCCCTCTTCCTTGGAAGGGATCCTCAGACATCCCCTCAGAAGCAATCCGCGGCACCTCAGCTGAAAATCTCCTGGCACCTCCACCAACCAGCGTCCCATGGATGGATACGGGCTAACACTGAGCAGTTGTGTCCCCTGTACTGCTCTGCCTACTTCTATCAATTAGCTTAATCCTGGGGAGCCGCCTTGAGTCACGTTATTTTTCCCATTTTACGGCTGGGCAGACTGAGGAACAGAAAGGTGAAATAATGTGCCCAAGTTCAAAAGCGGCAGAGCCGATCGTACCCAAACAAAGGCCGCCTGACTTTTGACCAGCCCAGAACAACAAAAGGGCACAAAGATGTTGATTTTTGTAGGACTGAAGACAGCAATAAACTGAATATCCATCGACAGGGGTCGGTCAAATGAAGTACAGCATATACAAAGAGTCCCTGTAAACACAGACGGCTAATGCCACGGACTTAGGGATACTGTGGTGTAAGAAACACCTCCACGAATCAAACAAGGAAGCGAGTTCCAGAAAAGAACGTGCAGGGCGGCGTATGTTCACGGACGCGTTACCGCACACACCACGCGGCCCGGTGGCCGCAAGCTCAGCCTTTCGGTCCAGAGAGCTTGCCGCTGCTTGGCCTTGGGCTTGGGCAAATTAAATGACTTCACTGTTCTAAAACACCAGTTTCCTTCCGCCTAAAACGGGGTGACATCGTGATCTCCAAGGCTCTGGTGAGAAGCAAGGGATGCACCGCACGTGGAACCGCTCGGGCCGGAGCCAGGAGCGACAGCTCGGTACGCACAGCTGCTCGTTACTTGTGATGCTGCTACGTGTGTGTGCACGCGCATACAGAGACGGCTGGAGGCATGCCGGCCAAAACGCTCACAACTGCTTATCTCCAGGGGCCTGGTGTCCCTGGTCATGTGTGCTTTATTTACGTACTTTTTTTTTGTATTCTTCTGTATTGTCTGATTTTTACAGCAAACAGGTATGAATTTTAGAAAAACAGTAACGCTATTTTCTTTCTTTTTTTTTTTTAATGTTTTATTTATATTTGAGACAGAGACAGAGCGCGAGCGGGGCAGGGGCAGAGAGAGGGAGACACAGACTCCGAAGCAGGGTCCAGGCTCCGAGCCATCAACACAGAGCCCGACGTGGGGCTCAGACTCACGAGCCGCGAGATCGTGACCCGAGCCGAAGTCGGACGGCCAACCGACTGACCCACTCAGGCACCCCAACGCTATTTTCTATGTACCCTCCCAGCACACACACAAGTGTACAACCTGAACAAACTATTCCGGTAGCACTAATGTGACAGGCGATATCTCAAAGTAGAGATCCGTGGGAAACCAGAAGAGCAAGCTGGGGAAAGTGAAACTCTAGGCCCGGGACATCACGAATATTCGCAGAATGAAGGAAGGAAGCCACGAACGGGGAGGCCACGGCGTGCAGCGGCACTGAGCTCCGGAGCCACACGCAGCCGGAGTTTAACACCAGCTCTGCCGCTCCTAGCTATTACCCTCGAACGACTTATTTTCAGTTGCCTCACCTCTACGACAGGACTGTACCAATGCACAGGGCTATCACACGGTTCAAGGAGACCGTGAATGCAAAAGCAGGTTTGCATTTCATAAAAGTTCAACGGGAGCTAGTTCTCCCCGCCCTGCCCCCTTCCTTGGTCCCAGGAATGCCAACAACAAACTGTGTGACCCTGGATAGGCTGTTCCACTGAGCCTCAGTTTTCTCACCTACAGAGTGAGAATAGCATTTACCTACTTCTTGGGACGCGGTGGTAATTAGGTAAGCGATTTTTGTATAGTTTACGTGGGAAGACTTACCCTAAGTATTAAGGGAGTTTTTTTGGCCGGTTTCTTTTCTAGCCTCTTGGCTCCAATATACTGATTTTGGGAAGCTTTTACAACCTAACCCACACGCAGATCTTATTAACTGGCAATAATTTACTGGCCATCGAGAGCTTTCCCAGAACAGCCTACTCCCAGTCTACCTGAAAATAAAGTCTGCCTGGATGTGACTGGAATCGGTGCCCCCCAGGAAGCCCCGGTCTAGCCTGGCACCACTCTGGCTGCGCAGCACAGAACGGGGCAAGCAGACACGATCGCTGGGACCCGCTGGATTTCAGCTTCATTCTCCCGGTGATGAAGACGGGAACTCTGGCTTCTTCCCACTGTTTAGGGGGAAGTGCCAGCTTCTAGGAGGGGCCACCAGCTGAAGCCCTTACACAACCAGCACGTCCGCACGCTCACCGTGCAGTACCTTCATGATACCTGACACTCACGGAATCCTCTGGAAGCACTTCTCAGACAGTCTTGTACGGCTGAGGACCCGTCCAGCTTGGTGGGCAAGACAGGGATCCCTACCCCTACTTTGTTTACAGAGAGGAGGCCACGGAGCCAGGCGGTGAGGTGAACCTCAACAGAGGCAAGCTACGCTCCACCCATGCTGGAGTCTCCAGCGTGTCCCTCTGGGAAAGCGCAGGGGGAGGACAACCACCCGTGCCTCGGTCCTACTTAAGCAACAGCAGGGCTGGAGGCTGACACCAGGGAGCGGAGCAGAGTTTGGGGTTTGCGTACATCAGAATCGCCTCTCCCTAATGAGAACAACCAAGAAAAGGAGGTATTTATGTTTACAGCTCGCATGACTGAGTTCTGCCCTAACTTGGGATGTCCAGCACCCTGCCTGGGTCTGTCCTCCGGAGTCAGAAAGATCCCAGGAGCACAGGCTGTGGAAGCGGAAGGGCCTGGAGACATCACGCGGTTTGATCCCCTCCCTTCATAAACAGATGCGTGGTAGCAAGCTCAGGCGGGGCCAGGCCTGGCCCCTAGCTCCCCTGAAACCAAGCTTGGTTCCCTTCCCCCTAGCCCCCGCCCCCCTCCCCCCGGCTGACAACCACTCTACCGCCATCCCACTCCCAAGAACCGCCTCTCTAACCCTTTCCTCTCCCAGAAACGGACACTGAACAGATACCATACGCCCAACTGTGGCAGTAAAACCCCTTCTCCTGACCTTTACTACGTGAAGGACGGGCCTGTTTGCCAATGAACAGGTGCAGGACACCGCCTGCTTTTTAGGCAAGAGAACAGCTGACAGAAGAAACTACATGGTGAGTCTAAACATCTAACATTTCCCTTTCCTTCCGGCTTCTTAACTCACTCAAAGCTTGAAATTCTCAATGAGAAGCCAGATACCCACGTCAGCCTTACCAGAAATGCCAAGGGAGTTACACCGAGGCAAACAGTTACGTTTACACGTGATTAAAAACACCACCGCAGTAACAAAGATGGGAAATACCCAGTACAAACTGAAGGCTGGGACCGTAGATTAAGCCCAGTCTCCGGAACTACACTGCCGTGAGTTTTCGAGCAGCGTGGCGCCGTGATTCCCAGGCTCAGGACCTGCTGGGGCCCAGACTTTCCAGCCAAACGCACAAGTCACTTGTCTTTCTGTGCGGCAGGCTCCCCACCCATAAAAAGAGAGAAATAGCAGTACCTACCTTCTGGGGTTATTGCAAAGATTAAATGAGACCATGCACTTGACATGATGAGAAAAGTGCCGGCACGTGAAAAATACTCATTAACACCAGCCATTGTTGCCATCGTCATGACCCAGTACGTTAATCAGGAAACGGAGTTCAGATCTTGCCGAGGTACACTTTTTAACGCAAAGTTCACACTCTGTCACATCTTCACAAACTGTAAAAAGGGATTAAAGTATTCCCCAGAGAAAGCGGACTTCAAAAGAGACAGCACTGGAAAAAACTAACTTTTAGTCTTAAGGAAGTTTTCTGAGCTTTGCTGGTATCCTGGTACCTGCCAGACATGTTTCTTTCCTGAAGGATTTACTCGATCACCGTTCTTGTGAGAGCTTCACCAAGTATATAGTTATCACTCACGTTCCCGGGCAAATACCCAACCTCAGGGACAGGGAGAAGGAGCAAAAACGGCGTGCCCTCGACCGTATTTTCCCAGTTCTTTACAGCTCCCATGCCTCTGTCATCCATCAACACAATCGAGATGAGATCCACCACAGAAAGGACATGGTTTCCCAAATGTTTGGTGTGAGTGAAGCCATCAGGAACGGAAGCAAAACAGAGTAAAACAGAAATGAGATTTTTTTCTATTCTGTATCACGTTAAAAATGAATGAGAGCAGGGTCAAATGATTTATTTTCAGTACAGGTGCTAAGACAACTCATGGGGAGAAGCCTGGGTTTTTCAACATATGGCACTGAAATAATTGGAAATCCATATGCAAAAAAGTGAACTTAGGCCCTTATCTCACACCATGCACAAGAATGAACTTAAAACGGATCATAGGCTAAATGTGAGAATTAAAACTATAAGCCTTCTAGAAGGAAACGTAGGAAAAAATCTCCCTGATTTTGGGGTAGGCAGAGAATGATCCGTAAAAGAAAATATTGGTAAACTGGACTTCATCAAAACTAAGAATGTATGTATTTTAAGACACCACTAAGAAAATGAAAGGGTAAAAGCTACAGACTGGGAGGAAACACTGCAGGCCATATATCTCATAAATGACTTATACTCAGAATATAAAACAAAATCTCAAAATTCAACAATGAGAAAACCACCACAATATAAATGGAAAGCAACCTAAATACCCAACAACGGGTTGACTATGTAGTTAAATAATCTAGATGCCCCCAGTCAATGAAGTACTATAGAGTCGTTAAAAAGTTAAACTTTTATCAAAAAAAAAAGATGATTGATGGAAAGAGAAGGGTAAGTACATGGATAGAATAGTGACAAAGCAAATAAAGTGAAATGGTGGTGGGTATACAGATGTTTATTAGATAATTCAATTTTTCCGAGTCTGAAAATTTTCATAATAAAGTGTTGAAACAAAGCTCTAAACAAATGACACAAATACGCCGTTAAACACGGTATATTGGTAAATAAAGCTTACAAAGCTATACGTATGCCACAAATCTGCAATATATACATTTTTTTAAAAACTGTGTGGCTTTATGGGGCACCTGGGTGGCTCAGTCAGTTAAGCCTCCAACTCTTGACTTTGGCTCAGTGTGTGGGTTTGAGCCCCGCATCAGGCTCTGTGCTATTTGAGAAAGGACACACAGCAGAAAGTTAACACTATCTCTGGATGATGTGATAATGAGTACTTGTCCTTTTTTTTTTTTTTTTAAGATTTTTATTTTTAAGTAATCTCTACACCCAACATGGTGCCTGAACTCACAAACTTGAGATCAAGAGTCGCACACTCTACCAACTGAGCCAGCCAGATGACCCTTGTCCTCTCATTCTCGCTTACCAAAATATTTACATTTTTCACAAGGATCAAATATTTTTATGATTCAAAAAAAGAGGTACCTTTATGGCAGTTAAGAAGCAATTTCAGATAGGAATGATTAAAATTTATTTGATTATACACTGACAGAAAACACTGCCCTCCAAAAAAGCTTAAGAAGTCTTACCTCGACCTACATTAACTGATGGTTTAATTTTTTCAGCCAGCTACTGTGCTAACTGCTGAACTTTGTGGCAGATGCGGCAACATAACAATTAGGGCTGCGCAAGTTGAAATGTACGTATCAGAAAGAGAGCTGACAGCCCTCAATTCTGCACCGGTCACACCATATTTGGAGCCCACAGTTTGTAAGAAGCACCCACACACTGCAGACCACTGACTATGTTACACAAGGCTTAAGTGGGCAAACTGTTTACTCAGGGCAGAACACACTTTGAGGAAACGACTGCCATGGTCTAATAATGTGGATGCCGTTTTGGATGATACGAAACTTGAACCAATCAGTAGAAACTTTAGAGAAGCAAATACCAGCCAAGTATAACAAGGAGGAGGATGAAATACCTAGGGATGATTCAGGAATCCAATGTGCTGCCTCATGACCCAGGGAGCACTTTACCACTGAAAGTATGAAGGCACAAGTCAGGTGAATGCCTGTTGTAGATATAACAGCTATGATACATTCATTCCTTCGGAAAATATTCACTAAGGGCTTACGATACAACGTGGAAGTTCTACACTCTGTGCTGTCCAACATGGCAGCCACCAGCCACACGTGGCTACTGATCGCTTGTAACATGGCGTTACCATCAAGAGGGTTATCGTTACGATCGAGAGGGTTACCCTAAGCAAAGAACATGTGAGGGCAGATTCCTTATAAGGAGAACGGAGGAAATTAACCTGAAGAGGCAGAGAGAGTCCAGTTCACACGAGACTACATACTCTGCTAAGGAGTCATGACTTCATCCAGAAAGACATCACAATGAGCTAATGAAACTTGGGAAGAGAATATTAACTCAGATTTAGTTATTATCAATTTAACCAAGTCCAGAGAGACTTTTTCAGAGGTGAAGAACAAACGTGGAATGTAATTATACAGCATTTGAACAGGATGAAGATCTGACTTGATTCAGTATCACGGCTCTGGAGAAGGGGACAGACAAGAGAGATTTTCCTTAGCAGGAAAAAATGATGACATGGCCGCCCGGATGCAGCGGGAGGGAAGTGAATGACTCCATCGAGCCACCAGGTTTCTACCATGGGTCACCAGTGTGTATCTCATGGAGAATGGGAAGGAAAGCAGTGAGTTCAGTTTAAAAAAACAGATTTACTGATGGGAATGCAAGCTGGTGCAGCCACTCTGGAAAACAGTATGGAGGTTCCTCAAAAAACTAAAAATAGAACTACCCTACCACCCAGCAATTGCACTCCTAGGCATTTATCCAAGGGATACGGGTGTGCTGTTTCGAGGGACACACACACCCCCATGTTAATAGCAGCCCTATCAACAATAGCCAAAGTATGGAAAGAGCCCAAATGTCCATCAATGGATGAATGGATAAAGAAGATGTGGTATATATATACAACGGAGTATTACTCAGCAATCAAAAAGAATGAAATCTTGCCATTTGCAACTACATGGATGGAACTGGAGGGTATTATGCTATGTGAAATTAGTCAGAGAAAGACAAAAATCATATGACTTCACTCATATGAGGATTTTTTTTTTAATTTTCTTTTTTCAACGTTTTTTATTTATTTTTGGGACAGAGAGAGACAGAGCATGAATGGGGGAGGGGCAGAGAGAGAGGGAGACACAGAATCGGAAACAGGCTCCAGGCTCTGAGCCATCAGCCCAGAGCCTGACGCGGGGCTCGAACTCACGGACCGCGAGATCGTGACCTGGCTGAAGTCGGACGCTTAACCGGCTGCGCCACCCAGGCGCCCCACTCATATGAGGACTTTAAGAGACAAAACAGATGAACATAAGGGAAGGGAAATAAAAATAATATAAAAACAGGGAAGGGGACAAAACAGAAGAGACTCAAATATGGAGAACAAACTGAGGGTTACTGGAGGGGTTGTGGGAGGGGGGACGGGCTAAATGGGTAAGGGGCACTAAGGAATCTACTCCTGAAATCCTTGTTGTACTATATGCTAGCTAATTTGGATGTAAATTTAAAAAAATAAAAAATAAAACAAGTTAAAAAAAAAAAAAACAGATTTACTGAGAATCAGATTTTTATTCCATGACATTAACCCACTTAAAGATACAATTCAATGATTTTTTTTTAGTTATTTACAAAGTGGTGTGACCATCACTGCAATCAAAATTTGGGATGTACTGGGGCCGCTGGCTGGCTCAGTCAGTAGAGTGTGCGACTCTTAATCTTGGGGGTGTGAGTTCAAGCCCAAGATTAAGGGTACAGAGATTACTTAAAAATAAAAAAAAATGGGGGTGCCTGTGTGGCCCGTTTGGCCAAGTGACTGGCTTACTGACTGGTTTCATTTACTCGGCATCGTGTTTTCAAGGTTCACCCATGTTATGTCTGTATCAGTACCTCGCTCCTTCTTGCTGCCGAGTAATATTCCAGCACGTGGCTACACCGCGTCTTGTCTGCGCGGTCACAGCACACAGACAGCCGGGCTGGAGCCGCTGTTGTGAAGAGTACTGTGATGAACATTCACGTAGAAGTTTTGAGTAAACCTAGATTTTATTTTCTCTTGGGTATATGCCTAGGAGTGGAAATGCTGAGGCATATGGTAACTCAGGGGTTTAATATTTGAGGACCCGTCAGACGGTTTCCCAAAGCTGCTGCACCCTTTTATGTTGTCCCCAGCAATGGACAAGGGATCCTGCAGATGCATCCACGTAGCCTCTCACTCCGTGCGCGCGGTCATGTGCGTCCTCACCAACCTTTGTTCCCATGCTTTTATGCTAGCCCACCCAGTGGTGGTGAAGTGATGTCTCACTGGGGCTCTCTGCTCTGCATTTCCTCACGTCTAAGGATGCTGAACACCTTTTCAAGTGCCTATTGGCCATTTGTGTATCTTCCTTGGAGAAGCATCCTTTTAAATCTCCTGCCCATTTTTAAAAAAAATTTTTTTTTAACGTTGGTTTATTTTTGAGACAGAGAGAGACAGAGCATGAACAGGGGAGGATCAGAGAGAGAGGGAGACACAGAATCTGAAACAGGCTCCAGGCTCTGAGCAGTCAGCACAGAGCCCGACGCGGGGCTCGAACTCACGGACCGCGAGATCGTGACCTGAGCCGAAGTCGGACACTTAACCCACTGAGCCACCCAGGCGCCCCACTCCTGCCCATTTTTAAATTGGGTTGTTTGTGGGGCGTCTAGGTGGCTCAGTCGGTCAAGTGTCCGACTCTCGATCTCAGCTCAGGTCATGATCTCGCTGTTCGCAAGTTTGAGCCCCACATCAGGCTCCGCACGGACGGTGTGGAGCCTGCTTGGGATTCTCTCTCCCCCCTCTCTCTCTCTCTGGCCCTCGCCTGCTTCTACTCTCTCTCAAAATAAATAAGCATAAATAAATTATAAATAAATAAATTAGGTTGTCTTTTTTATTATTAAGTCATAAGAGTTATTTATATATTTTAGATAGAAGTCCCTTATCAGATACAGGATCTGCAAATATTCCCTCCCTTGCTGGGAACAGTTCTGTCACTTTCTTGTAGTGTAGTCTGCACGCAGCACACAAGCTTTTAATTTTGATGAAATGTGATTTGTCATTTGTGTTTTGGTGTCATTTCTTTTTTTCTTTCATGGTGGGTGTTCTGGTGTCATGTCTGAGAAACCACTGCCTAGGGGCGCCTGGGTGGCTCAGTCAGTTAAAGGTCTGACTTGGGCTCGGGTCATGATCTCACGGTTCGTGGGTTCAAGCCCCGTGTCAGGCTCTGTGCTGATGGCTCAGAGCCTGGAACCTGCTTGGGATTCTGTGTCTCCCTCTCTCTCTGCCCCTCCTCCACTCATGCTGTTTCTGTCTCTCTCTCTCAAAAATAAACATTAAAAAAAATTTTTTTTAATTTTAAAAAAAGAAAGAAACCCCTCCTAACCCCAAGCCATGAAGATTCACTCCCATTTTCTCCTGTAAGAGTTTTAAAGTTTTAGTTCTTGTCCTGAAGTTCATAATCTGAGTTAACTTTGTGCATGGAGTGCGGTGCAGGCTCAACTTCATTCTGCTGTTTGTGGAGGTTCGTTTGTCCCCCCATTTGTTGAAAAGGCTACTTCCCCCCCATTGGATTTTGCCATTTTTTCCCAAAACCCAACTGCTCATAAATTTAGCGACAGCGAGTCCAGTTTTAGACGAGCCGAACCCGAGGGACCTGTGCTCCGTGTCCTTGGGACCGAGCCGCACGTGCAGAAAGCCAGGTGTTCCACCCCCAGCCCAGGGCTGAGCACAGTCCGCTCCAGGAATCCGTGCCGCACCGCCTTGCGTCTCAGCACCGCGGCCTCGGACGCTCTGAGGCACGTGGCTCTTTGCTCCTGCGAGGGACCGGCCGGTTCGTCTTTCCAGTGCTGCCCGTCTATCTGGGACTCTGTCTCTGATTCAGCACGTCGCTTACGGTTCTATTTCGTGTAGTGACACATACTGAGGCAAGCGTTCTCCTCCTTCCCGGCAAAGAAGTGTTTATCAACGGTACCTTAACGCTGCTCAGAAATCTCAGCTGGCACAAGCGGGTGGTGCCAGCGGCACGTCTGATCTGTCTACGGGCACGCAGTCTCCAAGGTGCGCTGCGCTCCCATTCTGTGTAAAGGGCTTCGTCTGTGCGCCAGGGCCTGTGATCACACCAGCGAGAGGATTTACATGTTTACATTGCTAAGAGGGATCCAGCGCGTCAGGGCTCAGTGGAAGGAAGCACCTCAAAAGGATACTGCTAGTTAGAGACACATCATGAAAAACTGGAAGAACGGAGGACATTTAATTGAGATAAGACAAGACCTGGGGCGCCTGGGTGGCCCAGTCGGTTGAGCGTCCGACTTCAGCTCAGGTGGTGATCTCGCGGTTCGTGAGCTTGAGCCCCGAGTCGGGCTCTGTGCTGTCAGCGCGGAGACCACGTAGGATCCTCTGTGTCCCCTCTCTCTGCCCTTCCCCTGTGCACTCTCTCGCTCTCAAAAATAAACAAACATCTAAAAAAAGGCAGGACTTTCTGAAGACCACGGTCTTCAAGCAACTGAAGAGCTAACGGGAAGAAAATGAACCCATTCAGAGAGGTGCAAGAGGGAAGAACCAGAACGGAACACCCCCTCGACTAGCCCACTGCAAATGCAAAACAAAAATAAATAAAAATAAGAACTCACACGTCTTCTCTGGCACTTCCATCTCAGGCGCAACCCCCCTTCTTGGCTACATCCCTCTAAGGGTCAGCTCTTGCTGATGTCTGTAGTCTTGGCCCTGGCCCACTGCCTTGCATGTGGTAGGTACTCAATATATATCTTTCAAGTAAAAATTTAAGCAGATGTGATACATGAAAACAGATAAATAAGGAGTAGTCATGTAGTTATACTACAAAGAAGTCCACAGTTTAAAAAAATTCATATTTACGGGATGCCTGGGTGACTGAGTCAGTTAAGTGTCCAACTCTTGATTTTGGCTCAGGTCGTGACCTCACGGTTCTGAGATCGAGCCCTGTGTCGGGCTCTGTGCTGACAGTGCAGAGCCTGCTTGGGATTCTCTCTCTCCTCCTCTCTCTGCCCCTCGTCTGGGTGTGCGTGCTCTCCCTCCCTCTCCCCCCCCCTCAATAAATAAATAAGTAAATAAATAAGTAAATAAATAAAGATTCACATTAACTAGAGTAAATTTAAAGTTTAAAAGTATTTTTTGGGGCGCCTGGGTGGCTCAGTCAGTTAAGCATCTGACTTCAGCTCAGGTCATGATCTCATGGTTCATGGGTTTGAGCCCCGTGTTGGGCTCTGTGCTGACAGCTCGGAGCCTGGAGCCTGCTTCAGGATTCTCTGTCTCCCTCTCTCTCTGCCCCTACCCTGTTTGTGTGTGTGTGCTCTCTCTCTTTCTCCCCCTCTCAAAAAAAATAAACAAATAAACATCTTTTAAAAAATATTTTTTGGGGTATCTGAGTGACTCAGTCAGTTAAGCATCCGACTTTGGCTCAGGTCATGATCTCATGGTCTGTGAGTTCAAGCCCCACATTGGGGCTCTGTGCTGACAGCTCAGAGCCTGGAGCCTGCTTCGGATTCTGTGTCTCACCCTCTCTCTTCACTCCTCCCCTGACTGTGCACTCTTTCTCTCTCTCAAAAATAAACACTTAAAAACAGGTATTTTTAAAGAATGCACATTCACTGAGATTATATTTATGTTAAATATTTAACACCACCTTTATTGTGTAAAATTACATTCACGAGTGTTTACCCTGCCTAACTCCATCACAATGTCCACGTCTCTCAATGATAACAGCACAGTAAGATCCAAAGTGACCTTCAGGGGCTCTTCTAACTCACAGGTCACCATTCCAATTCCTCTCTTGTCCCAACCTCAAAGCTACCCAGGATGGGATTAAGCAGATGTTTGCAACCACACAAACACATGTGAGGGCAAGAAGCAGACACACCTGCTCACCACAGTCAAATCAGAAACGCCCTCGTGTGGAGTCGAGTCAGCCTCCGAGCTGGGGTGGGGTGGCTGTGATGAACAGGGAAAGGTACAACCCACCTTATTTCCTTAAACGTACTACTCTTGGGTCTTTTAAAATCCAAGTCGGATGATGTGTCTATTCCAACTGTCTGTTTTCTCTTGCTTTGGGGCTATGTTTTTTCTTCTCAAAGATCCAATCGTTTCTGACATGAAATCTTGCCAATAACCCAAGACTCCTCCAGAGAGGACTTACTCTTGCTTCTAACAGGCAGGTAGGTCGGGAGTACGAACAACCCCAGGTCATCTGAAGATCATCAGGTACTGCGATACCCTCCCGTTTCTGAGAGGCCGGTGTCTCTCTGGTTCATCCTTGTCCCTAAGCAGAGCCCGGAGGAAACCCTGGCATGTTTACTAGGGTTCCGCACCCTTGGCCGGCTCCGACACCAATCTGCACCTCCCGAGCCCCGTGAATCTGCCTAACGCTCCAATCATCGTCGCAGGTGACCATTTCAGCGGTCTCGGCAATGTGTCAAGGGGACAGATGGTGCCAAATGTCAGGCTTGCCCGTCTATCCCATCCTGAATCCCGCCTCTGCAAATCCTTCTGCCTGGTCACCCTCCCACGTGTTCAATGGGGTTTCTTCCTTAACTTTTCACCTTCTCCTGTTCTCAGTTGGGTTAGCCCAAACAACCTGAAAACCACTGCCGGAAGAACCCCCAAATCCAACAAATTTAACACAACCTCTGTTTAAAACTGAACCAGTTTTGCAATTTGAGTCTTTCCCAGGGGACTACCCCAAATCAAGACTGAAGGAAGCAATCTGGGCTGTGGGAAAACAGATTTGGAATTACTGTTGACTAACAAAAAACCAGACATCCTAATTAAAATAAAGCATTAATCAGAAGTAATATCATCATGCACTGTAATCGAAAATCTGACTACAAAGGGCTGGGATCGAAGGTGTGAAGCTCCTGCCCAAAACGGAGATAGCTGTGACCTCGAAGGCTCAGAGCCTGGCACAGAGCAGGTGCACGAGGAACGCACTTTGCCAGCACTTCGCCGTGTCCTTGCCCCTTCTCCCCTCGTCCTCTCCCACCCTCCCCCCTCCCCCAGGCGGGCTGGCCCTGAACACTGGCTGACACAGCCCAGTGATCCTACCACAGAGTCTCAGGCTCACCCCTGCGCTGTACTTTCTGCCGTACCGAGTAGGGGGAGCTAGGGTCGAGATGACGACACTGGACAACACAGGAGTCAAGACAGCAAGTGCTCTTGCCCACTTCTGCCTGTAAGTAAAGGGGACGATGCGGACAGAGGAGAGTGGAAAAAAACCCAAAAACACCACACCTGCGTCTCATGCCCTTGTGAGCCCCAGGCAAGTGACCTCTGGGGTCTGTTTTCTCATCTGAGAAAGGAGGGACTCACATATCATTTACTTACTATGTTTTGGTCCACTGCTAGGTCCGCTGCAATGCCAAAAAAAAACCAGCCTTGCTCCTGACCTCGGGACTAGGTCACTAGTTCTCAACTATGGGTGCACATTTAATAATAATAAAAATCTAATTTATTGTTTTACCGTTAAAACAACACAACCACCTTACTCCAGATTGACAGAATCTCTGAGGTAGGGCCCCAGCACAGGAGGAGAGGTAGGGAAGAGGGTCTTTTCAAGTATTTCTGATACCCAGTGAGAGCTAAAAACCCTGAGACTTGGAGGATCTCTTTCTATAGTTTTACAAATGAGTATTTTTAACAGGTCAAAATCCTCCAAAACAGCTCGTGGTTTCATCAGTAATTTGGGGGGCGGATGACTAAGGGTAGGGGTTACCTTAACATGCTAAAAATCCTACTCGGAAAAGTCATATTGCCCATAAGGGACCTCTAGCCTCACTCATTATCTCTTGGATTCATATTCAAAAGCCACATGCATCACGTGATAAATGAGAAGTCTCCCCAAGGGGCACACAGATGCCTGAACCATGCCATTCCAGATTTGTTCCTTGGGGTTAAAGTACTATTTCCCAAACTCTGGTCACTCGTGATTTTTGTCATGTCTATTTAATATGAGTGCTACTACATTATCTTTTTCTTTAAAACCAACGCATGAGGGGCACCTGAGTTAAGGGTCTGACCCTTGGTTTCAGCTCAGGTCATGATCTCATGTTTCGTGGGTTCAAGCCCCACACTGGGCTCCATGCTCACAGCGTGGAGCCTGCTTGGGATTCTCTCTCTCTGCCCCTCCCCCGCTTGCTTGGGTGGGCGCTCTCTCTCAAGAAAAAAAAAAAAAAAAACCTTAAAATCAACTCCCTAGAACAACATGAGAGTACTAGCCCTACTAAATATTAACACCTATTATAAAGCCTCTTTAACTAGGGACTCCTGGGTGGCTCAGTCGGTTAAGCATCCGACTTTGGCTCAGGTCATGATCTCACAGCTTGTGAGTTCGAGCCCCATGTTGGGCTCTGTGCTGACAGCCCAGAGCCCGGAGCCTGCTTCAGATTCTGTGAGTCAGTCTCTCTGTCCCTCCCCCACTTGTGCTCTCTCTCTGTCTCTCAAAAATAAGTAAATAAAATAAAGTCTCCTGAATGAAAAACATTGGCACATGAATAAATATAGACCAATGAAATGTAACAGAAAATTGAGAAATAAGTCAGATTAGTTAAATACGACAAAAGACGGCATCTCAAAAACAATTGGAGGCATCTCAAAACAGTGGGAGAAAACAGAACTTTTAATAAGTGGCACTGGGATAACTGAAAAACCAGACAGAAACGGATAAAATTGGATCCATCCCTCAAACCGTATATGGCATCGCAAATGGGTCGGAGGTTAAAACATCTGGGCACAACAAAAAGAAAAGAAATTATACAAGTACTAGAAAAACACAGGCAAAGTCAACCTGGAAGTATAGGAAGCTTTCCAGCAATGACTGAAAATCAAGAAGCAACGAACGAGGAGATTAAAACAGTGAAATTGATTTACCTCCTATGTAGTACTAATATTCACAAAACCCCGTGCAGGGAGCACGTCTTCCGGACCACTTCCACTGCTGCTTCACCTGTTTCTGATTCCCGCCACCGCCGACCTGCCTCCGGGTCCCTGCTCCAGCGGCTGCCACAGGGGCCCTCCAGGGGAACACCTCCAGGTGCAGGGCGACGAAGGCCCCCGGGGCAATCCTCTGTCAAAGGAGGACGGCAGCTGCTGGGTATGCGCTGCTCCCTTTCTCCCCACAAGTATGAGTCCTGGGCCGCCTAGAGCCATGGCCTCATCAGGACCGAATGCCCGTCCTGGCTCTTCCTCCTTCCACTGCACTGCCCTGTCCTTCTTCTGGCCCCCAGAGGGGACACTCCCTCCAAAGCTCCTCTCACACGGCCTTTGCCTCAGACGCAGCCTCCTGGGGAACCCAGTTAGGATACCACAGATGGGATGCACTGTTTTTCTAATGTGTATAAAAATACTTAATTATTAATATTTAAAAAGCACACATCAGGAGAAGCAGCGGAACTCTCTACTCCTTAATTGCAGGCCGTGAATAGTAACTTTCTTAAAAAAGGGACCGAGAGGAACTTTACAAGGATGCTACCGGACAAACACTACATCAGCCAGGTGGCCAAGGTCAACATCAACAGTCATAAATCATGTTGCTAGTAGGTACCCTCTACATGAAGTGATGAAAAGGGCACCGTATCTCTGTCACCTTCCTCCCCAGAGCTGACAACCTCACTCTAATCGCGAGAAAAACACGAGACAAATTCCATGAGAGGGGCCATCCTACAATCCTAACCAATATTCCTCAAAATAGTCAAGGTCATCAAAAATAAGGAAAGTCTGGAAAACTATCACAGCCAAGAGGAGTTAAAGCAGGCACAACAACAAAATGTAATGTGGTGTCCTGGATGGGACCCTGGAACAGAAAAAGGACACAAGGTAAAAACAAGGAAACTTGACGATTGGACTTTGGCTAATAAGAATATCAATATTCGCTCATTAAGTGTAACAAATGTCCCCAAAATGTAAGATGTTAATAACAGAGGGAGAAATTGTATATATGTGTGTAGGGCATATGGGAACTCTCTGTATTATCTGCTCAATTTTTCTGTAAATCTGAACTTGTTCTAAAATATAAAGTCCATTAATAGAAAGAAAAAAAAAGATTTTGAGAAAGCATCCCTCCATCTCTGGCAATGGGATCTGCATTTTGGAAGAACATACACAAGCGATTCCCAGGCACAGCAAAGATTGAGAAACATCCAGAACACTAAGAGTGACAGTCCATAATGTCCTTACAAAGAAATAACGGGACAAAAAATCCATCCACGCATCAACAGATAAATACGTCCCACTGCAGCAGTATGGAAACAACAGACTAACGCACTGTCACCCCAGCAATGCATTAATTCATTATTCACATCACAAAACAGCTCTCATTTGGATGCCAGCTTCTACGGTTTGGGGGTGGCTGCCTGGAATGTTGTTCTTGGAAGGACTCAGGGCAAGCTGGAATGAATGTCATGATTTTCCTATCCGTTTAAGGTCTTGACGGCCACATCAATATTTATCAAGCATTTACCAAGTGCCAGGCACAGTGCTAGGCTCCAGGGATCCAACCGAGATCAAAATAAGCATAATCCTTTATGAAACATAAGAGAAAAAAATGTAAGTAATTAAAAATAGAAAGAGTTATGGAAAAGGAAATATGGGATGCCACAGAGGCAAATAGCAAGTAAGGGCCCTCGGCCAGGGGAGGGGTCAAGGTTCACTCCTGGAGGAAGTGGTGTTTAAACTAAGATTTGGGGGCACCTGGATGGCTCAGTCAGTAAAGCATCTGACTCTTGATCACGGCTCAGGTCATGATCTCACAATTCATGAGTTCAAGCCCCACATCGGGCTCTGTGCTGACAGCATGGAGCCTGCTTGGAATTGTGTCTCTCCCTCTCTCTGCCCCTCCCACACACAAGTGTGCCCTCTCTCTCTCTCTCTCTCAAAATAAATAAACTTTAAACAAATAAACTAGGATTTGAAGGCTTGGAAGTTAGCAAGGTGAAAGGGAAAAGGAAGTAGACTTTGGTCCACTGGTGAGTTAGTCTGTCAGATCTTTTCTGATTTAGCATCCTTTGAGAGAGAACAGAGGAAAAAAGAGCAGAGCAACAGACACAGCTGCACAGAGAGAGCCCAGTGGAGGGCAGAAGCCAGAGACTGTTTCCAGGTTCCAGAGCTTTGACAGAAGGGCCCCAGGTCAAGCTATCACAAGGGAGAAAGGACTGGAGGAGGTGTGTAAGAGGCTTCTAAAAGCACACTCGTAAGGTAAGCTGTCCACTGTCTCTAAGATCCCCAGAAAACGTCTTTAGAGCTCTGCAAAGGCGTGTCGGTGCTACTTCAGCACGACAGGCACCCATCGGCTCGTGCTGCCCTTTCTGCCACGGCTTCTGTGAATCTCACAGCTAAACGTGCTCAACTGTAGTAACTATTTCTTGATATGAATTTTCTGGTACGGTGACCTCTTCTTCCCCAAAACAACCTGCCTCCTTATTGTCTTTATTTTAATGGTTCTCTTCTGTATCATTTATAACTTGTAGAGAAGTTGAAGCATCAACAGCAACTGTGGCTTCTGAACCAAAAAATGACCGCTGATGGTAGATGAGTTGTACGGTGATTGACAAAGGACAGAATATTTGAAATCAGAATCGTTCCAGATGGTTTCAGGGTTTCTCTTCTTGTAGACATAACAAATTGCAGTGGGGAGGTAGATAACTAACGTTTGTTGAACACCATAGGCTAAGAACTTCTGCATTTTCATTTGGTCCTCACAAAACCCTCTGCAGGAAGTGGAATTATTCTCATTATATATGGGAGAAAAATTGAGGCTTAGGAGGGTTAAGGAATTTGCTCAGTCAGGTTAAGGAGTGGCTCTGGGGCAGAAACAGATCTGACTCTATAAACCCAGGGTGCTTGGAATACAGGGGGCAAAATGTGGCGTATCACAACAGTTTTTAAGAGAGTTTATTCACATTCTGATATTAACCCCAAACTGAGATGTCTTTCACACAGCCTTGAAGACAAAGACAGACAGTCCACCTTTAGACCCAGCAGCTATTAGAGGACTCAGGAACAGGGCTCCCCCCACTGGTCAGCCCATGGAACCACACCATTTACTTCTGATTGTTTTTCTAGGCCTTGGCTTTTTGGAGGGAATCTCCAAGCTAAGGACAGGATTAAACTTCCTTTCATTAGCTTTATCTCTTTCTTTTCTCTTTTTTTTTAAAAAAAAATTTTTTTTAACGTTTATTTATTTTTGATACAGAGAGAGGGAGACACAGAATCTGAAACAGGCTCCAGGCTCTGAGCTGTCAGCACAGAGCCTGACGCGGGGCTCGAACTCACGGACTGCGAAATCATGACCACCCAGGCGCCCCTCTTTTCTCTTTTTTAAAATTAACATTCTGATGTGTATCAATAGCCTTAAAAATGTGTATACCCTCTGATGCCAGTAAATAATGCCATTTTACTAATTTATCTTGAGGAAATAACCAAAGGTGTACCCCAAGAATTTTGTGCAGACATTTACCATTGTGTTGTTTACAATGATGAAATCCTAAAATCAAGCTAACTGTCCCCAAATTGGGTACTAATAAATAAATTATGGCATACCATATGATATTATTCAGGTTTTTAAAATATTTTCAAAGAATATTTAACGAGGGGGTAACTCATACATGTTAAATGTAAACTATCCAAAATAAATACACAGTACAATATCAATTTTGTGAAAATGTTCCCTTACATAAAGGAACTACGGCCCACGTTTAATGTGGTTTTCTTCCCTGGACAGTAGGATCAATGCTGGTTTGTACTGTCTGCTTTCCTATGTTTTCAAATTCTCCACATGTAATATGTACCGTTTAAATCAGGAAGAAGTTATTTTTCCAAAAAGAAAGAGAAAATTTCCACTAGAAATTGTTTCTATGAGGATCTTCTTTTGGGGCAGGAAAGAGAAACCTCTACTTAGAATTGTTTGCTCAGGGGACCTTCCCATCCCCACACCGATGTCAGGGGGAGGAAATCTCCAATCGCACGTCACTATAGCACTTATGACAGTCACTTAACAACTCAGAGTCATCGTCAAGCTTATAATCTACTACAAAGTTCAAATTTGGGTGGTATATGGATTCCCTTTAAAGGGAAACTGGTTTATTTTCCTGCAGCTTATTTATGTACAATTACAAATCTAAGGTTAAATCTATGATGTTGATGAAACTAGACACAAACAAAACTACCAAACCAGCAAAATTCAAAATGACAGTACTTTAACAAAAGGATGATGTCGCTCATATTAAAAATCATTGTCAACCCACAACTATACGGTCAATTAATCTTCAACAAAGCAGGAAAGAATATCCAACGGGGAAAAAGACAGTTTCTTCAACAAATGATGCTGGGAAAACTGGACAGCAACATGCAGAACAATGAACCTGGACCACTTTCTTACACTGTACACAAAAGTAAACTCAAAATGGATTAAAGACCTACATGGGAAGCAGGAAACCATCAAAACAGAGGAGAACACAGGCAGTAACCTCTTTGACCTCGGCTGTAACAACTTCTTACTAGAATCATCACTGGAGGCAAGGGAGACAAAAGCAAAAATAAACTATTGGGACTTCATCAAAATGAAAAGTTTCTGCACAGCAAAGGAAATAATCAACAAAATTAAAGGGAACCTACAGAATGGAAGAAGAGGTTTGCAGATGACATATCTGATAAAGAGTTCATACCCAAAATATATAAATAACTTATAAAACTCAACACCCAAAAAACAAATAATCCAACTAAAAAACAGGCAGGGGCACCTGAGTGGCTCAGTCAGTTAAACATCTGACTCAGGTCATGATCTCATGGTTCGTGGGTTCAAGCCCCACGTCAGGCTCTGTGCTGACAGCTGGAGCCTGGAGCCTGCTTTGGATTCTGCATCTCCCTCTCTCTCTGCCCCTCCCCACTTGAGCTCTATCTCTCTCTCTCAAAAATAAATAAACATTAAAAAAAATTAACAAAAAACAGGCAGTAGACACGAAAAGACACTTTTCCAAAGAAGGCATACAGATGGCCAACGGAGACGTGAAAAGATGCTCAACATCACACATCATCACAGAAACACAAATCAAAACTACAGTGAGTTATCACCTCACACCTGTCAGAATGGCTAAAATCAACAACACGAGAAACGAGCGTTGGTGAGGACGCAGAGAAAGGGGAACTCTCGTGCACTGTTGGTGGGAATGCAAACTGGTGCAGCCACTCTGGAAAACAGTATGGAGGTTCCTCAAAAAGTTAAAAATAGAACTACCCCACAACCTAGCAATTGCACTACTAGGTGTTTACCCAAAGAATACAAAAACACTAATTCAAAGGGATACACGCACCCCGATGTTTATAGCAGCACTACCTACAACAGCCAAATTATGGAAACAGCCCAAATGTCCACTGACTGATGAATGGATAAAGATACCGTACATATATTAAAAGGAGTATTACTCAGCCATAAAAAGGAATGAAATCCTGGCACTTGCAACAACATGGATGGAGCTAGAGAATGTTATGCTAAGTGAAATAAGTCAGAGGAAGACAAAACCCATATGATTTCACTCAGACGTAGAATTTGAGAAATAAACAAAGGGGAAAAGAGAGAGAGAGAGGCAAACCAAGAAACAGATTCTTTTCTTTTTTTAGTGTTTACTTAGTTTTGAGAGAGAGAGAGGGAGAGAGAGAGGGAGAGAGAGAGGGAGACAGAGAGTCAGAGCGTAAGCAGGGGAGGGGCAGAGAGAGAGAGGGAGACACAGAATCTGAAGCAGGCTCCGGGCTCCGAGCTGTCAGCACAGAGCCCCATGTGGGGCTCGAACTCACGAACCTCGAGATCGTGACCTCAGCCGAAATCGGGACGCCTAACCTATGGAGCCACCCAGGCACTCCCCAAGAAACAGACTCTTAACTAGAGATAGCACATTGGTGGTTACCAAAGGGGAGGAGTGTGGGGAAGAGGGGATAAACAGGTGATGGGGATTAAGGAGCACACTTGTGATGAGCACCAGGCATTGTGCGAAAGTGCTGAATCACTCAACTGTACACTTGAAACGAATATTACGCTGTACGTTAACTTGAATTTACAATAAAAGAAAACAGAATAACAGAAAACAAAACAAAAGCCACTATGATTCATGGTGACGTCATCAGCTTGGGAAATCACTAGTGAAAGCTATCAGAACCATTTCCATACATGTCTCGCACAAAGGACACTGGAACATGGCTGGCTTGAACGAATATTTTCTGAAACAGGTTTCCAAACTGCTGTGTATTCTTTGACAAATTATTGACATTAAAACTTCCATCAAAAGTACAACTCAAAATAAAGACAAAACCATCTACAACGTCAGTAAGTTAGTGGCACTGGCCTAAAACCTGGCAAACACAGCAACAGAGGAGATCCTAGGAAAATACACAGAAAATACCCCCACCTATAGCTGGTCTCCCTGACATGACTTTGCAATGACTTGGAGAAATGCTCTCCTGCCCCCCTTCTGCAGCACTGCATTCAGAAATGTACCTGGACCCAAATGTGTGAGCTAGTGCAGGCCGACAGTGATTACTAAGGACTCTGTCCGTGCCTGTGGATCTTGCACTGTGCCCTATAACCGCACTGCACTCCGTATAACTCCAAGATTGATCGAGTGCCCTTGGCCCAGATGAGGCGGTTCCTTGGTACAAAACCAGACCCGCAGGATGCCAGACCGGCCGTGCCTTACGTACACGAGGCTGGCCCTGTTGGGACCGTGGGTGGTCCTCCTTCAGGTGTTACTGGCTGCAGCAGACACCCCCGAAGACAACGTTGAGATCCAGATGTCAGTACCGCCATCCACTTAGAAAACATTCCTGATATCTCTGCCATGTATCCACTGATAGAGTCAAGTATATAATCGGTGACTTTGAAAAAAACGTAATCTTGATCTTCACCCCATATTCCAGACAATTTGAAGGATGACTTTTTTTAGATTTTACATATAAAACAGAAAAACAACTTAAATACTTATCAAACTTCTAGAACGATTTCTTAAATATAAGAAATGACAGAAAAGCCATGAAGAAAATGACTTATTGACATAAAAATCTGAATCTTATATGTGTGTGTGTATATATATATACACATATATATATATACGTATATATATATACATATATATGTATAAAAATAAAAAGCAGATAGGGAAAATATTCAGATAAATGACTCAACAGATAAATGACTAAAGTACATAAAGAGAAATACAGTAGTCTGTTGGGGGGGGGTTGGTTGGTTGGTTGTAAGTAGAAAAGGATACAGAATGAATCTAGTAAATGTCTAGAAATCATTTAGGGACAGGGACTATTGGGAGGGAAGATCTGGTTCTTTTCACCCACTTACCCATAGAATCCAACACCAGGCAACATTAAGCCCTCAAAAACTGACTCTGAATTACGACATGAAAATACATAAGGTCTGTTAGGAAAAGGGGAGAATTCAGGCAATACCCTATAAAATAAAATTTAAAAAATCACTCAGGTACAGCCTTAATCATCCAAGGAATTTGATTCAACAGGACTTTTCCCCCAAAATATGTGAAAAATATGTGCCTCAAATGTTCAGTTTATTCATGAGAATCCAGCCCGATGCCTTAGACACTTTTTTAAAAAGATTTTTAAAATGTGTTTTATTTATTTTGAGGGGGTGGGCAGAGAGAGGGAGAGAGAGAATCCCAAGCAGGCTCCATGCCGTCAGCGCAGAGCCTGAAGCGGGGCTTGAACCCTGCAGGCAGTGAGATCACGACCTGAGCTGAAATCAAGAGTCAGACGCTTAACCGACTAAGCCACCCAGGTGCCCCTAGACACTTCTTAAAAGGGATGGTTTGTAGACTACCTTGCAGACCTTTATGAACAGATCACATCTCTACACTCCCGTGAGGTTATCTAGCAAGAAAAATCATGTGTTATGCCCACTGAAAAAAAACTCAGGATTGAACAAAAAGCAAAGTGTTTTTCGTGGATGAACCAGGTTGTTTATAACTATCCCAATCATTTGTCTGAGTTGACAAGGAAGGTAAGGAACAGACCTCATTTAGGCCTTCTGCAAAAGCCACATCCTTGAGGTACATGTCAACATACGTAAATCAGTGCTTAACTATAAACAGCCGGTGACAGAGAACCATGGTAAACTGTCAGCAGCATTAAAAAAATTTTTTTTTAATGTTTATTTTTGACAGAGAGAGAGACAGAACAAGAGCAGGGGAGGGGCAGAGAGAGAGAGGAAGACACGGAATCCAAAGCAGGCTCCGGGCTCTGAGCTGTCCACACAGGGCCCGATGCAGGGCTCAAACTCACAGACCGCGAGATCTTGACCTGAGCTGAAATCAGATGCTCAACCGACTGAGCCACCTAGGCGCCCCAAGTGTCAGCAGCATTTTGAAAAATCTGTGTAAAAAACAGACAACTTAAAGAAAAAGAATAACCGAATGCCTCATTTTGGAAAAGCCACTTACAAACTTCCATTCCTATAGCTGTGCCTTTTTACAGTTGATCCAAAAGAACAGGGTCAGAGAAGGCTAGTATGCTATTATTGATCAAAAGATTAAATGTTCTATTCAAGAGGAGCAGATAAAGGGTAATTTTTACCAAATAAACAAGGAAATCAAAACAGGAGAAAGGAAGAAACATGGACAAATGAGAAGAAAGCATCTGCTTCCAAAATCCTTTGCATCATAGTAATGATCTGAACTTAACTACATTTTTTTCAATTAATTATATATTCAAAGGAAATAAAAATATATTCTTAAGATTATCTTGATTCTAAGAGCATTTCAGAAACCATGACAATCTAACATAGTTGACAGCTATAAGAAAATAGCTGTTATTCTCCCCAGCTTCTAGAGCCTGCTATAGCTTAAATTTCCTGCAGAACTGAATACTGACTCAAACTACCCCTAACGTGCATGCAGGAGGGGCTTTTACTGCCAGTAACGGGGGACCAAGTAAATTAGAACAATCTCCAGCTAAAGAGAACCAGAAACGCAGAGAAAAAATACACTAAATATCTGCTTGGAGGCCTGAGGGAAGAAGACACATCAGAGACTCAGGGAAGTGAGCTCAGTATTTAGGGCTACTTTTCTCTAGGGGTGTTTGCCAATTCTAAAGGGAATGCTAGGGGGCGCGTGGGTGGCTCAGTGCGTTGAGCGTCGGACTTCAGCTCAGGTCATGATCTCATGGTTCATGGGTTCAAGCCCCGCATCAGGCTCTGGGCTGACAGCTCAGAGCCTGGAGCCTGCTTCCGTTTCTGTGTCTCCCTCTCTCTCTGCCCCTTCCCTGCTTGCTCCCAGTGTCTGTGTGTCTGTCTCTCTCTCTCTCTCAAAAATAATAAACAATAAAAAAAATAAAAAAGAAACAGCTCAATCCCTGATATGGCACTGAAGTGACTCCAGATCCTAAGCGCCCCATTTGCCTGACAAAAGCAAATGTGAATTAATCTCTGGCAGAGGAAAATGTCATCTTAGATCTCAAATTATTTCTACAATTATGCAAATTCAATATCCAGCACAAAATTAAAAAAAGAAGGGGTGCCTGGGTGGCTCGTCGGTTAAGCGTCCGACTTTGGCTCAGGTCACGACCTCTTGGTATGTGAGTTCGAGCCCCGCGTCGGGCTCTGTGCTGACTGCTCAGAGCCTGGAGCCTGTTTCAGATTCTGTGTCTCCCTCTCTCTCTGACCCTCCCCCGTTCATGCTCTGTCTCTCTCTGTCTCAAAAATAAATAAACGTTAAAAAAAAAAAATTAAAAAAAAAAAACAACAAAAACTAGGCACATAAGGAGATAAGACAGAATGAATGAAAACCAAGAGAAAACAGACATTGGAAATGACTCACATATAGTGCCATAATCAGACAAGCTTTAAGATAATTATGCACACCATATCCAAAAGACAAGATCAATAATTTTGGCAGATAATGGTAAACTATAAAAAGCAAAGCAAATGCAAATTAAAGAACCAAAAAATACAGAACTGAAATGAAAAACTCAACTGAGGGGTACCCACCTGGCTAGGTCAGTAGAGCACGTGACTCTTGATCTCAGGGTCATGAGTTTGGCCCCATATTGGGTGTAAAAAAAAACAAAACAAAAACAAAACCTCAATTGATAGGTTTAATAGATCATTTACAAAAGAAAAAAGATAAGTGAGGAGATATCCAGAATGAAGGACAGACCGTCAGAAAGGAAATACAGAAGAAAGATTAAGAGGCAGAATATCCAGTGAATGATCTAACATGTATTAACTACAGTTCCAGAAAGAAAGGTGAGACAGAATGGGGCAGAAGCAATATTTGAAGTACTAATGGCTGATGGCTTCCAAAACTAAAGAAAGATGCTGGGCCACAGGTTCAAGAAGCCCTAAGCACCCCTATTACAATTTAAAAAAAATCATACCAGGGACAGCAATGAGAAACCAAAGACAAAGAGAACATTTTAAAAGTATCCAGAGAAAAAGACTACTTTCAAAGGAATGACGGACTGACATGTGGCTTCACAACAGAAACAATCCAAGTCAGAAATAATGAAATAGATTTGAAATGCTAAAAGGAAACAATGGCAAACCAAGAATTCTGTAAGTACTGAGAAGACCCTCGCGATGGAGGAAAATGTTCTAAAATTGGATTGTGGTCAGGGTGCACGGGTGACTCAGCTGATTGAGCCTCTGGCTTTGGCTCAGGTCAAGATCTCTTGGTTCGTGGGTTCGAGCCCCGCATCAGGCTAACTACTGTTGGTACAGAGCCCACTTTGGCTCTTCTGTCCCTCTCTCTCTCTCTGTCCCTCCCCCCCTCGCCCCTCTCCCGCACTCTCAAAAATAAACAAACATTAAAAAATAAATAAAATTAGATTGTGGTAATAGTTGGAGAACTCTGTGAAAATACCAAAAACTCCTGAACTGTATACTTTATTTTTTTTAAGTTTATTTATTTATTTTGAGAGAGAGAGAGCGCGCGTGCGCATGAAAGAGAATCCCAAGCAGGCTAGGCACGAATGCAGAGCGTGACTTGGGGTCAATCTCACGAACTGTGCGATCATACAAAATCAAGAGACAAAATCAAGAATCAGATACTTAACTGACTAAGCCCCTGAACTGTATATTTTAAATGAGCACATTTTATGGTGTGTGAATTGTATCTCAATCAAGCTGGCTTTTTTTTTTTTTAATGCAGGTAAATAATAACATTTGCAAACACACACTGTAAGAATCTGTCACCCCAGACCTACATTAAAGGATACTAAAGAGTATTTTTCAGGTGAAGAATGGCCCCAAATGGAAGACTGGAAGGTGACAAAGAAGCCACTGACGAGCTATGGGGAAAGGATGCCTTTTGTGATAATCAGTGCTGAATAAACGGTGCTATTAAAATGAAATTAGTCCCTTTTCCAGAAGAAAATCAATTCCACAAGTTACACACACACACACACACACACGCACAAAGTTACACAAAAACAAATTCCAAGTGGCCTGTAGATCTTAATTTGAAAAGCAAAATCCTAAGATTTCTGCAAGATGTTGTAAGAAACTATCTTCTTGACTTTGGAAAAGAATTACAAATTAGGGGAGAAAAGACATGTAAGCCCCAAAGAAAACTGGGCAAAACATCTGAACAGGCCCATCGTAAAAAAGGATACCAAATAAACATGAAAAGATGTTCACCCTCATCGGCTCGCAGGAAACTACAATTTAAAACCACAACAGGATACCACTTCAGACCCACCAGGATGGCTAAAGTTTAAGACCGACAATACCCAGTGCTGGCAAGCAAGGATGTGGAGCTCAAGAACTCTCATACACTTGCTGGTACCACTGTAGATTGGTCAAACCCTTTGGAAACTCGGTATTTATTAAATTTGAAGAGCTGCGCATTTCTTGACCTAAAAATTCCACTGCCAGGTATATACCCAACAGAAATGAGTGCACCGGGAAACACACAAGAGTATTCGTAATAGCCAAAAGGTAGAAATAATCGAAACGTCTCCCAACAGTGCAATGGCTAAATTGTGGTACAGTCATGCAACAGAAATCTACAGGTCAGCAAAAAATGGGTGAATCTCAACAGCTTGAGTGAAGGAAGCCAGACACAAAAGAACGTGTATTGTATTGTTTCGTTTACGTCAAGTTCACGAAACAAGCAAGATGAAACTACGGACACCAGAGGTGGTATACGATCTGTGCTCAGAAGGTAAAATTACACAGAAAAAAACGGCAAGGAAGTGATGACCCCTACGAGTCGGGGCTGGGTTACCTCGGGAGAAGGAATTCCGGGCTCGTGGGCGCCGGCAGGGTTCCAGTTCTCGGCCTGACACCCAGCACAGCCCTGGCTGGGTGGTACATCAGGGAGGGGTGGTTTGGGGTCCTGCACTTTCCGGGAGAAGACAGGGAAAGGGGCCGAAAGAGGGGGGGTGGGTGAAGGACACGACCGCCCCGCCCAGGAGCGCGGCCGGGGGTGGGGAGGGGGCGCCCAGGGGGCCCGCCCGGGAGAGGAGGCCGAGCGCCCGCCCCCCTGGCCCCGCAGGTGCCCCCCGCCCCCCCCCGCACGCCGCCCCCGCCGTCGCCCCCGCCCCGCCCGCCGTCCTCGACGCCCCCACGCCGCTGCCGAGGCTGCCCCGCCGCCGCCCGCCGGGTCCTCTCCCCGCCGCGCCGCCCCGCCCGACTCACCTCATTGTCGCTGCCAGGGCGGGCGCGCGGGGCCGGGGGGCGCGGCGCGGGGCGCGGGGCGTTAGCGGGGGAGCCGGCCCCGGGCGCGGCGGCTCCGCGTCTCGCTGGGCTGCGGGGGGCAGCGGGGGCGCATCTTCTCGGGGCGGGCGTCCGGGCCGCTAGCTGCGGGGACGGGCTGCGGCGGCGGCGCCTGACAGCTGGGCCCCGGCCCCTGCCATCTTGGCGGGCGCGTGCCCGGGCCGGCGTGTGCGCGCGCCGCCGGGGGCAGGGCGGGCCGAGGAGGGGAGGGGGCGTGCGCGCGCCCCGCCGAGACTGGGGCGCCGGCCCCGGCGGGCGCGGGCGGCTCGGGGTCCGCGGAGGGGTAGGCGAGGGGGGCGGCGCGCGCGGCCGAGCTGCGCCGCGAGCCGAGACTGAGGGGGCGTCCCTCCGCCGGCCGGGGAGAGTGCGCGCGCGGTGCGTCCCTCCGCCCCCGGCCGCCGAGGGGGAGAGCGCGCGCGCGGCGGCCCGAGCCCGACACAAAAGGCGCGGGGCCCCACCGCCCGCGCCTCCGGGCGCGCTAAACGAGGGGCTCAGAGAGGCGGGGCGGAACTGCAAGGGGCGGGGCGGAGCTGAGAGGGGCGGGGCTTCTTCGGAAGGACGAAGAGCGAGGGGCGGGGCGGGGCTTCGGGGGACTGGGCTGTAGGGGACGGGGCTTCAGGGGAAGGACGAGGCGCGGGGGGCGGGGTTAGAACGGAGGGCGACCAGCGAGGGGCGGAGCCTTGAGGGTGAAGCGGAGCCATGGGCGGGGCGGGATGCTAGGCGGGCACCTGGAGCGCAGAGCCCCTCCCCTCGCGGGGCGCCCCCGACATCCACAGGGGTGGCTTAGGGCGCTGGCGACCGTGCCCGGTGGCCCGAGGATTCCAACTACCCCTGCGGTGCGCCCCACCTGCTCGGACAGGGATCCGAGGGGCGTCGAGGTCACCCACCACAGAACCCTCTTTTTGTAACTAGCCAGGTCTGGCACCGGGAGTCGCAGCTTTGGGATTATATCAGCCCCAGGGGGACCTCCCCTAGTCCCATCAGGCACCCCAAAAACCACAGCCTGTGAAAAATCACATCGGCCATACAGCACGAAGTAGGTGCTCCAGGTTTTCTCGGTTGTTAAATTCTCATCCTTCCGAAAGGTTACCGATCCTCATTGCTGGCTGGAAACCTTCGGGGTTCCATTCCCCGTACCCAAGTGGACACAGTTCGTCGTGCTTCCTCGGCATTGCCACTAATGCTCCCTTTCCTGTCTGTCACAGTAACATCAAAATCATATCTACATTCTTTAAAATTGGGTCGAAACGAAAGCATATCAAGTGTTTGGAGGAGTCTGGCATTTGGTAGGAGGGCTGTGAAGGGTCGCTGTTTTACTCCCGGTCCAGACGGAGAGTCCTTGTGAATTGCGTGGTTTTGCCCAAGGTATCATACGGAAGTGGCGGAGCCAGTCCCCAAGCCAAGGTTTTTCTGAGTCAGAATCCCAGTGCCCATTCATTCTACTTTACTGGGCTTGAACCTGCTTCTCCCTGGTTGCAGGTGGGTCTCTAGGTGCTTCTTTCCCTCCCAACCCCTGCCCCGCCCCCGCCATCCACTCATCAGGAGTTCCTTACTGACTGGTTGCCACATTTTCACTTTCTTTCTATTTGTTTGAGCTGGAGTCTTCAGGCTCAAAAAGGCTTGTTGGCCCCCTACATGCCGATTAACAGGTCCAGAAGGTTTCCACTCCTTCTAACCTTATTTGTCCTTTTCTTCACGGTTGGCTCTCTGCTACAGAAGAGACTTGTTAGACAAGTAAAAATTACTAAAATGGATAAGCCCCAGGGCACCTGGAGATGCCTCTGTAGAGGCAGCATGACCCTTGGTCAGTGTGTATCTGCTGTGAGAGAACACCACCCCTGCCCCTTGGGATATTGGCCTGTTTGTTCCCAGTTTGGTTTATTTTATTTTTTTGAGTCTATTGATTTATTGGGGGGGGGGAGGGGCAGAGAGAGGGAGAGAGGGAATCCCAAGCAGGATCCACACTGTCAGTGCAAAGCCTGACTTGAGGCTCGTTCTCACAAACCACATGATCATGACCTGAATTGAAATCAAGAGTTGGACGCTTGACTGACTGAGCCACCCAGGCGCCCTCCACTTGGTTTATTGAAGCACGTGGCCCATTCAGACCTCCCTGCCGCCTTGGAGTCTGACAGGCTGTTACTATCCTGTAACTGGAAAAGGTTCACCGGGCCATGTTGATAGTGGATTTACTATAGAACATTGGCACCAAAGGTGAGGGGCACACACCCCCTGCCAACCTTTCCTGCTAACTCCCAGTATTCTGGAACAATAAAGAAAGGAGGACCAGAGAATATTGATGCCGGAAAGGACCTGCACATCCTTCTCTTAGTAGAGGGGGTGTGGAATGCCGAGAAAGCAAAAGGGGTTCAACATCATTCAGTGAAATCACCAAACCAGCTGGGTTGGGCTCCTGGTGAGATAGTTTCTTGGATCCAGTGTTTGTTCCTCAGAAGGCTTCCTGAGCAGCTGGAAGGGCTAAGAAGCTGATCCCTGCTTCTCCATGAATAGGCGTTGGTCTTACCTACCCAGCCCAGGATGCTTGGGAAGGAGATCTTCACGTGTTGCTGTTCCACCAGCAGTGTAGACCTCTCGGAGCCTCCCTTTCTCACCCCACAGATGGGACTCCTACATCCTTCTAGGCACTGCTGAAAACAGCTCGACGTAGGCTCCGGAAAAGATCCTTTCCTCCTCCCCTAGCAGCCTCACTCTTGCCTCTCCTTCCCTCCCCCTAGTTTTTGACATCAGTCTATTTAGCATGTTTCCCGTTTACTAAAAAAGCCTTTATTCCTTAAAGGTACATGAATTCATGTCTTACATTCTTCTGATAAGAAGAAAATCAACAGTTTTGACATGTATGATCCCCTGCCCCAAATAATTTGTCTCTGGAGGTCACCCTTACTTGGATTTGAAAAGATCGCTTCCCAAAGTCAATGATTTTATGACGCCTGATGTGTGTGGGTGCAGGACACGTAGCCAGGCTGATTACCCCATGAGTCAACTTGGAGGCCCTCCTGGACTGGTTTTCCCATTCATGGGGGAGGCAGGAAAGACAGGCTTTCTGCTATGAGCCCAGGCTAATCATAGAGCCACAGACACATAGTAGAGCCAGGAAACCCTCAACAGGTCTCTGTCTCACCTCCTGTCCAGAGGGGGAAACTGGGGCCAAGAGAAGTCATGGAGGCAAGTTGCCAGATGAACACACGTTTCTGCAGACCCCAAGTTTCAGGAATGCCTACATCATCTCCTGCTCCCTCCCTGTTTCTTGAAGCTCTTCCAGCCTTGGGTCACTGTTGAGGAACCAACCCTCTGGACCATCTTCTCTCTCTTTTGGTGTTGCCAAAACAAACCTCACTCACCACAAATAATTGAAAGAAACACAGTTGCTTTGGATGATTCACCAATGAGACCATGTCTGGTTTATATGAACAGCATCAGTAAATTGCTAATTCATGCCAGAACCCAAAATGAAGACGTGTTTCTTTGAAGGGAAGATGACAGCTGTCTCAGAGAACTTGGGGACCATCTGTGACACTGCATCTCTTTTTGAAAATCCTTATTCACACCATTAACCTTGTTGACCAACTCATTTATTATCAACAGGGTTTTCCTCAAATATAACACAATTTGTTTTCAAGCATTCATTCATCCAAGGTTTATTGAGCACCTACGTGTCTCCGCCCAGCATACTGCCTCTGTCTACCTGGCAAACCATCTTCAACCTCACCCACATGTCACCTCTCTCCCGGAACCTTCAGCATCCCCCTCCCACAGGACCACAGGCATCAACCTTCACAGTGCTTTGGGCCACTGGACTCAGCCCCATCACACCTTCACCATCCAATGTTGGCTCCTCCACCAGACCTTGAACTTCATGAGGGCAGCAAGCAGGTCTTCTTCCACTTTGACCCCACTTTTGTTACAGCACAGAAGTGGGGAGAGGCTACTGACTCTTGGCCCTCATTCAGGCAGGGCCCGTGAGAGGTGGGGACAAGCCTGTGGGCATTGCATTTTGGAAACCAAAGCTCCACCTGGCAGGAAAGAGAAATTGCTTCTGGCCCATTTTGCCTTCCTCATACTCAAGGATGGCCTGAGGCTCACAGCTGGAGCTTCTCTTCTGACTCCACCTCTTAGGCTCCTCAGCTCAAAAAGTGACTCTCTTAAGATAATATCTTAAGATATTGTTTCACCGGCTTTGAAGGCTCAGGAAGGGGCCACTCTTGGGGGAAGGGCCTGCGGTGGGCATCCTGGGGATGACTCTAGCTTCCTGCTGGGATGTCTCAAAGACATCGACCAATTGAGGGGGAGCTTGGCCAGACATATGTGTGTTGGGGGGCTAGAGAGGAAGACCTTGGGTACCCTCCCAGCAGAGGGCAACTTAATGCCACTGTTTACAATTGGAGGAGCGATCTGAGGGCCCAGGCCAGAGCAGGCCTGCTTTTTAGGAGGAGCCTGGAGCCAAATCCAGGCTGCCTGAGTGTTCCCACTTAATTAAGTTCAGAAAACTGAGCCAAGTGCATCCCTCAGGCCATGCTAGCCGGCAACCCTGGAAAGAGCTGCTGATCCCTTTCCTGGGAGCCCCAAGGCCTTTGGGAAAGAACACACTGCCCAGCCCCACCTAGGTAGGCCCAACCTCTCTGATATCCAGGCCTTTGTGGAGCTGAGGGGGCCTACCCACAAAAGGGCTGGGAGGCCTGGGCCTGTAAGCATACATTTTAAGGGACTTGGGAAATTTGAAGGCTGTGATCCCCTCACACAATGTTCTACTACCATTGTGACAGCTCTACCCGAGCTGTCAGCAGGTGGCATGTCTAATGGAAGAAATGATAGAGAAGTTACAAGGAGAGTCCCGAAGATCTTGCATTAGAGCAATATGCGAACAAAAAGTACTTCTTGGGAATAAAAACATTATTTCAAAATTGAAAAACAAATTAATTATGGGTAGTGAAATACAGAAAAGACACTGATCTAGAACTAGAGTTGGCACACTTTTCCTGCAAAGGACCAGATAATAAATATTTTTGGCTTTTCGAAGGTCATTCGGTCTTTGTCATAACTACTCCACTTGGCCATTGTAGCTTGAGGGCAGCCATAGACAATCCATGAATGAATGGATGAATTATGTTCCAATAAAACTTTATTTACAAACACGGGTGGCAAGCTGGGTTGGGCCTGCAGGCCATAGTTTGTTGACTCAGGCCCTAGAGATCAAACGAAAAAATTACTCGGCAAAACAGAGTACAACAGGGAGAAATGGAAATTATCATTGGAAAAAAAACACAAAAACGATAGATTCAAGAGATCTGACTTCTCAACAGTAAGAGTTTCAAAAGGACTGGAAGGAGGAGAAGCCATAATTGAGGACACAACAGAGTTTTTAAGTCAAAAGAACTCACCAGAACACTGGATGCTTTTTTCCTAATATCAGGGACAACAGAAGGTTATCTATTCTCACCACTGGTTTTCAGTATTGTCCTGGAGATAATTAGCAAGGGGAAGAAAAGACATTCCATTGTAAAGGAAGAAGTAAAACTATTTCTATTTGCAGATGGCATGATCTTGTGTACAGCAAATCTTAAGGAATCCACTAAAAAATTATTAAAACCAAAAACTGAGTCCAGTAAGGGTGCAGGATGCAAGATCAATATCCAAAAAATTAATTATATTTCAATACACTTGCTATGAACAATTTGAAAATGAAATTAAGAAAACAATTCTACTTATAATAACATCAAAAAATTAAAATACTTAGAAATAAATTTGAAGAAGTGTAAGACATACACTGGAAACTATAAAATGTCACTGAAAGAAATTAAAGAAAAACTAAGTAAATGGAAAGATATCCCATGTTCATGGATTGGAAGACATATCCCATGTTCATGGATTGGAGGACTTAATATTGAGAAGATGGCAATAGTCCCCAAATTGATCTACAGATTCAGTGCAATCCCTGCCAAAATCCTTTTTTTTTCAGAAATTAGCAAGCTGATTCTAAAATTTATTTGGAAATGCAAAAGATCTAGAAGGGCCAAAACAATCATGAAGAAGAACAAAGTTGGAAGATTCATATTACCTGATTTCAAAATTTATAGCAAAGCTACACTATTTAGGTGTGGAACTGGTGGAATAGAATTGAGAATCCAGAAATAAACTCTTACATTTATGTGCAGTTGAATTTTTTAATTTTAGTCAGAGAGAGAGTGTGCACACATGCAGGCAGGGGAGGGGCAGAAGAAGAGAGAATCCTAAGCAGGCGCTCAGTGTGGAGGGTCCCACAACCCTACAATCATGACCTGAGCTAAAATCATGAGTCATATACTCAACTGACTGTGCCACCCAGGTGCCCTATGTTGATTTTTCTTTAATATTTATTTTCGAGAGAGAGAGACAGACAGAGTATGGGCAGGGGAGGGGCAGAGAGAGAGGGAGACACAGAATCCGAAGCAGGCTCCAGGCTCTGAGCTGTCAGCACAGAGCCTGACGTGGGGCTCGAACCCATGCACTGTGGTCATGACCTGAGCCACAGTTGGACGCTTAACCGATTGAGTCACCCAGGTGCCCCTGTTCAGGTAAGTTTTAACAAGGGTGCCGGGATGATTCAGTGGAGGAAAGAAGAATCTTCAATAAATGCTGCTGGAACAACTAGAAATCCACAGGCAAACAAATGAAGTTGGACCCTTCACATCATATGCAACAGTTACCTTAAAATGGTTCATAGTCCTGAATGGAAAAGCCAGAACTATAAAACTCTTAGAAGAAAATATACGTGTAAATCTTTATAACCGTGGGTTAGGCAAAGTTTTCATAGATATGACACCAAAAAAAGTACAAGCAACCAAAGAAAAAAAACAGATACAATAGATTTCAACAATATTAAAAATTTTTGCTGCAGATAATACCATCAAAATGAAAAGACAACCCACAGAATGGGAGAAAATGTTTGTAAATCGTACCTCTGAAGAAGGCCTTGTATCTAGGATATAGAATGAACTCTTTCAACTTAGTGATATGAATACGAACAAGCCAAGTAAAAAGTGGGCAAAGGATCTGAAGAGCTGTTTCTCCAAGGAAGATCTACAAATGGCCAACAAACACATGAAAAGATGCTCATGTCACCAGCCATCAGGGAAATGTACATCAAAACTGCAATGAGATACCACTTCCCTCCCGCTAGAACGGCTATAAATTAAAACATAATAATAATAAAGGAAAACAAGTAAAGTTGGTGATGTGGAGAAATCGGAACCCTCATACATACTAGTGGGATTTTAAATGGTGCAACCACTTTGGAAAACAGATTGGCAGGTCTTCAAACTCTTCAACATACAGTCACAACATAACCCGGTCTCCACTCCTAGTTGTACGCCCAAGAGTAATGAAAACATATGTCCACACAAACTTGTATGCAAATGTTCATGGCAGCATTATTCATAACAGCCAAAGAGTGGAAACAATCCAAATGTCCACCGACTGAGGAGTGGATAAACGAGACATGGTCTATCCCTACAACAAAATATAATTTGGCAAAAAACAAAAAACAAAAAACAAAAAACAAAAAAAAAACAAAAAAAAAAACCAAAATATAATTTGGCAATAAGAAGCAATGACGTACCGATTCATGCTACATTGAGGAACCTTGAAAACATTATCCTAAGTGAAAGAAACCAGTAGGAAATATCTAGAACAGGTAAATCTGCAGAGGCAGGAGGTGATTAGTGGTATCCAGGGATGAGGGGGGCAGGGTGCATATAGGGAACATTATGGACTAGACGGTGTTCCCCCCCAATTCATATGTGGAAGCCCTAGCTTCCTATTTGGAGATAGGACCTTTAAGGAGGTAATTAAGCCTGGGTGGCTCAGTCGGGCAAGTGTTCAACTTCGGCTCAGGCCATGATCTCATTTGTGAGTTCGGGGCGCACATTGGGCTCTCTGCTGTCAGCACAGAGGTTGCTTCGGATCCTCTGTTCCCATCTCTTTCTAGCTCTCCACTGCTCTCTCTCTTTCTCTTTTTTTTTTATTTAAAAAAAAATTTTTTTTAACGTTTATTTATTTTTGAGACAGAGAGAGACAGAACATGAATGGGGGAGGGGCAGAGAGAGAGGGAGACACAGAATCGGAAGCAGGCTCCAGGCTCTGAGCCATCAGCCCAGAGCCCGACGCGGGGCTCGAACTCACGGACCGCGAGATCGTGACCTGAGCCGAAGTCGGACGCTCAACCGACTGAGCCACCCAGGCGCCCCTCTCTTTCTCTTTCAAAAATAAACACACGTCTAAAAAAAAGAAAGAGGTAATTAAGTTAAAAGGAGGCTGTTAGTGTGGGCCCTAATCCAATCTGACTGAAGCCCGTATTGTTTTCTAATGTTTATTTATTTATTTTGAGAGACAGAGTGAGCAAGAATGAGTGGGGGAGGGGCAGAGAGAAAGGGGGAGAGAGAATCCCAAGCAGGCTTCGTGCTCAGTGCAGAGCCCAACGCAGGGCTGGATCTTATAACCTACTGAGACATCATGACCTGAGCCAATATCAAGAGGCTGGCACTTAACGACCAAGCCTCCCAGGTTCCCCTGACCGATGTCCTTACAAGGAAAGACGAGGACCCGTAGAGAGACGCCAGGAACAGAGGAAAAGCCATGTGAAGACACCTCAAGAAAGTGACCATCCACAAACCACAGGGAGGGGACTCAGTAGAAACCAACCGCCGTGTTGGCACCTGGGTCTTGGACTTCTTTTTTTTTTTTTTTTTAAGATATTTATTTATTTTTGAGAGACAGAGACAGAGCGTGAGTCGGGGAGGGGCACAGGGAGAGAGGGAGACACAGGATCTGAAACAGGCCCCAGGCTCGGAGCTGTCAGCACAGAGCCCCACGTGGGGCTTGAACCCACGAACATGAGATCACGACCCAGGCTGAGACACAACCGACTGAGCCACCCAGGCGCCCTTTGGACTTCTGGCCCCCAGAACTGTGAGGAAATAAATGTCTGTTGTTTACGTCACCCAGTCTGTGACGGTTTGCTACGGCAGCCCTAGAAAATGAATAGACTGCCAGTGAGAATGGGGTTTCCTTTTGGGGCGACGAAGATTCCATTCCAAGATTCCAACATTCCATAGTGGTGATGATAGCTGCTCGGCCCTGCGAAGATACTAAAAACCCCTGACTAGCATTCCAGAAGAGGGTGAATGGCACGCGGTGTGAATTATATCTCAATAAAGCTGTTTGAAGAAAGAGAGCTCACCAGGTGTTTGGGAGGATTAGTGTAGAAAGACACACAGATAGACACAATCTGGTAGAAATGCCTGTTTTTCTCTCCCACACGGATGACATCCTTAGCCAGAGAGGATTTGAGGGCTGCAGTTCTCTTTTCTTAGAGATTTGCCAACTTCCGGTTTCAAATCGCAGATGAGAAGCCAACTAACTAGCCAGTCTGAGTGTCTCTTCACACGGCGTGTATGCTTCCTATCGCTGCCATACAGACGCGTAGGGCTTGCCGGCTTCAAACAACACGCATGTGTTCCCTTACAGTTCTGGAGGTCAGGAGTCTGACACGGGTCTCACCAGGCTGGAATCTAGGGGTCGGCGGGGCTGTGCTCCGGGGGAGAATCTCTTCCTTGCCCTTTCCAGCTTCTAGAGGCTTCCTGCGTTCCTTGGCCCGTGGTCCCTCAGGAAGGGCCATCTGCAAAGCCAACGGCAAGTACGGGTCAAGTGTGGGTCAAGGCTTTCTCGCTGGGCACTCGCATCTCCCTCACCCCCTCTTTTCCCTCGCTCTGCTCTAGTTAGGGACCCTTGAGATTATATTGGGCACACCTGGATAATCCGTGGTAGCTTCCCTATTTTAAAGCCAGCTGATTAGTAACCTTAATTCTATTTGCAACCTTAATTGCCCTTTGGCATGGAGCCTATATCCTCACGGGTTCCAGAGATCAGGACTGGACGTTTTAGGGTGGCGTGTGGGTGCATTCTGCACGTAGGCAATCTTTTTCTTTCTCCCAGAAGCCGAAAGGGGTTTCTTGTTATCCGTGAAGTTCAGAAATTTCACCACAGTGTAACAAAAGTCTAAATAACCATGAAATACAATAAATACAATAAAAGTTTAGCTTGGAAATGTAAAAATACTCTTTCAGATAACTTTTAGCTGAAAGAAGAAATCAGTACGAAAAGTACGAATTAAGAGACCCCCTGGGTGGCGCAGTCGGTTAAATGTCTGACTTTGGCTCAGGTCTGTGAGTTCGAACCCCGCATTGGGCTCTCTGCTCTCAACACAGAGACACCCCTTTCTCTCCGTCCCTCTCCCGCTTGCACACACGTGTGGTTTTCTCTCTTTCTCTCAAAAATAAACGGTAAAAAAATTTTTTTAAATAAAGAAAACTACAAATTAATGGGGCACCTGGGTGGCTCAGTCGGTTAAGCATCCGACTTTGGCTCAGGTCATGATCTGGCGGTTCGTGAGTTTGAGCCCCACATCAGGCTCTGTGCTGACAGCTTAGAGCCTGGAGCCTGCTTCAGATTCTGTGTCTCCTTCTCTCTCTGCCCCTCCCCTGCTCACACACACACACACACACACACACCCTCAAAAATAAACATTAAAAAATTTTTAATAAAACACCCTACAAATTAATAAGAAATTAGTGAAAAAGAGAAAACATCACGGCAACACCTACAGGATACAGAAGTAGCATACCTTACACGTTTCTATTATACAACAAAGCGTATACACACATGAAGCATTCAGCTCAAAACACAACAAAATAAATAAATAAAAAAGAAAGTATGAGGAGGGAATTAATCAAGACGAAAGCTGAAGATAACGAATTAGGAAACAAAAATACTCGCGAAATGAAATTAAGATCCACTTCTTCAAAAGGAAATGAAATGGGAAATCCGCAAAGACTAGGAAGTAATAGACAAGAAAACAGAAAGAAGGTACAGAACACTAGGAGTGAGACGGGATGTATAATCGAAGGAGTGAACAAGGAGATGATAATTGCATCACTTTGCAGCAGATGTAACTGTTGGGTCACTATGTTATACACCTGCCACTAATATAACATTGAATGCCAACTCCACTTCCATAAAAAAAAAAATATTTACAAGAGATGACGCTGGCAGTTGTATTTCAGTAAATTTGGGGATCTACACGAAACGGATGATTTTCTCCAGCAACAAATCCGTAGAAATGCTGGCAATGGGAGAAGCTAAGTGGGACTGAACGCTGAAACCTCTCGGGGGCTAGGGGAAACCAGCCGTTTCTGGGACCTCCTCGGGGTGATGTTCTGCACTGTGGCTGTGCTGAGCTGGCTCCCGGCAGAGGTGAGACCGCCGGCGGAGAGTCGTCCCCAGATGGGGCTCGCCGCGGGGCAGGTGGGCTCCCACTCGCTGTGTGGCCCTTGCGGGGCCTGGGTGCCCCACATCCTTCAGAGTTGGGCTCTAGCAGGTGGACTTTGGAGCCCCGTTTAGCAGCTGGAGGTGGTGGGGGCGGGGTGGGGAGGGGAGGTGTGTGACGTGTGTAGGGGGGTGGCTCAGGTGGGGGGTTACGAACACGGGATGGTCACCCCCAGCCTCTAACTGCTTCAGCCAAAGCAGCTGCGTTCTTCATGTTATGAGGCTGATTTTCTTGGAAGATTTCATCTGAAGAAAGCTGTGGCTGCCCGAATTGTGAAAGCCAGGTGACCTGCCCTCCCCTCCAACAATCCCCAGGCTGCTTTTGGCTCTGATCCTTTTATGGCATTCACCTGCTTTGATAACCATCTGGCCTCTTAGAGTTGTAAAGATGTTCATCATTTAGTCCCCAAACGGAGATGGGTATGAGTGTGTGTGTGTGTGTGTGTGTGTGTATGCACGCGAGCACGTGTTTTCCTTCTTTAGAAAAAAAACACTGCTTGGGACATCTGGGTGGCTCGTCGGTTAAGCATCCAACTTTGGCTCAGGTCATGATCTCACAGATCGTGGGTTCGAGTCCCACGTCGGGCTCTGTGCTGACAGCTCAGAGCCTGGATCCTGCTTCGGATTCTATGTCTCCCTCTCTCTCTCTCTCTGCCCTCTCCTGCTTGTGCTCTGCCTCTCTCTTAAAAATAAATAAAACATTATAGTATTTTTTAAAAAAAAAACACTGCTTGATTTGGAACTTAATTTAAACTTGCTTCTCCCAAATGACCAAGAACTAGGCTAGTGCGCACGGGGGTTGATGGGCTGCCTGGCGGGCAGACGGTTTCCGCGCACACGACGAGGTTTACAGCCTTTAGGTAAAAATAGCTTTGTAGGGCTTTTGCCAGGAAGACATTTAGAAACGGAAAGAGGATTCGTTTGCTAAAAAAGAAAAAGCCTCTCAAATTGCTAACCATAATTTTGGAATTCACTTTTGCAAAACGTACCAGGGGTCATCAAGATGTTTCTGCCCTCGGATTCAGTAATTGCATTTCCGGGATTTTTGCCCCGAAGAAGCAAGTCTAACTAGAAGAAAAGCTCACTGTTCTCCACGGTGTCATTCGCAATCGTGAACCATTGGAAGCAGGAAAAGATACTCAGGCAAAGGTTAAGGGCAAAGGTTTAGGAACCTAATCCAAGCGCCGCCCCCCCCCCCCCCTTGCTGCCCATGGCTCCATTCATTTGCTCAGCCACCTAACACTGACTGATACCCTGTCGGTACCAGCCCTGCGCTAAGAAAGATGCTAAGAGGAGGGCACGCAATGCTGAGAGCTTTTGCGTCGGGGAGCTTACAGCATAAAGGCGACAGGCAGCAAAGTCCGCTTAGAACCCAATGTGTTAAGGGAAGGACACATGGGAGGGATCAGAACCCAGACTAGGCATTCCAGGAAGGCTTCCTGGAAGAAGTGACTCGTGTGCTGAGTTACCACAGTTATGGTGGTTGGGCAGGAAAATGGGAGGAAGAGCTTGGGGGCAGAGAGGGTGTGTCAGGACCAGGTGGTGCTGCGGTGTGGGGGACAGAGAGAAACTCAGCTGTGGAAGCAGAGAGAGACAGTGTTGCAGAGGAATCCAGAAACCGGGGAATAGACCCTGTGCACAATATGAGGAGCTTTTTCTTTCTTTTCTTTTCTTTTTTTTAACGTTTATTTATTTTTGAGACACAGAGAGACAGAGCATGAACGGGGGAGGGTCAGAGAGAGAGGGAGACACAGAATCTGAAACAGGCTCCAGGCTCCAAGCTGTCAGCACAGAGCCTGACGCGGGGCTTGAACTCACGGACCGTGAGATCATGACCCGAGCCGAAGTTGGACGCTTAACTGACTGAGCCACCCAGGCTCCCCAATGAGGAACTTTTTCTTAAAAGCCAGTGAAGGATTTTAAGCAGGAGAGAGACACATTTCGGAAAGTCACCTCACTGCCTCGTGGAGCAAGGCGGGTGTGGCTACAGGCGGGTCAGCGGTGATGCCCAGGCCCAGCAGTGCAGGTGGGGAGGAGATGGGGACACAGATGATGGCTCCTCGAGTCTGGGAGAGAGGAGCAGCATGGTGCGGTGGTGGGGTATGAACTCTGAAACCGGACTGCATGGGTTCAAATCCCAACTTACTTGCTGTGTTGCCTTTAGGAAGCTAACTAACCTCTCTGTGTTTTAGTTTCCTCCTTGTGGAAGGAGGATCCCCATGACAGGGCTGTTGGGAACATGGCAGGGGTCACCACGTGTGAGGCGTGCCCAGCGGTGACCGGCCTGGGGTCTCTAAGTGATGCTTTGGAGCTGGTGCCGCAGATCTGAGCAGTGAGTCGGGGAGAGGGGTCGGGAGGGATGCCCACGTGGCTGGCTTGGGCAATTGGGAGGTTGGAGCCTGGGCTTGGGGAAACAGGTGGATGAGTTTGTTTTGGGGCATGAGATCGAGGGTGAGCCGATGGACAGATGGATGGATAGCTTCCTTGAAGCCAAGGAAGCGGAGGCAGAGATGTGTTTCTGAGCCTTATCAGGTGGCCCGGGGAGAAGGGGCCCTGGAAGACAGTCTGCAGCACCGGCACCAGCAGTGGGGGACAGGCCGAGAGGGATGCCTTTTCTGTGGGAAAGATTTGGGCCTGTGTAAAGGCCGACAGGAGGAGGGGGCCTGCAGAGAGCACCCAGTAAACGTGGCCTTGTTTTTTCTGGTCTTCATCATCACCACCGCCAGTGTGGGAGGACCAGACAATCATAGCAGCCTGTTACACAACCAATGGGAATTATTTATAACAAGCCTATAAGGACACTGGAAATGCTTTTAAAGATGCAAGAAAAAAGCAGCATAAAGCATTGTATGTGCCCTATGTTAACTACGGAACCACATCCAAAAATGTATGTGTAGAAGAAAACACGGGAAGGGAATGTGCTAAGAAATAATACTGCTACTTCTAGGTACAAGGGATATAGCAGGGCATCCTGAATTTGCTATAGTGAGAATATCTTATCATTTAAAAATACAGTAAACTTCATTTTTTTAAAGCTTTATTTATTTTGAGAGAGAGGGAGAGCCAGCCATCATGCACGTGGATGGGGGAGGAACAGAAAAAGAGCGAGATAGAGACTCCCAAGCAGGCTCCTTGCTGTCAGCATAGAGCCCAATGTGAGACTTGGTCCCACGAGTGATGAGATCATGACCTGAGCTGAAATCAAGAGTTGGATGCTCAAATCACTGAGCCACCCAGATGCCCTTAAACTTCATTTTATAAAAAGAAACAAACTAGGGCAGCTAAGGGCTGCCCCTGCCAAGGTCACAGTGATCTTGGGTAAATCCCTGTTTAATGAAGGCTTTGGTTTCTATGTCTATAGAAGAAGGGGCTGAACAAAACAGTGTTTCTTCCCCAGGTGTGCTCCCAGGAACTCTGCCTTGCAGACAGCCTCCCCTAGGTGGCCACAAGGCTTGGGTCCTCACACTGTCACTTGAATCTCTGCTCAAAGACCACTTTACTGAGTGCTGAGGCTCAAGTAGCCTCCATCACCACTGGCCCCTCTCTGCCTACCTCCAGCTATCTTGCTTCATGAGAGCAAGAATCGTGGTATCATGTGGTATCCCTAGTCCTAGGATGGTGCCTGGCTCATTGTAGGAGATGGTGCTTGCTGGATGGGTGGATGGGTGGATGGATGGATGGGTGGATGGGTGGATGGATGGATGGATGGATGGGAGGATGGATGGATGGATGGGAGGATGGATGGATGGATGGATGGATGGGAGGATGGATGGATGGATGGGTGGATGGATGACTGAATGGATGGATGGATGGATGGATGGATAGAAGGGAGGATGGATGGATGGATGGATGGATGGATGGATGGGTATATGGGTGGGTGGATGGGTGGATGGGTGGGTGGATGAATGGATGGATGGATGGGTGGATGGGTAGGTAGGTGGATCGATGGGTGGATGGATGGGTGGATGGGTGGGTGGATGGATGGATGAATGGGTGGATGGATGGATGGGTGGGTGGATGGGTGGATGGATGGATGGATGGATGGATGGGAGGATGGATGGATGGATGGATGGATGGATGGGAGGATGGATGGATGGATGGATGGATGGGAGGATGGATGGATGGATGGATGGATGGGAGGATGGATGGATGGATGGATGGATGGGAGGATGGATGGATGGATGGATGGATGGATGGATGGATGGGAGGATGGATGGATGGATGGATGGATGGGAGGATGGATGGATGGATGGATGGATGGATGAGTGGATGGGTGGATGGATGGATGGATGACTGAATGGATGGATGGATGGAAGGGAGGATGGATGGATGGATGGTTGGATGGATGGATGGATGGATGGATGGGTATATGGGTGGGTGGATGGGTGGATGGGTGGGTGGATGAATAGATGGATGGATGGGTGGATGGGTAGGTGGGTGGATGGATGGGTGGATGGATGGATAGATGGGTGGGTGGATGGGTGGGTGGATGGGTGGGTGGGTGGATGGATGGATGAGTGGATGGGTGGGTGGGTAGATGGGTGGGTGGATGGGTGGATGATGGATGGATGGATGAATGGGTGGATGGGTAGGTGGGTGGATGGATGGGTGGGTGGATGTGTGGATGGATGGGTGGGTGGGTGGGTGGATGGATGGATGGATGGATGAATGAGTGGATGGATGGATGGGTGGGTGGATGGGTGGGTGGATGGATGAATGGGTGGATGGATGGATGGGTGGGTGGATGGGTGGGTGGATGGGTATGTGGCTGGGTGGATGGGTGGATGGGTGGGTGGATCGGTAGATGGGTGGGTGGATGGATGGATGGATGGATGGGTGGGTGGATGTGTAGGTGGGTGGGTGGATGGATGGATGGATGGGTGGGTAGATGGGTGGGTGGATGGGTGGGTGGATGGGTGGGTGGGTGGGTGGATGGATGGATGGATGAATGGGTGGTTGGGTAGGTGGGTGGATGGATGGGTAGATGGATGGATGGATGGGTGGATGGATGGATGGAGGGGTGGATGGATGGGTAGATGGGTGGGTGGGTGGGTGGATGGATGAGTGGATGGATGGATGGAGGGGTGGATGGATGGGTAGGTGGGTGGGTAGATGGGTGGGTGGGTGGATGGGTGGATGGATGGATGGATGGATGAATGAATGGGTGGATGGGTAGGTGGGTGGATGGATGGGTGGATGGATGGGTGGATGGATGGATGGATGGGTGGGTGGATGGGTAGATGGGTGGGTGGATGGGTGGGTGGGTGGGTGGATGGATGGATGGATGGGAGGATGGATGGGTGGATGGGTGGATGGGTGGATGGGTGGATGGATGGATGGATGGATGGATGAATGAATGGATGGATGGATGGAAGGGAGGATGGATGGATGGATGGATGGATGGATGGATGGGTATATGGGTGGGTGGATGGGTGGGTGGATGAATGGGTGGATGGATGGGTGGATGGGTAGGTGGGTGGATGGATGGGTGGGTGGATGGGTGGATGGATGGATGGGTGAATGGGTGGGTGGATGGATAGATGAATGGGTGAATGGATGGGTGGATGGATGGGTGGGTGGATGGGTATGTGGGTGGATAAATGGATGGATGGGTGGATGGGTGGGTAGATGGATGGGTGGGTGGATGGATGGGTATGTGGGTGGGTGGATGGGTGGATGGGTGGGTGGATCGGTAGGTGGGTGGGTGGATGGATGGATGGATGAGTGGGTGGGTGGGTGGATGTGTAGGTGGGTGGGTGGATGGATGGATGGATGGATGGGTGGGTAGATGGGTGGGTGGATGGGTGGGTGGATGGGTGGGTGGATGGATGGATGGATGGATGAGTGGATGGGTGGATGGGTAGGTGGGTGGATGGGTGGATGGGTGGATGGATGGGTGGGTGGGTGGATGGATGGATGGATGAATGGGTGGATGGGTAGGTGGGTGGATGGATGGGTGGATGGATGGATGGATGGGTGGATGGATGGGTAGATGGGTGGGTGGATGGATGGGTGGATGGGTGGGTGGATGGGTGGGTGGATGGGTGGGTGGATGGATGGATGGATGAGTGGATGGGTGGATGGGTAGGTGGGTGGGTGGATGGGTGGATGGGTGGATGGGTGGATGGATGGATGGATGGATGGGTGGGTGGATGGGTAGTTGGGTGGATGGATGGGTGGATGGTTGGGTGGGTAGATGGGTGGATGGATGGGTGGGTGGATGGGTGGGTGGATGGGTGGGTGGGTAGATGGGTGGGTGGATGGGTGGGTGGATGGGTGGGTGGATGGGTGGGTGGCTGGATGGATAGATGAATGGCCACAGTGGCCCCTCTGTACTCACAATGCAATTAATGTATTAAAAATTTTGAGAAGATCCACATTAAAAGCCCCAACCCAGGGTCTGTTAACACTTTGTGGTATCAATGTTTCAGGGAACACACTTTGGGAATTACTCCCACAAGATGACCCCTGAGTTCCCCTGCAGTACCACCATTGCACGAGGGACCCCTGCTGTGGGGTTCAGCCAGAGTACCTCCAGGGAGGTAAGAGTGTCCTGGCTGCTTGGCTGCCCTCCTGGACTTTAGATCTCCCCATCTGGCTGTCCTGAGCATGCTGGGTCTTCTCCATCCACTGCTCCTGGCTGATGCCTGAGCCTGGGAGTTGTCTCATTGTGGGAAGAAGATGCAGGAACGAACATGCCTGAACAAGGAAAAAGCGTTTTCCTGCAGTGTCTGAGTTTCTGAAAATCCCTTCTGTGATGCCACAGACCTGCCATGATTGAAGTCGGGACACAGTGCTACTTCTAAGTGGGGGGGGGGGGGGGGGCGGGAAGGAATGGAGAATCGTTTGGCATCTGGGTTCTGTTTCACTTCTTTGTTATATTAAGCTTCTGTATGACTAACCTTCTCCCACAGTGTTTCCCAAGATGGTATGCCATGGAACGTTGGTCCGTGGCCAATAAGCAGCGTCATGGGAGCAAAAGTGCCCAATGCTCAAGTGTAGGAGATGCCAATGTACACAGACTTCTTTATTATAGAGTTTTCAATGCAGTAAACAGGCAACCTGTGCTCGAGTCCCTATTTACTACACACCGTGCACGGTATGTGGCACTTGCTAAAGTCATTCGGAAACCCTGTAGGAGCAACTTCTTGAATGGCGCTCTGCGGAGCATCGGTCTGAGAACGCTGGCGTGGAACACAGCTCGGGAGACCCGGGAGTGTCCCCCTTCGCTCTGCCACCAGCTAGCTGGGCGGCCTTGGGCAAGCACCTCTAGCTTCCTAATTCTCCGTCTCTTCATCTTCAGAGAGGGGCAAGAGTGATCCCACCTCTCAGAGCTGCAGGTGAATGTCGGCCCGGAAGCAAGAACTCTGCTGGCGCCACAGCCGAGCGTAAAGACTGGGCAGGATCTGGTGAAGCTGTGCCCTAGAAAACCGGTGTCCCCCCCCCCCCCCCGGGGCGGTGCCAAACTTGCTCATATACACAAAGAAGCTGCAAGGATATTTACGGCAGCCGTGTAGCCAGGTGTCGTGTAGCGAGATGTTGAAGTGACATTTCAGTAGAGGAGCCGAGATCCAGTGGATACCACCGTCCAAAGGTGCTGCTAGACCACGGGCAGAATTCACCGAGGAGGTTCCCAAGAGACGTCCTCACTCCCCCATCCACGTTCTGGGTATAAAAGGGTTGGGAATTGGAATTTTGAAAAAGTATTTGTAAGGGGGATTTCTTACCGGCCAAGTTGAGCTGTTGATCCCAGACTCCTTTCTCCCAAGAGGGAGGGGTGGGGTTGCTCCTCTCTCACACCAAGCCCCTGGAGCCCTTGGCGTGTGTCCCCTGCCATTGGTAGACTGATGGCTGAAAATCTAAAGGCAGGAGGTGACTCTCATCCAGAAGCCCAGAGAAGGCTGTGTGTGGGAGGAAGTAACCGCCCCCCACACTGGTGTCAGGGCACGGGAGGCACAGAGAACCCGGGTGGGGTCATCTTGGATCCTGTCCACAGGAACTCCTGGAGGGGTGGAGGGGAAGAAGCTACCACTCGGAACACCTTTACCCAGGTGAGGGGGACCCGGGTGAGACCACCTGCAATGTTGGAGCTCTCCGAGGACCTCTGAAAGCTCCTTGAGGGGGGCCGGTTGAATCACCTGCTCCATCCAGGAGTAGAAATCCTCGTCGTCATAGAAGCGTTTTCCTTTCTCCTCCACACTCGCAGTGGAACGAGGTCAGAACCCGGTTGGGCGGGCAGGCGGGAGGCAGAGAAGCCGGCTGTTTTCTTTTCTTCCACCAGGTGGCGCACCCGCAGCCAGTGGCGGCCTGGGGAGGGGAGGTGGGCTTTAGGTTTCAATCTAGCCTTGAGGATTGCTTTTTTCAGTCTTCATTTCTTGGCTACTCCAGCACCTACTTTGCTCTCAGCCCAAATAACCAAATTTGTTGCTAACTCATCCACCTTATGAGCTCCGGCAAATTCTGTGTTCTGCAGCCCTCAACCTCACCCCTCCCTTAGGTTTCCTGAGTGTGGGGTGCTCATGTGACCAAAATAGCAGGAAAGTGTGTATGCCAACCCCGGGTTCCCGGCCCCACGGTGGCAGGAGCCTGTGTCCTCTTCTTGAGACGCCCGGGAGAGAGTGGGGGGGCTGGAACTCTGCTGCCCGTGAACCGGGCTCCTCCCTCCAAGGGGAGCCGAGATTTCTGAGCGAGCGGCTTGCTCCCTGTGTCCCGCCGGTCTGGGTCTCACCTGCCAGCCGAGGCGGGAAGGATCCAGGCTGGGTGACCCAGAAGGGGAGTTTCCCCAGGGGACCAGGGGCAGGGCGTGGGAGGGGCAGGGTGCAGACTGGCTGCGAGCTGGGGGAGGGGGGACAGAAGTGGATTCTGGAGAAGCATCCTGAGCTAAGCTGCCCGTGTGGGCTTGAGCCCCGCCCCCAGGCTTGGAGGCGGGCTGTGTGTCCTGTACTCAGTATGGTTGTATGGTGGCCCCGGGCGGTGCCTGGCAGGGAGACGTGGCTGGGTTGACAACTTGAGACATTTGAACGCGGGCTGGGTACCGGACCCCAAGCCATCACTGTTCAGTTCGTCAGCCGTGATGGTGTTGCGGCGGTTACAGAAAATAAGCTGCTCTCCTCAAAGCGGCAGGCTCACGTTATTCACAGGTGAATGATTTGCGGGCCTGGACCTGCTCTGAAAACACTCCTGTCCTCCCCGCCCCCAAAAGCAGGGGACGCAGAGGAATCAAGATTCTCCGAATGTCGGTAACTTTCGAAGCCCCGTGGGAGGCTCTCACTACTTTTGTGGACGTTTGACATTGTCCATAAAGTTCAAAGGGAGCAAACCACCGTGTCAGTAGGAAGAACCGGGAATCCGTTTCTACCTTGTAATAAGTACACGTTTCGTGCTCGTTTTCACCAAACAGCTGCCTCCCCAGTTGTGCGATTAGACGGACCCCGTCCGAGGAGGCCAGAGGGACTCAGACGTTGCTCCTTCGACGCGCTTCTCTGCCTTGAAGCTCCCAGGATGGGAGTCTGTTCCCAGATCGCAGAAAAAACGATTAACGGGTAGAACGTGCAACTTTGGGCAGCGGGAGTAGTGGCTCAACAAAGTTGGGGGGTCGGGAAGATGCCTGAGCGGGCCCTCGGGTGGACCATCGCTCTCCTGGCCTTCCCCAAGGCGCCCCTTTTGGGGCCGTGGAATCCCCAGCGCCCCTGGCTGGGTCAGAGGCCCTCTCCTGGCCCGGCCGGACCAGCTCCCTGCAGTCTCGGCCACGGAGGCCTTCTGTGGAGAGCCCCGCGGTGCCACCTGCGGCTGGATTTCTGCTCGGAGCCTGCCGGCCGAACACCTACTTCCGCATTTTGTACTCGGATGTCACAGAGGCCCCTCGCCTCACCGCATCCGTCCCAGGACCGGCTCATTCTCCTCTTTCCAACTTGCAGTGCCCAGTGCGTCTTCGCCAGGGGCGCGGCCATCTGACCACAGAAGAGTCGGGGAGCCGGGTTCACCCCCGGCCCGCACGCGACCCTTCACCTGCCGACGTTCCCCGCTAAACCTCCCTCGGACCCTCCCTTCGCTTCTCCCCTTCCGCCGCCGCAGCCTGGTCCGCGCCGTCCGCACCTCACCGAGATCAGGGCGACAGCCGTCACCCTCCGCAGCCATGCTGAGCTGATGTGGCCGCGGCCACTGGGAGGAAGAGGCCTGGCATCCGCCTCTGCGTCCGGGGCCTCTTGTCCCAGCGGGGTCTTGGAGGGTCAGGGCTGTTCCCATAGGGAACAGTGGGGGTCCTTGACCACCGCCGGCCCTACTGATGAGTGAACCAGTGAGTGATGAATGCCTACGAGGCTCACACTGGGCTGTTTAAAGAATTCCATTTAAAATGCAGACAAATGTGATGATGACAGTAATAGGGAATAGTGTATATAAATATCCTTTTTCCATGACTGAGCCTGGAGAACAACGGAAGTGTACAGAAATAAAAGTAGATCTTCTAGCTCACGATTCAATAAATGGGTCCCCTTCCCCTTCCCTGAGCTGGGTATGCCCCTCATTCTGAACGTGAAGATCATCATTTTTGCCGGTATTACATAACCAAGTAAAATAACAACTAGGTATGGTAAGTAAGCTGAATTTAAAAAAAAAAAAAAAAAGGTTTTATTTATTTATTTATTTTAGCAGTCTCTACCCCCCACGTGGGGCTCGAACGCACAGCCCCGGGATCACGGGTCACGTGCTCCTCCGACTGAGCCAGCCAGGCGACCGCAAGCCGAATTCTTCAAGGGCATCTGATCTGATCACTGGCTTCCACACCGTACGCAAACGACAGTGTCATTTGCCAATGACCCAGGTGAGAAAAAAAAAATATGTATGTGGAACACAATATAGTGTGAATCGTATCTAATTTTAAATCTTTTAATTTATATAGTTTCATGATTATAGGTCGATAAGAAATCCTTTTCAGATTTAATTTCATCATAGAATATATTTGATAAGGATACATACAAACAGATTCATCGTTAACACGCGCTGGTTACCGGTGCCCTGCCCGTCCGCAGCAGGCGGGAGCTGTGATGGAAATGCTTCCAAGTGTTGTGCTTAATCAGCCACTCTGAACAACCAGCACCGTGGAGGTCAGATAATTCCACTCATTTCCTGGCCTAGAACAAGTAGAAATCTTAGCATTTGTTTTGAAGTCTGTTTATTACTCTTCTATTTTAAAATCTGAGATACATTCCCCAATGTAAACAATAAATTTCAATCTGTCACACAGTCCAAATGGATAAGGCCTTCTTGACAAATGTGTGCCATCTGTGTTTTACTCGTCAGAACGCAATCTTATCTTGTAGCGTAATGAGCCATCCAGGCACAAGAGACAGGAAAAGAAGCTGCCCTTGGTACCTGGTGGAACCTTCCGGAACTTCTCCCCGCTGTGGGTTTATTGTACACGTAAGAGATACCGTTTTGACTTGGTCTACTTGGTCTTAAAATACAAATATACAATGTCCATGAGCATAAAATAGTAAAGCCTAGCCTTCTGTATTTATTAGGAACTGCTATAGTCCTATACAAGCACAATGCCGTATCATGCCAATTACTATACAGAGGAAGGTGGCTCAATGTCTTTGCCACTCTCCAGGCCACGTGAGTGGGGAACAGAAGGGTGTGAAGCGGCTGACTGCATCCGGTCAGGCAGACAGTGTGACTGAAACTCCGCAATGCCTATATGCCCCGCTGAAATACTTAATTGACCTGGAGCACAACCTGCTTCACGCAAAGGAGAATACAACCCCTTTCGCCTCAGCCTCCCAGAGGGAGGACTGAGCGAACCCTTAGAAAACGTAGCCCAATGAAGTCCTATCTGCACTGCCTGATCCAGCTGTGCGAATCAGTCACCCACCCCCTTTCACATTCGGTTTATCCTTCTCAGGACCAATTAGCCAACGGCGATCACAACGCGGTACCTCATCGTTTTCATAAATACTTGACTTGGCGAGCCAGATGGTGAAATAGGAAAGCCTATGTACAATATTTTAAAAGGCATTCTGTGACCAGGTTTGAAGGGTTCGTAGAAAAGTTACGAAGGACATGCCAGTCACTTCTGTTGCTATCGCCGTAATGTAAACCTTGGCATCTTTTTTAGTATTAAATGTGCACTGTTTTATAGACTGTACAACAGAGGAGAACCGTGAACCACTGATCCGGTGTGACGCTCACTGGTGTGCTAAGCTAAGGTGACTGGTAGAGGGAGTGGTTTTCCTGAGGTTTGTCAGAACTTCTCAAACAAAACAGAAATCACAGTGGCGGGGCGGAGCACGAGTCCGTGCCGGCCCCTGTTCTGCTCCCCGTGGTTCTCGCTGGGACTAAATGACCCGCCATTGCATGATGCTTGTGTCCTTGCCACCCGTGGAGATGAGATGGCTGTCGCCACAGAGGAAGTCGACGTTGGTGACGTGACTGCTGTGTCCACCGTAGATGTGGCTAGGAGCCTGGGGAAGAAGGACACAGAAAGAGCTTAGCCCAGAGCGCACCATGTGCAGTCGGAAGGTGCTAGAATTCCTCCCTCACTCAGCAGCTCTCACCTGTGCACCTGCACAGGAGGGACGTGGAGATAAACGACACAGAGGCCCTCCCTGTACACCGAGAATCTGGCCTGGCTGGGGGACAGACACAGGCAGATGACTGCTCCGGGCTGGGACATGTTCAGCACCAGGGGGCTGTACCAGGCATGGGGCCAGCCCAAGGGAGGGACCCAGCAGGGCCAGGGGTTGAGGGTGAAGGCCGGAGGATGTCAGGTCTGGGAAGGACAAGGAAGGGGGTTCTGGGCACTGGTGTTGGCTCGGCTCAGCTCAGCAGGGATGGGGCAGGAGCAGGGAGAGCCCGGTGAGGGGAGAGGCGTGAGGCCCATGAAGGAAGCCACCGAGGTAGACAAGGCAGCTCGAAGGGCTTCGTGGGTGCAGGTTCTCCCCAGAGAGCAGCGGGGAGCCCGGAAGAGCTCTAGGACAGCGAGATGACAGGGTCACCTCTGCACGTGCGACCGGCAGGTTCCCTCACGGTGCCTTTCTATCAATTATCCATTCCCGAACAGCCAGTTCAGGCCAGAACGCACGCGCCCCGAGGGCAGGGTCAGTCCAGAGGACCTTACCCTGAACTGTGAGCAGGGGTAAGAGAAGAGGTGCACTTTGCCGAAGTCATCGCCGGTGGACAGGAGTTTTCTCTCGTGGGCCCGACAGACAGCGTTGATGTCGGTTCCGTCCGAGCCTTCTGGCCACACTCCTAAAATGAAGACCACAGACAGAGCACCGAAAACTCCAGAAGCACTAGGCCACACTGCACGGGGACTGCCACCGAGCTCTCAAGGAGATAAGATGGCCGAAAGCCCATCAACGCGTAGTCGGTTCCACCGCATGGGAGCAGCCATGGCGGGCTTTCTGGGCCATCACATCTTTCAGGGGCCCCTTCTTGACCCTACAGCAGAGGCAGTGCCAGAAACCCTGGTTTTGGACCCAGTGCCTTTCCTCTATTCCCAAAGCACCTGAGAGGAAGCCGACTAGTCCTCAGCCTGCAGTTTCCTAACTTTTGTTTTTTCGCGGTAACTCTTTATATGTGACAGTCTCTCCAAAGGACTTTTTAACCCTGCCTGGGCCTTGGTGTCAGTGCTCTGGGGCTGCGGCTTGCCTGGTAGCATCTGGCAGGTGCAGTGTCTGCCTGCCATGGGCCTGGAGCCTGGTCCGGGGCGGGGTAGTGTCTCCTGACCGTCGCTCCGGGAAACGCTTTTGGTCCCAATGACTTTGGATATGAGACAGCTGGATGTGCATCCGTTTCTCAACTGGAGGGTAAACCCGGGGTCCCTAGCACTTATACCAGAGGATGACAAAATGCCAGCTCTAAAGAAATTTGTGCAGTTCTGATCAACTTACTGACTCATGGTCTTACATAAAGAGATGATAAATACCGTCTTTTCTTTCTTATTCTACTAAACGGTGGTAATTTACTTGAGATCGTTTATAAATATATTCCGATCCGACCTTTAAAGGAAGTAGGAAATTCACTTAAAGAGACGAGACAATATGATAATTCTAACAAATGATAAATACGTGGATCGAGTGCCATCTGGCCCATCTCCCCAGGAAGTCTGGCACAACCTCGAATGAGAAGATCCTAGAGCATTTATGTCAGGACTAGCTTCATACAATTGAAAAGGGTGAAAACCTATCTTCCCGGTTCTCGCCTGGCCCTTCCCCTGGGAGCTGCAGGGCGAGTGTCCTTGCAGGGCTCACGTGGCATGGGAGGGGTCTGACAGAAGTGGGGGCCGTGAGAGTTCACGACTATGAGAGAAATATTCTGCAAGTGGATGTATCTTACGTTTGAACTGAACGAAAGCTGTAGAAAACTTACCAAAGACATGGAACCCCAAAGTGCAGGTGTACGTAGCCCATTCGATGTCTCTCGTGGTTTCCACACTTACGACTTGCTTACAAGCAGAGGGCACCCCTGGAAAAAGCAAATCCAAGTCTGGTGACACCCACACCCAAGTCCCCTCTCCTCCCCTGACCAGGCTGGCCCTACAGCCGTGCCCCAGCCGCTACAGAGGCCTGTGGAGTGGGACCCCTGCCCCTTCCCGGCCCTATGGGAGCTGTGCTCACAGCGGGAACTGTGCCCAAGCCCTGGGGACTCAGCGGGGCTGGGGGGACAGCACCTCCTACCTCCTTCTCTGGGTCTGTTTCCTGCAGCCTGGTTTCTCTGTCCTTTGACTGTCCCGGGTGCCTCCACCTGCTCACTGACTCCCTGCTCAGGGCCCTGCCTGCTGTCAGGCTCCCCAGCTATCCCCAACACACACACACACACACACCCCTTCAGCCCTGAGTTAGTGACGGACACCAGTCATACCCAGGCGATTTATTTATTCCTCAAATGGGAACTCAAAGTATGAGACCATGTCTGAGAAGAGAAGATTCTAGGCCCCTGACCTGTGTCCCCCCACTTCTGCCCTGTGTCAGGCCGGGCCTCAGAGGGTGGGGAGGGAGGACCGTGATGCCTGGCCTGTGGGGGGGAGGTGTGGTCCTGACACATGCTGTTTCCCTCTTTCCTCCACCGCCAGCAGCCCCGCCTGCCCGGCTCCCTCAGCACGTGGACGGCTGCCTCTGAACCAGTGGCTCTCGATGCCTATGGCCTCGTATCTGAACCCAGATTTCCCGTCTGCAAAATGGGATAGGCCTGAGAGAGCTGTGGATCACGACAGAACATGTAAGTAAATTTGGGGGCATTTTTTAGTATCACCTAGCGGGGTGGAAACTGGGACCTCCTCATGCCCCATGACGCCCTGTGCTCAGCCCGGAGCTGGGCACACGGCAGGTGCTTGGCAAACATTGGAGGAAGCAGAGCACCGTATGTTACACGTGCTCAGTGAGTGCCGGCCCTTCTCTTCCTCCCCGTTCCCTGGTCCTGCCTGGACACAGACACTGCCAGGAGGGGTGGGGAGAGAAGGAGGAGGGCGCCCCAGCCCCCGGCCCCCCAGGCAGGGGAGACGTCAGTCTCTGCCTTTTTGGAGGGATGCCTTCACAAGGGTCCCTCTTGCTGTGATGGCTCTGCCCCCTCGCTTCTGCCACAATCGTCCCCCTCGGGCCTCTCCCTCTAGGATTTGGCCTCCTCCTCTTTGGAGCCTTGGGTCTTCCGCTCCACAGGGACCCGGGTCGGCCCGAGCCCCCAAGTATCTCAGTGGTGGGAAGGACCCTGGAGGCTGTCCTGCCCAACTCCCGTTTTATTGAAAAAGAAACCGAGGCCTGGAGATGATGCTACGTGCCCAGGACGTCGGGGAAGTCGTCTCAGAGTGAGCGCTGTCTGTGATCTGAACCCAGACACGTCCCGGGGTGCTACTCACAGTAAAGGATTTCATAGTCTCCGGAATTGGACACGAGGAACTGTGAGTTCACAGACCAGTCCAGGTGAGTAATGAAGCTGGAATGACCCTGGGGGAGAGAAAGCAGGGTGCGTGTCACTTGCCTCGGACGTTCCTGGCACTACTGACCCGTGAGGCCCACAGCCGTCTCCACGGAAACGGTGAGAACGCCTACCGAGCACTTGCCAAGGCGAGCGTACTTCCTCCCGTTGTCGCTGACCCCGTAGATGTAGATGCAGTTGTCGTGGGAGCCGATTGCTAAGAAGTTCCCGTCTGCAAAAATACGCAGGTGACATTTCCATTGGTAAAAATAAACTCTCGTCAATGACGAGGGATGATGCTAGCTTGCGTGACAGATTTAGAAAGAAAATAGCCAGATCAATGACTCCATTCAGAGAGCAAAGTTTGCTTTTCAGGGAGTCCTGTACCACTTGCAAAGCTGTCTTTGGAAAATCTGCTCCTGACCAGATCTCTCCCCTCACGAACCCTATCCCTGCCCCTCCGACACAGAAGGATGAGACTCATTCCCTTGGTGGCCCACAGGGCCCTCCAGGATGTGGCCACCTTGCTCCTCACCATGTGCCAGGCTCTCGGACCTCCGCACACACTGTTCTCACCCGCCCCTACCCTGCAGGTGCCTCTTGCCTCACCTCTGCCTGGAAGGCCCCTCCCACCTCCCTTCCAGTTGCCACTTTCACCTGGGTCTCTGGCCTCAGGAAGGACTAAGGGATTGGGCTTTGGAGCTTGTGTGGAAACACAGGGAGGAAGGAGTCAATGTAACGCGAAAGCAGATCCAGCGCTGGCAGCTGGCAGCTGAACTTGCCACGTGTGAAGGCAGAGGGGGCAGAAATGGAAATACCGGGAAGGAAATGAGGCGTGAGCCACTAACCCAGAGATGGTCAGGCTATCCTGAGTGCAGGAACCAGAAGGAAGGGGACAGGAACCGCGTGTGTGGGGGGGGAACCCTGAGGCCCAGAATGGGGCGGAGAGTAGCGGGGGGCTCTGCACACGAGCTTGGGGGCTGTGGACGCACCCCTGCTCTGAGCACCAGTCCCTCCATCTACAAAGCACGACCCACGGTGCCTTTCTACAAGCAATTCAGAGGGTTCCCTTGACGGCATTTGTAAAGGTCCTGGCGGTCACCGCCCCATCATAAGGCTTCAATAAAGGCGTCCGCCCCCACCTCCTTCATCAGATTTTCCTTCTCCCAAGATACGGAGTCCTGCAGGGAACGGCACTGCCGGGACTCCTAGCCCAGGCCAGCGCAAAATAAGGGCGTTGGCAACACCAAGTCGGCCCGTCCAGAGCAGGAATCCTAATGGAACAGAGTAAACTGGGCCAAGACAGCAGGGGCCTGGAGAAGGGCACGGTCAGCTGCTGACAGTTCTCGAGAAGGCCGGAGAGCCGCATGGGAACCACATCCACTTGACTCCTCTAAGTGACCGGGCCCCGGCAATACTGATGACAGACGCTAAATGCCGATGGCAACGACTACCGAATCCTAAGTGTCCACTACGTACTATTCTAGACTCATCCCACACCCATTTATTCAAACCTCATCAACCCTACCGACAGGTAGACACTAACATCTCCATTTTCGGGAGAGGAAACGGAGGCATTCATAGTAAAGTAACTTGCTCAAGGTGATACAGGTTTATGGAAGCTGGGAATCGAACCCGGGCAGTCGGACTCCAAAGCCCCAGCATTTTGTTGCTAATTCCACTGCCCCGTGACCCAGCTCAAGGGTAAAGAAAGGCTGAAAGTCTGCCACGTGACGAGTCGGCGTGCTGGCTTGAACATCCCTTGGCAAATGATCTCAAGATAAGAACTATCTACCTTATCATCTGTTAACTCTAAAATAATGAGGTCGCTTGCAGAATGGAACCATTTGTCACACTCTTGGTGGCTCCAGCTCTAGGGTTTTGACCGCTCTAAGTGCCTCATGTAAGTGGGATCACACAATATCTGTCTTTTTGTGTCTGCTGTCTTCCACTCGGTATAACGTCCTCATCCGATTGGAGAAGCAGGTGTCAGAATTTCCTTCTTTAAAAAAATTTTTTTTAACGTTTATGTTATTTTGAGAGAGAGACACACACAGAGTGTGAGTGGGGGAAGGGCAGAAAGAGGGAGACACAGGATCGGAAACAGGCTCCAGGCTCTGAGCTGTCATCACAGAGCCCGACACAGGGCTCGAACTCAACTGACTGCAAGATCATGACCTGAGCCGAAGTCGGACGCTTAACCGACTGAGCCACCCAGGTGCCCCAGAATTTCCTTCTTTTTAGAGGCTGGGTAATAGGGGCACCTGGTTAGCTCAGTCGGTTGAACGTCTGACTTTGGCTCAGGTCATGATCTCATGGTTCATGGGTTTGAGCCTCGCGTTGGGTTCTGTGCTGACAGCTCGGAGCGTGGAGCCTGCTTCGGATTCGGTGTCTCCCTCTCTCTCTGCCCCTCCCCTGCTTACTCTCTCTCTCTCTCTCTCTCTCTCTCTCTCTCTCTCTCTCTCAAAAGTAAATAAATTTTTAAAAACTAATAAAAATAAAGACTGGGTAATATTCTGTCGAATGCTTATATGACATTTTGCTTATCCATCCGCCTACTGACGGCCACTTCGGTTGCTTCCACAGTTTAGCTACTGTGAGTAATGATGCTATGAACGTGGGTGTACGAAGCCATCTTGAGACAAGGGTCACCTGGTTAATGAAGAAACGTTGCCCTGGTCTGGCCTAGGGCCATCGTCTTGCCCCACATAGCCTCTACTCAATGACTCCAAAGCCTGAGAAGCAGGATTGCCGTAAAAAGGGCTCTCTGATCTCCAGGGGATGGTCATTAGCACAACTGACAAGAAAGGCAAACATATTCCCCAAAGGACTCTGCTCGTCTTAGCAAGAGCTGACAGGTATCTGAGGGCTTTTCTAGGACAAGAGGGTGTAGATGAGGGCCTTTTCCACTTCACAGACACTCCAAATAACAAGAAAATGATGAGAACGACATAAAACACAGAGAAGGAGGCAGAATATCGGCCAGAATTAACAGAACGAAATACGATACTTAAAACATCAAGAATGAAAGGCATTCTGAGCTGAGTAAGCTCCTTCTCAACATCGAGAAAAGGTTCCAGGCTGTCTGTTTAGGGTGAGGAGTTACGAACTTTGTTCGGGCGCATGGAAAACACATCTGGAAGGGGTGCTCCTTCTACAACGTTATTACCTGTAGAGATCAAGGACACAGCCCTACCATGGGGTAGGGACTGCTATCAATCAGCTTATAAAACAGAGGATTCATACAGAGAAGCAGCAGTTCAAAACTGCCATTTCTCTCTCTCTTTTTTAAATGTTTATTTTTGAGAGAGAGAAAGAGAGAACGTGAGTGGGGGAGGGGCAGAGAGCAAGAGAGAGGGAGACACAGAATCCGAAGCAGGCTCTGGGCTCTGAGCTGTCAGCACAGAGCCCGATGTGGGGCTCGAACCCACAAACCACAACATCATGACCTGAGCTGAAGCTGGCCGCTTCACCGACTGAGCCCCCCCCGCTTCACCGACTGAGCGACCCAGGCGCCCCCAAAACTGCTGTTTCCGAGAGTGCTCACAGAGCTGAATATCCTGCATATCACAGGAAAACATCGCTTCCTAAGACACAAGCATACAACGACAAGGCCCAGAAGCAAAGACCTGCCCAGCATCAATGAGCGCTCCTGGCACCACGCGGTCAGAAGGACTCAGGGGCCAAACCCAAGTGGCTTCCGCTGGCCAGTGGCGAATCACCCATTCCACCCATAACTATCACAGGCTGAAACACAGCAAATGCACTTAAGTTCACAACGGCACCCAAACTATCACCACCAATTGATCACTGTTTTTTTTTTTTTTTAAATAAGTATCACTTAGTTTATATTTGAGAAAGAGAGAGAGAGAGAGAATTCTAAGCAGGCTCTGCACCGTCAGCGCAGAGCCCAACATGGGGCTTGAACTCACCAACCGTGAGATCATGACCTGAACTGAAACCAAGAGTCGGACACTTAACCGACTGAGCCACCCAGGTGCCCCCCCCCCGCCGACTGGACACTGTTAGAGGGTACAGAGGACAAACTCATTATCTCTGAAATTGGTAAACAAAGCAAGAGAAACCAGGTGTTTACCTTGCCTTTCCTCAATGACTGCTACCATACTGTTGGGTAACAAAAGAGACGATAAGCAGTTTCTCTTTACAGAAATACTGTATCTAATGAATGAACAAGAAAATCGAACGCTGGGAAACCACTCACCTGCTGCCCCTTATGGATCTAGGCATTGGACACCAATAGCTGCTAATATCACAGAACGTGAGACGAGCAGACAGGAGTCTCCCGTAGGAGGAAGTCACCGGTACATGTTGAACCTGAATGGAATCCAGACTCTAGGTCCAAAAATCACGTCAGAGGAGGTACAGGGGACAGAGGAGCACGTTGAACAACACCACGGGGATGCACTCGGCAAAACCCAGAGTGTGGGAAACGCTACGGGAGAAACGGAGCCCGTTCCTCCAACCAGTCAACAGCGCACACAGGAGAGGGCGAGGGTGAGAGTGGGGTGGGGGGGGCACAGAACGAGCACAAGAAACTATGGATTAAAAGGGCCTTCAGAGACATATCAAGCAATTACTGTGTGTGAGCCTTTTTTGGAACCCAATTTAAACCATTAAAAAAAAAAGCCAATTGAAAATTGGAATACCGGCTGAATAGCTAATGATATGGAGAGGCTGTCGCTAATTTGGGTTGAGGAGGTGACAGTGATCCGTGTCTGTGCTAAAAATAAGCGGGCAGGACTTCCAGCTGTGGCCTAGTGAGAAGCCTGGCAGATCCTCTCCCCATACGGCAATCATAAAGACGCACAAAACCGACAAAAATAACCATGTCAGGACTCCGGAAATTGACCAAAGACATAAAACCATCTGAGGAGCGTTTATGCTTAAAACACTGCTGAATCTGGGGGCGGGGGGGTGGGTCCGTGTGGGTGGCTCCGTGGGTGAAGCGTCAGACCTCGGCTCAGGCCATGATCTCGTGGGTCATGGGTTTGAGCCCTGCGTTGGGCTCTGTGCTGACAGCGCGGAGCCTACTTTGGGTCCTGTTTCCCTCTTTCTCTGCCCCTCCCCCACTAGCTCGCTCTCTCCCTCCCTCTCTCTCAAAAATAAGCAAACACGTATATATAAAAGAAACTGCTGAATCTGGGGTGAGATGAGCCTTGCAGTGTGCCTGCCTGGGGCTGGGGCTGTTCTCACCCCTCCAGCCGGGCTGGCTCAGGGGGTCTGGCAGGGCAGAGCTGGCCGTGAGGACCAGGGGCTCTGTTTCTATGGTCAAGCGGCTCACTCCTCGTAGAGCCCCGGGTGACACTCACACCCAGCAACCCCGTCGGCGGAAGTGCCGATCTCCAGGGTGGTTGAGCGGAGAGGGCCAACGGCTCTACCAGCCTGCAGTTACGATTGTGGCTGGAGCGAGCCTGTTCCCGGTGACGGGAGGCTGCGTGCAGGCTGTGTGGCAGGCAGGAGGGGCCCCCAGCTACCCAGACGCTCCTGGCCACACCGAGGCTGCACAGCAGAAGTAAAAGCCGGGCAGACCTGGAAACGGCCCGAATCTGGCCACGTTCTACCTGCCCACACGACCACTGGCAGAGGATGCCTTCCTGGCTGGAGGTGTCTGAGCCCAGCTCTGTCCCATCGTCCACTGAAACTACATGAAGCCAAGTTGTGAGAGCAGGTAAGAGAAATGAACAATTCCACAGTAACAGCTGGAGGTTCCAGTTCCTCCCTCTCAACAAATGACAGAACAATCAGACAGAAAATCAGCAGGGATACAGATGAACTGAACAACACCATCCATGAACTCTGAAGATCATCAACCACCTTGTCCTAACCGACTTATCTAGGACATTCCGCCCAGGAGTGTGGAATACACGTTCTTTTTCTTTTTTTTAAATGTTTATTTATTCATTTTTTTGAGAGAGACAGAGACAGAATGTGAGTGGGTTCGGGGCAGAGAGAGAGGGAGACACAGAATCCGAAGCAGCTCCAGGCTCTGAGCTGTCAGCACGGAGCCCGATGCGGGGCTCGAACTCACGAGCTGTGAGATCGTGACCTGAGTCGAAGTCAGAGGCTCAACCGACTGAGCCATCCAGGCGCCCCTAAATACACATTCTTCTCAAGCATACCTGGGACGTCGCCCAGGATAGAGCACATGTTAGGCTATAAAAACAAGTCTCAATGAATTGAAGGTGATTAGAGTCATACAAAACACATTCTGTGGTCACCATGAAGTTAAATTAGAGAACAGGAAAAAATATGGGAAATCCCCCAACTATTTGGAAATTAAACAATACACGTCTAAATAACTCACAGGCCAGAGAAGAAATCATTAAGGAAATTAGGAAATATTTTTCACTGAATGGAAATGAAGACACAACGTATCAAAGTTTATGGGATGTGACTGAAGCAGAGCTGATGGGGGAAATTTATAGCTTTAAACACATCTATACCAGAAAGGAAAGGTCTCCAATCAGTAACCTAAGCTTATCTACCTTAAGAAACTAAAAAAGAAGAGCAAACTACATATTAATCAAGCAGAGGAAGGGGAAAAAATAAAGAAAAACAGTGAAAAAAGAAATATCAATAAAAACAGGAGTTGGTGTTTTGAAAAGATCAACAAAATTGACAGACTGACCAAGAGGAAAAGAGAGGACAGAGATTCCAGAATCAAGAATGAATGAGGAGACCCCACTGCCAACCTCAAGAGAATTAAAAGGATTGTAAGCAAATATCAGGAATGACTTCGTGCCAACACATTATGACAACTTAGATGAAACGGACAATCTACCAAAGCCAGCTCAAGAAGTAACAAACATTCGGAAGAGACTTACAACAAGAAACTGGATTAGTAATTAATAACTAAAAATCCTTCCACATCTGGGAAAAGCCCAGATGGTTCACAAAATTCACGTGAATTCTACCAGATATTTAATAAAGAAATAACATTAATCCTTAAGATACGCTTTCAGAAGATAAGCCAGGAAGGAGCATCTCCCAACGTTCTCTGTAAGACAGCAGCACTCTCATAACCATGCCACACAAAACCATCACAGGAAAAGAGAGACACAGACCAACAGCCCTCATGAACAGAGATGTGAAAATCCTTGACGAATGGAATCCAGCGATATCTAAAAAGGACGATATGCCAAGATCAAGTGGGATTTGTCCCCGGAACGCGAGGTTGGGTCAACATTTGAAAATTAATATAACAGACCATATTAAAAAAATCACCTTGTCATCTTAATAGATGTATTTGACAAAAGAAAAGCATTTGATAAAATCCCGTACCCATTCTTGATAAAAACCCTAAACAAATTAGGAGTAGGAAGGCCCTTGCTCATCACGCTAAAGGGCACGTAACATCATATTTCGTGGTGAATGACCGAGAGCTCTTCCCCGAAAACTGGGGAGCAAGGCAAGGCTGCGTTCTTGCCACTTCTCCAACCTTGTATTGGAGGGTCTGCCTAATGCAATAAAGAAGAAATAATTAAAGGCATCCAGATCGGGAGGGAAGAAGCAAAACGCTCTTTTTTGCAGATGACGTGATCTTGTATGAAGAAAATCCCAAGGATTTTACGTACACACGCACAACTACTAAGATTAATAAAGGAGTTTAAAAGGTTGCAGGATATAAGATCCATGTGCAAAAGTCACTTTTATTTCTCTATGCTAGCAACCAACATTCTGAAAATAAAGTTAAGAAAATAATTCCATTCACAATGGCATAGAAATAATACCGCTTAGGGGCACCTGGGCGGCTCAGTCAGCTAAGCATCTGACTTTGGCTCAGGTCATGATCTTGCGGTTTGTGAGTCTGAGCCTGCTTCAGATTCTGTGTCTCCCCCTCTCTCTGTCCCTCCCCTGCTCATGTCCTGTCTTTGTCTCTCAATAAGAAATAAACGTTAAAAAAAAAAAAAAGATATAACACCACTTAGGAATAAACGTAACAAAGGAAGTGTAACTTGTGCACTGAAAATGGAAACAATGCCGAGAAAAAAAGATTTGAATAAATGGACATTCTGTGCTCAAGGATTAAGACTCAGCACTGTCACATCAGCAATTCTCCCCGTACTGATCTACAAATTCAACATAACCCCTATTAATATCCTGGCAGACTTTAAAAAAATTTTTTTGGTAACGTTTATTTATTTTTGAGACAGAGAGAGACAGCGCATGAACGGGGGAGGGGCAGAGAGAGAGGGAGACACAGAATTGGAAGCAGGCTCCAGGCTCTGAGCCGTCAGCCCAGAGCCCGACTCGGGGCTCGAACTCACGGACCGTGAGATCGTGACCTGAGCTGAAGTCGGACGCTTAACCGACTGAGCCACCCAGGCGCCCCAGTGGCAGACTTTTTAAAGTTAGAAATGGATGAGCTGATTATAAAATTTATATACGAATGGTGAGGACCTATAATGGCCAAAACAACTCTGAAAAGGCACCGCAAAGTTGGAGGAGTTCAACGGCTCAGCTTTAAAACTCACTCTGAACTACGGGGCGCCCGGGGGGCTCAGTCGGTTGGGAGTCCGACTTCGGCTCAGGTCATGGCCTCGCGGTTCATGAGTTGGAGCCCCGTGTCGGGCTCTGTGCTGACAGCTCGGAGCCTGGAGCCTGGTTCGGATTCGGTGTCTCCCTCTCTCTCTGTCCCTCCCCTGCTTGCACTGTCTCTCTCTCTCTCTCTGTCTCAAAAATAAATAAACATTAAAAAAAAAAAACAACTCACTCCGAACTGACGGCCATTGAGACCGCATAGGACTGGCATGGGATAAACACAGGGTTTTTGACAGGCGTGTGAAGATCATCTGACAGGGGAAGGATTGCCCTTTGAGAGACTGGTGCTGGGACAAGTGGATAACGACACACAGAACAAATTAAACATTTGCCTCTTGCAATACCCAAGAATCAACTAAACGTCAAGGCCAAAACAAACACCTTTCTAAAACAAAGCAGCAGGGAAACGCTTCATGACCGGAGTCTGACAGCAAAGTCACGATCCATCAGAGAAAAACACGGCAAACTGGACCTCACCAAAATTGAAAGCTTTTGCTTCAAAAGACCCCTTTGAGAAGATGAAAAGACAAGTCACACACTGGGGGCAAATATTTGCACCCGGTGCATCTGGGAAAGAACTTCTACATAGGGGCCCCTGGGTGGCTCAGTCAGCTGAGCGTCCGACTCTTGGTTTCAGCTCAGGTCACGATCTCACGGTTCGGTAGTTCGAGCCCCGCATCAAGGCTCTGCTTGGGATTTCTCTCTCCCTCTCTCTCTGCCCCTCCCCGGCTTGCTCTCTCTCTCAATAAATAAACAAACATAAAAAAATTAAAAAAAAAAAAAAAGAACTTCCACATAGACTCTAGAAAGCACTCTTCCAACGCAAGAGTAAGACAACCTAATTAAAAAAACAGGCCAAATATCTGCAAAGGTATTTCACCAAAGAGACAGCAGTGACTGGCAGACACAGGAAAACAGACTCAGCATCTTTGACAGCGGTGGGGGAGATGCAAAATCAAACCGCGTCGGGATACTACTCCGCCCCTACCAGAACGGCCGTCCTAAAAGGCGCAGGCACTACCAGATGTCGGAAACGCGGAGAAACCAGAACCCTCATGCGTTGCTGGCGGGAACGTAAAACGGTGCAGCCTCTCTGGACAGCAGTTTGGCAGAGCTTCATACAATGCTAGACGCAAATTTACCGTGCAATCCACCAGTCCTACTCCTAGGAATTGACCGCAGAGGAATGAAAACAAATGGCTACAAAGAAACGTATAATGCATGTTCACAGCGGCACTGTTCGGAGCAGCCAAAACCCAGAAACAACCCATGTGACCGCTAACTGATGGATGGATAAACACGCGGAGGTACGTCTACAGAATGGAATACTATCTATTCTATCGAGCAATTGAAAAGGAATAGACTACTGGGGAGCCTGGGTGGCTCCGTCGGTTAAACGTCCAACTTTGGTTCAAGTCATGATCTCACGGTGCGTGAGTTCGTGCCCCGCGTCGGGCTCCGTGCTGACAGCTCAGGTTCTGTGTCTCCCTCTCTCTCTCTGCTCTTCCCCCACTCACGACGTCTCTCTCTTTCTCTCTCAAAAAAATAAACTTAAAAAAACTAAAAAGGAATAAACTACTGATACACATATAATAACATGAATTAATCTCGAAAACAGTATTCTAGGGAAAAGAAGCCACATGCTACAGACTGTGTAGTATATGACAGTGTCCAGAAAAAGCAATTTATAGAACAGAACAACAGATCAGTGGTTGCCTAAGGCTAAGGGGTGAGAGTAGAGAGTAATTGCTAAGGGGCGGGGGGGGGGATCTTTTCGGGTGCCGGAAAGGTCCTTAAATTGATTTGTGGTTACGGCTGTACAACGGCATGAATTCACCCAGACTCACTGAATGTACTCTTATGGGTAAAGTACTGTCTGTAAATTACAACTAAATAAAGCTCTTAAAAAATAAGGAGGCTTCATCTTTTTAAGGTTATATATAGCAACATTAATCGATGAAAGGACGAGACGTCTGGGAACTGCTTCAAAATCACATGGGAAGGGGTGGTGGGTGGGGCTCTGGATGAACAAGTCGGCGGGGAGTCCGTAACTTCTGCAGCCCGGTCACGAATATACGGGGATTCATTATGCAAACTGGTCTAGTTTTGCCTACGTTTGACATTTTCCACAGTAAGGAGGTAAAAACCCCCAAGCACAGGGACCCACAGTGGGGACGAGGACACCCGAATGCCAGTTGTGTGCAGTATAAACTTGCTCTGAGGAGTCTTGTGAGAGTTTTTCCTTAAAAGACATCTACACAGAATTTCACACATCTTTTGCAGCCGCACGGCGGGGCGGTCTGCACGCTGACCTGGGGAGTAGCGCATTACGGAGAGCTGTTCATTTCCATCCGTGTGAACGGTGACCAAGTCTTTTGTGTCCGTGTCAAACACAAACCACCTGTTGGAAACATGAGAAAAAGCACAATAAGTTGCCTGGTGAGACGATGAAGGAAGACTATTACAATCGATAGGAACTATTAAAAACTATTACTCTAAGGGCTTGCTGAAAAATACTCTTTGCTCAACAAGAATGCTTGTTCCCAGCTTTTATTTAAAGGAGAGTTCCTTCACCCGAGCATTTCCTAAAGAAAGCAGCAGCACGCTGGCTTCCCTTCGAAACAATTCAGTTCCAGTGTCGCGACAGGTCCTCGGTGTCTGAGTTTTGTCACTTACACGTAAAAGGGCGGAAAGCCCTGGGCAGGAACCTCGGTGACGTGACCCCCGGTGGCGTGCGTTCCACGGGCATGCCCGCCACACGGCACCAGTTTTCCTGCCTTCTAGTTGGGCCCAACCACCACCACTCAATGGGACGGGCCGGCCCCTGGATCGTGGGTTTGGCTTCTCGACTCTGATTCCTTGCGTCCTCAACAACCATTCACCGTTAACGTCTGTTTAACGTTAACAGAGGTCAGAACGTCAGAAGTGGAGAGGCTGGGGCTGACCAGGCTCTGCTCTGCAGCCCCGTGAACTGTCCCATCCAGTGCTAAGGCCGGCACTTGGACCAGAGATGTGGGAGGCATATCTGGGGGCGGGGCGGGGGGGGGGGGGCAGGTTCTGCGCACCATCTCTTCTGCCCACAGGACCTCGTCTGTGATTCTGAGCATCCCGACACCGTCACCATCCCCTGTCCTGCTGCCATAGTCAGCATGCAGGTCTGGTGATAACCAGCTGTGAGCCATTCATCAGAGCCTGCTGAGTCTGAATCGTCCACTGGCCCCGGGAGAGTTAACAGGAAGGAGGGAGTGAGTGAGTGAGTGAGTGTGTGTGTGTGTGTGTGTCTGTGCATATGTGTATGCAAACATTCTCATGAAGAATTCTGTTGGCTATGAAATGCCCAGCTCTTAAGACACAGCTACCTGTGACTTACGAATGGTTACTCTTTCCTTATACACACTCCGTAGTCATCACAACAGAGCCTGAGGGGTTTGCTTTTTAGAGAGGGAGGATGGTAGGAAACCACCAAGCATATTTGGATTAAACCACAATAAGTACATATACTATGACACATAGTCTCAAAGTGCAATCAAAATATTGCACTTTTTTAAAAAAAAATTGCATTTTATTTTTTTTTTTAAAAAAATATTGCATTTTTTAAAATCAATGATAACCGTAACCACCGACCCTGCCTGCCAGGCAAGCCCATAAAGTGCTCTAGACACCGCCTTCAGTCATCAGCACCGTGTGGCTAGGCAGATAATACCGTCACAACTCATAAAAAAGCAACAACTCGGAGAGGCTGTTTAACTGGCTCAGAGACACGTTGCTGCCAAGTGGCAAAGCGGGGATTCAAGCGCAGACCAACGGCCTGGCATGTCGGAGGCGCTTGGTACAAAAGTGCTAGCCGAGTCTGAATCTGAGGCTCAGGATCTGGGCAGTTTCTGCAATTTTGAAAGGGCGGCAAGAGAAAGCACTGGGAAATTCCCAGCGCTTCGAAATGCTTTCTCGCCCGATTCCAGAGCTGGGGTTCCTCCCACGGCCTGCAGGTCAGGGCTTGAGGAGCTCCACGGAGCCCCCAAACTGTCGGGAAGCACGTGCGTGTGTGTGGATGGCGGGGGCGGGGGCGGGGGGGGGGGGGCTTTTCTAGGAGAAGGGTCTCCCAGGGTCCCAAATGCAAAGGACCCCTGTCTGTCCTGTTACTTTCGAGGTGTGACTTAGTCCTCGGTCAGTTGCTAGAAGCTGAGAGAAGACAGCAAGAGCTAGGCCGTGCCCGTCCCCAGGGAAACACAGACCGCGGCCTCTTTTCCATGCACTCTGAGAGCACGAGCTGTGCTGACGCGGACTCACCTCCCAGTCAGTGTTCCAACTGCAACCACAGACCCTGAAGGATGAAAACCAGAAGACTGAGCTGGATCCTAAAATATTTTAAAGGAAGTGTAAATTGATGGCCAGACACAGCACGACTGCAGAAAACACACACACACACACACACACACTCACACGCGTGCACACGCACACCCACACCCACACACGCACGGCTCTTCCAAAGGGCTACGTGGTCCCATTTAAACTAGACGTCTCCTTTCCCTCCAAGAGAGGAAACCGCTTTCCTACTTAGACGAAGGTCACACGTCGATAATACGAAATTTGTATCCCTTTAGAATTGTTCTCTTCCTGTCTTTTATCTTTTGAGACCTACAGGTATCAGATGACAGGCCAACAGGTAAACGCTCTCCCTCCAAGTCTTGGAGGAGGACTCGGTTGACCCCCACACTGAACGGTAGGCCTGTTGATGGTACGCTTCATTTGCCTGGAAATATGGCCAGCGCGCCCAGTGCCCACAGTGGACGCTGGACGAGTGCCCGCCGGGAGCACTGGAAGGACACCACGGGAGCCCTGGAAGGATCTCAAGATGGGTAAGGCACGTCCAGGTTTGGATCTGGCGTTTGTCACTAACGTGTTCGTCACTAACTCTGACACGAGGTAGAATGGGGTCAATGACAGAGGGACAAGCAAGTGGTCAAGTCCCAGGAGAGAAAGAGTTAGACGAAGTTGGATGGGGAGGCTGGGTGGAGGCTTCCGGGTGCAGAGATCCCCCAGGTCGTCCAGTAGAGAATCATCGGTGGCGAAGGTACAGGCGGACACCCCAACCGGTATTTTCTTGGATCGGGTGTTAAAGGGACAAGAGCGTGATCGAAGAGGGAGAAGCAACACAGTTTGGGGGCATATTCGAGGAATAGCAGGTAGAGAGTCAGGGCGTTTACAACGTGGAATGTTCCCGGTGGGACAGGAAAGCGTGCAGATGGGAGTGCAGGATGGAAGCTGCACCACCACGCTAAGGGCTGTGATCACTGGAAAACGGTAACACAGTGACGTGATTATTTTTCTCTCCACGAAAAGAGTGACATGACCGGGGGGGCCTGGCTGGCTCCGTCGGTGGAGCGTGCAGCCCTTGATCTCAGGGTCGTAAGTTAGAGTTCCACGTTGGGTGGAGAGGTCGCTGAAAAATAGTAAAATCTTAAAAAAAAAAGTGTGACTCGATTGAATCTGTGTTTTCTACAGATCGCTCGGTTAGAACGGCCTGCAGTGACAGGCCGTGAAGCACAGTGAGCGTAAGAAAGAAGCTCCCACGGGAGTGGAGACAGAAAGAGGCACCAGAAACCACCGGATGCACTCAGAGAACGAGAGACCAGAAACTCTTAAGGGACTGATTCTGTCGTGGCAATGGTGCTTCCACAGCGGGAGCCGTGACCAAGCTTGGGGCCGCCACCGATACATGGAGAGACACCCCCGCCACGTGAAGCTTTACCGTGTGATTCGTTCAGGCTCCGGACGTTTTGGAGAGGAAGCCCCTGAGGTGGGTGTGTCCAAACCCACGCGGCCAGTGGGCAAAGGCGGTGGGACTTCAGCACAGAGCTTTTAGGTGTCTGGTTCTGAGCCCCTTCCCCTATGTCAGGCTGAGGGGTGAACAGTCAGGGGAGGGGGAGGAGGCACCTGGTATTGCTTCCAGTGGGGCTAGGGAGGCCGCCCTCCCGGACCCCCACGGCCACCGCCATGCCTGGAGGTTATCGTCACCTCTGCAGCCCCCTCGGGTATTCCCCACCTGTCCCCCCAAGGCCCCCCAGGGCACAGGTGCAACACAGGACAACGCTTCCTTCGGCCCCTCCTGCTGGCTGGGCCGCACCCACTCTTTCCTCCGAGTGGCACTGGCCCTGTCACCTCCGTGCTCAGCTCCACCGGTGACGGCCAGCTCTCGACCCTTGGTGACCTTCTCCAAAACTAAGGGGCAAGAGGGCGGAAGTGCCAATTCGGCACGCCAGGAAAAGCCGGGACCTCTGTGGCGGCTACAAGGAGGAGTGGGGTCTGCAGAGCGGCTGCCCCTGTCCCCGGACCGGCCATGTCATCGAGGGCACAGGTCACACGGGACGTACTTTATCTCACTGAGGCACCATGCGGCGGGAGACCCCGGGTTTGGGAATCAGACCGAGCCGGGTGCAAACGCTGGCTCTGCTGCTTGCTGAGGCAGTGATCACGGCAAGCTAGTTGACTTTTCTAAGCCTCAGTTTCTAATTCAGTAACACCACCCCCCCACGGCTGCTGCCGGGATCAAGGATAATACACGTACGGCGCCTGGAGCTCAGTAACTGTAGCCGCTGCTGTGTTCCACGTAGGGCAAAGGTATTTCGGCACTCTGGTATGTAATCTGAGTTCCTTTGGCAAAGATCACACAGTTGCGGACTTAAAACTAAAGCATTGGGCGCCTGGGTGGCTCAGTCGGTTAAGCATCCGACTTCGGCTCAGGTCATGATCTCACGGTCCGTGAGTTTGAGCCCCGCGTCGGGCTCTGTGCTGACAGCTCAGAGCCTGGAGCCTGCTTCCCATTCTGTGTCTCCCTCTCTCTCTGCCCCTCCCCTGTTCATGCTCTGTCTCTCTCTGTCTCAAGAATAAATAAACGTTAAAAAAAAACAAAAAAAAAAACTAAAGCATCATCATCAAACTCAAATTGTACAGATAAATTAAGTCGTAAGCATACACTCTCATTCAAAATGTACACCGTAAACGGTACGCGGGCTCGTCACAAGGGTTTCTCAGAACGGAAGCCAGTTGAGGAACTCTGCGGTCAGGAGACCCCAAAGCCCAACTCCGGAAGGCTAACTTGCTGTTGAAAAATTCAGCAGCACGCTTCAGAATTACATGGATGAGACCACGTGAGGCAAGTAAAGCAGTGCCATTCGAAGGAGGTAAACCTGGCGACATTTACTTTGGGACAATTTTACGTCACTATCAAAATTTCACGCAAAAAAAAAAATAATAAGTGAACACGTTCCAGATGAACTGTTGTAAGGAAAATGGAAGGTAACGTGCAAGTCTACCTCTATTATTTTGTCCCAGACGGGCCGGTGGCCAACAGCGTCCCAGAGGGTGGCGTGCCTGTCATGCCCACAGGTCAAGAATTGAGGTTTTGAGGCATGGATGGCCAGTCCCCAGAGCTCATCAGTGTGACCCTGCAAAGGACCGAGACAGCCAGTCAACGCTCGGGAGCCTTGGCGGCGGGGTACCCACGGCGAACGCACACTTCACGCCGGCTTCCCTTCCTGCCCCACCTAAGTCACGGCGGGAACCCAAGTGCTGGTGCCGAGGAAGGTCATGTTGGTCTAAAAAAAGGAATGTCGTCCTCCTCGTGACGCTTTGTTATATTCTGACAGTACATAAAATGAGGCGGGCCTGCTGGGCCGGAACGTACCTGAGTGATGGGTGCAAAGTCCCCTGACAAGGTGCCTTGCAGAACAAAGTTTCTGGTTGTGCCTATCAAGATCACATCCCCCTTCCCCTCGGCCACCGTCCGGATTGGACCAAACTGTTCTGGAATCTGCGTTGAAGAGAAAAGATTGAAGATGTCATGAAACGTTAGCGCCACCATTCAAAATGTCTGTTTGTGTATCATGACAGCTCCCCCCGCCCCCCATACACGTAACATGGAGAGAAAGGTTCACGGCCAGGGTTTGTTGAGTGGATGATCAGAACCCCCAATCTGACTTTTAAACTCCAAACACGCATGTACCTTAAAAGAATCAGTAAGAGTAAGGCTGTTAAAAGAAAAACAATAAAGAATGAAGCATTTTTTTCTGGATAAGATTAAAAAATAAGAAATAATACTGGTTAGTTCACTCTTTTCTTGCTGTGGCATTGGGACAGCAGTAGCAGGTAAAAATTTGGAAAACAAAGACTAAAATAACATGCCATAAAATTTATTTGTAATTTAAAATGGTAAATTCTTGGGGCGCCTGGGTGCCTCAGTCGGTTAAAGGTCCGACTTCAGCTCAGGTCATGATCTCGCAGTTCCCGAGTTCCAGCCAGGCGTCGGGCTCTGTGCTGACAGCTGGGAGCCTGGAGCCTGCTTCAGATTCTGTGTCTCCCTCGCTCTCTCTGCCCCTCCCCCGCTCACAATCTGTCTCTCTCTGTCTCAAAAATAAACATTAAAAAAATTAAAAAAGAAAAAAGAAGTTGGAAAAGTTCTAGAATGTGTCCATTCTACTCTGGGGATAAAGACCATCAACCTTCAGAATGATGCCGAACTTAATGTCTGCCTGCTCATAATTTCCCGGAGCTCATTGAGACAGAAAATTCTGTGAGGGTGTGGAAGGCATATTAAATTTCTTGTCTGGGGCTCCTACTGGTGTGTAGGGCTGCTGGCCACGTAATGAGGAGGTAAAGTAGATACTAAAAGGAGTTAGAGCTTTAGAGAATGTGTCGGCCCTCAGCCACATACAAAGTAAATACTCAGTAAATACTAGTGACAATGTCTCCAAAGTAACACCCAGAAATTAAAGTGGAAAGCGAAGAAAGATCTTAATGAAAAATCATAACATGGATAATATTCCCTTGGAAAAGTGAGGCCGTCCAATTATAAAGACATTCTAAACGTCAAACACATTATAACCTAAATTTTTATAAACCTAATTCCATTTTAGTTGTTACACTTAAACTGCCTCCATGACTTTAATATAATGTTACCCCATTTGGGGCTCCTGGGTGGCTCAGTCGGTTAAGCGTCTGACTTCAGCTCAGGTCATGACCTCACGGTTCCGGAGTTCGAGCCCCGCATCGGGGCACAGAGGCTGCAACCTGCTTCAGATTCTGTGTCTCCCTCTCTCTCACTGCCCCTCCCCTGCTCATGCTCTGTCTCTCAAAAATAAACATTAAAAAAAGTTTATAATGTTACCCCATTTAATAAAATTTTATCTAAGCCATTTTCAAAACTATAAGCTAAAGATTTCAAACGAACAAGGAAACTGGTTAATAGAGCAGTTTTAGGTTCAAAGTGAATTTTGATACTGCTGCTTGGTGTCTTACCTCAGTTTTACGAAGTTTCTGATAGTTTCCGTTCCAAGAAATGAGCTTTCGGTCTTTCCCTCCTCCCGACACCAGTGTGCCGTCCCTTAACATACAAAGTGCAAAAATGCCACCCTCGTGGGCCCCTTGAACTGCATAGCTTATCCGATTTGTACCTAAACACACCAAGAAAACCGTCCTCAGTACGTTATCAAGACACTTGCCTCTCTCCCTCGCATCTCGTTTTTGTTTTAAAACGATCCTGTTGGTTAGGACACCTCTGCAGTGCGAATCTCCAGGGGATGCAATTTCTAGAAGCTCACCAAGCACCAGAAAAGCATGCCCTGGGTTACTTTACAGTTCAGGAGAACATGCCAGAAGGAAGAACAGGACGGAGAGAGCATGGCGGGATTCCACATGGCGGAAAACAGGGACTTGAGTTTAATGTGCTCTGTGTCACTCGACGAGTGACTCAGTGACCCGACCCCTCGGTTTCCCCTTTGTGTAATGGGGCTCCCGCTCACCCCTCAGAATCGTGCTAAGGCTGAAATGGAGCGATGTGTGAAGACTTGCCCCCACAATAGTACGGATACTAGAGGAGTTGCCACATTAGTCTGAAATCACATCCATGGGTCTCTTTCCACCTTCACCCCAACCCAAACTCTAAGTCCTTTAAGGGCAGGGATGGTGTGTTTTTCCTTTCCTTGTCTAGCACACTGCCCTGCATGTGATTGGTTCTCAACAGCTGTCTCCCAGAGGCCATATGGACCAGAAATTTATTTATTTTACAGCTCAATAAATAGTCGTTGATAGCTTCTTCATTATACTCTGTTAAGAGATCTCCTAATCTCCTAATAAAGCTATTCCATCAACCTGTTCTGGGCTTAAAGACCTTTTTGTAATGATAGAAAGTGACTATTCTTGTTTTCATCTGTTCTAGTCTTAAGGTTTCAAGTTTCGCATGTACGTATGTACCTAAAAAACTTGGGATTTTACCGTAATCCTATCGATTATATTAATAGACAGTTCTTAGAGAAGTCACGTTTGACTTCTTATAACATCCCCCTAGAAGTGTGTGCTCTGGGAACAATCACGTGTTACCTTTTCCCCACACCAAGATGTTGCCACTTGAATCTCCAGTAATGGTGTCGCCATTTTCAGAAAAAGTCACGCAGAGGACAAACTTTGGCTTTTCTTGCTTCTGCAAAATGTTGTAAACATATGTACACATTTAGTCAAGACATCCCCTTCTTTGTATGAATAACACCCAGAATCACAGTACTCCTAAGCCGCATAGTGTTAGCTTCTGCTACTCCACCATATGCCTTTCGTTTTTATCCCCCGTGACATAACTTAGGCCGTGAGGTTACCTGCTCTAAAATAGAGACATTTCTGGTAATTATAAAGCTGCAGACAGTTGGAGCAGAGGAGGGGGCTGGAAGGGCTGTGGGGCGGGCCGGGTTGTCATGACTAGAGCTTTAGGAACAGGGCCCTGGCACCAGAATAACGCGGTCCCAACTCCGTGCAGGGAAAGGCCCCGTAGGGAAGGAGGCGCTGTCCCTGGTACTGACAAGGCCTGAGCGTCTTCTTGGTGGTTCTTTGCAACCACCCTGTGGCGGGAGGGGGTTGCCCTGCCCCCAGGGCATCCTTCCCTGAGCTTCTCCCTGTGTTGGTCCATCCTTCCTTCTTGGCATGACCAACGTTACCAACAGAGACACAGGGAGCTCCCCAATTCTGTTAGGAATCCGCGGGAATAGTCGTTATTGCTACCTCCCCCAGAGACACTTGCACATTTGCCAATTAAAACAAATTCTAAGCTCCCTTAGAAGCGAGCTGATCACACGCACCACTCAGGGAAGAATAAAACAAGTGTGACTTGACGTTACCTCGAACAGTCCTTGCTTCTTAATAAGGGAGTTTCCTTCTAAGGTCCAAAAGTAGAGATGTGATTTTCCACAAGTAACTATTATATTCGTGTCCGTGGGGTGGAAATCCGCAGCAAATACAGCTTCGTTAGAACACTTTGAGCAAAACAGGAGAATCAAATGTCTCAAATCTCTTAGGACACTCAGGAAAATAAATAACATGGGAACCACAAATAAATAACTCATTCAGGTTAAGCACTATGCCTTTTGATCTTTCTCCCCCTCGAACTCATCTTCCGTGAACACGCAGTGTATGTTTGCTGCATGCCTTGACTTCTCCTTGTCTGTCTCCCCCACTGGACAGTAGCCCTGAGGACGGGGACCACAGGTCCTCTGTCTGTGCAGGGCCCCCCACAGGACCTCACACAGCGCTGGCACACAGCACCCTTTTGCTGAAGGGCTGGGTTAGGGGTGGGTGGAGACTCAAAAACCACAAGAATCTGCTCTCATCTTCCTTCCCGTCTCAGATTCCCAGCCGTGGCTGAACAACAGAATCGCCTGATGTGTGTTAAAATGCAGATGTCAGGCCTCATCCCCATCTAGTGACTGGAATCTCTGGGAGGGGCCCAGGAATCTGGATTGCACACAGCTCCATCGCTCCTGGCTGACTCTGGCCGCCCTGTTTGCCCCGGGATTCCTTCCCGGTTTAATTCCTAGCATTCTGCTGGTGGTCTCGTGACCAAGCTGGGGTTCTAGGGTTGGGGGTCTGGCTTTCTTGGTGCCACTTTGTCAACTCCGACCCTGACTGTTTCTTCTGCTTGAAACTCAGTTACATGCTCTTAAACCTGGGTAACAACTTGCCTCTGTTTACTTCCAACCCAGCAGCAGAGCCAGAACTGAAACACGTGACCAGAATATGAGAAGGCGTGCCTCTAGCATGAAAACAGGTGTTAGGAAAGGTGCCGGATTAGAATACAGACCCCCACATCCCGGACACCCAAGAGAGAAAGGTACGGTGATCTGATGGTAATCCTAATGTTAGGGAAGGAAGGTGATCTAAGGTTAACAGATGACAGGATGAGAAATCCAAAGTCAGTTCTGCAAAAACTGGGATCCGTTCATGATGTGAATGGGAGGAAGACATAAGAAAGCTTCAAAAAAGGGACCATAAAGGGAAGCCCCGGCACACCCCACAGGAAGAGTCGCCCTGGGAGGGCCTGGGATCTGGCTCGCCTTTCCTGAGGCTACTCAGCTTTGGACAAGCCCCGTGCCGGCTGTGCTGCCCTGTCCCTCAGCCCTCAGCTGCTTCGGACCTGTCCCCTCCCCGGCTGGGCAGTGGGCACGTCTCACATATCACAGGTGCAGTGCCCCCTTCGACAATAAGAAAGGGCACGTTTGCTGAATGAAACGAAGCAGCAGAGAACAGCAAACGATGGAGTGGATGAAAAGGGTAGGGGCTGTCAAATGAGGAAGAAAACAACCTCACAGATACCATGACGAGAGGAAGAAACCCCACCAGGGCTCGGGAACGGCACCCTGGGAGGGGAGGTGGGCGGGGGGTCAGGGAATCTCAGGTCACGCGTCACGCCTGGGGACCGCGTCGGGAATGGGGAGCCCACTGGCCCACTCAGAAGCAGGAAAGGGACCCGGGAGGCGGCTGGAAGGAGAGGGCTCCAAAATGGGAAATTATAACACAGCCCAGCACGAGACTTGGAGAGAGACCTTTGCGTCGGCCAGCCGTTCTCCTTTCTGCCAGTCCCACACGGACAGTACGTGCTCGTTGGAGTCATCCACGGCGCAGAGATTGCTTCCTCCATTCTGGAAGAGAAAAGGCATTCACAGGAAGACTACATTTGAGAATAAAATAGGTTAAAAGTCATTAAAGATCAACATTAATTTTATTTTTAATAAGGAGTCCATTTTGGCCAAAGAATACATAGGCACCACTTTGGGGACCTGCTTCCCTGGTCCCCAGGGGAGGGCAGGTGGATGTGGGGTGATGGAGGGACAGGAGCAGCAGAGAGGGGTCGGGGGTGGCCCTGCCTCATCAGTTCTATTAAGACCAGCCTGTGAAGGGGCTGCAGGACCCCCTCCTGGAGGAGCCGGTGCCCACGGCACGTGCAGCACACGTGTGTGACAAACATAGGCCGGGAGGCTGTGCGGGAGCAAAGCCTCCGGGGCTGAGGCTTGCGGTGCTCTGATGTGAGCACGTGCACGTGTGTGTGAATGTTAAGTTTCTGAAACGGCGGCTTATAGGGTGGATCTGTCGCATGGGCACATCCTGAGGGGCCTGGGAGACCATGAGTCCCCTCCAACTCCTGCTTAGGGACAGGCAGCCCGTGTGGGAATGACGGAGGCACACCGGGGCCGCCTACCAAGGGGCAGGTGAAATTCAAGGCCAGAGCCGGCAAAACTGCCCCCAGGAACACGCAGCCGGTGTTGCAGGGCCTCTGCCCATCACGTGTGCGACCCGAGGGGGTGTGTGTGACCTCTGAATGAGGGGACCTGGGACGCGGGACAGTTTCATCATGCAAATCTGTGCACGCACCCAGGCGGCTACGGAGCGTGTTAACCTCCTCCCTCTTCAACCTTGAGCTGATTCTCTCCTCCCTGGGGACGAGGACACCAGTACCCGCAGGGCCCATACTTACAGATTTTGAGAACGCGATACAGGTAACGGCTCGGTCAAAAAACCCAACTCCAATGACATGCAGTGTGTTCAGCGTCACAGAATCCCAGATGCGCACGTGTGGGGGCAATTGCTGTTGGGAAGGAAATACAGAGTCGCCCATTGTGATGGTCATAGATTTATCTTTACCTCGAAGCTGCAGGATTACTTCAATTCTGTCCAAACGAAAAGTCTTTTTCTGCATTTGAAGGCTCTGCCTTTTAACATAAATGCAACATTCCCAAATGGCTTCAGGAGATCAGGGCCCCTGTGGCCAACGTGACTTTAGGGGAGGTCCGCCAGGTTTTAAATTTGGAATAGCCAAGTCTTCATAACTATACCACAGGAGCTGATATTCTGACTGGTACGTCTAGATGCATCTGAGTTTTAGAAATGAAAAATGACGAGGAACCTGGAACCTCATATTCCTTTAAGTCTGTATTATCACTAAGGTATAAATTAGTCTAAATTCAGCAAGACGGTCACCACCCAATAGCGTTGACAGTTTAACATTCTCGGGCCTCACGGGAGCAAAACAGGCGATCGATCACGATCACGCACGGATGACATTTAGAATTGCCACGATTAGTTGCAAACGCTCTCGATTGTGCTCCAACGTGAACGATACTAACTTTTCTCCTTAGAGCCCTGAACAGATTAATCGGGAAAAGGACTGGCATTATACCAAGTTAGTGGACAGAGTGGGCTGAGGCAGTAGGCCAGGCTCTAGCCTTGACTTGGTCTGAGGAGCTGGCGTCTGCAGACAGTTCACCTGGACTGTCGGCATCGCCCAGCACGTGCACTGAAGGGCGGGCTCAGATGACTATCACGTTTTCCCCGGCTCTAAAGTTCGGATTCAATGTCAAGGCCAGAGACTGAAATACACTATGAATCCACTAGAGGGAAGAGCAAATCCTTTGCTACTCATGTAGAAGACTTTAAAAAGCCGTTTAACATTTTAAAAAAGGACGAAGGCCCTGTGCCATTTATGTGCATTTATGTAATCGTAAACTGATTTCCACTGTTCCTGTGACTTTTTTAAGTGCAGAATTTTCATGGGAAATAGCATAAAGTTAATATTTAAAATACGACGTTATTAAAATATTTTCTGAAAAGTTACGACGTCGTTAGAGTATTTTCTGAAAATTGGTAGCCAGCATCCGTGCTTTCTGGAAGAAAACACGCTGGTAAAAATGGAAATACTCCATGTCATTAGGTTCCTTTCATACACTGTGCAAGTAGAGATCAAAAAAGCTACAGGGGGTGTTGGTTAAGACATGGCAGCGACCACAGACTGCGGCCTAGAAGGAAGTGGAAGCCAGTTTCGCACTGTGCTCTATTTGTTAGAGCCCACTAGTTCCCTTCTGATTCCTTAAAATTCCAGCCGAAGTCTTGCTGAGGTGCTTATAAAACTTGTGCCCAAACTCTCTGGCAGCCTTTGAGGGTCATGTGCAGACTCGCGCTCCGGGGTGACGTCAGGAATTTGGGGCACTTAGGCAGAGGGTGCCTGAAGTCTGCTGAAGAGGCAAAATGCCCCATATCCGAATGCTATTCATTATGACTTTTACTTATTAAATGTGTACTTACTACGTTCGTGTTCATCACGTGTGTAAAGAAATATCTTAAGAATCGCTGAATTCTTAGGCAAGACCAAGGCTGTTTAAAAACTGGCCGAAATTAAGGTGAGTTCGAGGGGTTTTTAAGGTCACTGTAAGAAAATCCGCGACAAAAAAATTCTAATGAAGGGTTAAGAAGCATTCAGCTACTTTATAGCTAGGCAGGCTTAATCATCAGTGCAAGGTTTCCAGATTCTACGGAGTTAACGGTTTGTTATAAAAATACAAAAGATAATGCAACTCACTTTTCCATCCTTAGATGTACCAGCGACTTGTCCCGTGGCTATCGTGATCCTGTCAGGGTGAACTGCTAGGCTAAAAAGAGGGTATTTATAAAACAACCACGCTTTAAAAGTACGCTTTACTTTTCTCTCGGCCACAGAGTCTAGTCAAAACTTTAAATGTAGGAACTATATGGTACCTGACCTCTTACAGAGTCACCAGAGAGTCTCTGCGCACCCCAATGACCTTGGGCAGTTAGTGCCTATTTCATCCAGCCCTTCTGTCTCGAGAATTTCCAAACGCAAGGAAAAAGCAGCCTTTGCTTGGAAAATACCAACTCTACAACAACCTTGATTAAGTATGTTAAACAGCAAAAATACCTTTAAAAAAGTTTTTTTTTAACGTTTATTTTTTTGAGAGAGAGAGAGAGAAAGAGCGTGATCAGGGGAAGGGGCAGAAGAGAGGGAGACACAGATCGGAAGCAGATTCCAGGCGCTGAGCTGTCAGCACAGAGGCTGATGCGGGGCTTGAACCCACGGACTGTGAGGTCGTGACCTGAGCTGAAGTCAGATGCTCAACCGACCGAGCCACCCAGGCGCCCCCAAAATATCATCTTTTACCAACAGGAGTTTTACAATTGATCAGGGATCTAGGACAAATAGAAATAGGTAAATCCACCTGCTTTACTCCCTATCCTTCCAAAAGCTGTAAGTGGATTATGAATGAATTAAAATGAATGAATTACAGCAAGGCCAGAAATAAACATGGATATTTTTACTTTTATTAAATAAGATGACTGGGTGGCTCAGTCAGTTGAGCGTCCGACTCCGGCTCAGGTCATGATCTCACCATTTGTGAGTTCGAGCCCTGCATCGGGCTCTGTGCTGACAGCTCGGAGCCTGGAGCCTGTTTCAGATTCTGGGTCTCCCTCTCTCTCTGCCCCTCCCCTGCTTGTGCTCTGTTTTTCTCTCTCTCTCTCCCCAAAATAAACATTAAAAAAATTTTTTTTATATAAAGTCGCACATTAGAATCTACTAGCATTTGTGTTAAGAAGGACTCCAAACAGGGGTCTATGAGAACTATTTGCTTGGGTGACACGGTTGGGTACGCGGATGTGTTATAAGGACAAAAAAACTAGTCTGTAGTGTCTTCGAGAGATGGGTAGCTAGCAGACCACCGGGTACAGGCAACGTGGAACAGAAAGAGCTTTTCCAAAAGATCTTATTTCCTCAGAGCTCTTCTCCTCTCTTTAGTTACATCCCAGCCCCGACGTCTTTCCGCTGACGCTATTTCTACAGGGGTGAGGACTCACCACTTCACATCGTCGTTGTGGCCGGCGTAGTGCCTCTGGAGCTGTTCCTCGACGTTGTACAGCACCACCACGGAGGCGATGAAGTACACCGTCTCCCCCGTTGGAAGCAAGTACAGGTTGTTACGACAGTCGCGACCCCGGTACCCATAGCTTTGTGTACGTCAAGATAAACCCGATTTGGTTTAAGACCCGACAAGACATCAGCTTTATTCAACAGGAATGGGCAATAAAATTCCCTACGACTAATACCATCAATTTCTCTCATGTAAGTAACTTTAAACTGTGGGGTGCCTGGGTGGTTCAGTCGGTGAAGCGTCCGACTTCGGCTCAGGTCATGATCTCACGGTCCGTGAGTTCGAACCCCGCGTCGGGCTCTGTGCTGACAGCTCGGAGCCTGGAGCCTGCTTCGGGCTCTGTGTCTCCCTCTCTCTCTGCCCCTCTCCCACTCACACTCTCCCTCTGCCTCTGAAAAATGAATAAGCCTTAAAAATAAATAAATAAATTTTAAGATACTGGTAATTGATTTGTATATACCTTACTGAGTGAATTTTATTTTTATTGTAATCTAGGAGCTAAATCTTTTACTTAAAAAGTTTTTTTATGTTATGAAAGTACTTGTAAAAGGTGCAAACGACACTCCCACATACCTACGTAAAAGGTGAAAAATGTAGCTCCTCCTTGCCCCAACATCCCCAGCTTCTTGGGGATAATTACCTCCGTTAGGATTTTGGAATGTATACTTCCAAACCTTGAAAACTATTTTGAGAGCAAAACTTCACTTGAATTTGAGTGTGAAAAAATAATCTAACAAAAGTACCATTTATTTATTTGAAGTAAATTCCACTGTTTCACATCTTTTAAAATATGAACAGAGAGTAGGCCGAAAAAAATGTGCTTCGAATAATGTTTTCCAGCCGTGATTTACCCTAAAATTTAAACCATTATGGACCTAAAGAAGTATCACTTCAATTATCTGTGCCAAAACAGATGTTCTAGTGAATGCTTAGGACATCTGAATCTGAAAATATAAAGAAGATATTTTGGGAGAGAAACTTAGGTACAGATGAGAATTCGAGAAAGTTCCCAAAGAATATGAAACCATCCTTTCAAATAGTAATTCTTCCAGCTGATTACAACAGCACCAGTTTGAACCAACTTCTTAAGGGCGCCTGGGTGGCTGACTCGGTTGAGTGTCTGTCTGACTCTTGATTTCAGCTCAGGTCACGATCTCACGGTTTGTGAGTTCTAGCCCCACTTGGGATGCCCTCTCTCCCTCTCTCTCTGCCCCTACCCCTCTCGTGTTCTCTCTCTCTCAAAGTAGTAAACCTAAAAAAAATTTTTAAAAAATTAAAAAAAAATAAAAAAACCAACTTCTCAGAATTCATATTTGGGGCTTGGCATTAAACTGGTACTCAATAGAAATTTGTTTGAGGGCGAAGAGAGGATTTTTGTTCGTCTTAAAATCTGCATGGACTGGAAAGGTGGCCTCTGCAGAATTCCTTTAAAGTAAAATAAATAAAATAAGATAAATAAGGAAAACTAAAGTAAAAGTTAAAATAAAAACCCCAATGCTTCATTCACCCCTTTTCATAGGCTCGATTTCTTTGTCTTTCAGGTTTTTCTCTCTGGAAGCTCATTCACTTTTCTAAATCTCATAGTATGAAGGCTCCAGCAGCTTGATCTCAAGAACGTCAGTCATAGGGCTGACTCATTTCTGAGATTTACATTTGGGTGGGGGAGGCTGTTTCTTTTTCTTAAAGTAGCCTTCTATCTACGCCACATGTGGATTTTCTTTACGCCTGTATCTACTCCCTTCCTTCAGGACTGGGGTATTATTCCCAGTCTGATGTTACTCCTTCGATTAGTGTTGACCTTGCTGTTAGGTTCCCAGCGCTGGCCAGGCCCCCACCTGGTTTCGGGGGGGAATGCCTGTCCTTCCTTCCAGTGTATCACTCTTCGGGTTCAAAAACCTCCTGCCAGCACGGTTTAGTTCGATTTCTGACATTCTCATTTTCATAAGTTTGTAAGTTCAGTATCTTCCTGAGTTTCCATGCTGTTTCCGTGGGCCCCTGCGGAGCTCACTAAGCAGGTGGCAACTACCGTTACAAATAACCAGCTTTCAATTTCATTAGAATCTTAAACTCTACGCATTTGTGATTATTTTCATTCAGCTTGCTTTTCTCTTAGTGTTTAACTACCTTTATTTTTATAAAGTTTATTTATTTATTTTGAGAGGGAGAGAGAAAGCATGAGTGAGAAGGGGGCGGGAGGGAGGAAGGGAGAGAGGGAGAGAGAGGGAGAGAGAGAGAGAGAGAGAGAGAGAATCAATCCCAAACAGACTCATCGCTGTCAGCGTGAAACTCACAAGCTGTCAGATCGTGACCTGAGCTGAAATCAAGAGTCAGACGCTCAAGTGACTGAGCCACCCAGGCAACCAGCCCAGTTTTTAACTACCTTTATTCTGTTGGAAAGATTAAAATTCAAGCCAGAAAGAAAGTGATGCGTTTTCTCACGGCTCTTTAAAAACGAACAGACAAACAAACAAACAAAACCCCAACCATCCAGCCAATCCCATGAACGTTAATATTTTCTTGTCGGGAAATAAATGCATATGTATTTGAGCAAGAACCACCATCTTTCATTCAGGAATGATAGGTCAGTGTCCCCCTAGCCAGCAGCACTCACGGAGCCTATTTGCAAAGACACCGTACTGGGTTCTAACATATGGCCCATTTTGTTAAATCAAAAAAAAAAAAAAAAAATTTAAGTGTGGATAGACTATTTGCCCTAATCGGTGAATAAAGGATACACCCATTCCAGTTTCAGTCTCTTGGTGGGCAGCTCTACTTTTGCTTCCAAATTATAAGAGTCCACTTGATCTCTGGGCAGGTACATGGTCACAGGGCGTCCGCGAAGAAACATTTTTACGTATCCTTCTTCTACAACAAGAACAAAGACATCAGTAAGACGCCTCTGTGCCCGGTGGCTCTGAAAACAAATGTCTATTTTCTTTCTCCTCTTAATGTCCCAGGAAAGGGTCTAGCTACTCTTCACGTGATTTCTAATTAACGTGTTGGGGGTGGGGTTGGGGGGGAAATAACGGAAACCTGAAGTCGCACCATTTAAAACCAAAGTTTTCACTCTGTTTACGTTGGACGTGCTGCTTCCTCAAGTACGTGAAATACGTGAGAAATTGTAAAAGAGAGGGAAGAGCTAGATTCCATTGTTTTTCCACGAGAGACTCAGTGCTTACACTTGTCTTCGCCATCGGGTGGGGGGGGGGATGCCACCTCGCAAAATCACAACCAATGCAAAAAATCCACTTAGAGTTGTCAGTGATTTCCATGTATATACAATTCCAGTAGCGAAATTCATAAGGCATCTTTCGACACTTAGATCGTTTTGTTATATCGCAATGTAAAAATATACCTTTATGTATCTTATCCGCTGGACACATTTTTCGAGTGCAAACAACACAAAATCAGCAAGAGTGCATGCTGGGGTACACACAAGAAGGAAAATGCTCAAAGATAAGCTTGAAAGAAAACGGAAGGACTAAAGACCCATTAGGGGGAGATACTGAGAAACAGAAGCTTCTAGAACAAGCATTTTTATAATAAAATAACTTCTGACGTCTCAAGAAGTCATTACGGGGGCAAAAGTAAAACCCAGTAATACATCAACCTGGGACACGTGCAGTTTTAAAAAAGAAACGAGTTGGGGGTTTCTGCTCGCTTTCAGGATATAGTAAGACCAAGGAAAATGTCCTGTGAGTTCCTGACGAATTCGGTTAGAACTCACTGCAGATCCCAGGACCAGGCCTCCACGGCATTTAAACTGGGTCGCTCCAGCCATAGCGGCACATTAACTCGAGAGAAGAAACATCGGCGGAGGGGACATCGGTGAGGAAAAGTCACGAAATAACTATGGTGCCGTGAGCACCACATTTGCAAGTTACTTTTGTAAATCTTGCTCCTAAGGACCCTCAAATGCCGCATGCGAGCCCCCCCACCGCACACTAAGAGGCCGTCCCAGTTTTATGTTAGTGCACACGTGCATGTCAGGCCTCACATGCGTGTGATGCATTCTTCACGCCACGTATTAAGTCTGACTTTTAAGTAAGGGGCAATACACGCTCAGCCTGCGGACGGCGTGCCAGGCGCTCTGTTCCGTGGGCGCTCCATGAGGATGCCGCCACAGGGTCCGTCCTCCCCAGATCCGCCGGGACCAGCCGAGCAGAGGTCCCGGTACCCGAGGCTGTCTTGTCAGTGCCCCGCCCCGGGCATTTTATATTCTGCAGCCAAACCCGTCGAGGCCCCAAGTGGATTCCACCAAGTCCTTCCTCCACGCAATGTCCTCTGCCCGCCCTCTTACCTGCTGGATCCAAACGTCTAGCATCCTGCCTGCTCTCCCCTAAGTGGCCGCACCGGCCTTGAGTGCCCCACCTGGACCCTCCTGTCTGGCCGGAAGTGTCTCCACCGCCCTACACATCTACCCAGCTCCGGGCCCCTGCTCTTCCCCTCGCCCCAAACCTCTTCTCTTCTTTAGTCCCTCCCCCTAATCTGGGCTCATCGGACGGTGTGGCCGCCACACCGGCAGGACCTAGGAGCGCCCGGCAGAGGACAGAAGGGAGAAGAAAGCAGATGCCAGCAAAGCACAGAGCTGAGGACAAGCGGTTCCCTCAACTGTCTTTGTACGCGAGGAGGCACAGAACGTGGATGGGTAACAGGCTATGATGCCATCTCCACAGCACGGCAGAGCCCTCCGTGGCTGTAATAATCAGTGTGTGTGAAACACTGAGCGCACCGTAGCCGTGTGCTGGTTAAATCCTCGGGACCGAGGCTTACTTATCGCACAATGCTAAACCACTGAACGAGGCCCCCAAAAAGCCCTGAATTTTGCCTTGGCGTTGCTTTGCCCTGGAAATTTGGGCATTCTATGCCTAAGATCGAAACACAGCCAGGGAAGGCAATGGAATTTTCCAGGCAGGTTAGGACCACAGCACGCAGCCGCCTGCGGAGCGAGAGGCCAGCCGCAGCGGCACAGGACGCCAGGCCAAACAGCGGGACATCCAGGGCCGCCCTATAGCTCTCTTAGGGTTTCTACGAATCCTTCAGAGTTCCTGCAAAACCAGCTGGTAACCAAGCCAGATCGAATGTACAGCTACTTATCAAAACCCATCCAAGTAAAGGCGCAGGACTGCTGTTTAACTTCAGGTGCAGTGGCTTGTGTGATGGACACGTTTTCGTACGAGGAGAGTATCTGCTTGGCCGTACGGAAAAGGGTTCGGCAGCCTGGGTAGCAGCTTTGTTGAGAGAGCTGTGAGATTTCAGAAATGCCGCCTACCTTTGCAGTGTATCACCCGGCGTTTCCCTTGTGATTTCGGAGACAGGGACAGAAGCGCTAGATGAAGAGATAGCGAGAACTGCAGGAGGGACCTGGGGCAGCTAGCTCTTGGGGGGGGGGTGGCCCCCCGCCCCTGCAGAGGAGCCCGTGGGGGGCTCAGGACCTGGCTCCACAGGCATAGGGCGATTATGGTTTTCAGCGCGTGATTTCATGCTTCCCGAACAGGAAACGAATCCTAAATAAAGCACATGCCGCTACCTACGGAGGGCTGACTTTTACATCGGTTCCGGTTCTGAATCGAAGGGGGGAAAACCCAAAGTTAAAATGAGACGGGTTTGTTTAACGGGTGACATACCCGTCAACGATTTTGCATTTTCGATGCGCTTTTGAAGAAGGTTAATATCCTAACAATAGCATCTACCTTATTATAAAATGGGTTAACAAAAAGAAAAAAGAAAAGGTATATGGAAAGGTACATCATGAACTATTAGTTTGCAGTTTAGGAGACTGAAGGCAGAAAGAGAGAGTAAAAAAAAAAAAAAAGCTCCTTTTGGACAAAGTGACCACTTAACGCATCAGAGAGCTTTCCTATCAGAGGTGTTGCCTCGGGAGCCCCAGGGGAGAGGGAGGAACAAGAAAGGCCACACACGATCTTCAACCTAGAAGTTCAGCTTTCACACGTGTGGTGGCGTCTCACTCTTCCTCCTTGTTGACGCATCTTGAATCGGTCTTCAAGGGAGTAAGGGAAAGGGTCTAGTCTTTGCGACCAAGTTGCGGGCCGTGCCTGGGATCTGAGCCCCGACCTGTGGGCACGGGCTTCCTGGCCCTCAGCCTGTCAGCCCCGCCACGCAGACTCCGCATGTGACAACTGGCCCCCCGGAACCGCTCCGCGTGCGTCCCCCAAGTCCTGAGGGGACCGAGGGGCACGCGCACAAAAGTTGAACGGGACTTACCTGCGCTGAAGACGGGCTCCTTGGGTTTGCTGCGGAGACAAAACAGAAACAGGGTTTAGAGGGAGGCTGGTGTGGCAGGTGCTTAACCTCATTCATGAAAGACCCCCCAGCTCACCGGTGGCAGCACAGGCCGGTCGCGCTGATGCTGTGCCGGTGATTCTCGCTAACGAGAGAAACAAAACCACGCAACTGCAGAGCGGGACAAATGTACGTGAGAACGTCTAAAACCAGGTGCAAGAGATTGTGACCCCCGCTTTGCCGCCACAACTGAGCTGTTTATGAGAGCAGGTAAGTGTCTGCGGCAGGAAAACGTGCTTGGTCGGGATGCGAACGGCCACGTCTACACACGCAAAGGTTTGCTCTTCTCACGGATGATTGAAAGCACTTATTTAAAACCAGAAAGTTCCTGACGTAGGACTTGCCGACACACCCAGCTCCTGGCAGGGTGGCTACTGTGAGAAGGAAAAGAGGGAAAACATAAGGAATATCGGGGCCGCGGCCATCTCATCAGTGTTGTGGGGGCCCCACCGCGGATTTCTGCCGGGCTGGGACCACCCCACGACTGCACCCGGGAAACCAAATCCCCAGAGCATTCAAGGTCACGCCGCCGACGGACTAGGGACATCCCCAGGGGCAGGCTTCCCCGGGATGAGCTGGCATGAGCAGCCCCCAGGGCAGCAGAGCATGCGACCACTTCCCAGGACAAGCACCTGCCGGAAGAGGTCACCACCTGCCTGCCAGACAAGGGAAGGGACCCTCAGGCAGCCAGACAAGGGAAGGGACCCTCAGGCAGGGCAGGAAGTGTCTCCCGTTCAAACCCAGGTCTGCGAGACTCCGGTGTCTACACCATCTGCCCCGTCCACCCTGCTTCCTGGATTGCCTCCTGCTTTAAGACATGGAACAAGACCGACCAAGTAAACGAAACCCGCCCCCGAGAGAGCCACAGAGGCACACAGGTTGGTGTGTGCGCGTATTTTTCAAAAAGTACCTGAGCAGATTTAGTCCCGATGTTACAATTCTCCTCCAGTTTTTTCTTCAAATACATTCAGAAACACCACCAGTAAGAATCAGCCTTAACCCCAGCATATAATAAATAACATTATCAATATGTTGGACTTCCGGATAATTTGATGCAGTACCGGGGGTAAACTCCTGACCGATGCTTTGGAAGTGCTCGGCAGTCTGTTCAAGCTTTACGTAGTTGGGGCTGTTGCGGGCTTAGTTTTTGGGACTCTCGCCTTTGGTCATTGAAAACTACTCTGAGAGGGGTGCCTGGGGGGCTCAGTCGGTTAAGCATCGGACTCTTGATTTCAGCTCAGGTCACGATCTCACAGTTCGTGAGTTCGAGCCCTATGTCGGGCTCTGCACGGACAGTGTGGAGCCTGCCTGGGATTCTCTCTCTCCCTCTCTGCCCCTCCCATGCATATTCTCTCTCTCTCTCTCTCAATAAACTTAAAAGAAAAAATTTTTAAATAAAAGATATTAAAAAAAAACCTACTCTGAAAGCATGACACAAAACTCGAAGTGCCACACTGGCCTCGAGGCCCTAGTGCCATCTCTCCTGACAACTTTATTTCTTTGTCTGCATCTCCCTCTGCTGTCCCCTGGTCCACGAGTCTAGCTGCCCCATCGCTGGTGTCCCTCCCACGTGCCCGGAGCTCCTGTGACAGGTGACTGGCCTGGCTTCCCCTCCTCCTGGACACCGTCCCACGGCCCCCGTGTTGTCTGTGCTCCAAGCCTCTTCCCAGGGAGGCCTCTGACGCTCTGCAACGTCCTGGGGTCCTCCCGACACACCCTGTGCCCCAGCCAGTGACAGTTCTCTGCACGGCTCCCAGCAGCCCTCTCATGCTGTTCCTCACCCAGCGGCGGGTAAACGCAGTCAGGGCGGGGGTCTCTGCTCTGCTTGCTGCTGTGACGGCAAGGCCAGGGGCAGGGGGTGGGTGGTGTAGGGTTCCCCGGGCTCTCCCAGTGGGTCCTCAGACTTGACCATGGGCTGTGTCTCCGGGGCTCTCTGTCAGCTCTCCTGTCCCTCCTTCAGGGGTGACCGTTCTTGCAGGCACCTGGTCCACAGTGTAGATGATTTCTCTTGGTTCCCCTGCTCTGCCCTCGTACGACAGCAGCTGATGTGCCTGTGTTTCAGAGGGGATGTCTTCCTTCCTGCACTCCGGACCTGCTCCTGATCTGTCACGAGCTCACTGAAGGTCTGCAGAAAGGTGTGCATGTGTGCGTACGTGTGTGTGTGCACGCACATGTGTGTGTGTGAAGCGCCCCCTGTGCATGGGGCTTGCAAAAATTCCAAACGACCACGACAGTCCACACCCGGCTGAATTATTCCGTGAGCTTTCGGCTGCTTTCTTCTGACGTGATCCCCGACGGCCCCTCTCCTCTGCAGCTCAGCCCAGGATAAAAGCAGCCGTGGACCCGTCTCTCCTAAGACAGGCTCGTCGCTGTGTGGATTTTAGTTCATCACATTACTTTGTGACCTCAGCTCCACGGTGGGTTTAAAATAGCCATGCTTCTGTCGATCACCGGCTTGTTCTCGCTGTCAGAGCGGGAGTGACAGTCCTGTGATCATCTAAGCGGAAACATAGGTCTTAACTCCGACTTTCACATATGATGAGAGTCACAGGCAGGGTGAGGACACGGGAGGAAGGGCCGAAGCAGAAGACGGCAGCACAAGCCTACCGGCTACAGGAACATAATGACGGGGAAGCCAGGTAGGGAATCAGAGGACACGAGAGCCATCTTTCCGTCATGACTTTAATCACAGAAGTGGAAAGACACAAAAGCCCCAGACGCAGGAACAAGCAATCCAGAACCTTCCCTGGAGATTGAGAAGAACAACTATGAACTATGTTCCTCTTAGAAAGAGCGATCCGTAGGGCAGTTCGAATTCCGGACACAGGGAGGCCCGTGGACTCCTGAGGCCGGGCTTGTGACATTACAGGAAGAATCAAAGATCTATCTATTAGGGGCGCGTGGGTGGCCCCGTCGGTTAAGCGTCCGCCTTCGGCTCAGGTCGTGACCTTGCAGTCTGTGAGTTCGAGCCCCACGTCAGGCTCTGTGCTGACAGCTCAGAGCCTGGAGCCTGCTTCGGATTCTGCGTCTCCCCCTCTCTCTGCCCCTCCCCTGCTCATATTCTGTCTCTCTCTGTCTCAAAAATAAATAAAACCTTAAAACAAAAAAGATCTATCTATTAAAACACTAGAAAAGGCAGTGTGAGGGTCATGGAGAAAGGCACTGTCGTCACCTTGTGCTCTGAACTGTGCATCACGCTTTGGGCGTATTGTATTTAGAAAGGATGCTATTGCTGTGTTCCATTCTTTGAGAAAGCTACGTTTTTTTTTTCACTTTTATAGAAGGCTACATTTTTCTTATATTCTTTTTTAAATGTTTACTTATTTTTTAGAGAGAGAGAGAGAGAGAGAGAGAGAGGCAGAGGGAAACGGAGAGAGAGAATCTCAAGCAGGTTCTGCACTGTCAGTACAGAGCCCGATGTGGGGCTTGAACTCATAAACCACGAGATCATGACCTGAGCCAAAATCAAGAGTCGGACACTCGGCCGACTGAGCCACCCAGGTGCCCCAGAAAGCTACATTTTTAAAGCAAAAAAAATACTGTCTTTACTCTTGAATCCATTATTCCTGCCTCTGCACCACCACCTTTCTTCAACAGCAACAGAGTGCCAGGGAAACGGGAGCTCCACTCGTGGGTGTGAACCTTTTAAACACAAACCTCTGGAGCAGTAGTAACAGAGGGGCAAACCCGTAGAAGGTGTTACGACAGCCGTGATGCAGGATTAAAGATGCTGCGGCCTCCGGTCAAAATCTCTCAACCGGAGCCGCATGCTGAACACCTGCCCTTTCCAGAACTCACTGCCAGTAGATTGCAAGGGGACCGTGGGAACCCAACACTGCTGAAAACGGGCCCGGGCTGCAAGTTCACTTGGTACGGGAGGAGGCCACCGCCCCAGGGCCACGTAGTTGGTCTCTGATCACCTGTTCCTTAGTGTGAGCTAAGTGGAAAAACGTGAGTGGGTGACGTTAACGCTCCCTGCACAGCCAGGGTGTGGTTCCGTGGGGGGAGGCGTGAGGCTTCACGCATCCCTGTCCCCGTGGGGAGCTGACACAGATGCCCTCCCCTCCCCCCGGAAGCCCACGAGAGACATCAGCCCAGCAGAGAGGAAGGGTTTCCCCTCTGGTGAGCAGACCCTCATCTCTTGGCTAATCTGCCCTTGGCAGTGGCCAATACCTCCCGAGTGAACAGTGTCACGGTCGGGTATGGTTTTTACTGCTGTTTTGGCAGGATGACTTGCGGAAAGACTCTGGCTGTGTGTTTCCTTGAGCTGGTTGGCTCGGGAGACCATCTCAAGGATTCTCATAAGGAAGCGGTACCTGGGGACTCACGGAGGATGCGAGGCAGCCGGGAGCCTGTGCCAGACTGGCGGCTGGATCTGGGGGCAGCAAGAGAAAATCAAACAGTTGAGCTGAGGAAAAGCCCCCACCCTGAGCCGTGAGCTCACAACCATGCAGCGGCTACGACCACCTGAGTCTGCATCGCATGTTGTTAACTCCCCGATAATGTTCACCGGGGACTCTGGGCACAGGGTGGTCTCCTAGTGGCCGTTTTTCTTTTCATCTGCTAACACTCACCTTGCCACACGGCAGGCTGGGTGTGTATGAGGAGGGGAGTCGGGCAGGGGCTCAGACTCCGATTTCACGGCACTCCCTGCGCTGTGCCCGCCTCTGTAGCGGGATCTGCGCTCGGAACTTCCGCAGCTCCCCACCTGTTAGCTAATTTACCCCACGTGCCTGAAAGGGGGCTCAGGAGCCCAGGTCCTGCACGCTGCAGATCTCACACATGGGGGACGCGTGTAACAGGGACCCCTGGGTGACCAGGATTAGAGCACAGCCAACAGGGGTCAACGCTGTTCGAGCAGAGATACTTGCCTTCGAAAATGATTTACGAGGCTCGATCAGAAAGGACACCATTCCAAAGTGAAACATGTTATCTCCCTGACATTTGTTCACCTATAAAAACCGTAGCTCCTGACATACGTACCAGGACTCCTTTTGAAACGATCTCACTTGATGAAATAATATTCCCGCTGGCAATCAAAATACTTTACTATGTAAGTAATGATTCTCTACATAAATGCCCTTAAGCAGCTTTCTACTAGAAATGGGGTCATGTGGGAAACATCTCAAAGAGTTTGGAAGTCACCGGAGACCCTACTTGGGGACAAAGACCGCTTCATAGACATTTCCAGCCAACACCTCCAGCTCAGTGTGGCAGAACCTGCCCAGATTTTGAAGTCAGCTGGGTCTGCGTTCGGATTGGCTAAGTCGCTCTACCTCCACGTCTTAGTTTCTTTCACCTACAAAATGGGACTAAAGCCACCGTAAGGTCCAGGGCGTTGGCAAGATCAAACTGCGCCTGTAACAGAGTGCCCAATACGCGGTTTTTACTTAGATCACTTCCCTCTTGCTCCCAACATTGCTGACGAGAACCTACATGTAATCTCCAGGCCCCCTGCCCACCAGCCTCAAAACTAAAATATAAAGAATATGAGCACTTATTATTTTAACATGTGTTAAAAGATAAATGACCCCATGGCTCGGGGAGTGAACAACCCTTTCAGTAAAGCGAAGATGCTTAACTTAAGACACCTAATTTCCAGGGCAAAATGTTTTAGAATCTGAAGGGTGGTGTTAAAGTCATCTACCAATAGGTGGTGCTGTTTACATAGTTCTTAAATGACTATGTTTTTTTTTTGTTTTGTTTTGTTTTGTTTTGTTTTAAATTAAATATATATTCTTTCATTCACTCCACAAACATTTACTGAGCAGTTACTGTGTGCCAGGCCCTGTGCAAAGAGTTAGGGATACAAAGAATAATAAACAACAGCTTCTGCCTTCCCGAAGCTTAAGGGAGGACAAGGGGTATGTATGGGCATGGGGCGAGTGGGGAGGGAGTTACAGGTATAGATAAAGATAACCAGCAGGTGCAAAGCAATCTGAAAGGCAACTGACTCAGACCCAAGGGCCAGGCCAAGCTTCCCAGAGAAAGGGGTGTCCTGAGCTGGGTCCTGAAGGATCAGCTAGAGTTCCTCCAAATATATCCAACCATCCACCGCCACCAAATCTCCAGACACATACACATGTCACTCAGGAGGAGGAAAAACCCTCCACTTAATAAGTGCTAGAAGGTGTAATTCATTAAGCTCTGCATTTGCTTGTGTGGGGTGTTCTTTCTTTCCTTTTTTTTTTTCTTTTTGTATCTGTGTTTTATTTTATAATACAATAAAGCTTTTTCTCCATATACTATCTTCTTACTGAGATTTGCATTTCTTTAATTAAGAGTGGATCTGATTATCTTTTCTTTAGTCAGTTGGCTATTTGTACTTCCTTCTCAGCAAACTGCCTGTTCAAATCCTCTGCCCGTTTTTCTAGTGAGCTGATTGTCTTTTTTCTGTTTGTGTTGAGTCCTTTGGAAACTAAGGAAACTGGCCCTTTTCAGTTGAATGTGTCGTTGACGTTTGTGGAGGGAGTGGGTCTGGTGTGTGTGCCGGGCCTTTCCACGTCCCACTCTGCCTTACACTGTGTTCTGTGCACCGTACGTGCTCAATAACTTAGGCAGTGCTGTGGGACGGAAGGGGTAAGGTGATACAAAATTGTTCAGGGTTTCTGATTCCTTCCTCCCTTTTCAGGTCAGGGTGAGGGTGGGAACAGGAGTTGGGGAATTCCGGAATGTCCGAAAGAAGAGGGGCACTGCCAGGACGAGCAGGCACACCGACATTAGCTCCAACACTTGGGGTAGAAGGTAATCATCACGGCCACCGTGGATGGAGTGCCAACAGCAGGCAAGCTCCGTGCTAAGGGTTCTTGCAAACATCTGGGCATTGTTCTAGATGTCGGGCTGGCCTGCCTAGATCAGAAAAACCTTGTTGGCACCTGATGTCCAACTGACGTATATTTGCCTAGCTAAATAATGATCCGCCTCTGAAGTTACATTGTCAGAGCATGTCTTCTGCCACAAAAACGTGGCTACGAAGCAAATGAAAAAGAAAGTTACAAATGTATTTAAATGATACACCAGACACACAGTACCCTAGAAATAAAGTCTAGATGGAAAAGGAATAAAACGTTAGCTCTGAGGTCTCTAAGTAGTGAGATTTTTCACTTCTTTTTTGGACATCTGGATTTCCTAAGACACATGCTACTTGTGTAATAAGTAAATTATCTCAAAGGAAAAAAATCTTGCTGGGGACAAGCGAGAGCTGGTATTAGACATGAATATGAGGGCACAGGAGAGGCTGGGGAGCCAGCACATGGGGGGCCAGAAACCCAGGCTGAGGGTTAAGCTCCAGATTGCACTATCAGTGATGGTGAGATAAAAGAACAAATTTGAGCCTTGAGGGCCTCAAGGTGTCACTGAAAAGACTCTTTCGTGGAATGTTACAGCTTTAGGACGGACGGAGCTCGGAGTCTCCAGCTCAGGGTTCTGGACCCTGTAAAATGGCTGGCACAGATGCTGAGGTTGTTCAATACAAAAGAGCATCTAAGGGGGGGCGCCTGGGTGGCTCAGTCGGTTGGGCGGCCGACTTTGGCTCAGGTCACGATCTCGCGGTCCATGAGTTCGAGCCCCGCGTCGGGCTCTGTGCTGACAGCTCAGAGCCTGGAGCCTGTTTCAGATTCTGGGTCTCCCTCTCTCTGACCCTCCCCCGTTCATGCTCTGTCTCTCTCTGTCTCAAAAATAAATAAACGTTAAAAAAAAAAAAAAAAGAGCATCTAAGGGGATACTTTCACATCTTTGTTATTTTGAAGCGTTCCCCTCCCACCCCCCCACATTTGTTGACTCTGAAATGCAGGGTTTAAATGTGTGTTCTGATGAGGTTTCCAGCAGATGGCTGAAACATTTCCCATTCTAACAAAATCAGTCCATTACAACAACTTTTTGCTGGAAACAAAGTCTTACTTACAAAGCTGATATATGTCAGTCCAGTCAGAATTACAAAGGGGGGGGGCAGTTTTCTAACTGAAACACTTAATCAGTCTGGCAACATCCAACATAAATTGCATTCTAAGTAGTAGCTGTTTCTCTGATACAAAATACTTTTTTTTTAATAAAAAAAATTCCCTATTGCCTTAGTACACTGGTTACATTAGATAGCACAGGTCATTCATCAGAATGTTACTGTTGATTTCCTATTTAAATTTAGTAAGTGCTTCACTATGACACAAAATCACTATATAATTGTTAATATTTATCATTAACAATACATGAAATAAATATCCCATGGCCATATGTTGCTTTTGTTCTTATAGAAGTTTGCCAGCACACAGATTAAGTGCTGTTAAAAATTTGTGGTTTCAGGGGCACCTGGGTGGCTCGGTCAGTTTAACGTCCAACTTGGTTCAGTTTATGATCTCGTGGTACGTGAGTCTGAGCCCCACATCAGGCTTTGTGCTGACAGCTCGGAGCCCTGGAGCCTGCTTCAGATCCTGTGTCTCCCTTTCTCTCTGCCCCTCCCCTGCTTGTGCTCTCTCTCTCTCTCTCTCTCTCTCAAAAATAAATAAACATTAAAAACATTTTGTGTTTTGATACAAGCAAAGTATTCTAAAACATCAAACATTCTGGGGTGTCTGGGTGGCTTAGTCGGTTGAACGTCTGACTTCAGCTCAGGTCACGATCTCCCGGTTCATGGGTTCCAGCCCCGTGTCGGTCTCTGTGCCGACAGCTCAGAGCCTGGAGCCTGCTTCGGATTCTGCGTCTCCCTCTCTCTCTGCCCCTCCCCCGCTCACACTCTCTCAAAAATGAATAAACGTGTAAAAAAATTTAAAAAATAATAAAATGTTAAACATTCGAAGATAAAAGTCCCCAATGTCACAAGAATGACTGTCAAATCCAGCGACCATTTCCAAAGAAGATGAGAAGCCGGCACGAGAGGACTGCAACTCACAAAAGAACACAGTTGCTATTTTCATTGATATTTTTAAATACATTAGTCTATTTTGGAGAAGGTGAAAGCCGAAGATCTCAAAACCACTATCGTTTCATGTTCAACATTAAGGTTTGTGCGATATGCACGGAGGAGCTTACGGTTGCTGTAATTGTTACTGAGAAATCTGTATGCCGAGGTGGAACTGTTTTCCTTGAGCAAGAGGAGGCTTTTTCTAATTTCCGTGCAAGTGCCACATGCTCTGAACACAGCGCTGCATATGGCGTGCGGTAACGGGAGATCTGGAGCCAGTCTGTTTCACACAAGTTACGGCACCGTCGTGCGTGCGGGACGTCCTCCTTCCACAAACAGGACCCAACCGAAGCCGCCCCCCTGCTCCGCCCCTCCCTCGCGAGCATCCTGGCGAGCCCGCCTGGCTCATCCTGATGCCACGTGGACAACTGCGAAGCCGGGTGATACTTAGCGCTCCCCCCTGAGCGCTTCCAGATCTTGCCAGAACCCGGGTTGTGCTCGCAGGACCGCATCGCTCGCGTGAACACCATGCAACGTGTGTCACACCAGAGAAGAGATGAATCGCTTTCTCTTACGAGCCCTTATCTTACGAGCCAGGGAATAAAAGCTCAGCATTTTGGAAAGCCTCATAAATGATTTTCCTCTGCCTGGCGCAGGTCTCACTTTGTAACAGCTGCCACGACACGAGGCCCGTGACTGAGTGCCAAGCCTCGTGCTGAGTGCTTTCCCACCAGTCAGTTCATTGATGAGATGGGAGGCAATTAGGGATGTACTAATCCCTAAGGCACCGCGGCAAAAGCGGAGGCTCGAAGGCGTCACGCGGCGGCACTGGTCGACGAACCCAGACCTTTCTCTTACTCCAGAGACCCCGTGCCCTTTCCACCTTGTCTTGCTGCCCCCGGTAGCCAAAGAAGACGAGCTCTGGAAATGTAAGCCAGCATCCGGGAACCACAGACCAATATCAGAGCAACGAGCCAGAGATCTTACTATCTTAGACCGCTGAGTACCACGGTGTTTCGAAGGGGGTTATGTGAGGGCCACCTTTCTATACCTTTCTCTGCACCCTTTAAGTCCCAGAGTCCAGGCATCGGTCAACGAGACGCGACCTCTGCTTTGACGCCGGGTCGAGGCAGCTCAAGGGTGGGGCTGCTCAGGCGGGAAGGGAGGAGAAGAAGGAAGGAGAGGGTCAGGCAGAGGCTGAGTCACCAACTTTGACCTTCACTGCTATTGCTTCTTAGCTGTTTCTTTCTGTCTGAGTTATTGCGCTAATATTTCTACGGGCCCCTGAAGGTATCTGCCAGGACAAGCAATTCCCTAAGAGAAGGCAAGAACTTTCTTTCTGAAACTCCTCAGGTGTGTGGGAGCAACTCAACCAGCTCGGGGCTACGTGGGCCTCAACTACTCCCGGGTCTTAATGAGGCACGGGGCTTATTTTTAAATGGACATGTTTAGTTGCTTGAATTATTTTTAGAAAATGATTGGTGGATTTTCCTGGCCCCTCATTTCTAAGTCAAAGTCTCCTGCTGTGGCATTAAAAACAAAACAAAACAAAACAAAACACACACACACACACACACACACACACAACCCCTTTGCAAATATCTTTTATGGAAATATTTACCCAGAACATTTATCAAAGCCATAGGATTTAAGAGATAAAACAGATCTGGTGTTTGCACAATGCAGATTCTTTTTTGGAAATTCTTAACAAAAATCAGATGTGCACAGAAGGAGCCAAGGTTTTAAGAACTGCCAAGATCTAGACACTTCAGGTCAACTTCCAAGCTTACCCTACATTCAAGAAACCTGAAGGCCACACGGCATGACCCATTTATACTCTACTGTCATAGTAACCACTTGGCCTTATTTCAAAGGTATTATCACCTAATTAGCATAATCTTCTGATAAGAAGTACTAATAGCCTAAATTAGAAGGCAGAACCCCACATCAGTGGTCTCCGGGACTGTTAATCAACTGTGGCCCTAACCTGCTGATGTTAGCATTGCCTGCATCTTTCCTGCAGAAGCTACCTTTTAGGGATAAAACTGAAAAACAATTCAGGCCTCCTTACGGGACTGAATCAGAATAGATTTACAAACTTGGAATTTTTACAGCCTGTGGGTTGGAGTCCATTGCTTTATGACTAAGCCTTCTCCTTACATAAACATTTGGGGCGGGGGGGGGGACACGTTTAGCCTGTGAAGCTGAGACTCCTTCCTCAGCCTTGCTCAACAGAGAGAATGAAGGCACAGAATGAAAGCACAAGGTTTAAAAAGGCAGGTATCTACACAGAGAAACGATCTCACAAACACGCACATTCATAAACATAAAACAGGCTCTGAAAATGCCAACAAGGAGCTTTCACTAGTAAAAGGTTACTGTTAGTCGTAGAGGTGTTTGTCATAATCCGTTATAAATTAACCTCAAAGGGAAATGCTCAATTATAAGCATGCGTATTTCAGGAAACCGGAAAGAAATGGCTCCCATTTCTGGTGTTAGCTCGATATTCAAGAAGGTTTCTAACAAATCCTAAAACTCCAGCTTTTCACCCAGTCAGTCTACCTTAGAAAATACTGTCGACGCACTTAAAGAACCCACTGAAATTAATTTCTGAATGACAGCAGAAGGTACCAGAAGTGTGAAGTGTTCCGTAGGGAAATTCAGAATGGCTTCCCCAATTCCACGGACTTGGGGCCGAGCAAATTCTCAGGAGCTACTTTGGCCTGCACGAGGGTGCGGGGACGTCCAGTTATGGTTTTCCACCTGGACAACGAGCGGTGTGAAGGGTGACGAGCAGCCGCCTCAAATGGGGGCTTGAGTAGCGCCCACCGCGCTAAGGAGAAGGGCGCTCCGCGGGCGGGAGCGCGTACACACTGGGTGCTCTTCTGATTCATCGCTGGGGGAAAAGAGGTAACGAAACCTCTGAATGGTGGGACCAGCAGAGAAGATGCCCTTACCTTTCACTGTTCTTTTTGCCGCTGGAAGTACTGCTTGTAGATCCCGTGCGGGTTCGGTTTCCTTTGGAATCTCCGCAGCTTTCCCTTCGACCGCCAGGAGATACTCGCTCAGAGGAGCTGGTCCTCTTGATGGTACTGAGGCAACACAGAAATGACAATGAGATTCTTAACAGTGATTTTATTTTATTGCCGAGGGCAAACATATACGCGTAGATCATATTTCTATATGGATATTTAAAAAGGGGGGGGGCCTGGGTGGCTCAGTCGGTTGAGCGTCCGACTTCAGCTCAGATCACGATCTCCCGGTCCGTGAGTTCGAGCCCCGCGTCGGGCTCTGGGCTGATGGCTCAGAGCCTGGAGCCTGCTTCCGATTCTGTGTCTCCCTCTCTCTCTGCCCCTCCCCCATTCATGCTCTGTCTCTCTCTGTCTCAAAAATAAATAAACGTTAAAAAAAATTTTTTTTAAAGGGATTGATTCTAAAGCCCTAACTATACAATATGTGTAAGCGTGTGTGTGTGTGTGTGTGTGTGTGTGTGTGTATGGATGGATGTTATCCTCTGCAGAATGGCAGTTGGGATCAATGTCTCTGCTCACTGCCTTTGGAACTGTGGTCATTAGTCCGGGTCAAAGTCATAGCAGGGGCGCCTGGGAGGCTCAGTCGGTTGAGCGTCCGACTTTGGCTCAGGTCATGATTTCACAGTTCATGAGTTCGAGCCCCATGTTGGGCTCTGTGCTGACAGCTCAGAGCCTGGAGTCTGCTTCGGATTCTGTGTCTCCTCCTCTCTCTGCCCCTCCCTGGCTTGCACTCTGTCTCTCTCTCTCAAAAATAAATAAACATTAAAAAAAAATTTTTTTTAAAAGACAGCAAAGTCATGGCAGAAACTGAAAGGAAACATCCCAACAACCTTGTGAGCGCTCCAGCAGCTTCATGGGAAGTATCCTGCCCTTGAGCAGGCTTCAGTCTAAACCAGTGGTGCTCAGCCAGGGGTGACTTCACCCCCAGAGGACATTGGGCAATGTCTGGAGACACCTTTGGTTGTCACGAGTGGGGGAGGAGGGCTCCTGCTGGCATCCAGTGGGTAGAGGTCAGGGATGCTACTGACACCTGCAATGCCCAGGACATTCTGATCGGCCCCCAGAGTCGGTAGTGCTGGTGCTGAAGAACTCTGGTCTGAAGACAAATGCAAACAGAGTGCACCGGCAGTGACGGAAACATTCCACAACACGTATGATGCCTTTGTTTGCAGGTGAGTATAGCCGGTTGTGGGGGAGGGGGGCTAGACTGGTTGAGGGTCTGGGGTGCGACAGCTGTGAAGATCTCCTGGACCCTGCAGATTTCCGGGGGAGATCAAACAAATGGCTTGAACATGTTATAATTCCACAGTAGGGAAGCGCCTGTTCTAGGAAGAAGGATGGCCCGTGCACAGGTAGTTCATGGACACGAAAGGATGGCCCGTGCATGGGAGGTTCACGGACACAAAAGGATGGCCTGTGCACAGGTAGCTCGTGGACACGAAAGGATGGCCCATGCGCAGGAGATTCATGGACACGAAAGGATGGCCCGTGCACAGGTAGTACATGGACACGAAACGATGGCCTGTGTGTGGGAGGTTCACGGACACGAAAGGATGGCCCGTGCACAGGTAGTTCGTGGACACGAAAGGATGGCCCGTGCATGGGAGGTTCACGGACACAAAAGGATGGCCCGTGCACAGGTAGTTCATGGACACGAAAGGATGGCCCGTGCGTGGGAGGTTCACGGACACGAAAGGATGGCCCGTGCACAGGTAGTTCGTGGACATGAAGGGTAAGTCGTGCTGTTCTTGGAGCACATACGTGTATTACAGGCCTCCCTGTAAAGTTTTTATCCTCATCACTAGGCCACACATTCCTTGGGATCCCATCTCCTTGATCATTCTTACATATTTCAAGAGCCTAGTAAAGAAGCTAGATACTTATTACATGAAAAAGATGGAAAAAAAAATGAATAAATGAACGCAGTATCACACTTTGAGCTCGTCACAGGAAGAGACATGAAGGGCTCTAACTTAGCACCGGCCCAGTGAGAAAGAAGGAGAGGGCTGGCTGGCGGTGCGGGTCCCGGGCAGGGGCTGTGGGGAGGGGCCTGCCCAGGGAGTGGGGAGTGGGAGCCGGGCAGCAGAGAAAGGAAAGAAGGCCAGAGAGAGGGGCCGAAGGTGGGAGGACGCGGGGCACAGGTGGTGCTGGGGCCGCTGGACACAGGGACGTGACAGAAATGCCAGGTGGCTGTGAGAGCTCAGCCCCATGGAGGGGGCAGACCAGGCCACATTTTCGGACACAGGTGCCAAGGACGTGAGGCCAAGGCCAGGCTCCTGGGAGGAAGGTCTGAGCCCCCCTTTCTCCTGACGACACAGCACAGCCGTGCCCCCGGTCTCTCTTCTTCCTCTGTCCTCGTCCCCTTCCTTCAGGCCAGCTCCAGTCCTTTCCCTGTTGGAACTGCCGATGGCTCAGCGAAGAATCTCTTAGCATGTTTTTTTAAAACCTCACGGTGTGTCGGATTTGAAAAGCCATCTCGCTCTCTGGGTGAGCAAACATAAATAAGGTGACCATAATTGTGGGGATGTGATATGCTGTCTGCACAGCCTTCTTGGTGACTGAGGAAGCTTTGGATTCGCAGCCGGATTTGAATCTTACAGCCGGATCCAAATGGGCACGCCTCAAGGTCAGGACGTGCATTTTTAGAATGCTCAATTTGGGGACCAGGAAATTACAGATCTTAGGAGAGCACGACATTTCTGAAATTCGGGACCGAGGTCTAAAAATTACAGAAACCCTTGCGCTCGAAGTTCAATTTCTGCCAGCGACGACACACAGCAAGCTGATTTAACGCCGCGGGATCTTTCTCTGCCTGGCATCTGGCGAGGGGCTCGCGGGCACGCTGCCTGGCCCCTGGAGGGCCCCCGGAAGGCACCAGCAGCAGGTGACCGGCCCAGAGCGTCACCCGCATGGTGTCCCTGGGGGAGTTCATGGCAAGTTCACAGCCACTTAAAGACTTGTATCAAACACCCTTAAGGAGCTGAGAAACCATGACTACTAATCAACGGTGGCAAACATTAACCGGTTTTCTGATGACGCTGAGCTGGGTCGCTGGAAGAGCTAACGGGACACCAGTGATGGAGACGTGGAAACAGCGGTGGCAGGGATAGGCCACACACACGGAGAACTTCGTGGCTGGCGTCTGGTATCGCGTTTAGACCTCACACGTTCACTAAGAAAGTATCGCTGTCTCCATTACACAGATGAGGACACAAAATCAGGGATGAGGCGGCTCGTGAGGGTCCTCCCCCCACCCCCGCCCCCACCCTGTCTCTCTGCTGGGCTTCCTGCTGAAGAAGGGCGACAGTTCACGAGACACCCAAGGACATGGGTGGGAGGGCCTGCTGAACGTCTAGAAATCCAACAAATGTCAACGATTAATATGGATGCGTGTTTGAGGCTCAACCAACGGGAGGCACTGCGAACCTGAACGCTGCAGCGCTAAAGGGACCCGGCGCTCTGGGCGGTGAAAACAAATCTAAGGACCCTCACCTGTGTGTCCAGCTGTGCTGTTTGTGTGCCTTTGGAAGACACACACCTGTTCAATCTATGCATAAGAGGCCCAGAGACACAGTGGACGAAACCGAGCGCGGGAACAAAAGCGTGGAAAAATATTTTGGTAAGCTTCGATCAACAACAGAACGCACACCGCCCATCGACACGGAAAACACTTCCATCTGCATACACAGACTTGGATACAATTCATCCCAGCTCTACCCAGATATCTCTCATGCCCACATTTGCATTAAAATGCTAAGCTTTTAAAAAATCTACTATTGTTGTATGGGGGGGGAGGGGGAAAAACCAAGATATTTCCTTTTGAGAGCCAAGGGCTCTTACGAATTAAAGAGGATTTACCAGGACTCAAAGAGAAGGACAGAAAATAAAGCTGGAAGACCAGACATTCGCAGGATCAAGGGCAGCCAGAAGGAGTAACACTGTATACTCACTGCGAGAAGCCTCCTTAAATAACCAGCAGGGAATATCAAAGAAGTTATGTTCCCTCCGGACAGCAAGGGAAAAACAATCCCTTCATTTTGCAAGTGGTGGGACTGGCTGGTGAGAGACTGCACACCGTGGAGTACATTTTCTAGTGCTTAGGGCAAGGAAAGTAGTTTTGGCATAGAACCGCATGGATACGGTTTCTTCTTTTCCCTTCTGGTCTCTACCCCCACTCCTGAACCAAAAACCTTCTAAGGTCTGAAAATATAACGGTTCTTTACATTATGTACCCATTCGACGGTTTTTGCCAATTCAAATGAAATTTCAGACATAAAATTTCTGCAAGGGTGACTGGTGAGCAGAGGAGAGTGGCAAGCTTTCTTCTTCTGGTTGGATAGTAACTCTAAGCATGATAAGCCGACAATTGTGTCTTTCTTTCATTATGTGATTTGGAATCAAGGGTCAGTTTTCTACCATTTTGCAAGAAGATCTCCAACTTTTACAATTAAAAAAAAAAAAAGAGGGGCACCCGGGTGGCTCAGTCAGTTGGGTGTCTAGCTTTGGCTCTGGTCGTGGTCTCGTGGTTCGTGGGTTCAGGCCCCGCGTCGGGCTCTGTGCTGACGGCTGGGAGCCTGGAGCCTGCTTCGGATTCTGTGTCTCCCTCTCTCTCTGCCCCTCCCCCGCTCTCTCTCTCTCTCTCTCTCTCTCTCTCTCTCTCAGAAATAAAATGAAAACATAAAAAAAAATAACAACTAGAAATCTGACAGCTCACTCCTGTGTACCACTAGAGATTTTCTGATAACGTCATTTGTCCTGAGAACCGGGGTGATCATACTCAATTAAAACAATTAGCCACTCAATAAATACTTATCAGGCATTGACCGTTTGTCTTGCAAGTTACAATGCTTGCAGGAGACCACCCACTTCAATAATCACAAAATGGTCTGATCTTTCTCTTCTGCCCTATCTTTGTGGCAGAAATCAAGTCATTTCCTAGGAAGGCTGGTCACTTAGAATCTGACAGATCAGAAGAAGCTTTTCTCGTACCTATGAAGCCACTCCCTAAGCCCAGAGGGGTGACTCCAGGACTTCTGAGAAAGGGACAGGTGTCAACTCATCTTCTCCGTGCAGTAGCAGAACACTTCCACCGCTATTTTGCTACAGAAACAGACTCAAAACGTGAGTTTAACGCCTACATCTCAATAGCTCCGAGTGATAAGGAAATATATTAGAAGTAATAATTTTTAGGGGCGCCTGGGTGGCTCGGTTGGTTAAGCGTCTGACTTCGTCTCAGGTCATGATCTCACGGTCCGTGAGTTTGAGCCCCGCGTCGGGCTCTGTGCTGACCGCTCAGAGCCTGGAGCCTGTTTCGGATTCTGTGTCTCCCTCTCTCTGCCCCTCCCCCGTTCATGCTCTGTCTCTCTCTGTCTCAAAAATAAATAAACGTTAAAAAAAATTTAAAAAAAGAAGTAATAATTTTTAAAGACCCATAAAATCAGGGGTGCCTGGGTGGCTCAGTTGGTTAAGTGTCTAACTCTTGATCTCAGCTCGGGTCATTTAAACCCAACTTTTGAAATCGTGTGCGTGTCCGGCACTGACTGGTGCACTTACAAATGCGTATTTCTAACAAGTGTAACCATTTTTTCCAAAGGACGGTCAGTTGTTTATTTGGAAGCGATAGATGTTTACCACCCTATCTTATGCTTGGAACGGAGCGCTTTTTAAATAATGCTCTGTTTTGTACCAGTTTTGTTCTTTTGATCTGTCTTCTCACAGCTCTGCCCTATTGTAAAACTCTACTTTGGGGCGGAAAGAATGAGTGATTGTCTCTGTTCTGAGCCAGTGGAAATGTTATTCTATTGTGCTGCCGCATCCCCACTGAGCAAGGTATGACCTACAATGTCTTCCCCCGGATTGTCTGCCTTTTTTCCTTTGACTAATGGAAACAAAGCTTTTCCCAAGGATTCCAAATCAAGCCCCCAATCGAAGTCTTAATTGGCAACACAAAGCACAGCCGCTGGGTGCTGGACAGGTTCCAAAGGAGATTTTGTTCTTAAGCACCAGGCTGAAAAAACCCCAGAGAAAAGAAAACAAACATATACCCATCCACACGCTGCAGATGCCCCGACTTGGTTAATTTGGAACTCTGATTACAGAAAAATTCCCGCATGATTGTAAACATATTTGAAACGTCCTGGAAGCTATTTTAATCCTAATATTCAGAATGCCCAGCAAGCTTCTTTCTCTTTTCGGAATTCTCTCCTAATGAGACATCTATAGGAACTTGACCAAGGAGGAATAATTAGATGCTACTGTTTGGGTTTCCAACTTCCAAGTGGATGGGAACTAACATCCCTGGAAGCCCATAAAAGCCAGAGAAACAAAATAAATGAATCACTAAGTTCTACCCGGAAAACCAAGAGTCTTGGACTCAATCTAGAAAGCCATGTATTTCTGGTTGGCTGTTCTACAACAGTTTATCAGAGGAACCAAACTCATTATTCTGTAAATTAAAAAGAAGCATCTACAGAGGCCTTAGAAAATTTCTGCAAGGAAGGTTAGTGTTTAAATGTGAATACGCATACATGTACATACACACACAATATGATGGCTACAGATAACCAACCCTCCACACTCCCTCCCTTCTTTCCTTCCTAAGATAATATTGTTGAGAGCAGACACTAACCACGAGCCCTTGCACGCACATGGCTGACAAAAGGGGGCAGGAGACCCAGGCTTCTGCTCGTAGCACATGGCCAGTTCTGTCCTTGGAGCCCAGCCCCCGCAGTCCCTTCCTTCCAGGCAGTCCTGTCTCTCAGACTCTCTGCCAGAAGTCTCTGTTTAGAGTCACCCTCAGGACTGCCTCTGTTCTGTCAGCACCCACAGGGGCCTCTTGGCACGTCACCGCTCCTGACAGCAGCACACAGCATGGGACATACAGGAGGGAGCATTTCCCAACAGTAATTATATCAAGCACTTTTTATGAGCCGATGTAAGTGCTGACCTGGACAGCTTTGCGGGAAGCAGCCTAACACAGCGACGGGAGCATCAGCCCTGGATGCACAGGAACCTGGGTCCGAGCCCCTGTTCCCAGCTCTGTGCCCTCGGGGCCTGGAGAAGTTGCCTCACTTCTCTGAGCCTCAGTCTTCTCAGAAAATAGGAATAATAATATCATTTTGAGGATTAGTGACAACATATTAAAAACCCAGAGCTTCGGGGCGTCTGGGTGACAGTCGGCTGAGTCAGCTCAGGTTGTGATCCCACGGTTCGTGGGTTCAAGCCCTGAACTGGGCTCTGTGCTAACAGTGTGGACCCTGCTCGGGATTCTGTCTCCTTCTCTCTCTGCCCCCTCCCCTGCCCACTCTCAATCTCTCTCCAAAATAAATAAAGAAACATTAAAAAAATTAGAGAAAGACAAATATCATATGATTTTACTCATGTGGAATTTAGGATACAAAACAGATGAACATAAGGGAAGGGAAGCGAAACTAATATAAAAACAAGGAGGGGGACAAAACAGAAGAGACTCTTAAATGCAGAGAACAAACCGAGGGTTGCTGGAGGGGTTGTGGGTGGGCGGATGGGCTAAAAGGGCAAGGGGCATTGAGGAGGACACTTGTCGGGATGAGCCCTGGGTGTTACACGTAGGGGGTGAATCACTGCAAGCTACTCCTGAAATCATTATTGCACCAAATGCCAACTAACTTGGATGTAAAATAAAATAAAATAAAATAAAATAAAATAAAACAAAACAAAATAAAATAAAATAAAATAAAATAAAACAAAACAAAATAAAATAAACTGGTACTTCGTAGGCTTTCATTATCATTAAAGAATGATTTCTATCATCGTCATGGACTTAAAGGGGCCCTCAACTACCCACTGAGGTCTCTGCTGTTTCCTGGGGAAAGCGTCCATCCGATTCCATAGCCCAGCCTCGTTTCTGCAGTCAGTTTCAGAAACTTCATTCCCCAGCCTTATCCTACCCTGAATCAATGTTTCAAACACTAGAACTGAAAACACAATTTGCCAGGAGTTCTAGCAATCATGCCAATTAATCCTATGAGGTCTAAGAAGATCATAAATATTCTATGAAGTGAAGGGCACCATGACACTACGTCAAAGTTACTTTGGACTCAACATAGAGACCTTCTATAAAATCAAAGAGCAAGAATGTTGGACTCAAGCTCTCACAGAATGAACCGAAAGCTAGAAATTATATTTGCATTGCGACTTTGACTTTTACCTTTGTGCTCTGAAAGACGTTTTTATTTTATTTAAATTCCAAAATATAAGAGACATAAATGATAGAATTCTATTTTATCCAAGAATAAAGGGAAAGAGTCTCATCTTTCCAATAATAATTTGCTACTTTTTTTTTTAAGATTTATTTGTTTGAGTCATCGCTACACTCAACATGAGGCTCAAACTCACAACCCCAAGATCAAGAGTCGCGAGTCGCACGCTCTACCGGCTGAGTCAGTCAGGTGCTGCGATAATTTGCTACTTTAAAAAGTCACTCTTGAAATGGGAAAAACTCACTCTTGAACAACCAATGGGTCAAAGAAGAAATCACAAGGAAAGTTAGAAAATTTCTGGAAACAAGTGAAAATAAAAACATACTAAAACTTACAGGATATGCAGAACACAATACTAAGAGGGAAGTTTATAGCAGTAGACTTGCATTAAGAAGAAGAAAGATCTAAAAAAAAAAAAGAAGAAGCAGAAGAAAGATCTCAAAACAACCACCTAACTTTCTACCTCAAGGAACTAGAAAAGGATAAACTAAAAGGTTAGTGAAAGTAAGGAGCTAATTAATAAAGATTAGAGCAGAGGTAAACACAATAGAGAATAGAAAACAAACCAATGAAACCATAATTTTAGAATATTTTTAAAGAATTTTTTTTAAGTTTTATGTATTCATTTATTTTTAGAGAGAGAGAGCGAGTGAGTGAGTGTGGGGGAGAGACCAAATCCCAAGCAGGCTCTGTGCTGTCAGCACAAAGCCCGACACGGGGCTGGAACTCATGAACCATGAGATTACCACCTGAGCTGAAGTCAAAAGTCAGACATTTAACTGACTGAGCCACCCAGGTGCCCCTAAATTTCTTTTAAAAAGACCAACAAAACGGACAAATCCTCAGCTACACTAAGAAAAAAATGAGACTCAAATAACCAAAATTAGAAATGAAAATTAGAAATGAAAGAGAGGATATTACAACTGTTATCACAGAAGTAAAAAGAATTCTATGGGGCTACTATGAGCAATTATATGCTAACAAATTGGATAACCTAGAAGAAATGGATCAATTCCCAGAATCATACAACCTACCAAGATGAATCATGAAGAAATAAAAACTCTAACAGATCACTAACCAGAAGGAAATCGAAGCAGTAATTAAAAAAAAAAAAAAGCAAAGAAAAGCCCAGGGACAGATGGCATCACTGAAGAATGCTACCAAACATTTAAAGATGAATTAATATCAATTCTCCTTAAAGTCATTCAAAGAATTAAAGGGGGGGGGGTAAGGGGGGAATTCTTCCAACCTCATTCTATGAGGCCAGCATTAGTCAGATGCCAAAACCAGACAAAGACACAAGAAAATCTATAGACCAATACCCCACCCCCCACCACTTATCCACAGGGGATATGTTCTATGACCCCCAGTGGATGTCTGAAACTGTGAAGAGTGCCCTTATTTATACAAGTTTATACATACGTATGTATGATAAAGTTTAATTTATAATTAGGCATAATAATAAAATAGAACAATTATAACAACACACTGTAATCAAAGTTATGTGACTGTGGTCTCTCTCAAAATATCTTACTGTACTACTCTATTCACCCTTCTTTTTGTGATGATGTGACATGATAAAATGCCTACATGATTAGATAGAATGAGGTGAGGGAGGGAGGCATTGTGACATAATGTTAGGCTACTATTTGACCTTCTGATGATATGTCAGAAGGACAGTCATGAGCTTCTGAACTGAGGTTGACCATAGGCAATTGAAACTGAAGAAAGCAAAACCACGGATGAGAGGGACCACTGCATACACCACAGCCCAGTGGGATTTACTCATGGAATACAAGGATGGTTCAACATATGAAAATCAATGGAATACCATGTTAACACAATGAAGGACAAATACCACATCACTATCTTAACTGATGCAAAAAAAAAAAAGCGCTCGACAAAACTCAACATTCTTTCATGTTAAAAACTCCCAACAAATTAGAAATAGAAGAAAACTACCTTAACATAATAAAAGCCATGAATGAAAAGCTCACAGCTGTCGCCACATTCAACAGTGAAGACTAAAGGCTTTTCCTCTAAGATCAGGAACAAGGTGAGGAGACACAGTCTCATTACTCCTGTTCAACACACTACTGGAAATCCTAGCCAGCACAATTAGACAAGAAAAACAAATGAAAGGTATCAAAATTGGAAAGAGAGAAGGCAAGTTATCTCTGTTTGCAGACGACATGATCCTACATGTGGAAAACTCTAAAGATTCCACACACACAACATTTGAAAACGAGTAAACAATTCCAGCAAAGTTGCAGGATATAAAAAGAATCAACAAAATCAGTTGCACTCCTATACTAACAATGACTAAATCAAAAAGGAAATTAAGAAAACAATCCCTCTTGCTATCGAATCAGAAAGGATTATATACTCAGGAGTAAATTGAACCAAAGAGGTAAAAGACTTGCACACGGAAAACATGGCTGAAAAAAAAACCAAAGAAGACAGAAATAAGTGGAAACACATCCCACTTTCACGGATTGGAAGACTCAATATTGTTAAAATGTCTGTATTACCCAAAACGATCTATAGATTCAATGCACACCCTGTCAAAATCCCAATGGTATTTTTTGCAGAAACAGAAAAAAAAAATCCTAAAAAGGAATGTCAAGGGACCCCAAATAGCCAAAGAACCTTGAAGAAGAAGAACAACGTTGGAGGCCTCAAGCTTCCTGATTTCAAAACATACTACAAAGTAACAGTAATCAAGTTGGTGTGGTATCTTCCTTAGCACAAAGACAAAAATATAGACCAATGGAACAGAATAGAGAGTCCAGAAATAAACCCTTGAGTATTTGGCCAAATGATTGTCAACAAGGGAGCCAAGACCACACGATGGGAAAAGGACAGTGTCTTTCAACAAATGGCAAAAGGAAAACTGAACATCCACACGCAAAAGAATGGAGCTCTACCTTTACCTTGGACTATACACAAAAATTAACTCAAAAGGGATTAAAGACCTAAACACATGACCTAAAACCATAAAATTCTCACAAGAAAACACAGGAGGAAAGCTTCGGGGTCCTGTACTTGCCAATGACTTCTTGGATGTGACACCAACAGCAAAAACAGACGCTTGGGACTACATCAAACTTAAAAACTTTGGTGCATCAAGGAAACAATCCATAGAGTGAAAGGCAACTATGTAATGGGAGAAAATATTTGCAAATCATAGATCTGATAAGGGGTTAATATCCAGAATACAAAAGGAAATTCTACAGTTCAAGAACAATAACTAAAAAATGAGTAATTTGATTAAAAAATGGACGAAGGACTTGAACAGGTATTTCTCCAAAGGTGATATACAAATGGCCAACAAGTATATAAAAAGATGCTCAATGTTGGGGCGCCTGGCTGGTTCAGTTGGTAGAGCATGTGAGGCTTGATCTCGGGGTTCGTGAGCTCAAGTCCCATACTGGGCATAGAGATTACTTAACAAAAGATGCTCAAGGGGTGCCTGGGTGTTTCAGTCGGTTAAAGCATCCAACTTCGGCTCGGGTCACAATCTCACGGTTAGTGAGTTCGAGCCCTGCGTCAGGCTCTGTGCTGACAGCTCGGAGCCTGGAGCCTGCTTCAGGTTCTGTGTCTCCCTCTCTCTTTGCCCCTCCCCTGATCATGTTCTCTCTCTCTCTCTCTCTCTCTCTCTCTCTCTCTCTCAATCTCTCTCTCAAAAATAAATAAACATTAAAAAAATTTTTTTAAAAGATGCTCAATATCACTTATCATATGAGAAATGCAAATCAAACCCACAATGAGATATTGCCTCAAATCCATTAGGATGACCACCCGCAAAAGAACAGAAAATAACAAGTTTTGGGCAAGGATGAGAAGAAATGAGAACCTTTGCCTGCTGTTGGTGGAAATGTAAAATGGTGTAGCCATTATGGAAAACAGTATGGCACTCCCTCAAAAAATTAAAAATAGAATTACCTCATGACTCAGCAATGCCACTTCTGGGTATGTATCCAAAAGAACGAAAAGCAGGATTTTGAAGAGCTATTTGCACACCCGTATTCATTGTAGCATCATTTACAATAACCAAGAGGTGGAAACAACCCAAGCATCCATCGACAGTTGAATGGATAAAGAAACGGTGACGTGTGTGTGTGTGTATTATGCAGACCTAAAAAAAGAAGGAAATCCTGTGATACGCTACAATACGGATGAAGCTCGAGGATATCATGCTAAGTGAAAAAAGCCAGTCACAAAGGGACACACAAATACTGTATGTCTCCACTCAGAGGAAGCATCCAAAGGAGTCAAAGTCACAGAAACAGAATGCAGAGAGGTGACTGTGAAGGGCTGGGGACAGGAATTAGTGTTTAACGGGTAGAGATTCGGTTTTGCAAAATGAGGTTCTTTAAACTGATGATTACCAGAAGGGAGCTGGGTGGGGGATGAGGGGAGTCGGTGATGGGGATGAAGGAGGGCATCTGTCATGATGAGCACCGGGGGATGTAGGGAAGTGGTGAATTGTTGTATCGTGCACCTGAAACTAATATAACACTGTGTGTTAACGATCCTGGAATTAAAATGGAAAGAAAGAAAGAAAGAAAGAAAGAAAGAAAGAAAGAAAGAAAGAAAGAAACAAACAAACAAACAAACAAACAAACAAACACAAAAATAGACAAAAAAGTTCTGGAGATCCGTTGCACAACAACGTGCGACAGTGTTTAACGCTACTGAATTGTATGCTTAAAAACGATTAAGGCGATAAATTTAACGTTATGTGCTTTATAACACATGGCAATCTGAACTTTGAAATAAAAAGCCTTGACAATCTTCAGCATCTAGATGAAAAAAAAAGTCCGTATCTACTACTGTCAATTAGACTCTAGAAGGGCATTTCACGTGGATTAGAAATAAATGATTCAAGTAAGTATTAAACAGAAACGAGGGCGCCGGGGTGGCTCATTTGGTTAAATATCCAACTCTTGATCTCGGCTCAGGTCATGACCTCCCCGTTTGTGGGATTGAGCCCCGTGTCGGGCTCTGCACTGACAGCATGGAGCCTGCTTGGGATTCTCTCTCTCTCATGAGAGGCACATGCCCCTCCCCCATGCGCATGTTCGTGCTCTCTCTCTCTCTCTCAAAATAAATAAATATACTTTAAGAAACAGATACAAAATGAGGCTAAGAATTTCATTTTTTAAGTTTTAAAAAGCCCCACAAAACCAATTTTCTTAAAATTCGCAAACAACAAGTACATGAAACTCTATTTGATCAAAACATAATCAAAATACACTTGGTGAGGGAGAGTGCAAACCTACATATTTAAAACAGAAGACGAGATCGCTAGGTTTTCATTCCGAGTCCCAACCCAACATCCAATCTAACGCCTACAAGCCCAATGGTGGCCCCAGCGTGCCCTAGAGTTTGCTCCGCTCTGTGTCCGGGCACCTACTGGCCAGTTAGTATCGTAAAAAGTTCTATGGCTTCCACGGTGTACTCATAACAAGCCAGGGTCTTCTAGGCTACATTACCATCAGGCACTGAATTTCCTAGAGCCTAAAAATTTAGAAAAGTAGCCTGGCATATAAGAGATAAACTTTCAATATGACGATTATGAAATTATAGAAAAGTTAAGAGCAAACTATGCTCTGAGAGACAACATCAGTATCTAGAACATCGCCGTTTGGCACAATTTAAAAGGATGAGCTTATCCAAATTTTACAGGTAAATAACTGAGGTTGGTCTGGAGACCTGAGATTTGCTCTGTGCCAGACAGGAACTCGGGAAGAGCATATTCATTTGCACACAGGTTACACTCCCATTTGTGTTTTTAAAAGAGAACTTTAAAATACAAAATGGCACACTGTGCTGTTAGCCAATGGGATTTCAGAGACAGTAAGATTAAGTAAAAAAAAAAAAAAAAAGGCAGAAAAACTTATATAGGTCCTGATATGTCAACACACCAAATCTTATACTTTTATGAATTTTAATTCAGACAAGAAATTAACAAGGGTCGTATGAAAAGGCGATAATTGATTTTAAGTCTGAGATGGAACTCCTTTCAGAGTTCGCTTAAGGCGCGCTCCACCTACCTTTTGGCTGCCGCTGCCACAGCAGTTTCTTTCCTGGCCCCGGAGGGGGACGGCAGAGAGCCACTAGGTTTCTTTGGTAACACGGTGCCATTGTTGATGGTGGTTCTTAAGGGCAAGGTCTGCACCAGTGGTCTTGCTGTGAGATGAGCAGAAAATGTAATCAGAACTTTCCCCTTTGTCAGCGTAACTTTTTACAGAACTTAAGACAGGGAGGAAGGAAGAGGGTATCAGTTTTAAAATGCTGGCAGGATTGACAAAGGCACCAAGAGCACTCAGCAGAGATTTTCAACAAAGGATGTTGGGACAAGGAACCTAGACACCAGCCTCGCCCCTTACACAGCAACTAACTCAAAGTGGACCCAAGACCAGAATGTAAAACGCAAAGCTATAAAACTTCTAGATGAAAACACAGGAGAAAAATCCGTGTGACCTTGGGTTTGGTGGCTTTTTAGATACACCACCAAAAGCACGATCCATGAAAGAGAAAAACAGATTGCTTGGACTTCATTAAAATTATAAAAACGCTTGCTCTGTGAAATGCATTGTTATAAGGATGAAAAGATAAGTCACAGACTGGGAGACAGTATCTACAAATCTCATATCTGATAAAGGACTCGTATCTGGAATATAAAGAAAGGATGCTTAAAACAGTCCGAACACAAGCAGCCCAATTAAAAAAATGGGCAAAAGATCTGAACAGACACTTCACCCAAGACGATCTACAGATGGCAAATAAACATATGAAAAGATGCTCCACATCTTTTGTCATTAGGGAAATGCAAATTAAAACCATAATGAGATATCTCTATACACCTATTAGGGTGGCTAAAATCCAAAAAAACAAACAAAATAGCACTTGCTGGCCAGGATGCAGAGCCACGGGGTTCTCATTCATGGCTGGTGGGAATGCAAAATGGTACAGACACCCGGGAAGACAGTTTGGCAGTTGCTAAATATAGTCTTGTGGTAGGATCCAGGCATTGTGTGACATTGGGTATTTATTTACTCAACTGATTTGAAAACTTATGTCTGTATAAAGCCTGCATTTAATATTTATAGCAGTTTTTTTTTTTTTTTTCATAATATTGTCAGGAACTGGAAGCAACCAAGATGTCCTTCAATGGGTGAGTGGAAAAACAGACTGTGGTCCATCCAGACTGCGGAATATGATTCAGCAAAAAAAAAAAAAAAAAAAAAAAGTGAGGAAGAAATCCACGCCAAGGACAGGGCTGAGGCTTATTAAATCCATGCCACCAAGTGAAAGCAGCCAGGCTCGAAAGGCTGTGTTCTGTATGATTCCATTTATATGACAGTCTATAAAAGGCAAAACACTGGGGCGCCTGGGTGGCTCAGGCGGTTAGGCATCCAACTTTGGCTTGGGCCATGATCTCATAGTTTGTGGGTTCAAGCCCCGCATCGGGCTCTGTGCTGACAGCTCAGAGCCTGGAGTCTGCTTCGGATTCTGTGTTTCCCTCTCTCTCTGCCCCTCCCCCACTTGCGTTCTTATCTCTCTCTCAAAAATAAATAAAATTAAAAAAAATTTTTTTTATAAAAGGCAAAACTATAGAAGCAAAAAACCAGATCAGTGGTTGCCAGAGGTTGGCCGGGTGGGGGGCGGAGGGCTGAACAGGTAAGACCTAGGAGAAATTTAGGGTGGTAAAATGATTATGTGATGCTGCACGGTGGCTATGTGACATCAGGCATCTGTCAAAACTTACAGGCTCTTATGGCACAAAGAATGAACTTGAACGTTTGCAGAGAAAAATCAGTTAGGAGATGGGGGCGGGGGGGAACCCATGACAGATAAAAGAATCAAACTACGTTACAAGTATGTACTACGATGTCATGGAAGGGGGTGGGGCAGGAGAGGTGCTGTGGAAATGGGGAGAGACTGTCTGCCTGCCCGGGAGCACATGGTAAGCACTGTGGTCCAGTCAGTAACATTGTTTCCCACAGGGCATGGTCTATACCTCTGAAACCACAATCATGAACACTAGGGCGAGAACAATTAAGAGACTGGTGAAGGATGGTGGGAGCAAGGCTTCATTGTTGCAGAGCAAGGCTACAGACAAGCCAGGGGGAGGCTGCAATGAGCCAGGTTTAGCCTGATACGGCCACAGATACACAATTATACATGCGTATGTAAACACGTATTGGTGTAAACACAGACATGCCTTAGCTCTGCCCGCTACGACTGCCGAAAGCAGTATCACCCGGCACCCAAACCTTGGTTTCTAACACGATTCCACAACAGCAGGGGAGCCTGGACTCCTCGGGGAAATGCCCAAATTTGGGGCTGGGGCAGGGCACCCACGACATGGGCCCGGAGCGTCCTGTACTACCAGAGAGAAAGGAAGTGCTCAAAAGCAGTAATAAAACCCCAACCCCTATACTGATGGGGTCAAGTCAGAGGCACTCAGGAGCCAACTGAAAGAGCTCCCCGTAGCCAAAGCTGGGAAACCCGCAGGAACAAACCACATAAGGCAGTACTGGATCACAGCCTGAGGTATACAAGTATCTGTGAGTCCATACCGATACAAGTTGATAACGGAGGAAATGATTAAATGGGGGGAGCAAAGATACGTCTCCCGTGCATAATTCCAGATAATTTACGTAGATAACCAAGGAGGTGGAGTGCAATTCTCTATTCCTTAAGTGTGGGCGGCATAGTGACTGCCTTCTGCACTGTCCAGAGTGGGGACGGGGGGAGTCACTGCACTGTGGACAAACCTGGCAAACTCTGTCCAGGCCAACGTCACAGTGATGAGTCCTACCGATAGCACATGACCTTGACAGGATGTGAAGGAAATGCATTTTACCTCTACGGTCTTCCTCCCCAAAACCCATGACCTACCCAAACCCAAGGTGAAGGACAATGAGCCATCTGACTAGGGCTCCTCAAAACTGTCAGGGTCATCAGAGACAAGGAAAAAGTCTGAGCAACTGGCAGTCTAGAGGAGCCTAAGGAGACAAATGTGATCCTGGATCGATCCTGGAACAACAGCAAAAAAGGGTATTAAGGATAAACTAAGGAAATCTAAATACAGTGTGCCTTTAATTAATAAAAATGTATCACCGTGGTGGCATACTAAATGTAAAACGTTAATAGTAGGGGAACCTGGGTGCGGGGCATATGGGAACTGTCTGTACTATCCCTGTAACTCTTCTGTAAATCTAACACTACTCTGAAATTAAAAAAACAAAATTATTTGAAATGCTAGCAGAATTTGTTTTGTCCATCACAGAATTAAATCTGCCTCAATTTATGTTCTTGAAAACAATAACAAAACTGCCTAGAATGCCAAGTGTTTAATGAACCGGAACTTTTCGGCCCCTAAAGCAGAAGGCTAGGCTTCCTTCTTTCTTTTTAATTTTTTTTTATTTAATTTTTTTTTAATGGTTATTTATTTTTGAGAGAGAGACAGAGCTCGAGAGGGGAAGGGCCAGAGAGAGAGGGAGACACAGAATCCGAAGCAGGCTCCAGGCTCCGAGCTGTCAGCACAGAGCCCGACACGGGGCTCGAACCCACGAACCGCGAGATCATGACTTGAGCCGAAGCCTGACGCTTCACTAACAAAGCCACCCCGGCGTCCCAGCTTCCTTCTTTTGTTAAATGTGACCGAAAATGGCAAAAGCCACAGGCGGCTCCCCAGCCAGAGCATGAAGCCCTTCGCCACCCTCTATGCTCTCTTTCCTCATCTCCCGAGCACCTGCTCACTCAAGGGCCTGGGGTGCACTGGCAGCTAGCACTCCTCAGCGGAAGCAGCACGGCTCCCAAACCACGATTCCCCATCTTCTCTCGCACACAGCGCGCTGGTCCCCAGGACCCTTCTCCCCGGCAGGAAGACAGGCACCGTCACGGCCGCTCTTCCTCGTCTCTCTGCTTTGTCCACCATCTTGGCCCATTCTGGGTTGTTATTTTTTTTTAAGTACATGTACTGTGTTAAACAGAGTCCCCCACATTCATGTTCACCCAGAACCTCAGGATATGACCTTACTTGGAAATAGGGTCTTTGGAGATGTAATTAGTTAAGATGAGGTCATACAGGATCAGGGTGGGCCCTGAACCCAACGATGGTGCCCTTGTGAGGAGAAGAGAAGAGACACAGAGCCCCCCTGGGGAGGAGGCCACGTGCCTGTGGACGCAGAGCTTGGAGCGAAGCGTCCAGAGGCCAGGGAATGCCAAGGATGGCCAGCAGCCACGGAAGTGGGGAGAGGGGCCCGGGACAGCCTCCCTTAGAGCCTCTGGAAGGAACCAAGCCTGCCCGCCCCTCAACTTCAGTCCAGCGGCACTGATCTCGGACTGCCGGCCTCCAGGACTGGGAGAGAATACGTCCATTGTTACAAGCCTCCCAGTTTGTGGTCACCTGTCATGGCAGCCCCAGAGATGAGAACGACGCATATGTGAGCCTGTCTGTCCCTTCCGTTCCTGCCTGTCCAGCCTGTCCCCGCAGCACGACTCCTAGCCCCAAGGGTGGGTCTCCGGGGCGCTCCGTCAGCCGGGTCCAGGCTCGCCTCCCCGTGACCCTCACCTTGATGTCCCTCGCCACCACCTCCAACGGCCCCCAGGAGCCACCGCACCATGTTGCACATAACCAGGACTGACACGGGACCTGCACATCTGGGGGCTCCTACTTCACAACCAGCCCGCGGAGGGAAGAGGACACCATCCCGACCCCTGGGTTAGTGCACCTCCCGGCCACCCGGCCAGTCAGGATCTGGGCTTTTGTAACCTCAGCCATCTGCTCTCATTCTACCCGTACGACTTTATTTTTCCCACCATGTCCCCAGGTGCTTCCGTGTGCCCCCCACCAACCAACAAGCCAAACAATTCCACCTCCTCAGCTCTGCTCTTGCTGGGCTAGCGAACGCGGGTATGTGCACTCACCTGGAGGGCATGCTACGATACACAACGCGGGGCTCCGGCCCATAGTGTTTCCGATCCTGGGTCTGGGGTGCAGCCTGAGAATCTGCCTTTCTAGCAAGCTCTCAGGGCATGCCTCCGTTGCTCCGGGGACCCCACTTTGAGACCCACAGGCTACGCCGCTGTCCTCTCCTGGGCATTTCTGCCCTCCCGGACGGCCTCTCCCAGCTCCTACACCAGTCTGGGCCTCCCAGTTGAGCACTGGCTTACACACTGTTGTTCCAGATGAGCTAATCTCACTCTGCAGAGCAGAGGGGGTCGCCGACGATGCCTGAGCTGGGAGGGGTGTCCCCTAGATCTCTGCACACCCTGCTCCGGAGGCAGGCAGGCCAGGTATGCTGCTCTGTCTCTTGGGCTGACCGGAGAGAGCGAGTCACCCCTCCTGGGCCCCAGGGGCTGATGGGGGGAGCAGTCACCTGAACCTAAAGGGAGAGAAACTGCTTTGGGAGCAGAAGCAACATTCAGAGGAGGGACACAGCCAACCCGAGGGACCCCACGCGGCAGGAACCAAGGAAGTGAAGGCCCCCCTCTCTCCCCTCCTTCCAAGCCCCAGCGAGGGCTCCCCGTGCGCAGACCTAACTGGGAGGGGGAGGGCAAGGGCCTGCTGGCGTGGTCCCTGCAGGCTGACCTGTGGAGCTGGCCAGAGGAGGGTAAAGAAAGGACCCACAAGGTTGCCTGGGTAACTCCGTCGGTTGAGTTCTTGACCTCGGCTCAAGTCACGGTCTCACGGCTTGGGAGATGGAGCCCCGAGCCGGGCTCTGCGCTGACAGGGGGGATCCTGCTCGGGATTCTCTCTCTCTCCCTCCCTCTCTGCTCCTCTACTGCTCACATTCTCTCTCTCTCTCTCTCTCTCTCAAAAAATAAATAAATAAGCATTAAAAAAATAAAAAAGACAGGACCCAGAGGGCCCAAGGAGGATGTCTTGTACCAAGCGCCTCTCTGGCCCCTCGTCCAGGACCCCCACCCCACCCCACCACACACACACACATACACACACACACACAGACACACACACACACACACACACACACACACACACACACACACACCCCGCCAAACCAGGCTGGGCGAGCCTCCTCCCTGCTCCCACTTCCCTGGCCTGTGCCAGGGGTGTCCTGTGTCACCACACCCAGGACACCACATGGCAGTCGTCTGTTTCTTCACCTGTCCTCTCCATCCACGACAGGAGGCTCCTTGATGGTGGGACCTGCTGTGATGCCCCCACAGAAGGAACACAACAGGTACGTGTCCATCAGACCGCACTGATCTCAAATCCAGTCTCGTCATAACCTCGTTCTGTCCTTCTCCCGAAAGGGAAACTAGGGCTGTGGAAACCCACGGAGAGGATATCAACTGCGCGCAGTGGCTTTCGCACAGGGTGTAACGGATCCTGTACGTCACACTGTCACAGAGTGTCCTCAAAACAAACAGAATTCTTAAAGCTCTGATAAGAAATCATGAAAGAAGGGGCGCCTGGGTGACTCCGTCGGTTAAGCGTCTGACTTCGGCTCAGGTCATGATCTCACCACCTGTGAGTTCGAGCCCCGCGTCGGGCTCTGTGCCGACAGCTCGGAGCCCGGAGCCTGCTTCCGATTCTGTGTCTCCCTCTCTCTCTGCCCCTCCCCCACTTGTGCTCTGTCTCTGTCTCTCTCAAAAATAAACATTAAAAAAGTTTTTAAAAATAAAAAAATGCAACGTGAAAGAAAACACAGGATGGCAGGGAGGCATGGTGACCCCCTCGGAGTGGCAAAGAAGGTGGAGAGACCCCTACTTTGGCAAGATCTCGCTGGCTGTGCCGCTCTCGGTAACGTCCTCAGGCTGTCACGGCCACGGGCTTGGTCAAGAGCACCACAGCTGCCACCAACACGCCTAGTAACTGCGTATTTTGCACGTGATGCCTCCTCAGGTCGCTGCCAGGTTTGCCCATCTGGACGTGGTTAGCCACTCAAGGAAGAAAGGCGGCTGCCACCAAGGGAATGTTCTGGGAGGAAAAACACCTGCTAACGTCCAGTGTGAGCAGGCAGCAGCCTGGATTGCGAGCGGGAGGACAGGAGGATACGAGAGCGGCCTGCGGGACGACGCATGATCTTCAGACGGGCAACATTTACAACTGTGGAGGAGAAAGAGCACCGCGGGAAGGGCTCACACACAATTTCCGCTCATCAGGGGCTGAGATAAATGACTCCTCCGTTTCCACACGACACTAAGATAGGAGACATTCTGCTGGTTCATAAAAGGGATTTTTTAAATAACATTTCAATTGTTCCTAGGGGCAAAACGTAGACACACAGCACGAAAGAAGAATTTCTAAAATCAAAAGAGAATGCATGATGAATGGCATGTATTTGGAATGCATTCATCGGGGTGGGGGGGGGGGGGCAGGATGGTTGGGAGCTCACATCTCAAGGGACGTTGGGAAGCACAGAGCAATAAAGGAATCACGCAGGACCGGCCCGACTCAGCGAGGCTTACTTCACGGAGCCTCAGAGAAGTCACCACCCTTCCGGGGCCTCGCTTCTTAAAAATAAGGATCCCAGCGCCCACCCTGCAGGGCTCCCAGAGCACGGGGAGTGAGGAGTGGAAAGGTGTTAGCATCGTGTCCGGGCGCAGCAGGCACGGGAGGAGTGGGAGCTATTATCCCACGGCCAGGGCTACATCCAGGACAGAATGCTTCGGACATCACGGTGCAGTCAGGTACCCTGAATGCGATGTGGGAAGAATTAATGTAGCGTTTCAGTTGTGATCCGAGATACCTGAGGCAGAGTTAATTAGGCCTGAATACAGGAGCAACATTTAAAGTGGTAAATGTGAATTACTTGCTGGTGAGCACAGAACAAAGCCGACAAGGACTACGTTTTCCATTAAAATCTCACAGCACTCCCCTTGCACTGAGATGGAAATCAGCCATGCATACATACAATGGGTCTATTGTGAATTTAACTCCAAATCACGACTCCTTATCTTCTTGAGAACAGGCCACCAGCCTCTGGGCACTTGCTCCTTGCTGCTGTCCTCGGGGCAGGAGAAGATCAGTTTACGAGGTAAAAAAGGAGTCATTTTTACTTTAATTTTTTTTAACGTTTATGCATTTTTCAGAGACAGAGAGAGACAGAGCATGAGCAGGGGAGGGGCGGAGAGAGAGGGAGACACAGAATCCGAAACGGGCTCCAGGCTCCGAGCTGTCAGCACAGAGCCCGACACGGGGCTTGAACTCACGAACCGTGAGATCATGCCTGAAGCTGAAGTCAGGTGGTCAACCACCTGAGCCACCCAGGTGCCCCCCAATTTTTTTTTAACAATAAATTTTTGAGAGACAGAGACAGAGCCACAAGCTGGGGAGGGGCAGAGACAGAGGGAGACACAGAATCCCAAGCAGGCTCCAGGCTCTGAGCTGTCAGCACAGAGCCCGACGCGGGGCTCGAACCCACCAACCGTGAGATCATGACCTGAGCCGAAGCCGGACGCTCAACCGACTGAGACACCCAGGCACCCCAGAAAAGCGTCACATTTAAAACACGAATTTCTTCTGCTTATTACTCTAAAGAACACTTAGAAACCAACTAAACGTATAAAGAAGAAAAAAAGGTCACAGTCCCACCACTCAGGGAACAAAAAGTCAGTGAAAACACTTGGTTATACTTCTTTCCAGTCTTTTTGCGTAGATTTTGTCTATTAACTTGAATTTTACAGTGTATACAGTTTTCTATCTTGCTTGTGACTCTTAATGTAATGCACAGGTGCTTTCCCTGTTGCTACCAGTAACGTGAACGTTTTTAACGAGGACCCAGTGTTCGATCATACAGAGTGCTGCAGTTTTCGGCCCCTGTAGCTTGCACTCCCTCTGCTCCTTTTTGTAAAAATTTTTTTGTTTTTAACATTTATTCATCTTTGAGAGACAGAGAGAGACAGAGCGTGAGTGGGGGAGGAGCAGAGAGAGCGGGAGACACAATCTGAAGCAGGCTCCAGGCTCTGAGCTGTGTCAGCACAGAGCCTGATGTGGGGCTCGAACCCACGGACCGCGAGATCATGACCTGAACCAAAGTCGGTCGCTTAACGACTGAGCCACCTGGGCGCCCCTCCCTCTGCTCCTTTCTATCCAAGTATTCTCCAATATGCATGGTGTTGCAATGAACTCTTTTATTCATAAAGCACATTTCTGTATTTATACTCACAACAGCAATCAATATACATGGGGGTCTTCTTAACCGCATTGTTAGGTAGCAGGGAAAACTATTTGATTCTCTTCTCCCCAGTACAGGGTAACCCAAGCTCAGCAAAATTAAAACATACCAAATCTCCGCATCTGAAGGTCAATCTGACATAAGCAGGGCCACCTTTGTGGGCTGAGGTTGTCTGTAGGTAAGAAGCGTGACAGGGCAACCCGTTCTCAATACTTAAAAAAAAACCCAAAGGAAAAGAAAACACGAATAACAACGTCTGGGGGGCTTCGGTGGAGACTTAGTAACTCCTAAGCCCCAGGACGGCATCACTGGTTAAAAATCCCCGGCACCAGGAGAATGTTGCCAGGGAAAAGCGGTGTGAGTCACAGCTCCCTCCTATGTAAACTCTGTGTCCACAGGCCCAGCATCTGATGGCTTGGCCACAATCTCCCCCCTGTCTCAGGAAGCCACGAACTTGATCTGTTAGTGAATTATTTTCCCGAGACGGCAGTTCTCATTGTTACGCGAGTGAAGTCATACGAAGAAGAATAAAGTATCTTCGAACAAAGTGAAGTGGTACCATGGAAAGGGATTTACAGCCTCACGGGCAACCCTGGGGCTACTGTATAGACTCTGAGGTCTGCCCATCGGGGTGACTGTGGCACAGACACGGCACACACTTCCTTTGAGCTGAGCCGTGCTGAGCACTTTGAAAGCTCACTGCCTACCAGCGTGGCCTGTTTCTTGCTGCACCGCCATTCCTGTTGCTGGGCCAACAGCACGAAGTTAGGTGCCCAAAGCTCAGAACACTGAACCCTAAGGTTCAGAAAACTGACCTTGGGGGGGAAACATCACTTAATACTTAAAAGTTAGAATGCCTTGAGTCCTGTCTGCTTCGAGCCTGTAGGAGGACAGCAAGCCAAAATAATGTGAAGTGGCCTTTTACACACAGAGGAGGTTTGTGTCAAATCCGTCTGGTCTGAAAGATCCCCCAACTGAACCATGGCTACTGAGGGTCAGCTACCCAGCAGCAGGTGCACATGTACCAACACGGCTCTCTCCCGAAGGAAAGCAGCGACCCAGAGCCTCTGATGGGCCCACTTCTCCACCTCCCCAAGTCATGGCCCGTTCCATTTGGGGGATGCCACCCCACTCACCAGCTTTCTTATGACCTTTGTTCTGTTTCTCGGCGTGACCCTCTGCCTTTATACCATGATTTACTTTTACTTATGAAAAAAAATATTATATTAAAAAAACACATCAGATCTCACTATGAAAAGAAACTATTCTCTTAGAGGAAGTTTCATAAAACTTTACTCTTAATCAAGAAAAGAAACAGGCAGGCCTCTTGCATTATTTTTTTCCCCTAATTTTTTAAAAAAAATAGATGTTTTGGAAGTCTGAAGTTTTATATAAAGCAACGACTTCAAATGTACCCTTTAGGGTATAGTAGTCATCAGATTTATTTTTGGAAAGCTGAGTAGGTCAAGAATACCTAAAATAACTTAGTTTCTATTTAAAATTCCCTAATGACTTTGTAACTTAGAAGGAGAAAAACAGTACTTAAAAAGATTATTCGAGGGGCGCCTGGGCGGCTCGGTTGGTTAAGTGTACGATTTCGGCTCAGGTCCCGATATCACAGCTCATGAGTTCGAGCCCCGTGTCGGGCTCTGTGCTGACAGCTTGGAGCCTGGAATCTGCTTCAGGTTCCGTGTCTCCCTATCTCTCTGCTCCTCCCGTGCTCACACTCTGTCTCTTTGCCCCTCCCCAACTCACGATCTCTCTCTCTCTCTCAAACATAAATAAACATTTAAAAAAAAGATTCTTTGAGATGTATCCGTGTATGGTATCAGAGGGTAGCTACACTTGTGGTGAGCAGGGCGTAAGGTACAAATTGTACACCTGAAATTAACGTAACATTGTAACATCATGCAGCAACTATGCTCAGATACGAGAATTACAGAAAACACGTCAACGTTGTCCACAAGTATATCTCACACAGAGCTGGTGACGATTGCCCTGAAGGAAGAAGAAGTACATTTTTTCCTACAGACATGGGAAAATGTAGCCAGGGACTTGAGAGAAAGCTAGCATATGTGACATCAGACAGTACCCTCTCCTGACTCCAGGAAAAACATGGAAAGTGTGAAATAATTCGTTAAATCCGAGCAAACAAACAAACAAACAAACAAAGCTAATTTTAAAGGGACATTTACATAGCTGTGTGATCTGCTATGTTTTAAGTAAAGGAAATTGACAGCCAACATGAATTCTGTTTTCTAGAGTTAGCCACAAGGAGCGGGGATCTGGTAAAAGATGAGCAAGGTCTATGGGTTGAAAGTGGACCTCAGGCAACCGAGTACGATTAGCAGGAAACTTTTATGAGGCGTCGTACTTGCAAAATTTTCAGAGGAGGGTCACCACAAAGTTACTTCAAACACAAATAGTGCTTTCTTATATTTCACTCACGGGCGTCACAGGAAAATGAAATGATTTAAATTTGCCAGAAACCAGGGGCGCCTGGGCTCAGTCGGTTAAGCATCCGACTTCGGCTCAGGTCATGATCTCGTGTGGTTCGTGGGTTCGAGCCCCACGTCAGGCTCTGTGCTGACAGCTCAGAGCCTGGAGCCGCCTTCAGATTCTGTGTCTCCCTCTCTCTCTGTGCCTCCCCCGCTTGTGTTGGCTCACTCTCTCTCTCTCTCTCTCTCTCTCTCTCAAAAATAAACATTAAAAAAATGTTTTAGGGGCGCCTGGGTGGCTCAGTCGGTTAAGCGTCCGCATTCGGCTCAGGTCATCATCTCGCGGTTCATGGGTTTGAGCCCCCTGTCAGGCTCTATGCTGACAGCTCAGAGCCTGAAGCCTGCTTTGGATTCCGTGTCTCCCTCTCTCTCTAACCCTCCCCTGCTTGTGCTCCGTCTCTCTGTCTCTCTCTGAAAACTAAATAAACATTAAAAAAGTTAAAAAAAAATAAATTTGCCAGAAACCCACGAGATACAGACTCTGTAGCTGGCTACGCTCTCCTGGACAGCAGAGCAGGACATTCAAAGGACACAGCAGGCTGTGCCCGGAAGGAGCTTCCTAGCTTGCGGGTTCTGAGCTCCTCAGGGAAGGGCCTGCCCCTTGGGGGCCCCCAGTCCTGGGCAGAGCTTCGCTGTGGCGTAGGGTCATTAACTGGTGGCTGTGCCGAACAGAACGGCAGCACAGAAGCTGAGTACACGGAAAGAGAGGAGAGTTGTCAGAAAGTTTCCGGGTGGAACAGACTCCAAGGCGCCCAGAGGATCATGGGGGTGTCCTTGTGCTCAGCTCTGCCTTGCAAGATAAACCTGTGCTCCCAGCGGTGGCCCCTGGATGGCTCCCTCCTTGACTCCACAAGCATGTTCTGGCCACCTGCACATGTAACCACAGGCTAACGATTCCCTCGTGTCAAGCCAAAGAGAACTAAATAAAGTTAAAGACCCCGTCCCGCCTCGTGTGATGGTTTGGGCAATGCTGAGAGCCGTTCCCTGATCTTCTCAGGTTGTCTGTCGCTGTTGAGGAGGGCCTGCATCCGCCAGGGCAGGCGTCCTCCGCGAGACCAAGTCTAGCGCTGCCCCCGAGCCTCTACGGCGCCCACCTTTGGTAGGTCCTTTCCTGTTCAGCACCGCCTGCTGTTCCTCCGTGATGTTCAGCCGCCGGACCACGTCGGCCAGCGCCGACTTGAGCAGCTGGATATCGTCTTCTTGCATCTGGACGCGCTGCTCCAGGGAGGCAATGCGGTCCGTCACCTCCATGCTACTCGCGGCGGAAGCGCTGTCATCTAAACCAAAGGAGAGGAACAAGTGACTCTCGAGTGCCCCCCGGAGGGATGGGACCGACGCGCACGCCCGGAGCGTGTTGCTGGGACACGGTACCATTCATATCCTGGAGGCCACTGCCCTCGTGCAGAAACCACGGGCCGTCTCGTGCGACACAGAACTACAGCGTCTCACTCTGCTCTAGTCTTTAGTGATTCTGCTCGTGCTTTTCATTTCCTCTTAGCTGAGGTTTTATTTTTTATTTTTTAAAAGTTTTTTTTTTTTTTTTTAACATTATTTATTATTGAGAGACAGAGAGAGACAGAGCACGAGCAGGGGAGGGGCCGAGACGGGGAGACCCAGAATCTGAAGCAGGCTCCAGGCTCCCAGCTGTCAGCACAGAGCCGGATGCTGATGCGGGGCTCGAACTCACAAACTGCGAGATCATGACCTGAGCAGAAGTCGGACACTTAACCGACTCAGCCACTCATGCGCCCCTCTTAGCTGAGGTTTTAAGCGCTATTGTATTATTCTAGACACGGGCCAATGCATGTTCTTTCCCGTGACATTTGGAGACCTCAGAGGTAGAGGAGGGACCAGCGTGCATCTCCCCTCACATGGCAGAAATCCACCCCCCGCCCCCGTCACCGTCTCGCTTTTGTTCTGACCATGCTAACTGAAGGGTTGGCCAGATAATCCCAAGACAACACTATCTCCTGAAACCAATGTTACACTATATGTTAACTAGAAGTTATTTTTTTTAATGTTTATTTTTGAGAGAGAGAGAGAGAGAGAGAGAGAGAGAGAGAGAGACGCAGAATCCGAAGCAGGCTCCAGGCCTCGAGCTGTCAGCACAGAGCTGGACGCGGGGCTCTAACCCACGAACTGTAAGATCGTGACCTGAGCCAAGGCTGGACGCTTAACCGACTGGGCCACCCAGGCGCCCCATCTAACTGGAATTTAAATAAAAATTTTGGGGAAAAAAAAGGCTTGGGGCACCCCAGTACCTCAGTCAGTTAAGTGTCCAACTCTTGGTTTCGGCTCAGGTCACGATCCCATGGTTTTTTGAGTTCGAACCCCACATCAGGCTCTGTGCTGACAGCGGGGAACCTGGTTGGGATTCTCTCTCTCTCCGTCTCTTTCTGCCCCTCCCCTGCTCACATTCTCTCTCTCTCTCTCTCTCTCTCTCTCTCTCTCTCTCTCTCTCTCTTGTGATAAATAAATAAACTTAAAAATTATGACTTCGCTACACAGTTGAAGTGAAAACCATTGGCGTGATGTATTATCTTTCCCACATAAAATAGCCTTAACACAGCACTTCTCAGACACTGTGGCCTCAGGACTCCTTTACATTAGCAACACTTACTGGGGACCACAGATAACTTTTGTTTGTGTGAATTGTGTCTATCAGTATCTGCTGTGCTGAAAATTAAAACAGTATTTTATAAATATGTAAGCATGACTTAGCTACAAAGAACAAAAGTATCACATATTAAGTAGCCCGTTTTTATGGAACAACTGCTATATTTTTAAAAACGAAAATAATTTTGTGAAAGGACTGACATCTTTGACTGTTTAAAAATTTTCTTTCATGGCTGACTTACTAGCGAAGAACCAGATTTGTTTATGTATCCAGTCTGCTGTGATATGTTATTTTGGTTGAAGTATATAAAGAACATTTGGCCTCACACTGACACGCAGTAGGGAAAGGAAGAAGTATTTTAATAGCCTCTTCAGATACTTACGGATAATCTTTGTTATTCGATGAAAACAGGATAGACGGTAACGTTATAAAAGTTAGCTGCGATGCAGAATCTAAGACCACATAAATAAGATTTTTTACTTCGTTAAAATAACGGAAGAAAACAAAACAAGGCTACACCATCTATCAGTCATGCCTGTTAAGGGCCGGCTAGTCTGACAAAGTAACATGATCTGTCTGCTAAGCACCCCGTGACCTCGACGGCAATCCCAGCCTCTTGTACGGAGCTGTTAATCGCCAGTTCCTTACCAAGGCCTCCCGTGTCCCATCAGGTCTCCTGGCCTCTGCAAACCCATTTCACATCGTCCCTTCTTTCCCTCCATGCCTCAGTCACACTGACCTCTCTCTCTTTCGTATCTGCTGTTGCCTTTGCTTGAAACATTTCTTAACAAGCTTTTTTTGCTTGTTCTGTTTTCTGTTCTTAGGCGTCGGCTCAAACAGAGCTCTTCAGAGAACCTTCCTAACAACCTTACCTAAGGCTGGTGCTCCGATCACGTCAACCTTATTTACTTCTTTCATAGCATTACCGTGCTCTTGTTTGATTATCTTCTACGTCCCAACTATAAAACATAAGTACCACAGAGTTGCGCCTGTTTCCAGGTAGGACAGACCCCTTGTGGACAGCACCTTCCTGCAGAAGGCAATTTTAAGCCTGGAAATTACACAAAAAGCAACTACTTGAAGGTACTGGAGAGGAGACACAGGTATATAAACTCTGGTGGGGAGTTTACACTCACTTGGAAAAATATACAAGAAACTCCTTTCCATGGCTTTTTAGCCAGAGTTAAGTGGCACTCGCGGTGGGGTTAAGGGTACACGTGGGAAACCCCCACAGCCATTTTGTGCTAAGAAAGCCAAAACGTGAAGTCCAAAAACTGTGACCACTGAAGAGAGTGGGGAAATCCCAGAAGGGAAGAAGCCAGAGCGGGGGGATTCCCAAACTCTGTCTATCCCGTCTCTGGCTGACCTGCGGAACCCCCCCCGCATAGAACAGAGTCAAGTGTTACAGCTAAGAGCAGAAGATCAGAACTGAGATCGGAGGCACTGCCCGAGAAGCAGTTAGCAGTTCAAGCCCAGCCAAGAAAAGCAGCTGCTAAGACAAAGGAAAGAACACTTCTTAGAGGAAAATCATGGAATACAAAATCCCCACAACTTAAGATTCATAATGTCCAGGATATAATCCAAAAGTACTCAACATACTTAAGAATCAACAAGCGGAACACATTCTCAAGAGAAAAGAAAATAAATGGAGTCCAACTCCAGGATGAACAAAATATTGGAACTAACAGATATGGAAAATGAGGTTATTTCCAGTGAAT